>NW_026607485.1:35798993-36998993 GCF_021117445.2 Syzygium oleosum
CCCTCGCAGGATTTGGTGAGGCCGGCCTTCGTCGGGCGTCACCTTTGCGCGGCGAGGCTGCCCTGGCCTGGGTGAGGAGAGCTCTAGCCGGGGTTCGCCCTTGCCTGGTTGGGCCTCACCCGTGGCGAGCGAAGGGGACCAGACCAAGTGAGGCTAGCCCGCTCGGCCATGGTTGGTGGCCGATCACCGACAAAAGGATGAAGAAAGGAAAAAAAAAAGAAGAAAAAAGAAAAATAAATAAATAAAAAATATATTAAAATTTTATTAAAAATTGTCTTCGTCAGCGCTGGTGGTGCCACGTGAGCCGGCCGGCGTCCGCGTTAGCAATATCCGGCCAAAATTAGTCGGAAGGAATAAATTGGCACGAGACCAAAATGTTTAGGACTTATCTGACACTTTTTCGTGCATTATTTATAATAACGTTAAACTGGAGTTGGGGTGAACACACATACATGAGATAGATAGCACTGGTTTTGATACCGTGTTAGAAAGTCCAATTCAAAAGTATAAGTTATTAGGTGGAGGGAGACCTCATGAATATAAAGAGCATATTGGACCCATTGTCAATCGATGTGGGACAAAATTTTAATGGCCTTCAAGCTCAAGCGAGCGATGATGCAAGTGATATGATAGCTTAGTTTGGATGTGCATGCGTTTGATTATGTGGAAATGGATTAGGGTGGCGTGACAAGCATACGTGATTTTTTACCTTAGATTGAATTGCGAATGACATCGAAAGTCAAATGGACTTTATACGTGTAGTAAAAGTTAATATCATGAAAAATCCAAAACTGGTACATCTGTGATAAATTTACCGAAACTAATTTTTGGGTAACCAAAAATCCCAAATTGGTGTACTTGCGACAGAGTTTATCCCGAACTAATTTTGGGTAACAAAAAACTTTAAATTGGTACACTCGTGACATATTAGCTACCGTCAAATTTTACTGTGAAATTGCTAAGCTGGAGGACACTATAGCAAGTCCACGTGGAAATCCTTATAAATTTGGGGTAAATTTGTCACAAATATACCAGTTTGAGATTTTTTGTTACCCAAAAATTAGCTTGGGACAAATTTGTCATAGTTCTATCGATTTATAGTTTTTCGTGATATTAACCTGTAGTAAGAAAAAGATGTTCAATTAAAGCTTCCCCGTGAAGAGTCTCGCACCACCTAGACATGTACCATCCTACATTTGATAGTTTCATCTTTTTGGATGATATGGTGTTTAACATGGGAGAGAAATAAACTTTAAACATGTCAAAAATCAAAGCTTTCCATTTTCTTGTTATAATAGGCCATGTATATACTCTATTCATGAGGTTTTCCGGAATGACATTGACATATCAATAGGTAATTTAAAATGGCAACGAGTATCAAATTAATATTGTGCAATTGCATGATTACATTGACAGCCACCATGACCGAGGGTATATATGATGCATCAGAAGATGAATCTTTTGCCGTAGAAAGTACTACCTCCAAATTATCTCTCACATCAAACTCGTTTAATCCAAAGTACGTTTGCAATGGGGTTAGATATAGTCCAATTTCTATAAAACAAGACCATACTTGTTACTGGCGCCACCGGCTTCCTAGCAAAAAGTACTCTCTCTCTCTCTCTCTCTCCACACACACAGACAACATATGTATGTATATGTGTACGTATAACGCATGCACACACACGCTGTGCGGGTTATAAGCATGTGTGTGCATGCGTTATAAGCATGCATCATTCTAGTGTATATTTCTCTCATTACTACGATATGTTTTCTTTGAAATAATTTATTTGAGACGCACCTATATATTCCTAATTGCCATTACTATTAGATATCGTCTTGTTTCCAATTGACATGTATTTGTTTGTATTTATTATTTTGACTTAGTTTTTGTGGAGAAGATACCCCGAATTCAACCAAATGTGAAGAAAATGTTCCTACTTATTAGAGCCGCGGATGAGCAGTCAGCAGCACGTCGGTTGCACGAAGAGGTAATAGACTTATGGACAAAACCCTAAATTGTGATTGGCATGATAAAGCCGGTTCTTGTTTTCTATTCTTTTTGCATTTGATTAGGCTTTTACAATTATATCTTCGACAGCGACAGAATGGTGCTTACCATTGTTTTAACATAAATGACTTTTTTGGTCGAAATTTAACATATACGATGAGAAGTCATGGGTTTCCTTATATTTTAATGCATATGGAATATTCAATATTTTTCTATGGTCGACTTGGAAGTATGTCTATTGAATTAAGAAGTGGAAAATGTCGGCTACGCATGCTGTGTTTTTTTTTTTTTAATATTTATAATGGTACGAGTAATAAATATGTTCTCTTTTTTTCTTTTTTGCTCGAATAAAAATAAACTGCCACATGTGATTCGTTAAATCTCACTGATACTTCTTTTACCTTGCTATGCACAGTATCTTCTAACACATGACTACATGCTCTTAGTACCTTTAAAGTTTGGGGTTAATACTACAAAAAACCCTAAACTGGTACACCCGTAACAAATTTACCCAAAATTAATTTTTTGATCCCTAAAAATCCCAAACTGATACACTTGTGACAAATTTAGCCTCTGTTAGTTTCCGTTAAATTTTACTGTCAAATTCTTAAGTTGGATGACACGTGGTAGTTAACGGGTGTACCAGCTTAGGGCATAGATTATTTGCTTGGCAAGTAACAGGAGTGCTAGGTTACGATCATCATTCCTTGTATGCATAACTCTGTTGTTAAGAAAAACAAGAGGATTAGACTTTTTTTTGAGATCGCGGCCTCACCCCTAGCTGACTTGGGTCCGATGGGGAGAGAGAGAAAGGAGCGGCGACGAGGCGTGGACTAGGGGGGCATGGGTTGCTATAGCTCCGGGAGAGGGTCCTCGCCACAACGAAGAAGCAAGGAATAATTTCATTTTAGGCACTTATTTGAATTTTTCCCCAAGACAAATGAAAGTTAATAAAAGATAAGAAAAGTCGATAATTTGCATACTAAAAAAAAAGTTGGAAATTTCTTAAAAATGTAGGTAAGTTACAAACAAGTTACTGGTAATGGAAATGTGACCGGTAACTTTTTTTTCTCAATATTTTTTTGACACTTACCAACTCTTTCAAAAATTTGCAAGTGTGAAGAATCCGTATTTTTTAAACGAAACACCGGAATTGTTCTCTTCATATAGGAACATATTAACGTCTTCAACAACCAATATTGCCGTAAAAACATTAAAATTTTCAATTTCTACGTTTCATTAAATGAAAGACTGCAATAATTGAAAAACAATTTTTCTTTACATAAATGAAATAAAATTTCCGCTCTCCATTGTTTTAGATGTCACACAATTGGTTTTGTGATATAAGTTGTGTATGTTGTCTAATTTTTGCATCTCATCCCAAACTGCTCATAGAGAAGAAGTTATATGACGTTTTAAGGCAAAATTGTGCACCAAACTTAGGCTCCATTGTAGAGAAGTTACGTACAATTCCAGGTGATGTTTCAAGTGGGAATTTGGGAGTAAATGACTCCTATTTGAGGTCTATGATGTGGAGAGAAATCGATATCATAGTCCATTCGGCCGTGACTACCACATTTGATGATCGGTACCTTATATATGTATCAAATAGCTAGTTTTGAACCCGTTCAATTTTTTGCGATTAATGATTCGTATTTAACTATTTTTGTAATTTTTTTTTCTTGTAGGTATGACAATGCACTAGCCATTAATACGTATGGAGCTAAGCATGTTGCAGAATTCGCTGCAAGATGAGTCAATATAAAGATGCTACTCCACGTATCACCTGGTGAGTGATTATCCTCGCTGCGGTTGTTCTCGATTTTCTTGACTCTATTGCGTTTCACTCAATAAAAGCATGTCACATCAATTCTTAAAGCTAATCTAGTGGATCCATCATATTAGTAGATCTAGCATCGACCATATTTCATCGATAACCGTACGTACGATTCAATTTCAGCATACGTATTTGGCGAAAAAAGCGGAGTTATACCAGTAAAGGCATTTAGCATGGGTGAGATGGTCGGCGGATCAAATAAACTGGACATCAATGAAGAAAAGCTCTTAAGTGAAGAATTGATTAGAGAGCTTCGAGAAAAGAATGCTTCAGAGGAGACAATCACCAATGCTTTGAAGAACTTGGGCCTGCAGAGGTTTGCTTTATATATAATTGTAAAATACATGACTAAGCTTGATGATCATGTACTTTGACAACGGTCTCAAAATCAGATTTTTTTTTTTCCTTTTTGAAAAGGGAGTACGTAAGTAATACTTTAATTATAAAACAATCTCGAGATTTAATAATTTGAACCATAATAATCGAAGTTGTTTAATGTACATGAATCAATTTACCAACAAGGAGTTGGTTAGATGGCAATAGAGTTTGCTCCTCTCTTTATGGTCTTGGATCAACGTCTTGTTGAGAGCACCCAATGAAATAAAATCCTAAAGGCACTAAGCCGCTAGGAGGGAGCACGCCTTTAAGAATGCTGAGGAGGTGGACTCGTCGCTGTGTACGAAAATCGATCCTGACCCCCACCTGATCGTTAAACCAAGGGAATATAATAAAGAAAATTTCACATAGGGAAATAACCGTCATTTCTTATTGCAGGGCGAGGCTGCATGGTTGGCCATACACGTACACTTTAACGAAAGCAATGGGAGAAATGATGATGAGGCATCATCTCAACTGGAATGTATCACTGGCTGTTGTAAGACCAACCATCATAACCAGCACCAACAGAGAACCTTTTCCTGGTTGGCTCGAGGGTTTCCCCTTCAGGTTATCATCCTTCACAATTCTGCCTCTTGCTCGCCCACTGTCATAAATTCACTGGTCCTTTTGAAAGCAAAATGGTGAAGAAAGTTACACTACCAATTTCAAATGTTTTGCATGGAAAGTGCAATTAAGTCCTTGAACTTTGAAATTCGTGCAATCTAAGTCTATCCGGTTGGAATAATGGGATTTTTTCACAAAATTAACCATGGTTTCATTATACCTGTACAAAACAATAGGTTTCTTCTTGACCGTTATCTGTATGCTGTGAAAATCAGAATCAAGTGAAAAATAAGACTCATATGTTATATGAAATCGAAGGAAAATATATTATGTTCTAAGTAAAAGCCTAAATCCACCGACCAAAAAAAAAAAAAAAGCCTAAATCCATTATTAAGTCTCATATCGAATCACTAAAGCTCAGTCAAAGTTTCAACTGACCAATTGTAAGCACCGATAATGAATCAGAGATTTTTTTATTCGAGTTAGATTTTTGTTCATGATTTCATTCATTGAATTGGAATTAGATTTTGAAATCTAGTCTTTTGGTAACCCGAATTTATTGCTTCAAAATTATTGATTCTGATTTTTTTAAATTTAAATTAAACTCATATGTCTTGTTATACTACTCAGTTTGGATATCTATGGATGGTTATTTGAACATTTCATTAGTTTTTTTACGACTCAATTCGAGATTAAAGGGTTGATTTTATCTTTTCAGTTTTACATCGACTATCACTCGATTTAACATTTAAGTTTATTTTCAATTGATACTCATAATGAATTCACACTCGATGCACAACCGAAACCTTTTTTTCATGTTTTGCTGAAAATCATGTCTAGTAACTTGACGAGGGATCCAATTTTCCAGCAATTACACACCACACGTGGCTATGTTATGATATGATTGTATGGATTTCAAAAGACTTAGAGTTAGTTGAACTTGTTGAAATGTGCTCATGACTCGATTGCACCCTGTGTAAAATTAATGGAACTTTTGGTGTGATTTTCCCGAATGGTAAAGCCATTTGATTGTACTTGTTCGATACATACTTGTTTTCTTTGATTAGTTGTATATCGTAAGACTTCAGAAATTCATAGCTATACTAGTAAATGAAGTAATCTCTTTTCTGTTTGTAAATTTTTTTCTTATGGAGAATGTTAACTCCACAGAACCATCGATAACGTCACCATCAACTATGGGAGAGGTAAACTAAACTCCTTTGTTGCCGATTCAGACACTATACTCGACCCGGTAATACCTAATTATCACATCAGTTATTTACGTGGCTTCTTCAATTTTGGAATGTTGTCATGCAAAAATATCAATCAGCTAAGTTTCTTTTTCGGGACTATATCACATAGAATGGAAGATCCTTAATGTTAGCTTAGTGAATTGACATGTAAATGTTTTAGCAACATGACATAGCTAGGATTTTTCATGTAAAAAGGCAAACATCATAATTGGATAATCAACCTATACTTTGACTCGCATAACACTTGCTTCATAAATAACGAGTAGTCAAAAGCTTAGGAGTATACAGTGTTAGAACAATTAAATATTAATCCATGCCTTCATCTAATAGTTTCAGCTTTTAAAACAGTTGGCAGCGGTCTCACAAAATCTCACATGATATCATAGCACTTAGGTCACATTCTAGCCTACACCATGTCTTATCTAACATCTAAAACTTTTAAAACGGTTAGCAGTGCTCCCACAAAATCTCACATACTGCTTGAGGGTATAGTAATAACTAATTGCGATAAGAATGGACTAATTCAAAATATTTTGAATTTGAACGAGTTATGCATTATTATCCTTAACACCCATCATAGAAATCAATGAGAAGATAAATGCCATTTCAAATTCAATCTTCCTTTTACTAAAATGAGAGTTAAGGGATAGGCAGAATATATAGGTTAAATCATCCTTCCCTAGTACCCCTATAATACTAGGTGCAAGCCATACTCTCTCGCTAGGCGCCCCGAAGATCAGGTCTATTGTATTGCCCATATCCCCACATATAACATAGAATTCATATAGAAATATTCTGACATGACCGGATTTTTCCATCTAAGCACGTTGCCCAAGTATATCCATTTACCTTTCATACTGGGTTGACCAAGTGGGGCGCACGTCCTGATGATCGTCTTTGCTCCCGGTGCATTTAGGTTTTAATATATGAAACCTTTTTTTTTTTGTGCAGATACCAGCTGATATGGTGGTAAATGCCATGATTGTGGCCATGGCAGTACATGCAAATCAATCTTCTTATATGATTTATCATGTGGGTTCCTCAATGAGTAATCCCCTCAGATTTGCAGACTTTGAAGACTGCATGCTCAAGTACTTCACAGACAATCCTCTGACAAATGAGAATGGAAAACTGGTCAAAGTTGGTAAGCTTATCCTACTAGATAACGTGGAAAGCTTTCAAAAGCACCTGACCCAATATTACACTCTCCGACCAAAGGTTTGTTCCATTGACTCAAATTGACGATCACATATCAATATCTCACATGCCATCTGAAATTTTTGCAACACTCTCTACCTTAGTGTTTTTATAGTAACTTTTGCTGTGATAAACTAATAATGGGTGCGCAGGCCAGGCAAAGGCATTTGCTCGACCCTAATTTATTGACTAGGCTTGTCTATAAACGAAAAAAATATGTAGAAAGTATTTGGATCAAACTGGGCTTTACGGCTAAATAGCATTCCCCAAGCCGGCCCAAAAGTCCCCTTCAAGCCATTGTGGCCCGGGCAGACCCATAGGCTGTCAAGTCCATCGTCAGATCTACTTTTATCTACTCTTTGCGACATTTGAAAGTTTGCTTTCATTTAATGTTTAAAAAGACATAGTCATAGTGAAAGATCCGAGGTTCGCATCACATGTCTGTCGATATGAATGAATTTCTTAACATTTTTTGTTGTTTGTTGTAGGAACAAAATAGTTTCCAGAGCTTGCATGGTGACTTGAAAAGGAATATTAACATCGCAATTCGAGTGGTAGAACTCTATAGACCTTCCTCATTATTCAAGGGAATGTAAGTCTCCATTTTGTGATTGAATCACTAATTAATCCACTTAAAATCATGGCATACAATGATGTGGCCACGTACAAAATGAGAACAATAATCGTTAACAAAATCTCGTTTTTGTATTCTCTTTCCTTTTTTCCCGAACCGACTCAGCTTCGACGATATGAATACAAAAGCTTTAAGAGCCACGGCCATAGAGAATGGAATAGACTTGGAAAGCGTCTTTTGCTTTGATCCAAGGTACATCGATTGGGAGGACTATTTCCAAAGAATTCATTTGACAGGAATCACCGGTATCTTCAAACTTAAGCGAGCAATGCTTTAAAATATAGTAGTTTGGACATGCATCAGTTATTGTAGTGGATTGATTATCTAGTACTCTACAATTATGTGGAAATGGACCACAACAATGTAACATGCATGTGTTATTAGTTTTCCTTTCATGTCAGATACCAATGCCATTAATAATTGGAAGCTCACTCTTAATAATTTTTCATGCCTTTGGATCTCTTCCTCAATGCATTGCTTCATTTGAAAATTGTACTACTAACTTCTATGAATAGCGAGTTAGCTAGTGATTCTCTTGGAAAAAGGAAATCCTAGAATTGGTGCAATTGCTTTGGGTCAGAGCCATCTACATAGGCCAAAGGTCTAGACTTGACCATTGGAGCTTGCAAGATGTTTCTTGGGCCTAAAATTAACCGGTGGAGTGCTTGAAATGCTTTGATAGGTCCTCGAATTTCATGGTCTAAACTAATTTGATTTAACTATTGTTGTGACATCCGGAAATTTCGTAATTATATGTTTGTGACGTTAGAAATTTCTATGTTTGAAAATGATACTTAGATTTAAAGCTAAGTATTATTTTCGAGTTAGTATTCGTGTGGACGCGTAGGAATTTTCGTTGGATCGTATTTCGAAGCGCGGATTCGGATACGTAATCGTACCGAGTCCGACGTGTTTCATATTTAGACGTTGTCGTGTGCGTTAATCGTAGTGCGGTATTAATTAGATTACCGTCGTCTTGGTAATTAGTGGGCATTATTATTATTATTATTGTTTTATCTTAGTTAAGTAAGGTTATTGCCGTAAGAAAAAGAGGGAAGAAATCTGCTCAAAAATATCCTCTGGACTCTTATTTCCCTCACGTGGCTGTTGAAGAAGAGTTGACCGAATGCCATTTGTCCCCTTGGGCTAGACACCTAAGCCTTGGGTAATCATTTCCCTTGGCCAATACTCCTACGATTAAGCTGCTGATTTCTTCCACCTGGCCTTGATGAAGAGATAAGATGCCACTGTGAATACAATGAATTTACCCACCCTTCGAATACCTCTCTGTTTTCACTTTTGCAGGTAATTACCGAAGATCATTTTCACCCAAACCCATACTCTCTCCTTCACTTTCTACTCTCGCCATCACCGATCCAAAATTTCCGGAAGAGTTTTAACCTTTGGGGTGTTCAGATTCTGTTCAAGGTAAGTGAAAATTCTAGGTTTAAGCTAAGTAAATCTACTTGGCACTTGCAACTTGGTTGCTTGAGAAAGGTTATTTTGAGGTGCAATAGTGAGGTTGTGATGATGGTTGAATCTGTTTTTTGGTTCTGTGCAAGTTCAAATGGATGTGATTTGTTTCCTTAAAGTATGGCGATAATATCGGCAAGCGGAACGATTAAATCGGAATGAGTAAGTGTAAATTTTGAGGTGATTGTTGGGTTCTTACTATTGGTTTATGTATGTTTAAAAGGGTAGAAAATCGTTTTACTCAAAGTGATGATTATGTTTATTGTGATACTCAAAGTGCGATGATGTTTATTTGATTCTCCAAGGGATGTTTTTGTTTATTTTTGAAAGCTGGGCAGATTTTTAATCCTCAAAATTTGGTTTTGTGTACCTTGAAACTGCTAAGACTTTGTTATCAAAATCTGGTTACGTGTACTTTTGAACCTCTCGGACTTTGCTATCAAAATCTGGTTTACATCCACTTTTGAAAAATATTGATTTTACTTTTGGACTTTAACTTCATACTTTACCTTTGAGACTTTACTTTCGGACTTTACCTTGATTTAACATCCAGGACTTTGCGGTTCGGACTCTACTTTTAAAATTGCTTAGACTTTTTCTTTGCTCGATTTTACCGTTCATACTTACTATTCAGATTTTCTTGTTCGATTTTCTTGTTCATCAGATTTTCTTGTTCGATTTACTATTCAGATTTTCTTGTTCATAATTACTGTTTAGGTTCTTGTTCGGACTTACTTATAAAGCGATTCGGACTTTATTGTTCGAATTTACTTTTGAGTCGAGATTAGGTTCGAGTCGAATTTCTTCAGTCTGAACCCGCCCTGATCCGAATTTACTTTTGAGTGAGATTAGGTTACGAGTCGAATTTACTGAGTCGAATCCACACGAGTCGAATCATTCTGAGTCCGAACTTGCTTCGATGACTCGAATTTGCTTCGAACCCCAAATTGCTTATGGTGAGTTGCTCTGCGAGTTTGAAATGTATTGTTTCATGTTTAAATTGCTCGGATGATGCATTTCATGGCTTTAAAGTACAAAAACCGTGATGGCTCGGTATGGGGACAGGCCAAGCGGACTTTTGCATACAAATACTTGGTTGTCATGACTTGCATAGGAATAATATTAATTCCGTCGCCCATTTAGTGGTGTGTGATGATGCCCCGTGTGTCGGGATGCCCCGTTGGTCGGGATGCCCGGAGTATTTCGGGATGCCTCGGGAGTCGAGATGCCTCGTTGGTCGGGATGCCCGGGTGTGTGCCGGGATGCCTCGGAGTTGGGATGCCCCGTTGGTCGGGATGCCCGGGAGTGTTCGGGAGGATGAAGTAATGAATCTAATCGAATGAGCATAAATGTTTTACATCATGCTTGCGGTAAGTGAAAATATCATGGTATGTTGCATTATTCAGATTTTGCGGCACATCCAGGACGGAAAAGGTATAACTTGCATTCAAGTTCTATGCGTATCGTTTGCTATGCATGCGTATGTGTTCGAGAGCCAGGGGTAGTGGTAAGCTGATTTTCCTAACTTAAAACTAGAGATTTCATTTTTGGGCTTCGGCTCATTCCATCATTTTTTCAGATATGTAGGATGGATGTTTCACAGCCCTACGTTTTGGAGTTCTGTTCATTTGATGCTGTTTATGAGGATGTGTTTGCGCCGGAGCTTTTTTGTATATACTAAGTGTAGTTCTACGATATGGGTTGATGTGGGGCTTAGGAATGGGTTTCTTATCTTTTTGTTGCTTGGTATTTCAACTTGGAGGGCGAGTTGATTGGCCCGTTGAGGGCTTTGACCTAGACGATGGTGGTTCCGCGGCGGAGGGTGAAGTGATCGACCCGTGACAGCTTCGGACTTTAGGCAGACTTTTGGATGAAGGTTCTAGTTGGAGATAGGCAACCCGACCTACCCAGTTTTGTTTTTGTACTTGTTTAATGCTTTGTCTGAGTTGTAAATTTGACAAGGGTTTATTAATGAGAAGAAAAAAATATTTTGACTAAATTTATGTGATATTCATGTCTAGGCTTTGTTTTCTGCTGGTCAATTTATTAATAATACTAATTGGTACGTGTCGCGCGTGACGTTCTGGGGCGTCACAATTGTATTCACAAATCGTTTGATTGGCTAATGGAACGGGGTCGATCAATCCAATGTATTTGCTGTTTTTGTTAATCTACAGCTGAAGACAAAAGCCATTTATTCTTTTGTTTGTGCTCTATTTTCTTCAAGGGTGTGATTTGTTACTTTGAAGCTCCTCCTTTTTTCTCATGTCCCTGGTGATTGGCGCTTTGAAACTAGGTGACGATCTCGTCGTCTGGTGATCCATGATTGAGTTTTTGTGTTCACTTCAATTTACATCCTCAACGAAAACAAGTAACAGATCAAGTGACGTCAAATAAGGACTGCATTTTTCAGTTCCATCTACCCCAGGAATCAACTCCCACAAAATTTGGGGCCCGCAGGTTTAAATCTTGTATTATATAAATTAGGTTCGAAGAGATGAGGTGGAAAATCGATTTTGTTTCTCGAGAAACAATATGAAACAACACTGCGTAACTCACTAAAAGAAACCTAGAGACCACGTATTTCTTATTTTATGTTTGATACTATGGCCAGCTAGGTATTATTTTGGATGAAGGTCGGTTCGATTTGGGTTCCACCAATACCCGAACCGAACCAAACTCGGATATATATTTGTGACCCAAACCGTACAGTACCCAAACTGAAACTACCGTTTTGTAATTTTTATTGGTGGAGAGACATCCCAAAAAAAAAAAATCCTAACCCTAATCTCACGGGCACAACAACACCACACTTTCTCATCCTTCTCCTTGTCTCCTCCACCCCCGTTGCTAGACCCGTCAAACGGGCGAGTCGGGTCGAAAATGATCTTGTCCAAATTGAGCCATTTAACTTGTTTTGACTCATTTTCATGTAATCAAAATCTAGTGACCCATACCCAATACATACCCGAACCGACCTATATTACTAAAATACTTCCATATTTAAATGAATTAGGAAAAATGAATCCCAAATTGAGGGCAAGAGAGAGTCATAAAGGTGGGTTGGGTCTAGGCCCGTCAAATGGGCGGATTGGATCGAAAATGATTTGACTCATTTGACCCGTTTATTTGCAATGCAAATATATTGACCCATACCCGACCCGAAATATATTCTTAGCCAATTTTCTCATTATATTGTTACTTTTGAAGAATGGGCAACTCTGTGGGCCGGTTTGTGGAGTCAGTGAGGGAGCTCGAGGGTCAAGTTATGGATGAGCATTTGAGGTGGTGCAGAAAGTCAGGCTTGGGCCATCCATAAATCATGAAACGGATTCGAACTTAGTTTTGGGTTAAATATATACGAGAGCTTAATAAATTGGGCTTGATGAAAGCCCAACTTGCATTTCCTCAAAAATAAATCTTTACTACATGTCCTTAAGAGTTTATACAAAATAGCTTCTTCAAGAACCTCAAAAATCCCAACTAACTCCTCAAAGTTTACAAAGGAATTTAAGACAACCCAGTGATGACACAATTGTCCCAGAATTAAGATCACCAAGCTATATCACAAAACAGAGTAGCACCAAAAGAAGCAGCAGATTAACCAGCAACAAAGCAGCAACATCATCAGTGAATCTCATAGCAATAAAGCAGCAACAATTGAGGACTTTATCTTGGCAATTCGACCATTGACGACAGCGTTGTTGTTCTCCATTTACTACATAAAACTCTCATCATCAGGTAGCATCTTTCTCCCATATGCTCAAGTCACCATATGGACAGCTAAAAAAGGAATGAGTTACGATCGTAAATACAAGTCACAATACCACCGAGTATAACAAGAATACATCATTATGAAGACAAGTGCAGTAAATCATGTGAGTAAACCAAAAGAATGAGATAAAAAAAATACCTAATGCCAATAGTCTTGAAAGTCGACAATGAAAAACTCCTCATCAAAATCTTCCTCAGGCAGACCTCTAAATAACCAATATCTGATGCCCAGCTGCTTGGCCTCTACGCTTTTAGGCGAAAGGGAACTCCAAACAACATGAAAGTTGGACGAAGACAAACCAGTAAAGAATCTCAAATGATGTACTCATTTAGTTTATCTCTATAAAATGAAATGAGTTTTTGCCGACTAAAAAAAAAGAGTTAGTTAGACATGCGGTTCCGATCCGATGATAAAGACATCGTACTGGTCCGAACAACAAATTGCATCGTATTGTCGTTCGTCATCCCACACAATGTGTGCAATCTACTGGAAGTAGACCTAGAGTACCACCAAAAGATACTACTTAAAGCTAATTAATTAAAATTCAACCAACTCTTTGCTTTAATAATGACATGCAATATTACAAAATTAAGAAATTCTTGGAACCACTTGTTAGACAAGTCCAATAGTTAATACGATTTCGAGATCGATGGCTATACATCATAGAGTCAATCTCGTTTATTATTTGATTAATTGCATGACTGAAACATATAGATCGATCATTTGAGAACTTCAATCAACCACGTTTCCCCAAGGATAAAATTAGTGGGACTGTGCAGTGTTTAATTATGGATTAATACCATGAAAAACCCCAAATTGGTACACTTGTAATAAATTTACCCAAACTAATTTTTTGACCACCAAAAACCCCAAACTGGTACACTTATAATAAATTTACCCCAAATTAATTTTTTGACCACCAAAAATCCCAAACTGGTACATTTGTGATAAATTTACCATCCATTAAATTGGATTAATACCACAAAAAATCACAAATTGGTAAACTTATGACAAACGTAAGGATTAAACCCCAAACTGGTACACCCGTTTACTGCCACATGTAATCAAACTCAGCAATTTGATGGTAAAATTTAACAAAAACTAACGAAGGGAAAATTTGTCATAGTTGTACCAGTTCGAGATTTTTCTCGGCATTAACCTTTTAATTAATGAAATGCAGTTATGCATTAATTGTTTGCTAATCAAAGTCCCATCAGCATTTCGACCAAAAAAAAAAGTCCCATCATCGTCTCATCCCCTCGACCTTAACACGGTGACAAATATGAACGAATTAAGAGTCCATTTATTTCGCGAAAAATAAATGATTCAGAAAATATTTTCCTAAAAGTGACCGTTGTATCGCCTAAAAAAATGAATGAACGAAAAATATTTTCATCGTCCACGGTGTTTAGACATAAATTATTGTCGATAATGAAACAGTTTCAATTGATTAATTATTTCAAGCGATATAAGCGATCATTTTTTAGGAAAATATTTTCCATATAAATATTCTAGGATCTTCAAAAGAGAGGGAGAGATAATCAGTAAAGACTACATCTTTACTCAATTGGCTTAACATTACAAGTTATTAGAGGAGAGTATTTATACCCGAACAATAGGCATAGGAAATGAAATTAGCTATCTTAGAGAATTACAAAATATTAAAAAATATCCTAAATATCTAATAATATCACGTTTCAACCAAATGTGTCTCTTTTTACCATTGAATGTTTCATTATTTTTCAATGACTATTGTCGCTTTGTAATGGCTACTGCCACTTGGTAATCACAATGCATAGACACGTAACCTCTCCACATAATGCTCTCCACTTGAATAGTGGCCTAAGGTGTTGGTTTAATTCCCATTCCCAAGAACTTGAATGGTTCTCGAATCACCAAGATAAATATTTTCTTCTCCTTCCCCTGCTAGAGTGTAAGAGGATAAAACATTCTATTTTTACATATATGTTTGGTTGCACCTGAGTCTACCACTCTTTCTTTTGCATTTGCCACAATATTTGCTTGAGAAATGATCACGGTAATTACGTTATCAAAATCATTTGCTTCAACCAGGTCGAGTACTGTTTTAGCAGAATTGTCATTTCACCCACAATTTTGTTTACTTTTCAAGTTACGACACCTTTACCAAGGGTGAACACATATCCACTAGTGGATTTTGTCTCATCAAAATCTAAAATTCAATTATCATCATTATATTCTAATACAACTGGATATCCATTATATAAAATGTTTTTTTTAAAGTAACCTCTCCACATAATGCTCGTGACTATAGCTTCTTATGAATTTTCTAAGCTATCAAATCAACAAAATAGCAGAGACACCGAATGAATACCGTTCAATGCATCACAATAAATCTTAGTTGGAATATACCATGTTAATTTATGTCCTGAAAGATTATAGATCAAGCAGCATTTTTTCCACCAAATGAAACACATGTTACCAATACCCATGACTTATTTCGACCTAGAAAAAAACTCGATGCTACGAAGCTAGACATCCATAAATTTGACAACACAATCTAGTAAAGAAACTTCCACAATGTTTACAATGAAAATCATAAAGAATCATATACCATATGTATCAAGCATATACTAGAAGCAATAAAAAGAGTAGGACAATTCCGCATTCTCTAAACCCTACATATGGCTTATAAGAATCGATCATCGATGCACATGTTAGCCCAATTAAATAGATATGCATATCTCCGAAATCCAATAAGAATAGTTTAATTCAACGCATGGACAAATTTAGAATAGGCAAAATCATTTTTAATCAGTCTTTATTCTGCGAAATAGGTGTTCTTTTCACTTTCTGAGTAACTTGGTATTATATTGGATGAAGGTGCTAAAAGTGGCTAAATCCATGGTCGGCGGGAACTTCTTCCATGGCTTCCATGCTGATCTGGATAAAAAGGTCAACGCGGCAATGCGATTGGCAGATCTCTATGGACCTTATTATATATTCTTCAAGGTCGTGTGAACTTCGATTCAATGGCCAATTTGCGTGCAATGCATTAATCATTCAGTTTTATTGCCCTTAATCATCGTGCTCAAAGGTTTAGTAATGGAAGGATCGCACGTCTCAATTTAGAGAGATAAATCAACTATACTTGATTTGGAAATAAAATTGAGTCAGGTGTTTGAGAGAATATCAATGCATTATTTGTAACAATGTTCTTCTAGAGTTAGGGTGGACGCGCATACTCAAAATGGATAGTACTGAATCTGATATCATATAAGAAAATTTAATCTAAAAACTGAAACTATTAGATGGATGGAAACAACATATATATATATATATATATATAAAGAGCATATAAAACCCGTTGTTAAGTGGTGGGATAATATTTCAATAGCCTTTGAGCTCAAGCGAGCAATGATGCAGGTGATGCGGTAGCTTAGTCTGGATGTGCACCAATCAGCACTGTGAACTGCGTGTGATTATGTGGAAATGGATCGGGGTGGTGGGACAAGCATCCGTCATTTTCGACGCCGCCTTAGATTGAACTGCGTATGACATCAAAAGTCAAACGGACTTTTATACGTATAGTAAAAAGAGACGTCCAATCAACGCTTCCCCATGAAGAGTCCCGCTGCGTATGACATCAAAAGTCAAATGAACTTTAGGTATAGTAAAACAAGATGTCCAATCAACGCTTCCCCCACGAAGAGTCTCGCACCACCTAGACAGGTGCCATCCCTACATTTGATAGTTTCATCTTTTTGGATGATATGATTTTAACGCAGGAAAAGTAAACTTTAAAAATGTCAAAAATCAATGCTCTCCATATTCTTGTTATGATAGGCCGTGTGCATGCTCTATTCATAAGGTTTTCCGGAATGATATTGACATATCAATAGGTAATTTAATGGCAACAAGTATCAAATTAATATTGTGCGAGTGAATGATGACATTGACAGCCACCATAACCGAGAGTATAAATGATGCATGAGAAGACGAATCTTTCGCAGCAGAAAGTACTACCTCCAAATTATCTCACTTCAAACTCGTTTAATCCAACGTACGTTTGCAATGGGGCTAGATATAGTCCAATTTCTAGAAAACAAGACCATACTTGTTACTGGCGCCACTGGCTTCCTAGCAAAGAGTACTCTTTCTCTCTCTCCTTCTCCACACACACAAAGCATATGTACGTATATGTGTATGTATAACGTATGCACACATTTTGTCTGTGTAGGTTATGAGCTTACTTCGTTAAAATGTATATTTCTCTTGTTACTACAATCTATTTTCTCTGAAATAATTTATTTGAGACGCACATAAATATTATTAGTTGCCATCACTATTAGAGGTCATCTTGTTTCCAATTGACATGTATTTGTTTGTATTTATTATTTTGACTTAGTTTTTGTGGAGAAGATACTCCGAATTCAACCAAATGTGAAGAAAATGTTCCTCCTTATTAGAGCGGCAGATGAACAATCAGCCGCATGTCGGTTGCACGAAGAGGTAATAAACTTACGGACAAAACCCTAAATTGTGAGTGGCATGATAAAATCGGTTCTTGCTTTCTATTCATTTTAGCATTTGATTGAGCTTTTACTATTACATCCCTCGATAGTGACAAAATGGTGCTTACCATTGTTTAACATGTATGATGAGAAGTCACTTTTGGAACGTCTCGTGGGTTTTCCTATATTTTAATGCATATGGAATATTTTTCTTTTGTCGACCTTGAAGTATGTTTATCGAATTAAGAAACGGAAAATGTCGGCTACGCATGCTGTTTTTTATTTTATTTTATAATGGTACGAGGAATAAAAAATTTCTTTTTTTTTTGAATAAAAATAAATTGCGACATGCAATTCGTTAAATCTCACTAATACTTCTTTTACCTTCTATGCACATTATATTCTGACACATGACTACATGCTCTTAGTACCTTTTAAAGTTTATGAATAGTATTTTGCAAAAAATTATTATTATTCACTTGATAAGTAACTGCTAGGTTACAATCATTATTCTTTGTATGCAGAACTCTCTTGTTAAGGAAAACAAAGGGAAATTTACAAATAAGAATATAAAATAGGACTCTTTTATATAAAAAAAGTATAGAATGGATCATATCTCAAATAAAACCCTGAATTGACCAATTTAATTTCAAATAAGACTCCGGGCTCATCGGCCGTCTAAAATATTTTTTTTCCATTTCTATTCTTTCTTTTCTCCCTTTCTTCTGTTCATCTACTTCTTGGCTCCTTTTTTTTAGTTATTGGACAGCTCGTTGAACCAGGGAAAGTTCGCATGCGCCCCACTGCTTTTTCCAACAATATCTTCGTCCTTTTGTTTTCTTTTCTGGAAATTTTTTTTTTCTGGCCATCATCTGCGTCAGCTTCCAAACCGGAAATAACAGGAACCAATATCATGCCCCTACCCAGAGGGAGACAGAGAGACTGTTGAATCGTAGATCGGAGAGAGAGAGAGAGAGAGAGAGAGAGAGAGAGAGAGAGAGAGAGAGAGAGAGAGGTCAAGGTCGCGTCAATGGGGACGACTCGCATACTGTTTTACAATTTCATCTTCTCCTTCATGTGGGTGTGATCGGGAGCTCTGATATGGATCTTCGTGTACGAGGTTCTAGAGTCGGGGCATGGACTCTAGGGCAAGATTGTCAAGTCCTCGGTCTACATCGTTAACGTGTTCTTCTTCGCGTTCCTGGTTAACATCACGAGGGGCAGCTTGTACAATCCTCTCACCGTGTTGGCCTCCGGGCTGGGGACTTCAGCTGCTTCCTCTTCGCCATCGGGCCATCGGCGCTTGCGTCCCCGCCCATGTTTGGTTTCGGTTTTTCCCTTCGCTTTTGCTTCTTTTACACCAGTTCTTTTTTCTCTCTCCGTTTCACCTCTCCTCCATCCAAAGCACGGTTAATTTGTACACTATAAAAGAGTTGGAAATTTCATAAAAATGTGGATAAGTCACAAACAAGTTACCAATAATAGGAAGGTGACCGATAACTTTTTTTCCCGATATTTTTTGACACTTACCAACTCTTTCAAAAATTTGTAAGTGTGGAAAAGAATCTGTATATTTTAAACGAAACAGTGGAATCGTTCTCTTCATATAGGAACATACTAATGTCTTCATTGACCAATTATACTGTCAAAACAATAAAATTTTCAAATTCTAGGTTTCATTAAATGAAAGACTGAAATATTTGAAAGACAATTTTTCTTTACATATATGAAATAAAATTTCCACTCTCCACCGTTTTAGATGTCATACGATTGGTATTGTGATATAAGTTGTGTATGTTGTCTAATTTTTGCTTCTCATCCCAAACAGCTCATAGAGAAGAAGTTATTCGACGTGTTAAGGCAAAAATGTGCACCAAACTTAGGCTCCATTCCGGAGAAGTTACATGCACTTCCAGGTGATATTTCAAGTGAGAATTTGGGATTGAATGACTCCTATTTGAGGTCCGAGATGTGGAGAGAAATCGATATCATAGTCCATTCAGCCGCGACTACCACATTTGATGATCGGTACCTTATTTATGTATCGATTAGCTAGTTTTGAATCCGTTCAATATTTCCATGATTTGTATTTAACCATTTTTATAAGCTTTTTTTCTTGTAGGTATGACACTGCACTAGCCATAAATACGTATGGAGCTAAGCATGTTGCGGAATTTGCTACAAGATGCGTCAATATAAAGATGCTACTCCATGTATCAACTGGTGAGTGATTTTCTCGTTGCGGTTGTTCTCGATTTTCCTCACTCTGTTGCGTTTCACTCAGTAAAAGCATGTCACATCAGTTCGTAAGCTAATCTAGCGGACCGATCATATTAGTATAGCTATCATTAACCATATTTCATCGATAACCAAACACATGATTCAATTTCAGCGTATGTATGTGGCAAAAAGAGCGGAGTTATACCAGAAAAGGCATTTAGCATGGGTGAGACGATGAGTGGATCAAGAAAACTGGACGTCAATGAAGAAAAGCTCTTGAGTGAAGGATTGATTAGTGAGCTTCGAGAAGAGAATGCTTCAGAGGAGGAAATAACCATTGCTTTGAAGAAGTTGGGCCTGCAAAGGTTTGCTTTATTTAAAATTGTAAAGTATATATCTAGGGTTGATGATCATGCTACTTGACCCCAGTGTCAAAACCGGATTTTTTTAACCAAAAGAATTTTATAAATGAATTTCATGAACATACTAAACTAATCCTCATTTCTTATCGGTTCAAAATATTGATGTGCAGGGCGAGGCTGCATGGTTGGCCAAACACGTACACTTTGACAAAAGCAATGGGAGAAATGATGATGAGACATCATCTGAACTGGAATGTATCGCTTGCTGTTGTAAGACCAACGATCATAACCAGCACCTTGAAAGAACCTTTTCCTGGTTGGCTCGAGGGCTTCCCTTTCAGGTTATCCTACACAAGTCTCCCTCTTGCTCGTGCACTCGCATAAAAAGAAAATTACCAAAAAAGTCTTAAACCTATTGTATTTATGCTAATTCAGTTCTAAATCCTTTAATTTGATCAATTTAGTCCTAAATCTTTTGACAATTTGCCCATTTAGTCATTTCAGCCAATTTTGACCTGAAATGGCTAACGTGATCGTTGGTCATCCCACATGGCATAGCCGGCGTTGATGTGGACAACTTTAAAAAAAAATTATGAATTTTTTAATAATTTTTTATTTTCTTTTTTATTTTCCTTTTTTTTCTTCTAAGCCCAGCGGGGGCCAATGACCCTCACTAGGGCCGCACCAGTTGTAAGCTAGGCCCTCACCAGTCACAAGCAAGGGTCGCGTTCCTAGCCCAGAATTGGCGAGCGCCTCATCGACTAGGCGAGGGCCGCGATCCTCGCTTGTTGCCGATGAGGGCTTCGCAGTCCTTGCCAGTGATCAGCAAGGGTTGTCGGCCCTTGCTTGGGATAGGCGAGTGTCAGACAACCCTCGCCTATGACCGGCGACCTTCACCGGACTTCCTAGAAAAGATTAGGAAAACAAATAAAATAAAATATAAAAATATAAAAATTCATAAAATCTAAAAAATATATATAAATTATCCACGTCAGTACCGGACGTCCTATTGGGTCTTATCGGCATTTACGTTAACGAATTCCAGCCAAAATTGGCCATAAATACTAAATTAGCAAATCGTCAAAAGGTTAATTTTTAATTGGCTAAATTGAAAGGTTTATAACTGAATTGACACAAATGCAATACGTTCATGATTTTTTTGGTAATTTTCCCCTCGCATGAATTCATCAACGCTTTTGAAAGCAAAATGGTGAGGAAGATTATACTAACAGTCAAGTCCTGAACATTTTTAAAATTGCAATCAATCGCTAAAATTTTGAAATTCATGCAATGGAGTCTAACTGGCTGAAGTAATGGGATTTTTTTCACCAAATTAAGTATGCTTTCATCGCTCCTGTACAAAAAAAAATGTAGGGTTTTTGTGGCCCATTAACTCTATGCCTTTCGACCAAAAAAAAAACTATATGCCTTGATTTCAGAATCAACTGAAAAATAAGACTCAAATGTTATGTAAAACCGATGGAAAATATATTATGTTTTGAGTAGAAGCATATATCTTGTTATTAAGCCTCAAATCAAGTTTTTAAAACTCAATTAAAGTTTCAATTAACTAATTACAGTCGCCTATTATAATCTAGTTTTTTTTATTCTATATTCGGTTTAGTGTTTCCTTTCATGGTTCAATTCATAATTAAAATGATGATTTTAGGTTCTCAATTTGATATCGATTTTAACCCAATTTTCCATGGAATTTAAGTTATATTTTCAATTGATGATAATAATTTAAGTTACACTCACGATGCGCAACAAAGTACTTTTATTTCATGTTCTGCTGAAAATCATGTCTAACAATTGGGATGAGGGCTATGATTTTCCATCGGGAAAAGTATCAAAAAAGTCCTAAATCTATTGTACGGCGGCCAATTCAATCCTAAACCTTTTAAGTTTGCCAATTCAGTCCTTCCGACCAATTTTGGCTGGCCGGTGCTGACGTGGCCGCAGGCCGGCGCCGGCTGTCCGGCCAACGCTGACGTGGCAATTTTTTATTATTTTTTTTCAATTTTTTAATCTTTTTTTTTTTTTTCTGATTTCTTCCTCTGGCCGGTTCGGCCACCGGCCACCGGCCACCGGCAGCCGGCCAGAGGGGAGGGCCGGCGAGGTCAACCTCGCCGGCCTAGCCTCGCCTCACCCAGCAGCGGCGAGGCCGACCTCTCCGTCGCCTGGGTCACGACGGCGAGGTCGAGACCCCGGCGACGTCGAGGTCCGCCTCACCCAGCAGAGGCGAGGCCGACCTCGCCGGCGCCTGGGTTGCGACGGCGAGGTCGAGCCTCGCCCAGATCTGGCAAGGCTCGACCTCGCCGTGGCGACCCAGGCGACGGCGAGGTCGGCCTCGCCTCTACTGAGCGAGGCCGGCAAGGTCGACCTCGCCGGCGCTCCCCTCTGGCCGGCCGCCGGTCGCCGGTGGCCGGACCGGCCAGAGGAAGAAATCAGAAAAAAAAAGATTAAAAAAGATTAAAAAATTGAAAAAAATAATAAAAAATTGCCACGTCAGCGCCGGCCTGCTAAAATTGGCCGGAATGACTGAATTGGCAAGAATTAAAAAGGTTTAGGACTAAATTGGCAAACTTAAAAGGTTTAGGACTGAATTGACCGCCGTACAATAGGTTTAGGACTTTTTTGACAATTTTCCCATTTTCCATCAATTACACACCACATGTGGCAATGTTAGGACATGCTTATACAAATTTCAAAAGACTTGGAGCTTAGTTGCACTTGTTGTGACGTACTTATGATTCGATTGCACACCATATAAAACGTTTGGAACCTTTGGTATGATTTTCCCAAATGACAAAGCCATTTCATTGTGCTTGTTCGATGCATACATGTTTTCTTTGATTAGTTGTACATTGTGAGACTTCAAAAGTTCATGACTATATTAGTATATGAAGCAAGTCTTTTTTTGTGAGTTGTTTTCTTATGGAGAATGTTAACTGCACAGAGGCATCGACAACATCGCCATCAATTATGGGAGAGGAAAAATAAACTCCTACATTGGTGATCCAGACACTATATTTGACGTGGTAATACCTAATTATCATAACAGTTATTCATGTGGCATCTTCAATTTCGATTTAATATCAAACATTAAAGTTTCTCCGAGAATTGAAGATACTTAATGTTAGCTTAGTGAATCCGAGAATTGACAGGTGTGTGTTTTAGGAACATGACATAAGCTAGGATTTTTCATTTAAGAAGGCAAACATCAGTTTTCGATAACCAACCTATACTTTGACTAGCATAACACTAGGTTCATGAACAGTGCGCAGTAAAAAGCTTAGGAGCATGGTTAGAGTATACAGGTTAAATCATCCATCCCCGGTGGCCCTAATATACTAGATGCAGGTCATAGTCTCTCCCTATACGTAGTAAAGGGGAAATGATGGGAAAAAGAGATGAATCCTTATTAATAATGTCCATGGCGAGGTAACGATATTTGTATAACAAATGGTGGATCGTGTGTTCTCAATTAAAGGTGATCATTGGGCGGGCAGCCCAAAGGTTTAAACCCAAATGATGTACTGCCCAAATCCACACATATAACGTAAAATTAACATAGAAGTATTCTAGCCTGACCTGGTTTTCTCATTTAAGTACCTTGCCCAAATTTGCGCATTTATATGTCAAGCCTCGCCTCTGCTCTCGGTGCCTTTAAGTTTTACTACATAAAACTTCTTTTGCAGATACCGGTTGATATGGTGGTAAACGCCATGATTGTGGCCATGGCGGTGCATGCAAATCAACCTTCATATATGGTTTATCATGTGGGTTCCTCAATGTGTAATCCCCTGAGATTTTCCGACTTTCGAGACTTCAGTCTCAAGTACTTCACAGACAACCCGTTGACAGATGAGGATGGAAAACTGGTCAAAGTTGGTAAACTTATCCTAGTAGATAGCATGGAAAGCTTTCAAAAGCACTTGACCCAATATTACACTCTCCGGTCAAAGGTTTGTCCCATTTCTCAAATTGACGATAACACATCACTATCTCATATGCCATTTGAAATTTCTGCAATACTCTCTACTTTAGTGTGTTTATAGTAACTTTTGCAGTGATAAACTGATCATGGGAACGTATACCGGATTGAGCTACTAGGTTGACCATGAGAGTAAAAATTATGTAGAAATATTTGGATCTGGCCGGACTTTATGACCAATTACCATTGCCTAAGCTGGTCCAAAAGCGTCGTTTGGGCCATTATGGCCTGGGAAAACCCGTGAGTCGTCAAGTCTACAATCAGATTTATTTTTACCTACTCTTTTTATGACATATCGAAAGTTTGCTTTCTTTTAATGTTTAACACAAAACCTTCACACCCGTGACGATTCTGCTTTTATCTACACTGATCTAGAAGTGTCATAGTTAGTTTCTCTCACCATATGAATAAGGAATGTTTGTGTGCAAAACATAGTTTACTTCGGTAAGCATCGCAACTTAAAAAGCCAGAAGTGCAAAAAGGCATATTCACGGTGAAAGATTCGATGTTCGCATCACATGTCTATCAATATGAATGAGTTTGTTGACATTTTGTATCATTTGTTGTAGGAACATAATAATTCCAAAAGCTTGCACGCTAACCTGAAAAGGAATATCAACATCGCAATGCGAGTGGCAGAACTCCATAGGCCTTACACATTATTCAAGGGCATGTAAGTCTCGTTTTTGTGATCGACTCACCAATTAATCCACTTAAATGAGAATTTTAATCGTTAATGAAATTTTGTTCTTGTTTCCTCTCTCCCTTTTCTGAATCAACTCAGTTTCGATGAAACAAATACAAAAGCTCTAAGAGCCACGGCCATAGAGAATGGAGTAGACTTGGAAAGTGTCTTCCGCTTTGATCCAAGGTATATCGATTGGGAGGACTATTTCCAAAGAATCCTTTTGCCAGGAATCAGCAGTGCCTTCAAGCTTAAGCGAGCAATGCTCTAACGTATAGTAGTTTGGACTTGCAAAAGTTGATGTGATGAATTGATTATCTAGTACTCTATGATTACATGGAAATGGACCAAAATAATGTAACATGCATGCGTTTTTAGTTTTCCCTTCAAGTCAAATATCAATGTCATCAACAATTGGTAGCTCGTTCTTAATAAATTTTCATGCCAATTGAAAAACGTACTACTAACATTCTAGATTCTCAGTGAGCATGAATAGTGAATTAGCAAAGTAAAATTCTTGGAAAAAGGGAACCTAGCGTTAACCAATCGGTTGGAATATTTGAGAATTTTTAGTTAAGGAAGCGGAGGTCATCCGTTCGCATCCCACCAATTGTATATAAACTATTTTGGGTGAAAGTTATCCTGTCGCCACCCTACCAAGGGATTTTTAATTATTCCCTTGAAAGGGTTCAATGGATTGCGAAGCGAGTGCCAATGGTTTATCTTGTGAGGTGGTGCTTGCACTTGACTTGGGCTCTCCCAAGCCCTACCAATCGCGACATTGTTTTACTCACTTTAATTATCCAAATTGCTTTTTCTTTGCAACCGCCACTAATCTATTATGAGCCAATTAGTGATTCAGTAAAATGAGGGAGTTCATTCTACTTCCGCAAACAAGAGATTCTTGGTATGGGAACTTGGTTACATTAAATTATTATCTAACACTCTAAATCGGTACCTTTTCTCTTTTATGAAAATGATTCATGCGATCTTTCACATTTTTTTCGGCAAAAGGACACTACAAGTGCCATAAGTTGTGTACGGAGGACACTTTAGTGCCATAACTTTTTTTCGGAACACTTTGGTGCCAAGTCGGAGGAAAAGAGATCACTTAAGTGCCAATTTGGCCAGAAATCCGACGTTGCATTTTTTATTAATTTTTTACGCCGACGTGGCTCGCTGGAGGATGAGTCAGCGTGTACAGTCAGCATTTTTTATTTTAAATAATTTTTTTCCTTTTTTTTTCCTCTTCTTTCCTTTTTCCTTTCTTTTCTTTTTTTTCTTTTCTCCCCTCCTCGGCCGGTTGCCGGTGGCCGGCCCAACCAACGGCGAAGCCCAGGAAGGGCTGGGCGAGGGCGGCCTTGCCCATGGCCGGCGAGGGGTGGCCTCGCCAGATCTGGGCGAGGCGACCCTTGCCGGCGACTGGCGAGGGGCGGCCTCGCCAGATTTGAGCGAGGCGACCCTCGCCGGCGACTGGCGAGGGACGGCCTCACCGGCGACTGGCAAGGGGCAGCCTCGCGAGCTGGGCGAGGTGAACCTCGCGGGGACAGGCAAGGCCGCCCTCGCCGGCCATGGGCGAGGCCGCCCTTGCCGGTCGCCGGTGAGGCCGTCCTCGCCCGTCGCCGGCGAGGGTCGCTCGCCCGGATCACGGCGAGGCCGCCTCGCCCATGGCCGGCGAGGGGCGGCCTCGCTGTCGCGGCGAGGGTCACCTCGCCTAGATCTGGCGAGGCAGCCCCTCGCCCATGGCCGGCGAGGGGCAGCCTCACCTGTCGCCGGCGAGGGTCGCCTCACCTAGATTTGGCGAGGCCGCCCTCGCCGGCCATGGGCGAGGCCGCCCCTCGCCCATGGCTGGCGAGGGGCAGCCTCGCCTATCGCCGGCGAGAGTCGCCTCGCCCAGATCTGGCGAGACCGCCCCTCGCCAGATCTGGCAAGGGGCGGCCTCGCCTGTCGCCGGCGAGGGTCGCCTCGCCCAGATCTGGCAAGGCCGCCCCTCGCCGGCCATGGGCAAGGCCGCCCTCGCCTAGCCCTTCCCGGGCTTCGCCGGTGGCCGGGCCGACCACCGGCAACCGACCGGTGAGGGGAGAAAAGAAAAACAAGAAAAGAAAGGAAAAAGGAAAGAAGAGGAAAAAATAAAGGAAAATTTTTTTTTAAAATAAAAAATGCTGACTGTACACGCTGGAAAAAAATTATTTAAAATAAAAAATACTGACTGTACATGCTGACTCGTCCTTCGGCGAGCCACCTCGGCGTCAAAAATTAATAAAAAATGCCACGTCGGATTTCCGGTCAAATTGGCACTTAAGTGATCTCTTTTCCTCCGACTTGACACCAAAGTGTTCCGAAAAAAAGTTATGGCACCAAAGTGTCCTCCGTACACAACTTATGGCACTTGTAGTGTCCTTTTGCCCATTTTTTTCTTAAAATGTGCACTCTAAGTTATCATACGAAGGCTACTCCTACAATCAAATTTAAACAAAACAAATATAAAATAATATATAATGACGTCAACGTAAATAAAGTACGATAAAGGAAAACTCATATCGTATCAGGCAAAATTAATGCAAACCTTGTTATCAAGTCCCAGAATATAATCTCTGTGAGTTATGCATAAAATTAAATGTGCGACTGTCTTAAATCAAGGAGTTCGAAATTCTTAAATTAGAATGGGATGAAATGTCAAAATAAATAAAACTTGACTGGAGCCTCTCATATTTAAAGTCCAGCCAGATTTTCTTTCCAAGACTGCAGAAGTAAGTTCAAATCCAAAGTCACTCTCGCCCTTCCACAGGACACCGTACTCTTAGTCTCCACTTTAGCTTCTTGCACCTGCCCTATATCTCCAGCTACACCACGAACTAGTTCCACAGAAATCCACTCAAAAGAAATCCCAAGAATATGTACCCAGAAATCACACGAGTCAAAATTGTAGCATAAGGCTGTGGTATTTGGTGCCCAGTGCTTTACAATCAAGAGATTATTCTTGAAGGACCATGGACCTTGGTCCATCACTCTTTTCTTCGCAGCTTCAGAGTCAAAAGTAATGGCAAAAATACCTTCCTCTAATGGGGTGAAATCAGCATTCTCCATGCGCCATGCTCTCCTCATAGTGTTTTGGAAGGCCTGAAAATTGATTTTAGGGTTTTTGAGAAGCTTCCCTATCAGAGTTAAACGACCATCCTTTGCTTTCACTGATGAAACAATTTCTTCCACATTTTTAGTAGCTTAATCTGACCATATTCTTCCTAATCGTTTGCAGAGAAGGGCCAGCCTCTGGTCTGAATTGTCATATGGCTCCATGGTGATGGTTTGAAGTGCAAACTACTGGAGTTTACAGCATAGGACCAAGCGAAATTAGCTTACCCTTCGCAATGGATTCCCAGCTCCAGGACGGACTCTAGGGTTAGACGAAGGCGTTTCAAGCTATTTATGTGTAGGAGGTCAAAAGGGGAGATGAAGGGACGTATCGAGAACCGAAACAGAACGATCACGCAGAAAACAGAGAAAATAGACGATGCACGAATTTACCCAGGTTCACCCTCGATTAGGGCTACGTCCTGCAAAGAGATTTCACTATGTTTTCGGTTTACAGCCACTCAACTCGTTACAATGATCAGAAAAACGAGCAAAATTTATATATGCCCCAAACGGGCCCAAAACCTAAAACTATATGAAATCTCTTAATTTCGCACCATACAGGCCAGCCCAAACCCGTTGAGGTTTCGGGGGCGCTGCCCCCGAGCCCCCACCCGCTCACCGGCGAGCGGGGCAGCCGTCGGGGGGCGCTGCCCCCGAACCCCCGCTCGCTGACCGGGCAGGGGGGCACCCGTGTCGGGGGCGCTGCCCCCGAACCCCCCCATTCCGCACGCAGAGATCACATGTCGTCGGATAACACTTCAGTTTCCCTAAGCTCACGTGGGCGTACTCGGTGTGAAAAACAAGGGTCCCCGAAGTATTCGTCAACTCCAACAGGAGAAAGGGTTTTTGGTGGATGTTTAGTGATTGCAGATTTGGAATTCTATAGATGTTTAATGATTTGTAGTGACTGAACAGGAAATGACTTCATTGTTGCCTTAAGGGATGCAGTGAGGCAGTTAGGGTTTTACAGAAACGAAGCTACCCCGTCGGATAGAGGGAAGCTCTTCCGAGAGAACAGGGGAAATAGGCAAGATTCCTATAGTGTTTATTCATTGCCTTATAACACTTCAAAGTTTTGACGTGAAGGAAGGATTTGACCAATAACCAAAACTAATGAGTAACCATGTTTATTTCCTAATCATTTGTCCTCATTCTTTTGTCTTTTGATTCCCATATTTAAAGTTAATACTTAATAGGCCTTAAACTTTGGGGGCACTTTCGACATGTTACTTGAGCTTTTTATCACGTAAGAACAGGAATAAGTTGATTACAATGGGGTCAAAATATAAAATCTAATGGGTAGCATTGAGAAATTAAAAACTTCAGTACTTAAATAACGTAAAAGGGAATCAGCTCAATGGGGTCAATGGACTCCTATGAGAACAATAAAGAGTTGTCCGTAAGATTTTATTGGATCACCGTCAATTGTTTTAAAAGTTTAAACTAGTGGATGATGTCATATTTTAAAATCTAATTTATCTAACACGGTTACTAGTTGATCTAGGGAGAAGTAGAGTTAGATAGATACGTGTTCCAATCCTATGATGAAGACGCCATACTAGTCCAAACAACAAATCTAGGGAAAATTACCGCATAAGTCATAAATCTATTAAATGGATGTCAATTCAGTCATAAACATTTCAAATTTTAATAATTTTGTCCCAAAACTTATGCAAAATTCCAATATAGTCATTCTGGTTAATTTTCGTCAGAATACGCTGACGTGGCGGTCTAGTCATCTTAGACCATGATTCGATTTTATCATAGATGGATGATTATTTGATTAATTGCTTGACTGAAACATAGATCGTTTATTTGAGAACTTCAATCAACCACGTTTTCCTCAAGGAAAAAGTAGTGAGACTTTGTGGTGTTCAAATGCAATTGTGCATCAATTATTTGCTAATTAAAATCCCATCAATCTCTCATCCCATCCACCTTAACGTGGGTCCTTATAATAACACTATACTAGCTAATAAAACTAATACAATTAACTGAAAATCCAACAACCTCACAGAATGAATCATGAAAGATATGAACTAACTAATTGACATTAAATTTTGGAGTACCATCATCTTGAAAATGCATTCATGGGGTCATTTATTCTAAAAAAGGAAGAGGAGTTTATAATTATGGACAAAGCCTATAAAAAGTTAGGAACAATCCTTTTTTGACTTGTACACATGGAGATGTGACACTAGGCACCCGTGCCCCACTTCTGACATGGCAATTTTTTCTAGTGAAAAACACCTCACGAGACACTTGGAGTCTGTTTGATAACGTTTCTATTTTTCTGATCTTTTGTTCCCTAGAAAAGAAAAAGAACAAAAATCCATTTAGTAACGTCAATTAATTTTTATATTTTTTAGAATAAAAAAGTGGCCAGGGAATAAATTTGGAACATATAAGAAATATAAAAGATCTACTTTTCTGTTCCGGGAAATAAAAAGAAAAATAATAGAGAAATAAGATCAGCTTTCTCTCTCTTTCACAAGATAATCTCATGTTAAACCCTAAACTCCAAACTCTAAAACCCTAAACCCCAAACCTAAAACCCTAAACATAAACCTCGAATCCCTAAACCCTAAAATCCTAAACCACAAAACCCAACACTCCAAACCTGAAACCTCAAACCCTTAACCCGAATCCCTAAAGCCCAAACCCCAAAACCCAAATCCCTAAACCCCAAACCCTAAAACCCAAAACACTTAAATCATAAACCCTAAAACCATAAATCCCAAACCCCAAACCCTAAAACCCAATCTCTAAATCCTAAACTCTAAACTCCAAACCATAAACCTTAAGCTGCAATTTCCTCGAGCACCACTTGGTATTTGTTTTGTCTATAAGGAATAATTTTCTTTATGTTTGTATTAAGGTCATCCAATTCTATATTATAATATATTATGATTCTATTTTTAGTCCAGTTCTATCCAAATATGAATCGTTAAGTCTCCACTAACATTTTTATAATTAAATGAAAGAGAGTAGAAATTTTTATGGTCATACCAAATACATTTATATTTTTTTTCTATTCCGGGAATAGAAATTTTGTGCAGTTATCAAACGCGTTCTTCTGGTCAGAGTTTCATCCAGGGAAAAGAAATAGAGAGAACAATCGGGAACAGAAATATTACCAAACAGACCCTTGGTGGGCACAAGGCGGGGTTAGTATTAGCCCCGTCCAGTTAATTTCCCCCTGCATGTTTAGGACAAAAATACATGTTGCTCTATATTAATTACAAGTAATATATTAATTATCCAATTAATTCAAAAATAAAGTAAAATAAGAAAATACATGTTATGAAGCAAAGAGTACAAACAGATTAATATAAATAAGTGGACACGCAATCGTGAGACTGTGATATTTTTAATAAATTAAAAAGTATGAACAAATTTAAAGTAGCAAATCACATAATTATTAGGAAAACTATGACAATTATTTAATTCTATTAAATTATTTTATGAAATTTGTTGAACTGTTTTTCCCACGGGGGATCTGGCACCACGTGCCCCGCGTGGATGGGCCCCGCCCCGCACTACACCGGAGCACGGGGCAGTGGTGGGGCAAATGTCCGCCTTCGGTCATTGTCCCTGCCCCACCAATACCGGAACAAAATGCATCTCTCTTCCCACGAGCGCAACTAGCACTCCCCACAAACCATCCTTGAGATAACTCGAGTCTCCCATGAGTTGAAGAGGGGATTATTGAGTGATTTATAAGTGCGATCAATCCCGACTGGCTAACACCTTGGGTATATCTTTTGGAATGGACTACCTAGATTGTTATAAATGATATCATAGTAGTATATGGGCAGGGAAATGTCAGGACTAATTTCCAAGAGAGGCAAAATGTTACACCATAAGAGCCACCTCTCGAATCCATTGAGTATAAAGTACTACATCTTTGAAGCTATATTTAGCATCTGCACCTGCATAATCCTTTGTACCTAGCATGGTTCTAGGTTTTTGGCCAAGGTTGATGAGAAAGTCAATGATTTTTTAAGTGTGGGAGTTTGTGATATTCAAGTCCCACATGGATTAGAAGAGGGATTGTGGAATGGTACATAAGTGTACTCCACCCACACACGGTCACCATCTCGACTATTCTTTTTGAAGGCATAACCTACACGGGGCTTACTATGATCTGTCGATGGACCGATTCATTGTCCTAAAAAATGTCATATCCTACTACATTTTATTGTACTTCCTACCTAAAGTGGCATGTTTGAATGTCAATACTTTTTCTATCGCAATCTAAAAGTGATCAATCTCTGAGGATCAGGTCCTCGAGGATTTTTAGGAATTCGTAGAAATGACCCGATCATGCTTTATATATATGAAGCTTTAGTGTTTGAGATATATTTGCCGCCCGACATTTCCACCTTGGCTGTGATGCCACGACAGGAAGGTGGCCTCACTCTGGCTCGCCAGAACAATATTCGTCCGTTTTAATGACGGCTTACTAGCGGCCGCACGTCTTTAAAACGTATCATACTAATTTGAGAGTGTTGGAGACTTTTTTACATGTGCAACAAACTAAACACAGGCAATATTCAATTAAAAGCATATCTAAAACTTAACATCCCCACACCCAAAAGGCAACTCCACCCACGTGGGATTGCACCCTTGAACTTTGTAGACGCACATTACAACATTGTACCCATAAAAAAATGTCATAGGTAACCATGTAGTGACTGGTTCTCTTTCCCCCGTATTGCAATGACAATGTTGACGTATTAAAGAGATGGTGCTGCATTAATGTCGATCGGTGAAAAGGGAGGTGGATAGGCATGATAAAAATGCAGCTATATGTGGAGCCTTTGTGCCTTCAAGTTCCCCCTAACTCTTGTTGAAAGAATTCTCATCCATTTCGGTCCCAATATGGGGTTGGATATCGTCCAATATCTTAGTCTGGAGTCACTGGCTTTCTCGCAACTCTCTCTCTCTCTCTCTCTCTCGGTAAGAACCGAAGTTCACTCCATATTTGAAAGATATGCATCGAACAAAAATAGACATAAAGAAATCATATAGACTTCGTTCTGCGAAAAGGTGTTTGCTTCACCTTCTTATTAACTTGGCGTTATTTTGGATGAAGATGCTAAAAGTAGCTAGCTCAAAGTTTGGGGTATTTCCAAGGCTTGCATTCTGATATGGAGAAAAAGGTCAACACTATAGCAGATCTGTATGGACCTCATATATTCTTCGAAGGCGTATAAGCTTCGGTGCAGTGACTAATCTGCATGCCGTGTATTAACCATTCCCTTTTATTGCCCTTAGATGTTGTGCTCATACTGGTCAGATTGAATCGTCCAAATTTAGAGAGATAAACCGAGTTGCTTTATCATGCAACTAAATAAAAAATAAAAAAATTAACCATGGAAGTAAAACTGAGTCAAGTATTTGAGAGAATATTAACCCATCATTTATGAAAATCTCTTATTCTTTGTTTGCCTACTGTGATTATTGACGCAGTTTTGACGATATAAATACGGAAGCTTTAAGAGCCACAGGTGAAAAGAATGGAGTAGACTTGGAAAGCGTAATCAACTTCGATTCGAGATGTATCTATTGGGTGGACTATCGCAAGAAAACTCATATTCTTGGAATTGTCAATGCCTTCAAGCTAAAGGGGGCAATGATGCAGTTAATATAGCAGACTTGGAAAGCGTAATCAACTTCGATTCGAGATGTATCTATTGGGTGGACTATCGCAAGAAAACTCATATTCCTAGAATTGTCGATGCCTTCAAGCTAAAGGGAGCAATGATGCAGTTAATATAGCAGATTAGTCTGGATGTGCACCACTCAGCATCGTGAACTGCGTGGATTCTATATTATTTTGTGGAGAAGGATCCGGGTGTAACACGCATCTGTCATTATTTTCTGGGACACGGTCGATTGAATTGCCAATGATATAGAAAGTCAAATAGGCTATTAACATATTGTAAAAAATGATGTCCAATCAAAGCTTCCCCACGGAGAGTCTCGCACCACGTAGACATTTATCATCCCTACATTTGATAGGTTCAACTTTTCGAATAGAAGGATCGCTAACATGGTAGAAATAGACTTTAAACATATCAAAAATAAAATCCGATCAAATCTTTCCATACCACCTATATATAATGCTTTAGTGGATTATATATACACGTATCAGAAAAGTTATCCAAAAAATTCTAAATCTACTCTAAAGTGGTCAATTCAGTTCTAAACATTATGATAGTTTGCCAATGTACTCTTCCGGCCAATTTTACCTGGTAATTATTGACATGGACGCCAATCATTTACGTGACACAACTGCCGCTGACATAGATAATTTTTATAATTTTTTAAAATTTTTTGAATTTTTTCTTTTGACGGTGATCAATATCGTCATGATGCATACGATAGCTCTAGTTGGCACTACAAAAGCTAAGGTACGTCTATAATACTTTCACAATTCATTACTTAGAGGTTAGTTAATCTTTGGATAGCAAAATGATAGATCCGTCTTTGTCATTGTTGACAAAATTTTTTAAGTTTTTCGTGTTAATGAACTTGCCATAAAACACACGTAATCACGACGGGGTCATGATCTGGGCATGGCACATCAAGAAACCAATAGAAGCTCCCATGAAAGCACTAATAGCAAATTGCAGCTATGGCCGAAAGAACTCCACGCCAATGTACATGTTGATTGATTTGATTCGAGTGTAACCCCGCCAGACAACTTATTACTGTTCGTTTCTTGTTGTTTTGCTCAGAACAAAAGTAGGACAAACTGCATTGGGTTTAACTGTGCTCTTTCTGATTTTTTTAATTGCATGAGACCATTGCGTTAGTCTCGGCAATAACCATGGAAACTGTAGCCGTTATCAGTAGGGGAAAAAAGTATCTGCAACGATATAGTCTGCCCTGTTACTAATATTTTTTAAGAAGGGGTAGTCACAAAGTTCATGATACCCTTTTGGGGCGATGGGTTCTGTATGTTCTCAACCTCGGTCCGTATAGCTGTAAGTTATAGTCTCACAGATGCTCCGAAGCCTAGACTTTATGCTCAGCCGAGTTTATCCATAGAGAAAAAAGAACTAGTGCATGATAAAGCTGGTGTCTTTGTGTTGGGTTTCGACTTTTGGAGATCTTCTCCGAGATAACTTACCGAAGTTCTGCTGCATGTTTTCGACAAGTAATATCAAAGTTAAGATAATCTATTACCCGACACACAATATGTATTGATGTTTAGTGTATATCTTGAAGGAGTTTGAACATCTTCATAAACATCCGATTACGATTGCCATCGTTACACGGTCCGGTTGAAAAGATCATGGGTAAGGTAGACGTGGAGGCGTAAGCAACACATCCTGGATGCAGTTGCCATGCACCACAAGTAAGTCCATGTGAGACTACAGGTAGGGTTGCCAATTCTTTATTTTTTTGAGTCCATTGCTTGTGTAAGTTTGTGTTATTACAAAATGTTTTAATATGTTTATAAAGTGCTTTTCATTAAAAATGAATGAAAATATGTCGATTTGTGTTAGTTTCGAGTTAAGTTGTGCCCTGTCGAGTTGTATTAGGATTTCTCAATATATTTATATCCCATTAGTGTCATGTACTTAAATTGTGTCAAGAATAGCCACCTTTGATTACAATTGTTGTTGTTAGCAATAATGTGTATTGTGGTGCAAAGGACGAAGGTGGAGACTCGGGTTGGGATAAATTGAGCAGAAGGATGCTTAGATTAAAGGGGTACAAATCTAAGAAGAGAGGCTAACGAGTAAGGGGAAACTATTGAGGTGTATGTGTGAGTGTGTTATGGACAGGGAATCCACATCAAAGTAAAAACTTCAATATGTAAATGAGTCCGTTTGGGCTTCCACTAAGATATCTCTTGAGGATGAGGTGATGACAGATGAATTGACTGAGAAATTACTAAGTGACTATGATCACACTTGGGGCAAAAAAAACTACGATTACAAAGTGAACAAGTTCTCCATTGGAGGGACAGTTCAAGGTAATGCTGGGGTTTTCTTTCAAAACCATACTAAGCTCACGCACTAGGTTTATTTTTTTTCTTTCTGACCATCGAATAAGCAATGAATCATATTTAAAAAATTTCTATCTGTTTGCATGATTATTTTATATCTAGCATCATCAATATCGATTCCTGAGATAAAAGTTGGCACTTTTCACATCAAGCAACCAAAAAAATAGTCTTGAAATTAGTTAGTAAGATTGGAATCCTTATCAATCGACAAGCGTAGTTTAAGGTGTGCTTTAGTTTTTACCAACGCACATGTTTTATAGAAATAAGATGACCAAAGGCTTATTGATCAGAATTACACTTTCATGAGTATTTTTCACAATAACTATAGCCTTTTTTACTGGCGGAGGTTTCGGTAAGCTCCCTTAGGGTCCAATAGTTCTTGAATTTTAATTCATCCACTTGACGAAGAATAATCTTAGAAGTTGTTTAAACATATGGCATGGCATGTACTGTCCAATTAAGATCTACTTATTTTGCGATCGTCGCTTTTCCCAGAGGAGGTTTTAGCCACAACAATCATTCTTGTAATGGATAAGAAATTCACGACATTTTCTGGTAGTATGCACTCTCTCTTTTCATGAAATTTTCAAAATGATGTTGACATATTAATGATTTACGTAATTGAATGAGAACACCCCCCAAGAGTCAGATCAAACATCGCATCATCATATTGACTTGTGCAATCGAAAAATTGCATGGACAGCCACGGTGACCGCGGGTATAAATGATGCACCAGATGATGGATCATTCACCTTAGAAAATACCACCTCCAAATTATCTCTCAATTTTCAAGCTCGTTCAATTGAAAATTCGTTTGCAATGGGGTTGGATATAGTCCAATTTCTAGAAAACAAGACAATACTCGTTACCGGCGCCACTGGTTTCCTAGCCAAGAGTACTCTCTCTCTCTCTCTCTCTCTCTCTCTCTCTCTCTCTCTCTCTCTCTCTCTCTCTCAGAGCATATCTATGTATGTACGTTTATATGTGTAACACATATATACGTATAGGAGTTTGCAATCTAACCCTTGAGAATTCTCTCATACGTGTCTTTCTATATTCTATATTCCCTTCTCCTTCTCCCCGGAGTATTGTTAGTTTGATATGATGATTTGGTTGATGTGAGTATGCTCTCCACTTGCCACTCTGTGGATCCCGTGGATCAGAAAACTTTTGAACCTTGAAAGTTTTATGAGGCAAGATCATGGTGCCTTAAGAGTAAAAGGCAGTCCCTATGAGGCTGAGGCAGCTGTGTGTTTGTGGGATTGCATAATTGTCTCGGGCATACATGGTCTGTCTTCATAGCCCCTTCATTCGTGCACCCGTGTGTGGGTAATTAACATACTTTATTTAATGTTACTCTTGCCATTTACATCTCTTTTTTTTCTAAAATAATTCATTCGAGATGACATAAATGAACAAAGAGTAAATAAAGGATAGAAAATTATCTTGAGGTTTGCAATTACAAACCCTGATCCATACAGGTTGCCGCCTAGAAGGAGGGCTGAAAATAGCGAGGGTTGCTACCATCTTCGGTCCTGATCGGAGGAAACTCACTCCTGTAACTTTTTTTTATTGATGAAGAGATACGTCCAAAAGATAGAATAAAAGAAAAATCCTAACCTAATCTTGCATGCACATCAAAGCCCTCTTTCTCTTCCTTTTCTCCGTCTCCTTCACAGCCCATTGCCCCACCACCACTGCATCACCATTGATGCCGACAACCTTCCACCTTCAACCACCTCGACCGGTGCCCCACGTTCTGAGTGTTTTGTATATGTCTAGTGTCTACGTACATACAAATTTCATAGGTGAATTTCTTGATGGAGTTCATCCATCGGAAGCCAATAGGAGAATTTCTTTAAACCAGGCCATGCAGGAGGGGGAGGGTTCAGAGCATTGTTGATGCTCTTGTACTCGAATCTCCACCATCTTATTAGAAGGCTTTGTTTGGAAAGAGGAGGGTAACAGGACATGAAAAGTTACAAAAAAACAAAAAGGATTGTAAGAAGTGAGGGGAAAATTGCAAATTCAAAAGATGGATATCCAGTTACTTAGACATAAGCATTATTCCTCGTCGCAATCACTATTTTGTTTCCAATTGTCACGTTTTTGTTTGTATTTATTGTTTTGACATAGTTTTTGTGGAGAAGATACTTCGAATTCAGCCAAATGTGAAGAAGATATTCCTCCTTATTAGAGCTGCGGATAAACAATCAGCCACACATCGGTTGCATAAATGGGTACTAGATTTACGAATAAATCCTAAATTTATGTTTGGCAATTGGCATTATAAAGTTAGTTATTGTTTTCTATATTGTATTTTACTATAATATCCATCCTCGTGACAAAATGGTGCTTACCATTTTTAACACATAATGAGAAGTCACTTTGGGAACTTCATGTGGGTTTTTTTTTTAAATTTAATGCATATGAAATGTTCTCTTGGCCAACTTTGAAGTATATTTATGGAATCACAAAACGATAAATACCTGGTACACATATTGTGCTGTTGAATAACTGTACCAGGAATAAAAGTTAGCTTCTTTTTTTCTCGGTTTACCTTGAAAAATAATACTCTGTGATAAGTAATTTTATAAAATCTCACTGAGACTTCTTTTACCTAGCGATGAAATTATATTCCGAAACATGATTGCATGCTCTTACTCCCTTTTAAAGTTTATAAAGAGTATTTTGATAAGAGAAGTTTCTTTCTATTTGAGATAAGAGAATTTTTTTAATTTAAAATTAAGAAAAAAAAATTTGGGAACTAATAACTCAAATAAATGTTGATAATGCAACATCAGTAGATGTCGCGACCGAACTCCCGAGCCCTTTTTAAACAACATGCAAAAAAGGGGGGGCTCGCCTGGTACGTGCTAAGTCTAGGTTCGGGACTTAACTCGGGCTCTCCCAAGCCCATACCATATCGCGACTTAGGGTTTAAGTGTTTAACATGCAAGTGGTTTATATCAAGGAGTCGCCACTAATCGATTTGGGGTGGGCCGATTAGAAACCCAAATAGGGTGATGGGAGAATCACCCTATTCCTACGAACCAGTGATTAACTAAATTCGGGGACTTGGTTACACTAGTTGGATAACTAATGCCCTTTCGGTACCATTTTACCCTATTCATTTCTGAAAACATTTGTCAGGCAATTTGGATTGATTTTAGGACCTTTCTCCTAATATGTGAGGTGATCAAGCGAGTGCATAATCAGGAACGATCAGCAGTCAGGAACACAGCAATTCATGCAGCCTAAGGTTCTAACCCTAACTAAGTCAGATGACATTCAAAAACACAACATTCATGCAATTGTATTAAAAACATGCATAACAATACAACGGTAATAAAAACTAACATGCAAATACTACCGCGCAACCTCAGGCTTGTCTAATTTAAATAAGACAAAAACTTACAAAATAATATCACATTAGATTAAAACAACAACAATATATCACATAAAATAAAAAAAAAATTTTAAAAAAATAAAAATAAAAAAAATAAAAATAAAAATAAAATAAAATAAAATAAAATAAAATAAAATACGAAATATTTTTTAAATAAATAAAAAAAAACAAATAAAAAAAGAAGAAAGAAAAAGAAAAAAAAACTTTTTTTTTTTTTGCAATTTTTTTAATTTTTTTTTTTTAAAAGCAGTAAAATAAAATAAAATAAAAATAAATAAAAAAAAAAGGGATCCGGACCGGGTCGGAACCGACCCGGGTCAACGGATCCGACCCGGTCGTTGACCCGGGTCGGATCGGCTGAACCGGGTCGGCTGGACCGACCCGGGTCAACGGATCCGACCCGGGGCGTTGACCGGGTCGGGTCAACTGAACCGGGTCAGGCCGAACCGGTGGGAGCAGCCCCCGTCGAAGCCAAAAACGGCCTCTCACCGGCCGACCCAGACCGGCGCCGCCCCCAAATCGGCCTCCTGGGAGTAAAACCAAGCCTCTCCACCCACCGGGGTCACCGTCCGACCGCCGTTCGCCGGCCGGCGACCAAAACAAAAACCGGTTTCATTGAGGACTTTTGTCGAACAGATGGTGTGCGCTTCCAAAAACAACAAATCCTGACCTGTTCCGGCGAACCGGAGGATTCAGGCGAATCAACCTACCTTCGGTGAGGACACACGGACGGCGGGGGATGACGGTATGGCCGGGACTCGCGCGAAACGGCCGGCGCGAGTCCCGGCCATACCGAGCAGAAAAACAGAGCAAAACGAGGCGGTTCGGGCCGGACCGAGAGCTCACCGTCGACGGCGCGTCGGGGCTTTTCCGGTTGATCGGGGCGACGGCGACGCGGCCGGGAACCCGCAAAACCGACTTTCCCTTCTTTCTCTCTCAATTTTCTCTCTTTCTCTCTCAATTTTTCTCTCTCTGTTTCTCTCTCAATTTTGCCGACCGGGGCTCTCTCTCTCCCTTTGGCTATTTATAGCCGGACGACGGTGCCCCTCTGCTCCGTTACGTCTGTAATGACGACGGTCTGCACCGGCCTACTCTGGCGCGCGACTTTCGCGGCCATTTAGGCCGGTGCAGAGCAGGGGATCAGTTCAGTGAGGCGCAGAGCAGACGAACAGGGAGCTGAGAGGGAGGAGGAGATAAGGGAAGCCGGGACAACGGGGAGGACGGGACTGGCAATTAATGCCGGTCCGTCGGCGTGCTCTCTCGGCCTTCCTCCGGCCGAGATAGCGACAACGAGGAGCGGCGCCGCCGTGCGTCGGCGTGACGTCGCGAACGAGGAGAACAGGGCGAGAGCGACCGGCGAGGGAAGAAGAAGAAAGAAGGCGGCGGGCCGGGCCCGGCCGTGCGGGGAAGAAAAAGAAAGAAGAAAAAAAAAGAATGGGCCGGGGCCCGGGGGGGAAGAAAAGGAAAAAGAAAAGGGCCGGGTCGGCCCAGCCCCGACCCGGCCCGAAATTTTTTTTTTTTTTTTTTTTTAAATTTTTGTTTAAAATTTAAGAAAATATGCTCTAATAGGCCCTATTAATGCACATATGCCTAATGTCTATATGCAATGCATTTAAATTGAAATATTTTTGTTTTAGGAATTAAAGAAAATTAATTCCTAAATTTTGTGCAATTAATTTTGGGCAAATTAAAAATAGGTGTCAACAGCTGCCCCTCTTTGAAGGTGAGCTCGCAGAGATTGAGCTCGCAGAGGTTACGTTCAAAGATAAAATGACACCTAAATTTGGCCCATGCATGTTCAATGAATGTTATTTTTGGTGAGACCGGAGTCCCATTTTTATGATGCAATATAAGATGATGCATGCTAAAGCAAGTAAAAACATACCTGGGGCTACTTACCTTGCCGAAGGGTAGAGTAATTCCAGATAGTTGATATTGTGTGTCGAGGACCCGAACCTGTCTTCGGTCGCCTTGACGGAAAAAATGGTTTGTCTAGGACCCGAACCTGTCTTCGGTCGCCTTGACGAGAATTGCTTTTGTCTAGGACCCGAACCTTTCTTCGGTCGCCTTGATCGTGGGAAATCGCTTGCCTAGGACCGAACCTATCTTCGGTTGCCTTGATCGGATTTCATTTGTCTCGGACCGAACCATTCCTCGGTCGCCTTGACTGGGGAAATCGCTTGCCTAGGACCCGAACCTATCTTCGGTCGCCTTGACTGGATTTCATTTGTCTCGGACCCGAATCTACCTTCGGTTGCCTCGACTGGGGAAATCGCTTACCTAGGACCCGAACCTTTCTTCGGTCGCCTTGACTGGATTTCATTTTGTCTGTCCAGGACCCGAACCTTTCTTCGGTCGCCTTGACTGACTGGATTTTGCCTGTCTAGGACCCGAACCTTTCTTCGGTCGCCTTGACTGACTGGATTTTGTATGTCTAGGACCCGAACCTTTCTTCGGTCGCCTTGACTGACTGGGTTTTGCTTTACCAAAGTACCTGCATCATAAGTGGTACCTGAAAAGACTTGATGTGAACAGAGGGAGTTATTCCTGTGCTCAGGAGGGTGAACAAAGGGGTCAATCCAATGTTCAGTTGGTGAACAACGGGGTCACTCCGATGTTCGGGAGGGTGAACAACTGGGTCACTCCGATGTTCAAAGGGTACCATAACAATCGTAGGTACATGGATTTTTGGAATCAGGCATGGGTAAAATGTACTTACCTGGGCACGTTCCTGCCTCTTAAGGGCGTGTCTCCTGTCAGACAAATTTTTTGTGCAAAGACATACGTATTCATCGGAGAAATAGACAACTGAGGCTATTCTTGAATATCGTATGAAATATCTTGACCAGCTAGTCAAGATGCTTTTCTTTTTCAAAGAAACACCCTGTTTACCTTCTGGGTAGTTTGAAAAGAAATCTGATGAAACACCTGGGATTTCTTACCCGGAGGTTTGATGTATCATCTGCTGAATACCCGACCTTTTTCAGGGCATCTCTTTTGTGATGATAATCAGGGCTTCTCCAGTGCCCGAATTTTCGTGTTCTATCACTGAGGATTAGAACTTTGAGCTGTCAAAGAGGGTTAGCACAAACATGCATGCATTCATCAAGGATAGACAAGCTAGGCTATCCCAGAATGTGTATTTGAAAGTTCATACATGATGATTTCGCCATGTTTGCATCACCAAACATCCACCGAGGGTAAATCAAGACAATTTTCGCTTGGGAAGTGGACTTCTCAAGATGTTGAACGAGGGATTCTCAGTCAGAAAGGACTTTCCACTCGCTCTCGTTGAAAAGGGCTATTTGTCCCGTCCATTAATGCGGGAACATCGAAAACTCTCAATCGACCGTTATCACATCCGCAAGGGTCCGGAGTTTTCTCGCAAGGCATGCACGACGCTAATCCGAGAGGTCTTCTTCAGGGTCGTAATGTAGGCTTGGTCAATGGCTTAATGAAGGTGACTGTTCAAGTCAAGGCCATGAAAGAAAATATCCTGCAATCATCTCCGGGTTTACAAGTCAAGAACCCTGCAAAACGAGATAGAAATAGTCTTGCTCGCACTTCCTCGAGCGTTGTTTATAAACATTTGAAATTTCACGTTAATTCAAGTGTCCTAGTCAGAAGAGACTTCATGAGGGACGTAACGTGGGCTCAGTTCACAGGTTGAGAAACGAAAGGATCGTTAGGCTCAAAAATGTGTGTAAGGGGGAGAGTTGGTGATCATCTTGGCATTGTCACCTGTCTTTTTCTTCATCATCAGGACTCTTTTGGAAAACTCCCTGGGTAATCCCTTGTTTTAGCTTCTTTGACAACTTTTTCTTGAGAAGCTTCTGCGTCCAGCATTTTCCTGGATACCATTCTATCTCTGTGACAGATCTTTGTCAAGACAGAGTTCCTAAAGTAGGAATTTGTATCGAAGAAGAACTCAAGTTTAACCCTTTGGGGTCGTCTTTTTCATCGTTTTTCTTCTTCTCCTTTTTCTTTTTCTTTGTTTTTTATTCATGGGCATTGGCCTTGCTTTTACCAGGCACACTGCTTTTTCATGCCCCTAGTTTTCAGCATTTTTTTTTTTGCTGCTCTTTTGGTATTGTCAAGACTAGCCTAAACAAGTTTGAGCAGAACAATGTTATTAGGCTCTTGGAGTCTTCATCTTGATTCGGTACTTTAGACCCTGATGCTCAAGCTGTGGTGACTTTTGCCTTGCCCCGGTGTAGGGGATGATCACCAACTGGGTTGGTACGAAATGAAATCGCCGGCTCAATTGGGCTAGCAAGGGATATAAGTGTATGGGATAGAAGAAGAACCGTTCTTCGTCATCCTATGGCACTTAAATTTTTGTGAGAGTTCATCTGCAATAAAAACACTCAAAGATTAATGCAAATGAAAGCAAGAAAATTTCTATTCATCTTTTCACCTTGTGTGAGCTGATGCAGCTGATGATCATAGAAAATTTTAGATATTACAAACTCCTCATCCTTCTTGTCTTGCTCATCACTGTTATCAATAAGATGTTGGCATTTTGGACAAGCTTTAGTTTGCTGCTTCTCTCTTGACAAAGCCCTCTTAGCCTCGACTGTTCAGCCGTCGATGGTGTGCTTGTCTTGGAGGACTCTGTCGAGGACCGCCGGATCCCTAAGGACGACAAGGCCGAAACCACGGGAGTAGTGATTGAAAGGAAGGGACGCTCCTCTTGCTCCCTCTGAATTTGAATTCTCCCTGTGATGCTGATTTACCTCAAGCTGCCCCAATGTGGGGTGGTTCTTGACAGGGGTGATTTTAAAAGAACCTCCAAGTGTATGGGCTCAAATGGTCAAGCAAAGGATTAATGGTAGTGTATGGGCGAGAAATGAACCGCTCTCGTCATTTTGGCTACCGTACCTTATGCGAGAAATCTCTTTACCTTGTAGAAGTGAAACCTTTTTGCTCATCTTGCAAGGGTTTGGTACTTGAGAATGTGTTTAGGCTAAGGATTGCCTCTCATCATCCTGAGACACCTCGTTCAATACATCGGAGCGATTCGACACCATTCGTCGAATTGTCAAAATTTTCACAGGGAATTGGTGAATTAAACAGTAAAATTACCATGCGAAATTCTTTCCAAAAGACATGCAATGCACTTGGGGGAAGGTTAAGCATTTATTTGCTTTAACATGTTTCCTCCTTCTTTTGATTCTTTCAACTCTTAAAGTTTTAAGGGAAAGAAATACTTACCTACGCCTTGTAGCTAATGACGAGGTAAACCCGTAAAGCAATAAGAAAGACCGTGTCAATGAACGGCTCTTTGAGGGAATAGGAATTGGGAACGATACAACATTACCCTTCGTGATTCCCCTCATTTAAGATTAAATTGACAACTCCTTGAGTTTTCTCGGATGTTGATAATTCCCTTCTGACAAAAACAGGAGTTTATGTTAGAAATGAGATGATTGAGGGTAAATTGAGAACGATACAAATTACCCTTTTTCCATTTTGCCTTCAAAGCTAGCAGAGTCTTTTCTCCTCTTTACTTTGTTCAGCCTTCTCTGTCTCAGCCTGCTCCTCCATACTCTTGGTCACGAAGCTCGAATGAGATCCTCTATAATTAGAGGTACTCCCGAATAGAGGGTTCTATTGTCAGCGCATGCTGTGTCAATGCGGTTCCAGCATGTTGAGGAGTTTCTTGTGGATGCTCTGATTCTAGACTGCAAGGCATGTGCAATTGCTTGCATGGAGAACTTCGCAGCAAAGCTAATCTCTGCTTTAAAGGTCTTTGACGAACATGGGCATGACTACCATCGATACTTCTGTGGTTGTCAGGATCTGCCTTGACGCCACTTTGTCATGTGCGAAATCCTTTCCGGTTAGATTTGCCACCACGACTGTCCTTGTCAATAACTTTTCTGCCAATTCCCTTGTTATAAGTTGGGACACAGAAGTTATTTCAAGGATAGTACTTCTTCACAGCATCCGAGTTGACCGGGTTGGAGAATTGGCGTCCATCCATTTCAGTCAGAATCAAAGCTCCTCCCGGGAGTGTCTTTTTCACGACATAGGGACCCTTATAGTTAGGAGCGAACTTACCTCCAAGCTCAGGGGGTAGTGGTAGCACCTTTCTTAGGACAAGATCGCCTGCTTCAAAGTGTCTGGAGCGTACCTTCCGGTTGAACGATCTGGCTACCCTCTGTTGATAGCATTGTCCATGACAAAGAGCCTTCAATCGCTTTTCATCAATCATATTCAGCTGCTCCAATCTTTGCTGCTTCCATTCTGCATCAGACAGTTTCATTTGGGACAATACCCGCAGTGAGGGGATTTCTACCTCAACAGGCAGGACTGCTTCCATGCCATATACCAAGGAAAAAGGGGTTGCCCCGGTGGAAGTCCGAATTGATGTTCGGTAAGCCATTAATGCGAAAGGCAATCTTTCATGCCAATTTCGGTAGTTCTCAGCAGTTTTGGCTAAGATCTTTTTGATGTTTTTGTTGGCAGCCTCAACAGCTCCGTTCATTTGGGGACGATAAGGAGACGAATTCAGATGGCGGATTTTGAATTCACTGAGTAAATCATCAACAATCTTGTTGTTCAGATTTGTCCCATTATCTGTAACTATGGCTCCAGGGACGCCATAGCGGGCGATTATATCCCGCTTGATGAATTTCATCACATTCCGAGCAGTGACATTGGCATATGACGTAGCCTCGATCCACTTAGAAAAATAATCAATTGCGACCAAGATAAAGCGATGTCCATTTGATGCTTTCGGATTAATTGGGCCGATCACATCGATGCCCCACATTGAAAATGGCCATGGCTCAGATAACTGATGTAATTCAGTTGGTGGGGCATTTATCTTGTTTCCATGGATCTGACAACGGTAACAATTTCGAACGTGTCGGATGCAATCGCTTTCTAAGGAAAGCCAGTAATAACCTAGTCTTGTTATTTTCCTAGCCAACATGTGTCCATTCATGTGTGGACCGCATACTCCTTCATGCAATTCCTGCATAATTCGTGTTGCTTCAGTTGTATCGACGCACCTTAGCAAAATAGAATCATAGGACCTCTTGTACAAGCTTTCACCACTGACGAAGAACTTCGTCGCCATCTTCATTATGTACCTTCTGTCTGTAGAGCTAATCCCTTCAGGGAACTGCTGCTCCTTGATGTAATTCATGATATCGGAGTACCATGGTTTACCATCGGGTTCTTCAGTCAAGGTCATGCAATGGGCCGGTTTGGTTAGAACTTCAATTTTCAGAGGTTCTATTTCCAAACCATTGGTAACCTGCAACATGGATGATAGTGTAGCCAGTGCATCGGCGAATTGGTTATGAGATCTAGATAGGTAGTTAAACGAGATCTCGTTGAATTCTGAAACCAATTCCTCCAGATAGTCACGATAGGGTACTAGCTTAGTATCCCTGGTCTTCCATTCACCCACAGTCTGGAGTATAATTAAGGCAGAATCGCCGAACACTTTTAGCTTGGATATTTTCATATCAATTGCTGCTTGTAAACCGAGAATATATGCTTCATACTCGGCTATATTGTTGGTGCAAGGAAACACCAATTTCGCGGCCACAGGATAATGCTGCCCATCTGGGGATATCAAGACCGCCCCAGTGCCAGAGCCAGACAGGTTTACTGCTCCATCGAAAAACATGGTCCACGTGTGTTCCTCCGTTGATAAAATGCGATCATCTGGAAGACCATCCTCATGCGTTTCCCCAGGGCATTCAGCCATCATATCAGCGATCACCCGGCCTTTCACTGACCTCTGCGATGACGTTTGGATGTCAAATTCTGAAATTAGAATCTGCCATTTAGCTAATTTTCCCACTAATGCTGGTCGGTTGAGCAAATACCGGATAGGGTCGTTTTCAGTTACGAGGAACGTCTGGTGGTGCAAAGTATATTGTCGGAGTCTATGCAACACCCACACCAATGCGACGCATGTTTTTTCTGATTCGGAATAATTCTGTTCCGAAACGGTGAACTTCTTACTCAGATAATAGATTGCTCGTTCTTTTCCATCATCGGGATGGCTCTGGGCCAATAGGGCTCCTAATGATTCACTGTGAATCGTTAAATAGAGAGTTAGAGGATGCCCTGGAACTGGTGGGATTAGTACCGGGGGACTCATCAAATACTGCTTCAGCTTTTCAAATGCTTCCCGACAATCTTCATCCCAGTTGATTTGAGCGCCTTTCCTGAGGAGTTTGAAGAAAGGCCGCGCAGTCTCAGATAGTTGGGAGATGAACCGAGCAATATAGTTCAACCTTCCCAAAAGGCTTCTGACTTCCTTAATCGTGGACGGGGTTGCAACTCACATATTGCTTTAACTTTCGAGGGGTCGACCTCAATCCCCTTGCTACTCACGATGAATCCGAGTAACTTACGCAGGTCGCCCGAATATGCATTTTGCGGGGTTCGGCGTAATTTGAATTCACGCAACCGGGCTGAAATAGCTTCTTCAAAGCTTCAATGTGGTCCTCTCCGCACCTGGTTTTGGCGATCATGTCGTCGACATAGACTTCAATTTCTTTGTGCATCAGGTCATGAAAGAGAGTGACCATAGCACGTTGGTATGTTGCCCCAGCATTTTTCAAACCAAAAGGCATAACCCTGTAGTGAAAAGTCCCCCATGGAGTGATAAACGCCGTCTTCTCCTTGTCTTCATCGTTCATCCTTATCTGGTTGTATCCAGAGAATCCATCCATGAAAGAAAATAATTCGAAACCAGCAGTGCTATCCACAAGGACGTCTATGTGGGGGAGCGGGAAGTCGTCCTTTGGGCTGGCCTTGTTCAAGTCGCGGTAATCCACACAAACTCGAATTCGACCGTCTTTCTTCTTCACTGGTACGATGTTCGCTACCCAATCAGGGTATTGCGAAACTTCGATGAACCCTACTTTCAACAGCTTCATCACTTCTTCTTCGATCTTTTTCGACAGTTCGGGTTTGGTCCTTCGTAACCTTTGCTTTTTAGGAGGCATGTCGGGATTAGTAGGCAAACTGTGCTCCACAATCCGAGGGTCCAGTCCTGGCATATCAGTATAAGACCATGCGAAGACGTCTTGATACTCTTTTAGGAGAGCAGTTAAACGTGTGGCTTTCTCTTCGGGAAGGTTGGCCCCAATCTTCACTTCTTTTGGCTTCTGAGTACCACCCAAATTGATGGTAACAGTATCTTCGATTGTAAGGGGTTTAATTTGTTCATATTGCTCCCAATTTCTTTGGATTTCAGCGGGATCATCGCTTGAATCGTCAGAATCGCTGCCGTCAATATCTACATCATCAGGCTGGACCGTACTAACTCCCTCGCAAGTCGCAAGATTATACCTGAAACACAGGGTAACTTGATTAGAAAAATAAATGGAGATATGGATTTTTTCATTGTCCTCTTCCACTTAGGATATTTTTTTTGAGGAAATTGTGAAACGTCTTTGATTTTCAAAGAGGCTTTTTTTTTTTTTTTTTTTTAAACGAGGAAGCATGAGATAGCCCGGGCCTCAGAATACTTTCCTTTTCGTGGCTGGATATCATCAACGGGCCGGTTTGGTATACTACCTCATGCCCTCAAAACATTATTTATTTACAATACACGGATTTACAACCTCAAAAGAGGGTGAGTTCAAAAAGACATTCCTTCCAGCAGAAATGACTACGAAAAACAAAACACAAGGATAGCCCCTTTTCCAGGGATTCATGCAGAAAGGAGAAGAGGAATTCTACTCAAGCGGGCTTGCGCCCATTCCCTCCACCGGTCCTTCGTCTATTGCGCCGACGAAGAAATCTTCGAAATCATCGTTCCAGGAGTCTAGCTCATCGGCTCTTCTCTTCACTGGTGTCAGCTTTTCCATGTCGTCCCATCCGATAGGAATGCTGTTCTGTTGGTCTTCATAAAAACTTGATGGCATCTGGTAGTCAACGTAATAATCGAACTTACCCTGGGCTGGCCCAGGGTATCCATAATTTTCTTTCCCTTGCGTGCCTTATCAGAAAGCTCAGGGGCAGCGTCACGAAGGCTAGGTACCACCAAGAGGTCATCTTCACCATGACACAACCATGGGGCACGAAAAGTGAATGCCCTAGCATCCAGTAGATCTTGAATTCTATTCTTCGGAGCGTCACAATCATCCAATGAGTGCCCGACCTCTCCCGAGTGAAAGTCACAAGATCCGGAGGGATCATAATTAATGAAGTATTCGGGAGAGTAGGGTGTTTTGGCTTCCTTGTGATCAGCCCCTTTCGCAAAAGGATAGAAAATATCACATCCATGGATTTGGGAACCGGCGAGTATCGTCGTACATTGCCCTGCCACTGTAGGAGTTGGACATCTCGCCAAGTCGTGTCGGGAAGGGCTCCCGATGGCGGGTTTTCTTCGGGACGATTTACTTGGGTCACCTGCTCCTGATCGGGAAACGGCAGTAATACATCCGAGATTTGGCCGATAGTATCCATTAACGACGCAAGCAAATCTCGTAGCTCCCCTAACCGACACTGCAAACGTGCAAACAAATCAGGCGGGTTTGTACTTGTCTGAGAGGCCGAGTCTTCTTGTATGGCTCCTATAAAGATGTCGTCAAATAGGGTGACCACATTATCCAGCGCTTCTTTTCGTCCACAATCTTCCTCAATCGGTAGCTCGTCTGGGTTCCGATGTCGGTCAATAGCAATATTTAGGGGAAGCATCGAGGAGTTCGGTTGACTTGAAGATTCGGCAGGATGCTTGAACCCCTCTCCTGATTGTCCTGAGAGGTTAAGATAAATTTTTTCATCCTGCAGTAATTTAGCAGGTGACGGGAAAGTTTCCCGGATATGGGGAAGTGGCAAACCGACTTGACCCGCTATATGCCCCTTGTTGGCTGATGGGTTTCCTCCGCGATACCCTAGACCAGCAGTGCGGTGATTCTTGGCAGCCTGAATAGGCTCTCGAATGCCCCGGCCTCCTCTGCCGAGTCCTTGACCTGGGGTGAAGCCATTCCCAACCATAACTTTCCCTACCATGACCGAGGCTTTTGACATATCGGGGACAAGAGGAGCAGTTCCTCGATATCCATGTACAGTCGAAACAAGCTCGATGGACTGATAGCTAGATTCGACTTTACCGCTTGGTTCGACATACGGGATGGCGGTTTCTTGGTAGATTCGATGGTCTTCCTCTCCAAGGACCGTGATCAGCTTCCCTTGGGCCACAAACTTTACGCTTTGGTGAAGGCTTGAAGGTATAGCTCCGGCAGAGTGAATCCAGGGACGCCCCAGTAGAAAGCTAAAGGCAGTGGGGATGTCCATTACTTGAAACAGGATGCTGAATACTGTTGGGCCAATCTGGACATCGAGATCGATCTCACCCACAGTGTCTTTCTTCATTCCGTCGAAAGCTCGGACGGATGTTTTGGAGGCACGGAGCTTAGATGTGTCCACATTAAGACGGCGCAAGGTTGCCAGCGGGCAAATATTCAGTGCGGACCCATTGTCTATCAGAACTCGAGCTACGTGGGAGTTTCTACATTTGACGGAAATGTAGAGACCTTTAGTATGTCCCCTTCCTTCAGCCGGGAAATTCATCCTCCGAGAATGTTATCTGATCCTTCAAAAGGATAGACCCCACAAATGCTTCTAGCTTGGTGTGCTCGATTGTCTCTGGTACGTTTACTTCGCTGAGTACCTTCATCAGAGCTTTCTGATGCTTTACGGACGTTTGGAGGAGCTCTAATAAGGAAATCTGAGCGGGCAACTTACGTAGCTGATCCACCACATTATATTCACTGGCTTTAACGATGGCCGGGAATTCTTTGGCTTCTTCGTCGGTAACGAGCTTCGGAGGCCGAGCGTCGGCTTGGGCATACGTTCGTCCCGACTCGGTGATTAGGTCCACATCCAATTCGTAGGACCATGGGACCGCTTTGTCATTCTCAGAATCGGTAGGGTGAGGTATTTCGATCACTATATGCTCTGCGGATAAGGGTACCTCAATTGTCAGCTCCTCCTCCTCGTCTGGGCTGTCAGACAAAGGTTCGTTCACAAGCGTGGGGATGGTTTCACTTGTTTCGGCATTCAGTGCTGAAAATTCTTTGTCCCAGTCGATGATAACCTCAGAGATGGTGGCTACTATATCGGTATAGTCGGCGTACACAATCAAACCGCTTTCGCCTTTGCCTGGCAACCCTTTCTTTCATTAGGGACAGAGCGAGTATTTCACCAAGTAGGATAATACCCCGCTTTCACTAGAGCATTATAAACATCAACAAGTGCGTACTCTCTCACTCTTGAATCGACAGACGTTGAAAGTAGATATGGCATTGATTCTGTTTTCATGTTCGGGTAGCGGGTTGTTCTGTATGTTTGGCTTGGATGTCTGGAATGAAAAGGCTTTGGTGTCGAGCAAGTTTTGGATTCGGTGTTTGAGGGTATAGCAGTCATCAGTCGAATGCCCTACCTCGCCCATGTGATAGTCACATTTTTTTGACGGATCATAATTCGAAAAGCTTTCTGAGTTGGGTCGTTTTGGTTCGGTAGAAAGCGGTTTTTCTTCCGGAGTATGGCCAAGACTTGAGAAGGGATCCAGAAGCGGTGGAGTGAATTGTCTTTTCTTATATCGCCTCGAGGTGGCGACTTGAGGTAGGCCGCGCTCATGTTCACCTGGACTGTCCGAGGAGGATGAACAGTCTGGGTATACGCAATGTTTCCATCCGTCAGGGGCTCCTTCTCTTTTCGTGTGTGGAGTCTCTTACTTGTGGAAGTGGGATCTGTGAACCATCCGTCACGCAGTCCCATTTCAATTCGTTCACCCACAGGGACGAGACGATTAAGGGATTCAGCAGTGGCGCCAACCAGACGGTGTCTGTATTCGTATGGAAGCGATTTTATGAACAATTTTACTTGTTCATGATCAATGAGTCATGGGGTAAACTGGCGGCCAAGTTCCTCCATCCGGTGGCATACTCCTTGAATGACTCGCTTTTCTTCTTTTCCGTGCGTTCCGGATCGTCACGAGTGAAGGTGACGTCAAGGTTGAAGCTGATATTGCTTGAGGAATGCATCGGCGGCATCATCCCAAGACTTAAAAGCATCCACATCTTTCGACATATACCACGTCAAGGCCGGCCCCGTCAAACTCGCTTGAAAGGTCTGAATCATGAGAGGTTCATTGTCAACGTACTGGGTCATCCGCACATGATACATGTGCAAATGATGTCTGGGGCATGAAGTGCCATCATACTTCTCGAATTCCAGGCATCTTGAATTTTTCTGGTACTTTGACCCGTTTGTATATGGACAGGTCAAGTGGAACGGCATGTTGCGGGCCTTGTAGCTGTTTCAGCATTTCTTCGACCTTTGCAAGGCGTTTGTCCTGTTCCGTCACTGGTACAGCTTCGAGTTCGGCTTCCTAATGCAAGGGAAGCGGATCGTCCTCTAGCGGGGGCATTTTATTGTCACCGGCGAAGCTTTGTCTTTTCCGAGAGACGGTGGTGATAACACCACCTCAACCGCTGCAGCGTAGGTGTAAGCTTGCCATGAATGGATTCCACCTGCTTTGTGAGATTTTGGATCGCATTGATGACCATTTTCATCTCATCTTCCATATTATTGAGGCGGACATTTTCTTCGGCCATTTTTTGTAACTACCTGTGAAAACGCGTATATGAATGAGTATAATGCCCAATAAAGAATCATTCTATGACTTAGTCATATTATTATTGCATAATGTACTTATTTGCAAAGAAAAAAAGAGAGAAAAAAAAAGGTTTTATTTATATATCATTACAGGTGGCGTCCCCGGGGTTCGAACCCCGGTCGCCTCGGACCCTGAGGCTACATCCCCGGATACCACTGGGCCGAAGGCCGCGGTGGTGTCAGTACGGGGCAAAAAAAATTATTTAAAGTATAAAAAGCGGCCCGAGCTATATTAACATTTGTACAAACCATAAACATTTTTACAGAAGATATTCAAAACCCCTAAACATAAATACAGGGACATATAAAAGACAGGGCTTTTAACAAGAAGATGCCCTTTCCCGGATGCTCATTCTATAGACGATGGGGAAGCTACAGTCTCTCGGAGCCGTTTATTTTCACGGACAAGCTCCGCAATAAGCGTATCCTTCGTCCCCACGGTCCTCTCGAGCTGGTCGATCTTGTGTTTGGCGACCTGGGCTTGTTGGGTACATCCGGGACTTTTGGCTGTAGCTCTGCCGGGATTTTGTGATGTATGATGTAGAATAAAGAGGCATGGTGGACTTTTTCTTGCCCTTTCAACAGTTTAGGCACAAGAATGATCTCAGGTTGACATTCAGTCCATTTTCTCTGGATGACACCAATTTCGTCAGCGTAATTATAATTTGAGCGAGTGAATCGGGTTCGAAGCAAATGGCGTCGTAAGAGGTGGCGGGATCTCTGGAGGGCCTCAGATCGGCGAGCTACCGGTAGGGGTAGTATGAAGTGATGCCGGATAACCCGAGCAAAGGGACAGGGTTGTGAAACTGGTGAGCATACCGAACCTGACCCTCATGGAACCATTTAGCATGCCACAAGAAAGCCTCGGGATCGGGGTTTTTCAAAAAATCTATCCAGGTAGAATAATCCTTATGAGGGGAATTATTTTCTAAAACCTCGAACCTTTGAATCGGGTGCATGAAGTCATCGACTTCAAAAAGCTGCATGAGATGCCCAAAACCTCTCAAATGAGATAAAAACCAGATTTGTAAAATCTCTGGGGCGGCCCGCATAATTTTATCATCATTTTGTTTAAAACGGTTCAAAGACAAAAATGTTTCTGCTAGAACCGAGTTAACATAACCCAAGCCGGTGCAAATTTGTTTGGCCACATACGCAATTGAAGGGTTTATTGAATTTCTACGATGGGGGAAAATGACACACCCAACAAAAGCAAGGATAAAAATTTTAGCTCTTTGGCTCATGGGTTGACTTTCAAAAACGTTCATTTAGGAAAAACCAGGGGCAGGCATTGCAATAGGCTTTAACGACTCTTTTCACGGTATTGCTATCGGTTCGCAAAAACTGGGATAATTCGGATAGAGGGGACACACCCAAAAGTGGTTTGATGAGTTCAGATCCCAAAGGCTTTCCAATGACAACGCTGTACTCCTCCAGGGTCGGGGTCATCTCAAACTTACCGAATATGAAAGTGGATGTTTGTGGATACCAGAAATGTGCTAATGCTTGCATCATGCCAGAATGGATGTTGATTTTGAGCAAGGGGAGTAGGCGACCAATTCTTGCTTTAACATACTGTTGGCCATTTTGATCGAGTCGGTCCCACCATGCCAGAAGCTCTTTTTTAGGAGTGGGGACAAATTGGACATCAGCTCTTCCCATCGTGTATAAAATGCAATCAACGGGTGGCCTAAAAAAAACGAATCAAATGAATAAGTACGCTGGATAATAAAATGAAAAGGGACAGAATATATACCTTTCCTTGAACCATGGCAATCACAATGACATACACATGAGGAGTGAGGTTCGATTTCTATCTAGACTGGCCCAGCAAAATGAAGTTAAAAGGGTGCCTGACCGTCGCAGTCTCGCGTTGGTGTCAAGTCCTTTTAACCTCGGCCGAATCGAAAGGAATATCTTATAGTCACGCGAATAGCGGCTAAAGATACTTCTTTACGATTTTTTAGAAATAAATTCCGGGGAAAAGAAAGGCAACCTCTACATCGCGGACTCGCGTTCGAGGTTGTATCTTTCTTAACACCATCCTAGGATGCCCTATCGCGGCCCAGGTCCGGCAGCGTGGTTGTGTGTGCAACAGTGTAGTGCTAAATCATTAAAGCATACACAACAAATTATAAACAATCAATTCGAACCTGCAAGAACAAATAACACCTTAATGTCAGGTTCATACCTAGAGTCCTTGCTGCCAAACAAAAATCATTTTGAACAGGATAAAATTTTTGGCCTAAGTCCACTTTTAAAAAAAACAAGTCCCCAGCGGAGTCGCCAGTCTGTCGCGACCGAACTCCCGAGCCCTTTTTAAACAACATGCAAAAAAGGGGGGCTCGCCTGGTACGTGCTAAGTCTAGGTTCGGGACTTAACTCGGGCTCTCCCAAGCCCATACCATATCGCGACTTAGGATTTAAGTGTTTAACATGCAAGTGGTTTATATCAAGGAGTCGCCACTAATCGATTTGGGGTGGGCCGATTAGAAACCCAAATAGGGTGATGGGAGAATCACCCTATTCCTACGAACCAGTGATTAACTAAATTCGGGGACTTGGTTACACTAGTTGGATAACTAATGCCCTTTCGGTACCATTTTACCCTATTCATTTCTGAAAACATTTGTCAGGCAATTTGGATTGATTTTAGGACCTTTCTCCTAATATGTGAGGTGATCAAGCGAGTGCATAATCAGGAACGATCAGCAGTCAGGAACACAGCAATTCATGCAGCCTAAGGTTCTAACCCTAACTAAGTCAGATGACATTCAAAAACACAACATTCATGCAATTGTATTAAAAACATGCATAACAATACAACGGTAATAAAAACTAACATGCAAATACTACCGCGCAACCTCAGGCTTGTCTAATTTAAATAAGACAAAAACTTACAAAATAATATCACATTAGATTAAAACAACAACAATATATCACATAAAATAAAAAAAAAAATTTTAAAAAAAAAAAAAAAAAAATAAAAATAAAATAAAATAAAATAAAATACGAAATATTTTTTAAATAAAAAAAAAAAAACAAATAAAAAAAGAAGAAAGAAAAAGAAAGAAAAGAAAAACAAAAAAAAACTTTTTTTTTTTTTTGCAATTTTTTTAATTTTTTTTTTTTTAAAAGCAAATAAAATAAAATAAAATAAAAATAAATAAAAAAGGGATCCGGACGGTCGGAACCGACCCGGTCAACGGATCCGACCCGGTCGTTGACTGGTCGGATCGCTGAACCGGGTTGGTTGGACTGACCCGGGTCAACTGATCGCCGTCGTTGCTGGGACTCGGATCGAGGTGAACCGGTCATTGGACCGACCCAGGTCAACGGATCCGACCGGTCGTTGACCCGGTCGGATCGAGTGAACCGGGTCGGCTGGACGACCCGAGTCACAGATCCGACCGGGCGTTGACCGGCTCGGGTCAATCAACTGCGGTCAGCCGAGCCGGTGGGAGCACCCCGTCGAAGCCAAAAACGGCCTCTCACCGGCCGACCTGCACGGCGCCGCCCCCAAATCGGCCTCCCGGGAGTAAAACCAAGCCTCTCCACCCACCGGTCACTGTCCGACCAAGCCACGGCCGGCGACCAAAACAAAACCGGTTTCATTGAGGACTTTTGTCGAACAGATGGTGTGCGCTTCCAAAAACAACAAATCCTGACCTGTTCCGGCGAACCGGAGGATTCAGGCGAATCAACCTACCTTCGGTGAGGACACACGGACGGCGGGGGATGACGGTATGGGCCGGGATTCGCGCGAAACGGCCGGCGCGAGTCCCGGCCATACCGAGCAGAAAAACAGAGCAAAACAGAGGCGGTTCGGGCCGGACTGAGAGCTCACCGTCGACGGCGCGTCTGGGGCTTTCCGGTTGATCGGGGGGCGACGGCGACGCGGCTGGGAACCTGCAAAAACCGACTTTCCCTTCTTTCTCTCTCAATTTTCTCTCTTTCTCTCTCAATTTTTCTCTCTCTGTTTCTCTCTCAATTTTGCCGACCGGGGCTCTCTCTCTCCCTTTGGCTATTTATAGCCGGACGACGGTGCCCCTCTCGCTCCGTTATGCTGTAATGACGATGCCAGCCTGCACCGGCCTATTCTCGCGCGCGACTTTCGCGGCCATTTAGGCCGGTGCAGAGCGGGATCGGATCGGTGAGGCGCAGAGCGGACAGAACAGGGAGCCGAGAGGAGGAGGAGATAAGGAAGCCGGGACAGGGAGGACGGGGATCGGCAATTAATGCCAGTCCCGTCGGCGTGCTCTCTCGGCCTTCCTCTGGCCAGATAGCGACGGCGAGGAGCGGCGCCGCCGTGCGTCGGCGTGACGTCGCGAACGAGGGGAGAACAGGGCGAGAGAGCGGCCGGTGAGGAAGAAGAAGAAAGGGGTGGCGGGCGGTGCCCGTGCGGGAAGAAAAAGAAAGAAGAAAAAAGAATGGGCCGGGCCGGGGGGAAAAAAGGAAAAGAAAGGGCCGTCTGGCCACATCGACCGGCCCGAATTTTTTTTTTTTTTTTTTAAATTTTTGTTTAAAATTTAAGAAAATATGCTCTAATAGGCCCTATTAATGCACATATGCCTAATGTCTATATGCAATGCATTTAAATTGAAATATTTTTGTTTTAGGAATTAAAGAAAATTAATTCCTAAATTTTGTGCAATTAATTTTGGGCAAATTAAAAATAGGTGTCAACAGTAGATAACTTAAACAAAAAAATATTTGGTAAGTAAGGCAAATATAAATGGTAAATCATTAGAATAGTTGGTAAGTATAATTGGAGAAAGTTAGTAAGTCATATCAAAATGCTATTAATTTCATGGAAAATTTGGTAAACTTAAGGGGTTGATAACAAAAAGGCGAATGAAAGTTGGTAAAAGACAAGAGAAGTTTTGTTGTTAGAGATAAAAGAAATTAGTACTTCTGAAAAGAAACAAACAGATATCAGTAACTAACTCAAATAAGAGCTGGTGTTGCAAAAGGAGTTGATAACTTCAGAGGAACAAAGTTGGTAATCAATTTAACTAAGGTTAGTAATTTCCGGAAAGTCAGTAAGAAAGGCAAATAAAATTGGTAAATCAATAGAAAAGTTGGTATATTTAAGAAAAAAATTAGATCAACATCAGTGAGTAACTCAAATAAGAGTTGTAATCCAAAACTAGTTAGTAACTTAATAGAAGAAAAGTTGGAAAGTCACACAAATAAAGGTTGGTCATTTCATGTAATAGTTGCCAAACTTAAGCCGTTGATGAGGAATGCAAATGAAAGTTGGGAGGCGATAGGAGAAAATTTTTTTAGTCAGAGATAAGAGAAGTTAGTAATTTCCAAAAAACAAATTATTGGTAACTAACTCAAATATTAGTTAGCAATGCAAAACTCATTGATAAACAGTTTAATCGGAGAAAATTTGCTTATTTATCATGATTGAGTTTGGTAAATTCTAAAAACTATCCGTAAATTTGTAAAGTTGACAAGCAAATCAAAGTGGTGACTCTATATAAAAAGTTGATAAATTAGAAGAATAAATAAATGTTTGTAAGGAACTCATATTAGAGTTGGTAACCTAAAACAAGTTAATAACTTCGAACATAAGCTGGTAAATCGCCCAAATAAATATCGGTGATTTATAAAATAGATAGTCAATATAAGGTATTGATAAGAAAAGTCAAAAAAAATTAATATAAAAAAATTTGTTTTGTCAGAAATAAGAGAATTTAGTCATTTAAAAAAACCAAATAAATTTCAATAACTAATTCTAGTTGATAACGCATAAGTAACTAGTAATATAATTGGGGAAAAGTTGGTAATAATTTAACTAAGGATGGTAATTTCTGAAAAGAGTTGATTGTTGGTAAGCAAGACAAATAAAACAGGTAAGTCATTGAAAAAATTTGTAAAAGTAAAAAAAGAAAAAAGATCAGCGTTAATAACAACTCAAATGAGGCTCGGTAAACCAAAAATAGTTTTCAAGCTAATATGAGAAAAGACGTAAGTCACACAAATAAATGTTGGTAATTTCATATAAGAGTTAATTAATTTTAAGGTATTATTAAGAAAGACAAATAAAAGTTAGTAAAAGATAAGAAAAGTTGGTAATTTGCGTACTATTACAAAGAGTTTGTAGTTTTATAAAAATATCGGTAAGTTACCAATTAGTTATTAGGAATTTAGTGACCAATAACTCTTTTACCAATATTTGTTTGATACTTATCAACTTTTAAATTTATCAGCAAGGATAAAAGTTTATATCTTTAAAAAACGGAACAATAGAATAGTCCTCTGCATATACGAATTTATTTAATGTCATCCTCAACCAATAGTACTATAGAAACATTCAAGATTTAATTAAATAAAAGACTGAGATACTCGAAACGCAAATTTTCTTTATATATAAAACAAAATTCCCACTCCCCATCATTTTAGATTTCACATAATTGGACTTATGATATAAGTTGTGTATGTGGTCTAATTTTTGCATCCAATCCCAAACAGCTCATAGAGAAGAAGTTATTCACTGTTTTAAGGCAAAAATGTGCACCAAACTTAAGCACCATCCTAGAGAAGTTACATGCAATTCCAGGTGACGTTTCAAGTGAGAATTTGGGAGTGAATGATTCCGATTTGAGGTTTGAGATGTGGAGAGAAATCGATATTATCGTCCATTCGGCCGCAACTACCACATTGGATGATTGGTACCTTATTAATCCGCTCAATTTTTCTACAATTAATTATTCATATTAAACCAATTTTGTAAGCTTTTTTTCTTGCAGGTATGACACTGCACTGGCCATCAATACCTATGGAGCTAAGCATGTTGCAGAATTTGCAACAAGATGCGTCAATATAAAGATGCTACTCCATGTATCAACTGGTAAGTGATTTTCCGTTGCGGTTGCTCTCGATATTTTCCTCATTCTATTGTGTTTCGCTCAATAAGAGTATGTCACATCAGTTCATAAACTGATTTAGTGGACTGATCATATCAGCGTATCTAGCATTGACCATATTTTATTGATTATAACCGTGCACCTGGTTCTTTTTCAGCATATGTTTGCGGCGAAAACAGCGGAGTCATACCAGAAAAGGCATTTCGCATGGGTGAGACAATCAGTGGATCAAGAAAACCGGACGTCAATGAAGAAAAGTTCTTGAGCGAAGAATTAATAGGTGAGCTTCGAGAAAAGAATGCTTCAGAGGAGGAAATCACCATCGCTTTGAAGAATTTGGGCTTGCAAAGGTTTGATTTATTTAGATCTTAAAGTGAATAATAAGGTTAATGATCATGCTACTTGACACTGTTATCAAAACCAGATTCTTATCCTTCTTTTTGGAAAGAAGAGTATCCAAACATATATTTTAATTATGGAACAATATGGAGATGTAATAGTTTTAACCCGAAAAGTCGAAGTCATTTAGTAATATGTATGAATCAATTTATCAACGAGGTGTTGGCTTAAATGACAAGGAAAATAGTTGATGAGTAAAATCCCAAATGCACTTGGCGGATGGCAAAGAGTACGTCTTTAAGATTGCCCGGGGAGGTGGACTTGTCGAGGTGCGCAAAAATTGATCCCGACACCACCTAACCGTTAAACCAAATGAATTTTAAAATGAATTTTCATAACCGTAGGAAAATAATCCTCCTTTCTTATCGGTTCCAAAATAATTGATGTGCAGGGCGAGGCTCCATGGTTGGCCAAACACATACACTTGGACAAAAACAATGGGGGAAATGATGATGAGGCATCATCTCAACTGGAATGTGTCGCTTGCTGTTGTAAGGCCAACCATCATAACAAGCACCTATAGTGAACCTTTTGCCGGTTGGTTCGACGGTTTCCCTTTCAGGTTATCCTTCTCAAATCTCCCTCACTCACACATTCACATAAATTAATTCATTTGTGCTTTTGAAAGCAAAATGGTGAAGATTACTCTAACATTTTCAAACGTTTTGTGTAAAATGCAATCAAGTCATTGGCCTTTTGAAATTCGTGTAATCAAGTCTAACCGGTTGGAAAATGGGATTATTTTTTTACCAAATTAAGCATATTTTGACCATAACTGTCCAAAGACTAGTCTTTGGGCCCATAGGGTTTTGAGTAAAAGCCTAAATCCGGTTATTAAGTCTCAAATCGAATCTCTAAAACTCAATCAAAATTTCAATTAGCTAATTATAGCCGCCTACAATAACCGAGAGTTTTTTTTTATATGCAATTTAGTTTTTCCTTTCATGAATTTATTGATTGAAATGGAAATTTGATTTTTAAACTCATATGTCTTGTTATACTTCTTAGTTTGGATATCTATGAATGAACCTTTCATTTATTTTTTAAGGATTCAATTCGAGATTGAAGTGTTGATTTATGTTTTCGATTTGATATCGACTTCTACTCAATTTTTCATAGAATTTGAGTTCTATTTTCAATTGATAATCATAATCAAGTCACACTCTCAATGCACAAGAAAGACTCCTTTTTTCATGTTTTGCCGAAAATCTTTTCTAATAAATTTGATAAGGAATTCAATTTTCCAGCAATTTCGCATAACTTGTGGCAATATTAGGACACAATCGTACGATTCTCAAAAGGCATAGAGCTATTGAACTTGTTGAAATTATGACTCGATCGCACATCATACAAAATGTTTGGAACTTGTCGTGTGATTTTCCCGGATGATAAAGCCATTTAATAGTACTTGTTCGTTGCAAACTTGTTTTAGTTTATTAGTTCCATATTGTGAGACTTCAGAAGTTCAAAACCATGTTAGTATACGAAGCAAGTCTTTTTTGCTAAATTACTTTCTCATGACGAATTGCACAGAACCATTGATAACGTCACCATCAATTATGGAAGAGGAAAAATAAACTCCTTCATTGGTGATCCGGACACTATCCTCGATCTGGTAATACCTACTTATCATAGCAGTGATTAATATGGCCTCTTCAATTTCAATGCAGTGTCGTGCAAAACTATCAATCATTTAACCTTCTCCTGCATGACTATATCGCATAGAATGGAAGGTACTTACTGTTAGCATAGTGAATCCGAGAATCGACATGTGTATGTTGTAGGAAAATGACATAGCTAGGATTTTTCATGTAGGAAGGCAAACATCATATTTGGATAATCAACCTATACTTTAACACGTGGTTCATGAACAGCGAGTAAGCAAAAGTTTAGGGGTCTACCGCTTGAGGGTAGAGTTCTCCATTATAGAAGGCAATTACAAAATTCATTCAATTTCGAATTCTATCTTTCTTCAGTAAAATGAGAGTTTAGGCTGATGAAGAATATAGAGGCTGAATCATCCTTCCCTGGCGGCCCTAATATACTAGGTGCAAGCCATACCTTCCCCCTATACGTGGCAAGGGGAAAAACGGGAAAAAAGAGACGAGTTCTTATCAATTATGCCCATGGCGAGGCAACAATATCTATATCACAAATGGTGGATTGCATGTTCTCAATTAAAGCTATTACTGGTCGATCACCCTGAAGATTAGGCCTAGTGTACAACATAGAATTTTCATGGAAATACTCTGACCTGGCCGGGTTTTTTTTTCATTTAAGCACATTGTCTAAGTTTGCCCATTTACCTTTCAAGCCTGAGTTGTTCAAGTGGGCCGCTCGCCCGTTGATCGCCTCTGCTCTCCTCGCATTTGAGTTTCAATATGTAATTTTTTTTTTTTTGCAGATACCAGCTGATATGGTGGTGAATGCCATGATTGTGGCCATGATAGTGCATGCAAATCGGCCTTCATATATGATTTATCACGTGGGTTCCTCAATGAGTAATCCCCTGAGGTATGCAGACTTTCAGAGCTTCATTCTCAATTATTTCACAGACAACCCTTTGGCAAATGAGGATGGAAAACCGGTCAAAGTTGGTAAGCTTATCCTAGTAGACGGCATGGAAAGCCTTCGAAAGCACCTGACCCAACATTACACTCTCCGGTCAAAGGTTTGTCCCATTGACTCAAATTGTCGATCGCATATCAATATCTCATGTGCCATATGAAATTTTTGCGACGCTCTCCGTTTTTGTGTGTTTATTGTAACTCTTGCTGTGATAAATTGATAATGGCCCAGCCATTAGGTCAACCATAATTTGGCTTTGTGACAAAACAGCATTGGCTAAGCCGGCACAAAAGCGCCCTTAGCCCATTGTGACCCGAACTAATCGAAATGCATCCATTTGTCTCATACACTATGGGGATAAACCCGTTAATAAGTAAGAAGATAAAATCTCAAATCAGCGATTTTCGTCAACTCTCCTACATATACATCAGGAGTCCATTGATGAGAAGGGGCAAAGACTCGTGAGTCGCTAGGTCACGATCAGGAGTACTTTTACCTACTGTTTTTTTTTTGTTAATACCACGAAAAATTTCAAACTGATACACTTATGACAAATTTACCAAAAAAAACTATTTGACCATAAAAAACGCCAAACTGGTACACCCGTGACGAATTTACCATCCATTAGTTTTTGTTAAATTTTCCCATCAAGTTACTGAGTTGGATGACATGTAGCCATTAATTGGTGTACCAATTTGGGGTTTTACCCCTCCGTTTGTCACAGTTTTACCAATTTATGATTTTTTGTGGTATGAATTCAATTTAACGGAAGGTAAATTTGTCACAGATATATCAGTTTGGGGTTTTTGGTGGTCAAAAAATTAGTTTAGGGTAAATTTGTCACTAATGTACCAGTTTAGGGTTTTTGGTGGTCAAAAAATTAGTTCAGGGTAAACTCATCACAAGTATACCAGTTTGAGGTTTTTTGTGATATTGACCCTTTTTTTTTACAACATTTATTAGTTTGATTTCATTTCATGTCTAACGCAAAAACCTTCACACACATGTGAAGATTCTGCTTTTATCTACATATATATGGAAGAGTCAAAGTTAGACTCTCTCCAAAGGACACCACGAGGGCCACGACTTTCGTATAGAGCTCACTTTAATGACATAACTTTTCTATCGATCACTTGAGTGTCATAACTTTTAAAAAAAACTTTCATTTGAGTAATGTCGGCGATTTCCCTTGCAGTCGTGGTACTCAATTGATCGATTAAAAATTTGTGGCAATGATAGTCATCTATTGAAAAGTTACGGCACCAAAGTAAACGCCGTACAAAAATATGGCACTTGTGTTGTCTTTATCCCCTTTATAACCCCATATGTCATACAGTCAAAGGATCACTTACGAACTAAGAATGTTTGTCCGCCAAACCCATTTTACTTCTATAATCATCGCAACTTGAAAAGCCAAAAGTGCAAAAAGGCATATTCACGGTGAAAATAAATTGGTGGGATGGACTAAATTGGTACCAATGTAATAAGGTTTAGGACTAAATTGATCTAATTGAAAGGTTTATGATTTTTTTTATACTTTTTCCTTGGTTCCATCTATTCGATGTGGGGTTTGAGAAAGGACTGAACCTAAGTCAGATTCAAGAGACTTTCTACCATATAATTAATGCAATGCAGTTGTGCATCAATGTTTTGATAGTGATACCTAACTACAAACTAATACAGTGGCTTGAAAAGTCAACCACCTGACTGAATAAATGGGGACAAATATCAACTAACTAATTCATAATGACATTAAATGTGGAGCTCGATCATCTTGAAAATGCATTCACGGATCTTTTACCCAAAAGGATGAAAAACTATAATCAAGGACAAAGCCTAGAAAACACCTAGGCATAAATTACCCTATTACTACAAAATTTTTAAAAGGCAAAAGTACACTAAAAGTGCCATAACTTGTGTACGGCGATCACTTTGGTGCCATAACTTTTTTTTTAATCACTTTGGTGCTAACTTTTTTGAAAATCGATCACTTTAGTGCCAATGCTGACGTGGCTCGCTGGAAATCCAATGTGGCGCTGACACGGCTCGCCGGAGAGGTCCAGTCAGCATTAAAAACCAAATACGACGCCGTTTAGCCCGCTGACGTGTACTTTTTTAAAAAAAAATTAAATTATATTTAAAAAAAAAAAAAACCCCGCAGCAACGGCGAGGGAGCCCTCGCCGATGCTGCCGCCAACCCACCACCGCCGGGAAGGGCCGGCGGTGGTGGGCGCAGTGGTCGGCGAGGGTCGTCGGCCCCTGGCCGGGGCCCGGTAACCCTCGCCGAGCCCGGCGAGGGCCGGGATCCGGCGAGGCGAGACCTCGCCGTCGGGACCCAGGCGACGGCGAGGTCCGGCCTCGCCTTTGTCGGGAGAGGGCAAGACCCGCCGTCGCCTAGGTCGCGACGGCGAGGTCTCGCCTCACCGGACGAAGGCGAGGCCGACCTCGCCGTCGCTTGGGCCGCGACGGCGAGGCGAGACCTCGCCTCGCCGGATCCGGCCCTCGCTAGGCTCGGCGAGGGTCGCCGGATCCGGCCCTCCTTGGGCTCGGCGAGGGTCGCCGAGCCCCGGCCGTGGGCCGGCGACCCTCGCCAACCACTGCGCCCACCACCGCCGAGCCTTCCGGCGGTGGTGGGTTGGCAAAGCGGCGTGCGAGGGCTCCTCGCCGCCTGCAACTTTTTTTTTTTTTAAATTAAAAAATTCGAAAAAAAGCCACGTAATTTCCACCGTGTACAAGTCAAACCATTTTTTTTTAATATAAATGCCAGGTCAGCTTTTTTGCCAGAGTCACTAAAGTGATCGATTTTCCTCCGACTTGGCACTAAAGTGATCTGAAAAAAAGTTATGGCACCAAAGTTATCGCCGTACACAAGTTATGGCACTTCTAGTGTACTTTTGCCATTTTTAAAATATGGAAGATTGCCTTGGAGGGGCAAGGACTTTTTAAATTATTATAGATGTCAACATGCATGTGCGAATGCAATTGCATTTCTCTTCCTTTTATTGACCAAGAAACATAAAAGGGCGCCAATGGAAAGCAATCTCAATTATGCAAGATGAAATTAAAGAAAGTTGGGAATTTGGTAATCAATTAGGCTACAATTACTTCTTTCAACAATGAAAGCATAATACCTCTAGTCTCAAATAAGATGAAAGAGGGCCTTTGATGTTATTCAAAAGTAAAACCCACTCCAAATGGTTACCACCTTGAGCAGTTACATCTGATTACTTCTTTTGAGCGGTCCACATCATTTGGTCAAGTCACAAATTGGATCAAAATTGGACACTTTTCAGTGTGTGGTTCGAGGAAGAACCAGGTCCTAATCAGAGTTGACAAGGATAATATATATCAAGAGCACTAAACCCAAACAATGATTTATGTGCGATTTCATTAAGCAAATACTTGTATTAATAAATTCAGTGTGTGTATATCTTTAATGAGCATTAATGGGAAAACATTAACGAAACCATTTACATTTTAATAATCGGAAATATCATGAGATCTAACAAAACCATTTATATTTTAATAATCGGAAAAATCACGAGATCTTAGACCATGGCTCTGATACCAACTATTAGCGATGATGTAATCCTTTATGCGGAAATTCAATATAAAAAAATATTAGATCTTCATGATTTATTCATGACAAGAGGGATGAAGACACATACATTTATCTATAGCGATAACTTTGAAAAAAAATTGTTGCAAAAATTAGAGAAACGAATAAATGTAATTTCTCTCTCTTAACCCACTTTTTATTAACATATTTTACCTGACGGAGGATTAATATAACTTTCGTTGTCCATGGCTGAAAAGAGGACTAGACTCTTTGTATAGGCTGTCAATAGGTGCCTTTAATAAGTGCCTTCCATTAAGGCACATAAAATATTCTATCTTCATAAAAGTTGTAACTTCTCATACTTTATCATCATAAAAGTTATAACTTTTCATTGCCAATATATTTTTTTAGCATTTAAATAATTATTAAACCATTAATAATATCATGAGGCAGCAATTATTCTTACAGGGATTGCACTCTTATACCCGTTAAATAATTTCGTATGTAACCATGCAGTAGCTAGTTCTCTTTCTGTCGTATTGCAATGTTGATGATGACGTGTCAAAAAGTTAAGAATGAAGTCAGATCAAAGAGATCGTACAATATTAATTTTAACAGGTGAGGTTGGCAGGCATGATAAAAACGTGGAGGTTGGCAGGCATGATAAAAATGCAGCTGTATATGGAGCCTCAGTGCTTAATTCGCTCTTCAAGTTTCCCCTAGCTCTTGTTCAAAGACTCTCTCGTCCATTTCGGTTCCAATATGGGGTTGGATATAGTCCAATTTCTTGAAAACAAGACCATCTTAGTCACGGGAGCCACCGGCTTTCTCGCAAAGAGTACTCTCTCTCTCTCTCTCTCTCTCTCTTTCTCTCTCCACGTATGAAGCATACTTAGTCGCCAATTGCCATCAATTGACCATCTTTTTGCTAACTAACATTTATTTGATTCTATATGTTATGATGGGTTAGTTTTTGTGGAGAAGATGCTTCGGATTCAACCAAATGTCAAAAAAATATACGTTCTTATCAGAGCTGTGGACAAACAAGCGGCCACACTGCGGTTGCATGAAGAGGTAGGGATTCAAACCCTAAATTATCCTCGGATAGTTAGATCCGCTTTTTTTTTTTCTGAATTGACCAGCAAAAAGAGGCACACATAAATGTGTGTGCAATAAAAATGAAAGAAATTATTAAGTCTCCATTTGTTTTGTGGAAAACAAATAATTTGAAAAATATTTTCCTACAAGTAATCTCTTGTTTCACTTACAGAAATAAATGAACGAAAGATATTTTCACCTTTTACGAAAATGTCAGACATAAGTTATTGTTGATAATGAAAACTTTTTCTATTGACTAATTATTTCAAGCTATACAAGCGATCATTTTTAGAAAAATATGTTATAAATCATTCATTTCGTGAAAAAAAAAAAAACAGAGCCTAAGGGAAAAAAATTATGGGATTTGTGTAAATTTAGGAAAAGAACTTGAATTTGTACAGGATTAACCTTATTATGGTCTATTCAATCGATGGTACAATCACTTAGATGGGTAATTCCAAATTAATTCTACTCTACATAATATATCAAGCCAAAGGAAGAAAAAGAACATGAAAACTAAGATAATAGACAGAATTTCCTTCATAACAACTCTCAATCTTTTCACATCGCAAACAGCTCACAGAGAAGAAGTTATTCGACATTTTGAGGGAAAAATGGGCAGAGAATTTCAACTCAATCGTGGAGAAATTGTCTCCAATTCCTGGTGACGTTTCTCACGAGAATTTGGGAGTACATGATTATGATTTGAGGTCGGAAATGTCGAGAGAAATAGACATAATTGTTAATTCGGCCGCGACTACAAATTTTGACGAAAGGTACGATATTACAATCTTGCCCTCCCCGCTCAATTTAAAGTTTGTTCAAGAAATTCGTGGCTTTTCTTCACGCTATTTTGAGTTTACTGCCATTTTTTTCCGCAGATATGACATTGCACTGGCTGTCAATACATTTGGAGCTAAACATGTTGCTGAATTTGCTGTAAGATGTGCCAACATAAAGATGCTACTCCACATATCGACTGGTATGTGATCGTCGATTGTGGTTGTTATCCATATTTTTGCTATGTAAATTAGTAGATGAGAGATTGCATTATAGTACCGCTTGTCTAAAATATATTTTACAGTGACGGTGTATCTTATATAACCTATTATTTTAAGCCTATGTATGTGGCAATATGACCGGAATTATACGAGAAAAGGCATTTAACATGGGTGAGACGCCCAACGGGTCAAGGGAGTTGGACGTGAATGAAGAGAAGCTCTTGGTTGAAGAATTGATGAACGAACTTCAAGAAAAGAGTGCTTCGCAAGAGGAAATCAACATCGCTTTGAAGAATTTGGGCTTGCAAAGGTTTGCTTGTTATTAATTGAATTGCAAATAATGGAATCGATGATTAAGTTAGTTGAAAATTACATCTTTAATTGTCGCTCTCGAACCCAGGCACCGAGTTAGACCACTATCTCAAGCTCGGTTTATTCAATCATCATCTCTAAAGTGAATTATATCAAATCGATACTCTTTTCATGAAAATTTGGGTCGTAAATATGTTTTTGATTGTACTTGAAGTTTTAGTGATAAACTCTTTACAAGGTACTTTATCTAAGGACGTGACCATAGTATTCATAACTAAAACATGAGTGAGTTAGTTAAAATATGTCTGATCAATCAATTCATTTGTATATGCGCGTACTAGTATAAAATAATCTTTGGCAGTTCTTATGATTTTCATTATAATTGATGCGCAGGGCAAGGCTGCATGGTTGGCCAAACACGTATACTTTAACGAAGGCAATGGGGGAAATGATGATGCAACATCATCTCAAACAAAATATACCACTTGCCGTTATGAGACCCACAATCATAACAAGTACTTATCGAGAACCTTTTGCCGGTTGGACTGAGGGTTTCCCTCTCAGGTTATCCTTTACAAAATCTCTCTCTCTCTCTCTCTCTCTCTCTCTCTCTCTCTCTCTCTCTCTCTCTCTCTCTCTCTCTCTCTCTCTCTCTCTCTCTCTCTCTCTCTCTCTCTCTCTCAATGTGGTCCGATATTTAACTGCCTATCTTTAGCAACAACTTCAGAGTATAATAGATCACTCACGGTCAATACAATTTTACAGAATCACTCACTTTAGATTTCTAGTATCACCTGTGACATCGTTTTTTGGGAATAATATTATATGTAATCGCTGAATTGTTATCGGGTGTTCGATGCACTTCATTCAGTAACTAAATTGAAGTAAAAAAAAAGTTGAACAATATCGAATATGGAACAAAGGTATTACCTCTGGGTTATTTGCAAAATGCAAGTTGTTACTGGACAAGGAAAACCAAAAAACCATACATGGTCTACAAATGAACGGATGACGTTTGCGATCCTTGATTTTAATGAAGGGCCATAAAAAGTCAACTCCGTGTGAGGTTAACAGGAGAGTTTGAAAGAGATTTCTTGAATTAGTAAAAAAGTCAACTCCGCTGTGAGGTTAACAGGAGAGTTTGAAAAGAGATTTCTTGAATTAGTAAAAGATCAACGTCTCATGTACAGTTTACCTTCATCAAAAGAATAGAGCCAGTTGGTAAGGGCGATAAGTATCTTTTACTGGTTAAATTTTGGTTTTATTTGATTGATTATATTGTGAGACCCCTTAGTCGTTGACAAGATACGGGGAGAAGTATCTTGTTAACCGAGAATTTTGTTGCTTAACAAGCAAGGGTTCGTCTGATGACTTTTTTCTTTCTTTGGAAACATACGATGACACAGGACTATGGACAGCATCGCCATCCACTATGGTAGAGGAAGACTGAAAAACTTCCTGGGAAATCCTAACACGATACTCGACACGGTAACATCTAATCATCTCGATGAGCAGTGCCCAACGTCAAAATGTCACGATTATAAGCATCCTGAATTTTGCATTAGCTATTGTGTACTCCTCCTTTGTGAATTGGCATGTGATCACTATATTGTGCACATTTGAAATTATGTATGAACATTCATCTATTTATATACAAATACATTTGATACATTTCGACATAAATATGAAATTTCATCTTGCGTAGTTACCGGCAGATATGGTGGTAAACGCTATGATCGTGGCCATAGCGGTGCATGCTAATCAGCCTAATTCAAACAAGATTTACCAAGTGGGTTCTTCAAAGAAACATCCTGTGACTTATTCAGATCTTCACGACGTCATAAGGAGCTACTTCCAGGATAGCCCTTGGATCGGCGAGAATGGGGAGCCGGTCAAAGTACATAAGCTTAAAATTATAGGAAGTATGGCCAGCTTTAACAAGCACCTGAGACTTTACATTCTCTTATCGAAGGTCAGTCCAAAACGACTTAAAAAGTGAAGATCAAGTAAGTCACCAAAAGTCAATTCAATTGTTTAAAAATATTTAGAAAATTGAAAATTACATAAATATCTGAAAATATTTTTCCTATATAAATTTTAGAAAGTCAAGGCTACATATTTCTTTATTTTACGATATAAGTGATACTGAACTACGTTTTAATGAACACGTCTTCAAAATAATCAGATGATTTGTTTGAAGTGACATTTTCTTTTAATATGTTCTCAAAATATACTGCTCTCATTATATTACTTTCATTAAATGGGAAATAGTTGAAAATTTTCAAAATATATAAAACGATATGTATTGTAACACATATAAAGTTTGAACAATTTTTTAAATTCCCGTGGAAACATTGATGCATGGATTCTTTTTTAACAAATTCAAAAAAGTGGGACCCTAAGTAATAAGAGTTACAGAGTTACATCAGACAATCAAAAGTAAAAAAAGCTAGTAAAAAACTGCAAAAATCATTGTCAAAAGTCACAACCACCCAGAAAAAAAAGGAAAATTCTGGTTTCTCTAAACCCTAGGCTCGTGTGTTATTTACGAATCTCATGGGCAATTTATCAAATTGATTGACATGCGTATTCCATAATATTGAAAAAGGGGAAAAGCATCTTTAGTTTTTGTTCTTCAAACGAATTCCTAGTAAGTTTGTATCATTTTGGGATGAAGGTGCTGAAAATAGCTAGCTCGATGTTTGGCGGGCGTTTCCAAGGCCTGCATGCTGACGTGGACAAAAAGCTCAACGCTACTGTGCGATTGGCAGAACTCTACGAACCTTATGTATTCTTCAAGGGCGTGTAAGCTTTGATGCATCGACCCATTTGCATGCAGAGTACATTAATCAATCACCTAGAAAAAGTGTCAAAAAAGTCATAAACCTTTTTTTTTGTGCCAATTCAGTCATAAACCTTGTGCATTGGTGCCAATTGAATCCTAAATCTTTTTTTTGTGCCAATTCAATTTTAAACATTTTGCATTGATTCCAATTCAGTCCTAAATCTTTTGCATTGATGCTAATTCAGTCCTAAACATTTTTTTGGTGTCAATTCAATTCTAAACATTTTGCATTAGTGCTGATTCAGTCCCAAACCTTTTGCATTTGTGCCAATTCAATCATTCGACATGTGAATAGCTATTAGCCGAAAGAACTAAATTGGCACCAATGCAAACGGTTTAGGACTGAATTGGCACAAAAAAAAAAGTTTAGGACTAAATTGGCACAAATGCAAAAGATTTAGGACTAATTGGCACAAAAAAAAGGTTTATGACTAAATTGGCACCAATGCAAAAGGTTTAGGACTTTTTTTACACTTTTCTCTCAATCACCTAGTTGCACTTTCAAGAATTCACTACTAAATTATATGAATATTAAAGAACGCATTCATCTTTGAAGTTAACCATTTACAACAATTGGTCATGATCTTACAAAATTTCGTATAATATCAGAGTAAGAAGTAAAAAGTTTAACCCACCCATGGGTAGCTCAATTGGTTAGTAAGTTTAAATCTTTATAGATCCATATATACTTTCCATTTATATATTTTCGCGCCCCAATCTTAATCTAAAATCCCAACTTACACTGAGAGGACTATCAAAATGGTGTCAACATTACCACACTTTCACCTATTGGCTTAAACCTTTAGAGTAGCCGTCTCTTATCTACAAAATTTCACATTATGATATCTTATTCTTGGTTTTTTCTATTGATCCAGCTTTGATGATACAAATACGGAAACTTTGAGAGCCACAACCTCTGACAATGGAGCAAACTTGGACAGTATCTTCTACTTTGATCCGAGATGTATCGATTGGGAGGACTATTTCAAGAGAACTCATTTTCCTGGAGTTGTCAACTCGTTCAAGCGCAAGTGAGCAATGATGCAATTAATATATAGTTTGGACATATAGTAGTTGACATTATGAGCTACGATGTTCTGTTCTGTCATGTGTGGAGATGGATCATGGCTGTGTAACGCATGCATTTGTTGTTTTTTAGGTGTCATGATAGATTGGAGTGCCAACGATATTGAAAATGAAATAAACAGGTGTGTTTGCTTTATGGAATATGAATGATTTGGAAAATATTTTCCTAATAATTATTGCTTATAGCACTTAAAAAAATGGATGAGCGAAATATATTTTAATCATTAAAGAAAATGTTTAGACATAAATTGTTGTCAACAATAAAAATATTTTTCATGGACTAATTATTTATATTTAGACATAAATGCTAGCACAAACCATTTCACAGCTACTAATTTAATTAAGTGTTCATCATGTTATGTTAATTTCAACATAAAATAAAATAAATAATTAGTTGCTCATCTAATACAAATGTAGCCTTTGACCATTTTCTCTTATCTTCTCTCTTGAAGATCTTAGAATATTTACAATTCCCATGAAAGACTAATTCATTATACAATATATGCAAATTACATAATAACATTATACATAAGTATGTGTTCATATCAAATGCCTATAGTGTTTATTCGTTGCCTTATCAAAGTTTGGAAGTAAATGGAAGGATTTGGTCAAGAATCAAAACTACTAATTAACCATGTTTATTTATTAATCCTTCGTCCTCAATCTTTTGTCGTCAGATTCCTAGATCTAAGGTTAATAGGCCTTAAACTTTGGGGGCACTTTCGACATATAACTTGAGCTTTTTATCATTTAGGAACAGGAATAAGTTGACTTGACCCCAGTGAGAACTATAAGGAGCCGTCACCGGTTGATGTAGCGTTACTTAGAGATAATAAATTAAAACTCGACCAACCCTTGGTTTTACTAACGTCATGCAACTTGTTAGACAAGTGGAATAGTTAATACGATTGTGTGATCGATGGATGATTAAATCATAGAGTCGAATCTCGTTTACTATTTAATTAATTGCTTCACTGAAACATGGATCGATTATTTGAGATCTCCAATCAATCACATTTCCTCAAGAAAAAAGGCAATGCGACATTGTAGTGCCTAATTAGCGCAAGTGACAGTTGTGCATCAATTGTTTGCTAATTAAAATTCCATCAGTAAAATTACTAACAAACTAACATAGGCCCTAGTATTAGTAAGTTATCACAAGAGTTTTTAATTTACCATTCAACTTGCGACGCCAGAGTAATAGTAATATACAAAACTTCTCATTAACTTACTTCTCAAAACTAAATATTTATGGTGTAAATAGTGGGTAACGACTGCAATTGATAACTTGTGAACACAGCTTTGCTTTTATAAGTTGGGTTAATATCACGAAAAACCCTAAACTAGTACACATGTGACAAATTTATCCCAAACTAATTTTTTTACCACAAAAAATCCTAAACTGGTACACTTATAACAAATTTACCCCAAACTAATTTTTTGACCACCAAAAACCCCAAACTGATACATTTATGACAAATTTACCCTCCGTTAAATTAAATTAATATCACGAAAAATCCCAAATTGGTACACATCTGACAAACGGAGGGTAAAACCCCAAACTGGTACACTCGTCAACTGTCACTTGTCATCCAACTCAAAAAATTGACGATGAAATTTAACAAAAACTAACGGAGGGTAAAATTGTCACAGATATACCAATTTGGGATTTTTGGTGGTCAAAAAAATTAGTTTTGGGTAAATTTGTCACAAGTGTACCAATTTGGGGTTTTTCATGGTATTAACCCTTATTAGTTTGCTTCCTTTGTCGAATTGAAATAATGTTGTTATTGTAATATAAGCGTTGGTCTTTGTAAAATTTAAACAATATTACAAATAATTAGGATTTTATAGTTGGTAAATAGTTATTTTGTTCATAAGTTAATGCCACTAATTGATAACACTAGTAAAGTATGTAAGAAATTCATAATCAACTGACGGAAAAACGTGCCCGTCAGTTTTTACTAAGAAGATCGGTGGCATGTGATATTTGAGAGAATATCAATGCGTTATTTATGTATTTATTGACCCAGCTTTGACGATACAAAAATGAAAGCTTTGATATCCACGATCGCACTAATACAGTAACCAGTTGTAGACTTGGAAAGCGTCTTCTACTTCGATCCGAGTTGTATCGATTGAAAAGGCTTGTAACGATCCGATCCAACTAGGGCGAGGAGTGTTTGCCGGGTCCAGACAACTTGGACAAGTAGCGGCTCTTCACAAGCTTCTATGATGCAAAAGGGGTAGGAATGAACCAATTTGTGCTTGGAACAAAGGGAGATCATTCTTGGAATATAGACGCGAAACTGGAATTAACTCACATGAGACGTCTTTTGATACAATGGCAAATTTAATATTGGAACTCCAATATTAAGCATACTCAAATGAGAGTACTATCAGAATGGATGACCTTCTGGAAAAGTATAACGTCAATGGACAAAATCATGTGGCTCGATCGAGGACATGCATGAGTTAATCTAAGAGTATCACAAGACTATTTCAAGAAAACTCATTTTCCCGGAGTTATCGGTTCAAGGTCAAGTGGACAATGATACAATAAACACAGAAGCTTAGTATGCAAGTGTACTAATTAATCACCATCGAGAACTGCACGTGTTATATTCTATTATCATGGGGAAGTGGACCGGGGTGGTGTAACGTGCATTAACCGTGAGTCAATAATTTACGTAATTTAATGGCAATGGTATCGCCTTGATTTAGGTCATTTAATGGCTCCCTAGAAAAGAACTCTCTCTCTCCCTAACTCTCCCTCTCCCTCTCCCCATACACACATAGAACATATATATTTATGTACTTATATATGTATGGACAATACATGCACACAAGTCTGCGGGTTATAACATAGAGGATAGAAGATTATCTCGATGCACTTGCAGATATTGGTTACCCCCTAGGGGAAAGGCCGAATATAGCGGGGGCCATGACTTTCTTCAATCCTGATCGGAAGAAACTCCGTCCCTACATTGCAAGTACCTAAATAGAAAAACGTAGACATCACATTTTCTTTAACTTATGTATGATTCTTTGGCCACTTGCGCCGGTCCAGGACTAAACGAGTCTATGCAATATTTTTTTTCTTTTGTTATTGTCAGTGTCACATCACGCTTATGCGTACATAAGTTCCATTGGAAGGGAAATCTGACAATATCATATCTGACCAAAGCAAAGCAATTAATAAAAGACCTATTCCTCGTATTCCAGCACCACATGTTCCCTCCGAGGGTCCAGATCATCTGCCCGCATATGGTGTAGATCCAGCTAGCTTATCTCTGCACGCATTAATCACCGCCATTATCGTGCAACTAATTATTATAAGTTCGTAATCTATTTTGTTGCTTCCCAAGATCTATCCGAGAAATTAGAGGCAGAAGTCTGAAGGAGATTCTGGTGAAGCTAGATTGGACTGCTTACACAAAGAATATATGGACGGTTCTGAATATGTAACACTACTAGTAAAAACTAAATTCTGCTATTAAATTCGTGCGACTAATATCCTGCTGGTTGCGTACTTTGATGTGATTTACAAAAGATGTTAACTACTTACGACAGTTGATGTAATAGTAACATATCAAATTTTTTTGTATAAATTTACTACTCGAAATTAAATTATAACGAGGCAAATAGTAAGACTCTGTTTGTTTTATGAAAAATTAACTTTGCTGAAAAAAAAATTCAAAGGAACTTATTCTCAAGAAGATGATTTCATTTTCCAATATTTGGTCGTATTTTCCAAATAATATGAAAGTCGTTTTTTAATATTTCTTACTAAGTAAATTATGAAACACGCATTTGTGAAAAGTTCTCGAGTACAACACCAGGCCATGGGTTCAGACTTTGGGGACCCAAGCCTGTCCTCAGGTAGCTCGAGCCCAATCGCCACTGGCCGGGGGCATGATCGCCAAGGTCCCGGGCACAGGTGCCACGGTCCTAGGCCCATCCTCAAGGGACTCGGGGCCTGATTGCCAGGGTCTAGGGCTCGAGCACTTGGGACCAAGTCTCGAGATCAACTACTCGAGCTTGGCCTTGGCAGACCCAGGCTCAAGCATGAGAGCCTAGTACTCTCGAGCATAGGAGCAAGGTCCCGAGCGATGCCTCTAGGGTACCGGCACGGTCTTTGGGGACCTGCGCTCGGCTTCGGAGAACTCGGGCTTGAGCGCCGAGGTCCAATATTATTTTGGAAACGATTTTAAATTTTTAATAGATGAAGTCACCTTCTTGAGTTTAAGCATAGAGTTTCCCTTGACTATGAAAACATTTTCCGTCAATTTATTTTCAAAGCGAAACAAACACTGAAAATAAGGAAGATGTTGTTCCATAGGAAATTTTCTGCGAAACAAACAGACCTTTAGTTATCCGTTTTAATAACAGACTAACATATGTCCGCTTTTATGGTAGTAATAGTAAGTTATTACTAGAGTAATTAATTTACCATCCGACTTGTGACAAATAATAGTAACTTTTGAAACTTTTTATAAATTTACTACTGAAACTAAATCTTGCATGTGTAAATAGTGAGTTACCACTGAGATTAATAACGTATGAGCGCAACTTTGCTTTTATAAGCTTGCTTGCTTTGCCAAATCGAGACAATGTTAGTAAGATCGAAACAATGTCACTATGGAAATATAAAAGTCGGTACCTGTAAAATGGAACCAATATTAGGGTGTGTTTGTTTGGTGGAAAATGAGTGATTTAGAAAATATTTTTCAAAAAATGATTGCTTATATCATTTAGAAAAATTAATCAACAGAAAATATTTTCATCATCGATAATAATTTATGCCTAACTATTTGACCTAATACCCTAAAAAACCTCTAACTTTAACTTTTGTCCCAATTCTACCTTTTGTCTCATAAAAAACCTCCAACTTTAGGTTTAGTCCCAATTCTACCGTTTATCTCATAAAAAACCTCCAACTTTAGGTTTAGTCCCAATTCTACCCTTGACTTTTTCTGTTCCATAAAAAACCCCTAACTTTAGGTCTTATCCCAATTATACCCTAAACTTTTTTTTTGTCTCATAAAAAACCTCAACTTTAGATCCAGTATCAATTCTACCCTCAATTTTTTTTGTCCCATAAAAAAACTCCAATTTCAATTCTATTCTATTTTTTTTTTCTCATAAAAGATCACAAACTTTTACTTGAGTCCCAAATCTGCCTCCATTCACCATTAGTGATTTTGCGCTCGGTCTTCGATCTCTTGTGTTTGGGAATGTTCCATCTCTTGCGGTCAGAGAGCTCGCGCTCGGGACGCTCAAACAGCTAGTACTTGGGAGTTTTCCATCTCTCGGTTGTCAACGAGAATTTTTGAACGTAGGTTTAATGGGGGCAAATTTGTGACTCAAGTAAAAATTTGTGGTTTTTATGAGACTATAAAAATTTTAGGGTAAAATTGGGAATAGATGGTAAAATTGAGGCAAGACCTAAAGTTGTGGGATTTTCATAGTACAAAAAAAAGTTTAGGGTAGAATTGAGACAAGACCTAAAGTTTAGAGTTTTTTATGGGACAAGAAAAAGTTTAGGGTAAAATTAAGACTAGATCTAAAGTTGGAGGTTTTTTATCAAACAGACAGTAGAATTGGGACAAAAGTTAAAGTTTGAGGTTTTTTAGGGTAATAGGCCCTAACTATTTTCGTGGGCGAATAAAAAAAATTCATTTATTTATTTTTCTAAACGATATAAGAGATTATTTTTCGAAAAATGTTTCCAAATCACTCATTTTTCGCGAAACGAATGCACCCTTAGTAATAACTAGAATTTCATAGTTGGTAAATAGTTATTTTGTTCATAAGTCAAAACCGTTAACCAATACTATTAGTAAAGAATGTAAGCAATTATTACTTATGAACGATGTTTCCATGTTATTGTCAGTTTTTCAAATTTACGACTCCATTTTTCAGTTTCACCAGCCCCAAGAATCACCTCCCACGAACAATATAAGACCACACTGTGTAGCTCACCATATACATACATGGGACATTGGACAGTCGTTGTCTTTCTACTAGCCGTTGCAATGTTCATTTTGAGTCAAACTAGCCGTTGCAGCCCAGCCTGGGATGATTTGGGTCGGGCCCGGCACCACCAAGTTTTTGGGAATATGACAAAAAAAGTTTTAAACTTATTGTAATTGTATCAATTCAGTCCTAAACATTTTGTATTTGTACCAGTCTAGTCCATCTGGCCAATTTTGGCAAGCCGACGCTGACGTGAACGCCTGCCAGGGCCGGCCAGAACTGACGTGGACTTTTTTAATAATATTTTATTTTATTCAAATTTTGTATTAATTTTTTTCTTTTCTTTTTTTCTTTTTCCTTGTTCTTTTTTCCTTTCTTCCCTCTTTTCTTTTTTTTTCCCCACAATGGCCGGCGAGTGCCTCGAAGCCCTCGCCACGGTCTCACCCACGGCCATGCCTCTTTACCTGCGACCAAAGGGGCCAGATCTGGGCAAGGGTTGCGACCCTCATTGGAGCCTCACCTACCATTGTGGGGAAGAAGAAAATAAAATTAAATAAATAAATCTAAAAAATTAAAAAAAAAATTCCACGTCAGCATCAGCCAGCCAAAATTAGTCGGATGCACTGAATGGGCACAAATGCTAAAAATTTAAGACAATTGGCACAATTGTAACAAATTTATGACTTTTTTGATAATTTTTCCTCCATTTGTTAATGGCCCAAGTCAAACCTACAATTTTTTTTTTTTTAGTTTTTGGGCCGAAAGGCTACTGAATTGGTCAATAGACGCTAAGCTACTAAGGATCAATAGCCTAAGTAACAGCAACTCAATTGATAAGTGGTCCAAAAAAAAAATAGATAAGCGGCCGTTGGCTAATCCACTAAGAAAGATGGTTTGGGCAGCCACGATTGCACACAAGCCCAGGCACAGCCCCATTCATGCTCTTCTCGAGACGGGCGGCACGAAAAATGAGGAAGTGATGTGGTATCGATGATACATGTGTTTTATACGAGCACTCGCTGAGTCAAGAAGACGTATGTTCTTGGAAAAATAATGCTTTTCATCCGTACATTTGCAAGTTTTTTTCTATTCACGTCGTTGTACAGTTAATTTGTCTAATCAAATCATTCTAGTTTCACAAATTTTTTAATGAAGTCCCTCCATCATCAATTGCAACCAAGTCATTAATTTTGTGCATTTCATGATGAAGAGTGCATGAGATATTTATAGAATTTATAAGATGGTTATCAAAGGTAACAAGATATTGGAATATCAATTACAATCAAATTTGATCAATTAATAATATGTATAATTAATGGAGATATGGAGAATCTTGTAATCATCTCTAACATTCCCTCTCAAATTCAAGGTGACGTAAAAGAATTCAATTGGAAATTGGAAAAAAAATTCAATAAACGCCCGGGAGAATGTGCCTTAGTGAAGGTAATAGCAGTCTTATCAAACCATGATGTAGTAATAAGGCAAACAATGACACAAATCATGTGTACTGTATAAATTGACAGTCTATTTCACTATACTTGGTGTATTCATGGAAAACATCACTATGTGTTTTTTGAATAGCACTTATGTAGTCGCAACAATGACTCTCTCACCACTATGAAGGACTCTCGTATCTTCTAGTAACTATCGCTACCGCAATATTTTAAATGTCATATCAACAAGAGCACAATATTTTGCATCCATATTAAATCTAGCGACAATGATATGTTTTTTGCTTCACCATGAGATAAGTGAGTTACTTAGAAAGAAGCAGTAGCATGTAATGGAGCAATAATCTAAAGGGTCATCCACCTAGTCAGTTCCTAAATAAGCCAACAACTCTAAGGTAGAGTAGCGACCAATAAAAACTCTAAGGCAGAGTGAGCTAGAAAAAAACCCAATTTAAAACCCTAACTCGGGCAAATCGACCAAATCCCCTATTCTTTAACCCTCATTTAAAACTTGACAAATTGGACCAAATTTTCGATGTGAATCTTGCAATGGAGAGTAGGAGTAGGAAAATGGCTCAATTTCGTGTTTCAAGAATGGATGAGTGAAGGCTCGGACGAGAATGGCGAGGTCTTGAAGAGCGCAAACAAAAGCTTAAAAAACAGGGCCTCTTGATTCCTTTTCTCCGGCACTAACTCTAGGCGAAACTGAAGCTTCTACGACTGTCGTTGGAATATGAGGTAAATGATTGGGGGCTCTAGGAAGGAATGAACTAAGGCTTGAACGAAAAGAGTAAGTTCCTGAGCGAGGAGACGGTGAGGCGAAAAATAGAGCCTCTAGGTCACATCTCTCTATGGATGGTTGCTGACTGTCTTGGAGGCCTACCAGAGGTAGCATTGGAGCTAAAAGAAGGCTGAGCGGTGGCAAGGTGTCATGGTTGTGATGCACGAAAGGAGATGAAGCCGAGCGAGGGACAACCCGGAGGAGACGAAGATGGTGGCGACAGGGAAGATGGACGGGTCAATTGTAACGATGTCGTTTGGTTAAAAAGAAGAGAGAGTGTGGCTGGAATTTCCAAGTTGACTTTTCTTTTTCATCAAAAAGTCACGTAATTGTATATAATTAAAAAATAGCCATATTGAAATAAATATCTAATTAAAAATGCCATACAGGACTTTTGGCCAAAATTTGTCATCGGCGGCACTTAAGTGAGCGTTTTTTCTCCGATTTGACACTTAAGTGATCTAACAAAAAGTTTTGGCACTAAAGTAAGTGTCGTACGAAAATTATTGCACTTACGGTATCCTTTTCCCTACTTTTAGCGATCTTGTTATTGATAAACCCTGCTCGATATAGAAGATCAATGGCATTCAGTTCAAAAATGATAATTTGAGGTGATATCAGAATGAATATCAATGCATTATTTATTAAAAAAAACTTTGTTCTTTGTTTTTCTGTTATGTTTACAGACCCAGCTTTGACAATACAAATACGAAAGCATTGAGAGCCACAGCCGCTTCTTCTACTTCGATCCGAAGTGTATCGATTGGGAGGACTATTTCAAGAAAACTCATTTCCCTATAGCTATCAATGCATTCAAGCTAAAGTGAACGACGATACAATACGATTAATTAGCATGGTAAACTGCATGTGTTCTAGTCTATGATGTGGAAACCGATCGAGATGGTGCAACATTCACCTGTCGTTAGTTTCGGCGTCAATTGCCAATATTGTTATCGAAAGTTGAAACATATGGTCAAAAATGATCTCCAATCTAAGATTCCTCATGAAGAGTCTCGCTCGCACCACCTAATCGTGATAAGAATATACTTCAAACATATGAAATTGTATCTCCAATCAAAGCTCTCCGTTTTCTTGTTATAATGAACCGTGTATTTACCTCTCTTTCTCACATATGAATAACTTAGGTAATTTAATGGCAACGAGTATCACATTGATTTGCATATGAATAATTTAGGAAATTTACTGGGCAACGAGTATCATATTGTGCAAGTGAATAATTAAGTCGATAGTCACCATGATCGCGAGTATAAATGATGCATCCCAAGATGAATCTTTTGCCTCAGAAAGTAGTACCTCCAAATTATCTCTCACTTTTCAAGCTCGTTTGATCCAAAGCTCGTTTGCAAATGGGGCTGGACATAGTCCAATTTCTAGAAAACAAGACCATATTAGTTACTGGCGCCATCGGTTTCCTCGCAAAGAGTACTCTCTCTTTCTCCCTCTGTCCCTCTCCATTCCCACTCGCACGCACACAGCATAATTTATGTATAAAGCATGCACATTTACGTCTGCGCGGGTCATAGAAGATTATCTTGGGGTTTGCAATTACGAGCTCTGATCCATATAGGTTAATAATGCCTAGGGGAAGTGCCGAGTATAGCGGGGACTGTGACTTTCTTCGATCCTAATCGGAGGAAATTCGCTCCTGTAATTCTTCATTTGGTTGGTTAGACACACCGAAAAAACATCCTAACCCAAATCTTGCACGTACAACAACGCCACCTTGCTCTTCCTTTTCCATGTCTCCCTCACCCATTGCCCCTGCCGCTGCCGCCGCATCAACATCGATGAAGACCACTTTTGATCTCCAACCACCTCGATCGGTGCTTAGATGATAAGGAAGTTTGCTCCTTTTTTGAAATCACTTGAGAAGTAAAATCCTAAATGCACTAAGGCGATATGGAGAAGTGCATCTTTACAATTGTCCAAGATCGTCTAGAAAGGTGGACTTGTTGAGACGCAGAAAAGCTTATCCCGACACCAGATGTTAAACCGAAAGAATCGTATAAATAGTGTCATAAATAAAAGAAAAGAGTCCTCATTTCTTATAGTTCCCAAAATAATTGAAGTGCAGGGCGAGACTACATGGTTGGCTAAACATGTACACTATGACGAAAGCAATGGGAGAAATGATAACGAGGCATCATCTGAATTGGAATTTATCACTTGTTGTTGCAAGACCAACCATCATAACCAGCACCATTCAGGTTGCCCTTTTCCTGGTTGGCTCGAGGGCTTGCTTTCCAGGTTGTCCTCCCCAATTCTCCCTGTCGCTCATAGATTCATTGGTGCTTTTAAAAGCAAAATGGTGAGGAAAATATCACTAATAGTTTGAAAGGTTTTGTACGAAAAGTGCAATCAAGTCCTTAACATTTTAAAATCAGTACAATCAAGTCTAACCAGCCAGAAGAATGGGATTTTTTCATAAAATTAAGCATGGTTTTACCGTACCTGTGCAAAAAAGTAGGGTTCTTGTGAACCATTAACTATATGCCTTGATTTTCAGAATCAATTGAAAAATAACACTCAAATGCCATGTGAAATCGAGCATAAATATATAATGTTCTAAGTAAAAGCCTAAATCCATTATTCCATCTCGATTTGAATCGCTAAAACTCAGTCGAAGTTTCAATTAACCAATTATCAATGCCTACAATAATCCAAAGGTTGTTTTATAATCAATTTAGTTTTTTTTTAATAATTTCATTCATTGAATTGGAATTTAGATTTTGAAATTAAGGCTTTCGATAACCAGAAGTTATTGCTTCAAAATTATTGATTTTGATTATTTTATTGAAATTAAACTCATATGTCTTGTTATACTACTTAGTTTGGATATCTATAAATGGTCAATTGAACATTTCATTAGTTTTTCATGACTCAATTCGAGATTAATGGGTTGATTCTAGGTTTTCCATTTTATATCAGCTATTATTCAATTTTAAATAAAATATAAGTTCTATTTTCAATCAATACTCGAAATGAAGTCACACTCTCTACGCGCAACAAAGACCTCTTCCCATGTTTTGCCGAAAATCATGTGTAATAACTTGACAATGGGTCTGCTTTTCCAGCAATTATATACGACACATGGCAGTGTTACGACAAGATTGATTGAACTTTTGAGATTAGTTGTGTATTGTGAGACTTCAGAAGTTCATAACCATACTAGTATATAGATCATTGAGAAGAAACTAAAGGCGCGAATGATAATTATTCCGTTTCTCTATTTTTCTATTTTTTTGTTATTGAAAACAGATTTGGAACAGAAATCCATTTGGTAACGCTATTTCATTTTTCTATTTTTGGAACAAATTTCTACTCCAAAAATAGGTCTGGAACAGAAATCAGAAGTAAAAAAAATCCACTTTTCTATTTCTAGAACAGAATTAAGAAATAAAAACTCTTCTCATCGTTCGCCCTCCCTACTAGCCGGCTACCCACCCACCATCGTCACCGATCACCTCCCACCGCCGCCGGCCACCTCCCACCACAGTCGTCCGTTGCTGTTCGCCGCCGTCCTCCACCGCTGACCACCTCCCAACGCCGTCCGCCACCACCCGCCGGCGACCATCCACCGCCCGACGCCGTCCGCCTCCCACCATTGGCCGTTGCTGTCCACCGCCGTTCACCATTTCCCGCCGATCACCTTCTACAGTCCTTCGCCGATCACCTCCTCCCATCCTCCGCCGCCGCCGCCCATCGTCATCCACCGCCACCCGACACCGGCCCACTCCCGCCACCGTCCTTCACCGCCGTCGCGCGACGCCGGCCACCTCCCACCATCGACCGCCGCCCTCCCGCCACCACCCAACACCGGCCACCTCCCGCCGCCTGCCATTTGCCGTCCTTCGCCACCGCCCAACGCCGGTTGCCTCTTGTCGCCGCTCGCCGTCTGCCGTCCTCCGCCACCGCCCGACGCCGGTTGCCTCCCACAATCGGCCACCACCGTCCACCGCCGCCCGTCAGCCGCCTCCTGCCGTCCTCCGCCGCGACTCGACGGCAGTTGCCTCCCTCTGTTGGCCGCCGCCTGCCACTCGCCACCTCCCATTGCCATCCTCTGCCACCGGCCGCTCGGGAGGGAGAAATTTTGTATCGTTATCAAACGAATTTCTATTTCAGAAACAGAAATTTTGTGTTGTTATCAAACATATATTGTGGCTCAGAAACTTGTCCATGGAATAGATATAGAAAAATTTATTTCTAGCCAAAAATTGATTTCTGGAACAGAATGATTATCATTCGTGTCCTAAATATCATGGAAGGCGTAGTAGACAATACATGCATGTTACAGACCTGGAAGTAATCAACAGGAAAGAGGTAAAGGCTTTTGGTTCAATGGTTTGTTTTCTTCTGTAAAATGAAAGCCTTGATGTATAAGGTCTAATTTGTTGTCCAGTTTTCCAGTTATTTTACCATCTATAGGTCTTCTTTGCATGCACGGAAAAGAAAGCACCTTAATCCTTATCACTTAGCAAATTTTTCCCATTGTTTTTTATAGCTTTGGATTGATTTGTTACTCTTAGTAAATGTAGGGAATGGAAGAGGTGGAAGCCCTTTGCTTTGACTTAGAAAATCTAACCCGTACATTTACGGAAACCGATTTCAAGAGCATGCCAAACATAAGGTTCTTGAAATTTGGATCGTGCAAGTATGACTGGAAATTTCGCAAATGTATTTCCAAAGTCGAGGTGGCTTCATTGGCAAGGGTGCCCAAGGGATTTCAAAGCAACAGAATTTAGTCTGACGGCACTGGTCATTCTTGATCTTTCATGGAGCAAGTTCACCGAAGACTGGGGAGGTTGGAGGTTAATTAAGGTGGTTTCCTATCTACAGCTCTTATGCATTTATTCTGTTAATTATCTGGCAATTGACCCTATGATGTTTCCTTTTCTACAGATGGAGCAATTGAAAGTCTTAAATCTCACTGGTTGCACTGACTTACTGATAAGTCCGACATTTTCTAGCTTCCCGAACTTGGAGGTACTGATTCTAGAGCGATGCTCTCGGTTTGTCCATTTAGATCGTTCAGTGGGTGGTCTCACAAAATTGCTTTGCTTGAATTTGAAGTCCTGCACTGAGCTCAACAGGTGCCTGCCGAAATGGGTGCCTAGAAAGCTTGAAAGAGCTCCTCATTGATGAGACTGCTGTGTGTGATATTCCCTCAGGAGGTGATTCAAAGAAACTTGATACTCTTTCTACCTCCAATTGCTTGTCATTGAGTCTCCTGCCCCATTCATTTGAGCACCTGACATCACTTTCAATACTCTCAGTAGATAATTCGAAAATTACCAAACTCCCTGATGGAGTTGGAGAGCTTGTGAAACTCCGATGCCTGTCATTGAGGAATTGTCGCTGGATACGAGAACTTCTAGAGTCCATTGGAAAATTGGGAAGCTCTTTAGAGGAGCTGGATATTTCGGGAACATGCGTTTCAGAATTGCCAGACTCCTTTGGAAATTTGTGGAGGTTGAGAGTGTTAAAGATTGACTATTGCTTCCTATTTCCTAGTTTTATTTGGGGTTTAGATACCCTTGAAGAAATACATGCCTCCTCTTGTAGGAATTTAGAGGGGGAGATTCCTGGAGACGTTGGGAAGCTAATTAATCTGAGAATCTTGAGGCTGCAAGATTCTGCTATTTCCAGCCTACCTCCTGAAATCAAGCATCTTCCCAAGCTGGAGACTCTTGATCCACTTCGCTGCGACATGCTTTCTGAGTAGCCAGCACTTCCCTCTGGTTTGGTTAATGTGCATTTGAGTCCAAAATTGAAGGAAAAGGTGTCGAATCTTTAGAATCTGTCTTGAGATCATGTCCGGTACGCATTTGGTGGAGCATTGTTTCGTCATTGTGTAACTTGGATAACAAGGTCATTAAAACTGGTCTTTGGAGATGGCTTGTGGATCCTTTGTTAGACTTAGATCTAGATTCAAAGCTCGAGAAGTTGTTTGCTGTTTTTATTCTTGAGAATAGGAGATTTCTGTTCATTTATCCTCGGTTGAGAAGTTGAATTATTTCATTTGCTTGCTTACTCCTGCAAATTTATGGCAAACTCATTTTCACGTGTGATAAGTAACCTACTTTGGTTGACTCGATTTAGTCTAATTTCCATGGATTTTAGTGGCTGCTGTTTTTACAAGTTGCTTGCTTGCTGTAACCTACTCAGTTTACAAGTTGCTTGCTGTTTTTATTCTTTAAGTCTAATTGAAATTGGACCTCATGTTGTCCGACATAGTCCTCGTATTCCAGCGTCACATGTTCCCTAGAAAGGACCATCTCTGCCCCCGTATGTTACTCCAAAATGAGGTTAATGGTGGTGGATTGTAATGAATTAACAAACAATAGTCAACCTTATGTCAGTCCAGCTAGCTGTCCCTGCATGCATTAATCTCCACCATTGCCGGGCAATTACTAAACACAAGTTTTGTAATCTATTTTGCTGCTTCCCACGACCAATCCAAGATATATTAAACTTGTGACATTGGCAAGATTAATACCATATAAGGAAGAGCTTGCTCGGGAAGTTTCATGCAAGACACCAATAGCTAGGCCTTTCAACATATTAAGGTTTTGATCTTCATTTCGAGTGGGTGAAGGGAAAAACGAATGATATTATAATGATCGTGATGACAAGTGAGCCATACTCATTATTTGGGACAATTACCAAAACGATCTTAAACCTATTGCAATTGTGTCAATTCAGTCCTAAACATTTTGTATTTATGCCAATTCAGTCCATTCGGCCAGCTGTGACATAAACGCCGGCCATCTTACGTGGCACAACCGACGCTGACATGGACAAATTTAATAATATTTTAATAATTTTTTGATCTTTTTATTTTTTTTCCCTTTCTTCCTTTTTTTTTTCTTTTCTTTCTCTTGCTTTTTTTTTTCTCCCTTCATCTTCAACCTCTAGAGGCGAGGGCCAGCAAGGTTGGCCCCGCCAGCCGCTAGCGAAGCAAGCCTCACCCACCCCTGGCGAGGCTCAACCTCGCCGTCGCTGGGCAAGATCGAGCTTGCCGGTCGCACCACGTAAGATAGTTAGAGTCCATTCAATGTCGGCCGGTCAAAATTGGTCAAATAGACTTAATTGGCAGAAATGAAAAAGGTTCATGACTCAATTAGCACAAAAAAAAAAGGTTTAGAACCTAACTGGTACAATTACAATAGATTGAGGATTATTTTGGTAATTTTTCCCTCGCTATTTTTAGGGTGTGTTTTAGGATTTCTTGTGTTATTAGGAGGTTGTCATGAGGGAGTCTCAAGAAAAATTTCCACGGGAAAAGCTGTCCTTGGGCGGAGGAGATTGTGAGGAACGTGACGAGGAGGCGTGTCTCGAGGACCTTATCAACTAATGAAGAGGTTAACTTGTAACATTTAAATACAATCGGTAATCTACCATTGGGTGTGAGGATGGTAAAATTATTTTTCTATTGATAACTTACTAGCAATTTGGCAACCAGTTTATATCTATCAACGATATTTCAAACTCACTATAGATTATTCAAATTTGCCATGTACGGAACAGATTCCCGTCCCTAGCAAACGTGATTTTAGAAATCTACAAAATATATGGAAGGAAAGGAATGGCATAGAGTGGTTCGTGGGGAAGATGCTACTCAAGTGGGTCGAGTTTTGGCTAGAGTTGCCTTTGAGTCCTTCAATAAGATGGGAAGATACAGAGGCAATCGATTTCAAGGTAAGCAGGTTCCAAATTAAGAACCCGAAACCTATCCTGTCATAGTTGGTTTCCAATTTTTTGCACCAGGAACCGAACCAGTTCTAAGGTCGACCCATAAATCAAGCCTAACTTTGAGTAATATAACTATTATTTTAAGAAAATGTACCATGAAAACAACATGTGGCATAGTAGTTAAGACACTGATGGGTTTCCAAGACTTCCTAGGTTCATAATCCATCTCCAGCATTTATAACTTCGACAGTTCAAGGTATGAAACCGAGACCGTACGTTTCCCAATTTTTCACGCAGGAACCTATCGAATCCTCATGTGAACCGATTGGGTAAGGCCGGTTCGGTTTGATTCTTGGATTGAACCGGCCCGGTTGCTCACCCCTAAGAAGAAGCAGTTTTCTGCTAAAGTGATGACTATATACGGGCAGTTGAGATTAGCTACATGACTTGCTTGAAAGTGTTGGAAGTAGTTCAAACTCATGGAGATAGAAATGGTGATTCTAGTTGCATTAAAAGCTTTGAGGAAGGTGACGAGCTCATCATCAGGTGATTGATGGAGTGTTTGTGTTCACTTTAATTGACATCCTCAGCGAAGCAATCCACAGATCTAAGTAACGTGAAATAAGGACTACATTGTTTTTTTTTTTTTGGGTAACGAGGATCCGCCACTATTCCGGCGAGCCGCACAATTCGGAGCCTATACCTCGGAAGACTAGCGAATGGCCCACTTAAATTACGGAACCGAGCGGATTCGAACCCGAACCTCTCGAGGAAGGAAGCGCCCACCAACTCGGCCATGCACAGGTGGTTAAGGACTACATTGTTCAGTTCCACGTACCTCAAGAATTGGGAAAATTACAAAAAAAATCCTAAATCTATTGCACTAGTACTCTTAAACTTTTCAATTGTATCAATTGAGTCTTAAATCTTTTCATGGCTTGCCAATTGAGTCCATCCAGCCAATTTTGGCCGGAAATTGCTAATGTTGACACCCGTCGTCCTAAGTGGCACGGCCGGCACCGACGTGAACAATTTTTGCAATTTAAAAAAATCAAATATTAAATTTTCTTTCTTTCTTTTTCTTTTTCCTTCTTCCTCTGTCGATCACAATAGCTGGCAAGGCGACCCTCCCGACCTAGCCTAGCGAGGGCGAGTCTCACCCAAGGCCGGCAAGGCTCCACCTCGCCAATTCCGACAAGGTCGAGCCTTGCCCAAAGCTAGCGAGGTGGAGCCTTGCCGACCCTTGCCTCTAGCCACCACTGGCCATGGCAACCGGTGGAGGAAGAAGGGGAAAAAGAAAATAAAAAAATAATTAAAATTTTGAATTTAGAACAAAAATTGTAAAAATTATCACGTTGTCGCCAGCCGTGCCACGCAGGACGACCGGTGTCCATGTCAGTAATTTCTAATCAAAATTGATCGGATAGACTCAATTAGCAAAATTTGAAAAGGTTTAGGACTCAATTGGTACAATCAAAAAGTTTAGGACTGAATTGACATAAATGCAATAGGTTTTTTGGTCTTTTTTGGTAATTTTCCCCCCAAGAATCACCACCCGCAAATTTCGGAGCCCCACGGGTTTAACTCCTCATATTAAGTATATTATTAGGTCTCAAGAGATAAAGCGGAAAATCGATTTTTTTTTAGAAACAATATGAAACCACGCCGTGCACCTCACTAAAAGAGACGTGAAGACCACTATACATATTCTTGTTTTATGTTTGATTCCACGGCCGCGTTCGCCGGTCTAGGACTACACAAGTCTATGCGATTTTCGATGCTGTCGATACATTGCGCGCATACAAAAAGTTCTTATTGCCCTCTGGTGGAGGCTACATCTTCTTTCCTTTGGTAGGGAAGTCTCACAATTTCAAATCTGACCAAACCCAAAAACAAAGTAATTGAAGAACAGATCCTCCGCCCTCATATCTTACTCTTAAAATGAGGTCAATAATGATTGGAACGAATCAAACAAACAAGAGGCAACCTTATGCAGGTCTATCTAAGCTTAATCTCCGCGTGCGTTTGTCTCCACCGTTGTCGGTCCATTAATGATCATATCTTTTGCAATCTATGTTGTTGTTTCCCAAGATCGATCCTAAGAAATGAGAGGTCGTCCAAGTCTGAAGGTGTCTGAAGGTGATTCTGGTGAAGCTAGCTTTGGAATTTTTTTCTTTTTTTATGGACATCTCTGAATCAAAGAATATGTCCCACAGAATTATTTGCCAGGCTGTCCACCTAATCCAGAGAAGGAAAAACGGAACAGTGCACCACTTCATAGTAAACATGTAACTCTAGTAGTAAACTCTGGATCCCGTTAGTAAACTCTGCAACTAGTAACCCGCCGATCACGAATTTCGATGTAATTTACGATGTCAATGATTTACGACGGTCGATATAATAGCGAGTTACTAACTTTTTTTATATCAATTAACTTGTCGAAACTAAATATCCGCGATGTAAACAGTAAGACTTTATTTGTTTCGAAGGAACTTGCTTTCAAGAAAGTGGTTTCATTTTCCTATATTTCGCCGTATTATGCAAATAACGTGCAAGGCTTTTTGTGATGTTCGCCGGTAAAGGACTATATGAGTCTATGGCATTTTTTATGTTACTTTCTGGTGGAGGCTACATCTGAATTCCCTTGGAAGAGAAATCCCACGATGTCAAATCCGACCTAAGCTGGAAAAAAAATGCCCCTCGTACAGCATCACATGTTCACCTTCAACGGATCAATTCTCTGCCCTAATATTATACTCCAAATGAAGATAATGGCGGGGGATTGGAATGAATTAACAAATAATGGGTCAACTCATCTCTGCATGCATTAATCTCCACCTTCGTCGGGCAATTATTAGTCGTAAGTTTGTCATCTCTCCTCGTGCTTCCCACGATCTGTCCAAGATATATCAAACTAGTGGCACTGACAAGATCAGTACTATATAAAGGAAGAGCTTGCTCGGGAGACTTCATAGCATGCAAGACACTAACAGCAAGGCTCTCATCATATTAGGGTTTTGCTCTTCATTTTCTTTGAGAGAGTGACTGGGAAAAAGAGAAGGAAAGGATGATGATGGCGACGACAAGTGGTCGATACACCTTGATTTTGGGGTGTGTTCTAGGGTTTCTTGCGTTATTAGGAGATTGTCATGGAGGAGGATATGGTCTGAGGCCGAACTTCTACAAGGAAAGCTGTCCTATGGCGGAGGAGATTGTGAAGAACGTGACGTGGAGCATTGTCGCGGCGAACCCCACGGTGCCTCCGAGGATGTTGAGGATGCATTTCCATGATTGCTTTGTTAGGGTAAGCTTAACTGTTAATTACTCTTAATTCGTGTGATGGCATAGAATGAATTGAGGAAGGTAAATGAATAATGGCAATTTCATCGTTCCCATGCAATTTCCAGGGATGTGAAGGCTCGGTCTTGCTGAACTCGACTAAGAATTCTACGGCGGAGAAGGATGCAACCCCGAACCTAACATTGGCGAGCTTTGATGTTATCGACACTATCAAAGCGGCGGTCGAGGAGAAGTGCCCGGGCATCGTATCCTGCGCAGACATTTTGGCTCTGGCTGCAAGGGACGCGGTTTCATTCCAAGTAAGTGCAAAAACATGTGAAGAAACGAGCAAAGACTGATTCTTCTTCTCTAATTAGCATGAGACATGTGCGAGGTCGAATCTGGAAGGATATGTAGGAATTGACAATGCTAGGCATATATGAACACGTGGTATATATAATGAACAATACATGAACATATATGCATATCGATACAAGGATCGATCTTACTATTCAGTCTGGGATCTGGATCATCTCCGGTGATTAACTCATAAGTGAACCATCTCCCAGTCACATGTATGAGATCCTGACACAAGGCAAGCAAGAGATCCAATGGCCAAAACTTGCTTTCCCCCTCTTCTCTCTCTCTCTCTCTCTCTCTCTCTCTCTCTCTCTCTCTCTCTCTCTCTCTCTCTCTCTTTTATCTGATTTTACACCGAGCAACCTCTGACCACTGCCATCCACCATGGCGTCGGCACCACCAGTGGTGGCACTCCGTTGCCTCCACGACCTTCCACCTCAGCCGGCACCACCCCTCCCCCTCCCACTCCCCCTCCTCAACTACAACATCTCTCTCTATCTCTCAGAGTGTGGAACGAGAGGCTGCTAGCCATAAGCAATCGCGAATCAGAGGTCGCTTGAGGCAAGCAACTTCCTCTACATAGGAGCTTGCAACCTCAAATGTACCGCGAAGTGAGGAAAGGCCGAGATAGAGATCAGCGAGAGAGATGGATGGCAACGCAATGACAGCCGTGTCAAGTAGCAAGCAATAAAAATGGTGAGGCAGAGAGCATGGCGCGGAGCTGAGGCAGAGAGAGAGAGATGGACATTTTGGGGACTTATGGTTTTGTGTTTGATTTTCCAAAGAAGTGGGGCATTTCGTTAATCTATAGTAAATAGACACGGTCGAGTTATGGATTAAATTGAGAGGATCCTAATCGTAGTACCTGACATACATACATGCGCCCGTACCATAACGTCGCGCATGTCCGGTGAGCATAAATCCATCGCATTATAACGAATGCATCTCAACATCGAAAAGTTACATTTTTCTTAGTCATGTAAATTCCATATCACATATACGTCACACTAATCTCATTAGACTTCGCCTCGTAATAAAGTAGATGAAATTAGCTCGCTTTTCTTTTCATTATCTTCTTTGATTTTTTTGCAGTTCAAAGAGCCAAAGTGGGACGTGCTCACCGGAAGAAGAGACGGCACGGTGTCTCTAGCCTCCGAGGTCTCGACCAACATCCCATCCCCTTTCCTCAACTTCACCGCACTCGAACAGAATTTCGACAAGAAAGGCCTAGACGTGCGCGACCTCGTTGTTTTATCGGGTAACATAATCTCCTTACTAGCACTCATGAAAGATATTGCTCTCAAAAAAATTCCAGTTCGAACGTGAAAGTCGGGCTTCACACACGGATCACAATAGCTGTAAGCAAGTAGCCGCATCAAATCGACAACCAGGTCGGAGAAGCACGACACGATAACAAGAAAAGAGAGAACCTCACATCGGAGCTGATGAACCGACTCTACTGCTACGTTAGCAAGCCGATAACTTATCCCGAGAACTTAAATTGTCCCGAAAACAGGCTAACCACGTGCATATCAATCGTACATGCGCGCTCACTTATTTGTTTGTTCCGGATGAAAAATAATACTCTCTGTGTGGTGTTTCAAGGTGCACATGCAATCGGAGTAGGGCACTGCAACGCCTTCAGCGTAAGGCTCTACAACTTCTCTGGAAAAGGCGACCAAGACCCGTCCTTGAACGCCACCTACGCTACCCTCTTGAAGAGCCAGTGCAAAAACCTAACCGACAACACCACCTTCGTGCCGATGGAGCCACTCACCCCTCTCACTTTCAACAATAACTACTACGTCATCCTCCAACAGCACAGAGGCCTCTTCGAATCCGACGCGGCGCTGCTCACGAACGCCACCTCGGCCAAGATCACACGGGAGATGCTCAACTCTGATGAGTTCTTTGAAGATTTCAGGGAGTCGATCAAGAAGATGGGGGCGATTGGCGTCCTCACCGGGAAATCCGGGGAGATCAGGAAGGTCTGCAGTAAGGTCAACTAAGTCCTCATGCTCAAGGAAGCAGTCTTCAAGAATCAATAAGGGTTGAGCGTGTCGTGAAGCGATCCCTCAGTTGTTGCTAATTTTGCAGTTGTTGTTGTTTAAGGTTGTGGTGATTAACAAATAAAGGGAATGCACTCTGATTCCTATGTCGTTGATGATGTTGCGAACGTTGGAGAAGTTGCAACTGGGTTTCATCTTTGTTGTGAGGGCTTCAATAATTTGCGGCAGTTTCGTTTGTTCGATTCGCCAAACTTGACTCATATGCAAAATTTGTGAAACAATTGAACATAATCCACCTTCTTTCTGTCTCGCTTGCTTAGCAGAAAGATGAAAAAACGAACTGCTAAGCGTTAAAGGAAGATTAAACAGAATAGGCCACATCAACAGCTCTCAACTATGCGTATTTCCCAGCAAGGAAAGCTATTATAGCGTTAGAAAAAGTTTCTATATGGTCCCTATGCACTATTCCAAGCTATAAAAACTATGAGACAATCAAACCTATTGAACAAAAATATGAACATCAAACACCAGAAGACAGTCAGGGGAAAAATGGGTAAATCGAAGTTATGATGCCAGGCAAGCCTCCCAAAACAACCTACTCTTCTCTATCTCACTCAGATGCACTTCGCTTGACAAAATTCCGCTAGGCTTCATGTTAATCTCCTCGTCGTCGTCGAAACTATTGATTTCCTCCGAGACACACGGCTCCTCGGCTTCCGGCCACCGTTGCTGCTCCACACGTTCATTTTTCCCTGTTTCGCGTGGTCGCATCCCCCGCCATCGATCAATCTCGTCCACGGTGCCGCCGCAATCTAAATCCTGAACATCATGGTTATCAAAGGACTCGTGAGACGGCCATTCGCTGCTACAAGATTCCGCATCCTTGTCGTAATCGCCGCCGCCGCCGCAGTCGTCGTATGCCGTGCTACTAGCGAGGCCAGGATCGCGCATTATGGCCGGATCAGAGTCGGCCTCCGAATCACCGGTGGCTTCGATGAGCAAGAAAGGTGAGGCGTCGATGACCATGTTCTTTCTCTCCATTTTGCTGTGCTGTTTCTCTTTCCCAAATCCCGACCCTATCTCTATCTCTCTCCTTTGAAAGTGGTCTCGTTGACAAGTTTTACTTGGGAAAGTCTCGCCTTTGTCGCATGGAAGTTCCCATTTATAGTGTCAACCAGGAATTTTGCGTGTGTATAAAACGTGGGGCGTCTTTTATTCCTTGTTTCAACACTTTGCATTACGTGGTGGGCGGCCTACAATGCAAAAGTATAGACTACCAACTCTAGACTTCCATTCTTTTCAGGAAAAGTCACCCATTTTAGAAAAGATTTTCATAATTAGGACCATTTATATCACTTATAGAAGTACGTCGATCAAAAAACAATTCTCAGTAACAAATAATATATGCCTAAATACGTTCCTTGACGACGAAAAGATCAAATCCTATAAAACATTTACAAATTGTTAAATTTTCGCGGGATAAAAGGAGTCTTGTAACATGAATTTCTAACTCGATTTATCTACACAAATTGACATAAATTGGGCAAGACAGACTCGATCCACAAAATGACGGGCACGGACTTCGAATGAGAGCATTGTAATTCGAATACATAATCCATCCCGAACACAGAATTCGTCCCGTCTAAATCAAACCCCCGGCAATCACCAGTTCAAGGTTTAAGAAACAATTTCATTCGTAATTCTCCACGTGATGTATCAAAGGTAGAATTGGATTTTGGAGGAAAGAGACGGATCATAGCAGGTCGATCCCCACCAACCTTCTAGATGAAATCCGGCTGCTAGTGATCAATGCGTATGTGGAAAGCATTTCAACGCACGAAGCCACAAGGCAAAGTCTTCGAGAAGAGAAGAGGGCAAAATAATTATCGATGAGACGTGACCCCAGCCTTCTCCATCCAAAGAGATTAGGATGTTTTTCTTTTTTGCCCTTTTTTGGCCCGCCACTCTTTTCTCCTTTTCCCAACATCTGTCATGCAAAGTCCTAAAAGTTTTCCATATCGACCCTCCATTCCGAGAAAATATTGACCGATCAGCAATCCCAAAACACCCCATTTCCGGAACTTTCCACCCCTCTCGCCCTTCAAATTTTTCCATCGCATCCTTCGTTTTCTTGTCTAATCTTGGAGCCACTCCGATTGACCTGTTGACTCTGATTTCCCCTTTTCTATCTTCTCTAAAACTTTCCCTTTTTTCTCTGATCGATTTCTCGCCCGCAGCAGCAGATAAGGAGCACTATTGTAGATGATGAGGACGTGCAGTGTGGATTTGACATGTGGATAGGATGCTGGCGTTGCCATCCAATCCTACGATAGATTGAACTAAAGTCGACGGTGTGAATAAAGAAGAGAATGGTCCTCTCATACACTAAAGCAAAACATCTAGGCTTATGTGAGATAAAAGACTAGCCATAGCTACAAATGTGAGATTCGATTCTTTACCTTTATATATATGGTCTTGTTGTTTCTCCCTCTCTTTCTTTTCGAATTTCTTTCATACAGGCCTGATTTTGGAGGGCGGTCTTCTAAACCTGTATCGCGAGTAACCAATTTATATTTAGGTTGCTGCATCGGTCTATGTAAAATACATGTGGAAAAAGTAATCCATCTATTCAACTTCCCACCATCAGAACGTTACGGAACTAACTGTTAACACAAAGATATTTCGAGGAAGAAAACCACATTCCTCACTTTCCTGTATATCTTCTTCAGTAGTTTATAATGACCTAGAGGCGTATATATATATAAAGAAAAGAAAGAATCTTAAAAAATATATCCTCTAAACTAGCTAACTATAATCCTTGATTCTAGCTAATTACAATCATAAATATATTTTACAGCTCATACTCACACTAACGTCATCTAATATTCCCATAAAGATGGACGGAGACTATTCGAATAGAAGGCGCAGAGGTTAGTTTCACCCAATTGAAAGTATCGGGTACCTGCCTTTTTTTTTTTTGGTACGTAAAAAAAAAATTAGGAAGATAAAAATGTCTATGCTTGGTTGAAGTAAAGCTGTGGGAGCCATCAAGATTCAAAGAACGTTTCCAAGATCTACAGGTGTAATAAACGTGCACGGAAATTAGGGTAGGCCCCCAACCAATCTCTGGATTTGCTTGGATGATTTGGCTTTTTTTGGCCTTAATGATTGCCGAAACGTGCGACGGTCGACCGAGTCTGTGTCCGAAAGATGCCGGATTTTCCCATTCCTGGGCAAATCCTGTCCGTTCGTTCGAGATCGCATTTCTCTTTTTCATCCTTCTAGAAGAGAAGCCCCACCGTCTCCCACGTGTTGTCCCGATTTCGTTCATTATTTATTTAATCGTTGCTTTGCCCATGGGGTTAGTAACTACTACTTCACAAGCAGCCCTCTACCAATAATTGTTCCGTGACACCCCCTCGAATCCCCATGTGGTACTGAACAGCCTACACCCCTAATCTGAAGGCTCGGCCGACACGAAACAGATCGAGTTGTTATAGATGGTATCAAAACAAAATCCTTATGATGGACGTGTAGTTCATAAAACGTACTAAAATCAGTACCTGATCGGACGAGAGCAGGAAATGATCGCCACGTCGAGAGGGCTTGGGGGCTTGGATAAGGTGCCGCTCCCGGCGAGCTTTCGCCACAGCAGAGGGAGCAAAAATGGACATGATGACCTATCGAATAGGAGGAATATCGTTGACTATACAGAGCCGAACACCGACAAGGTAGTCGATAGTTGAAGCGGAACGATCCGTAATATCCCAAAGAGTCCCGCCGCACGATCCATAAATATAGCTCACGGACCCAACAAGGTGAAAAGGTAAAGCTCTAAATGGGTAACTCGAACAAGTAAAATATTTTTACCCAATGACATAATAAATAGAGCAGAATTGCACACGCGGTGCATGGCCTATGCTAGTCCAAACGTTCATTACACATACATAGTCCTTGTCGTCCAAAACGGAGAAATGATCCTCTTAGCCTACCTCCTCTTAGTACCAATACATTGATTTAAGTTTTCTAATTTGTGGACGAAAATTGATAACTTGTGCTTGAGGACTGCTAGCAAAACCAAAGGCGACAGACATCTGTCGAAGCAATATGACATCTCGTTTCGACAAAAAAATGATGGACCCCTTCGAGCTGTGACGCTCACGTTGACTTTCTCACACTATCACGTCCCACGTGAAATCTCAGACAGGAAAGGCACAACGTGCAACGGTGCTTCAACTCCCAAAACCAGAAAGAGATCTCTTGTAAATTAAGTGAGGTTGGACACGCCATGAGAACAATCTTGTCGACCCTCTCCTTCTAAATCTTCTTCTTCGGGTGGGGACCGGGGAGTTGATCCAAGTTTCCTTTCTATCGCACTCCGTTCCAATTTGTGCTTAGCCATGGCTGCGATGCAATGGTGAACCCAAAAATTTAACCAAACGCAAAGAAAAGAAAAGAAAGGGCCTTTGCAGCAAGGAAATACCCAAAAAGAAAACAATGCACATCCAGGAGCATGTATCTCAATCTATTCATGAAAAGATCAGTACCCAAAGCATAACAAAACGGATAGCCCATTGCACAGCAAAATCAAAACAAAATATTCTAGCAAAAAGACTGGAAAAAGAACGGTACGAGACTGGAGTTAAACTTCACCTTCAAGTCCTAGACCTCGATTATCTCGGAGGGCTCATGACTTCAGGTTCATTTGCATATGATCTTCCAGGATTTAACGATATCCAACAGGCAGATCTTGTAGCTTGGGTTTCCCATACATACTGTTTTTAGACCACTCAAGAAGTGGAATTTGAGAGCATACCTAACTAGAAATGGAAAACTAACAATCATATATAAACAAATGATTCAACGGTCGGCGGTTGCCACTTCAATAGACATGGAGAGCCATTTCACATCCATAACTAGAAATGCCGATATCAAACATCTGCAGCTAACATGTGAAGAATCGATTCCATCCAAATTTTCAGAAATTCTCCGCTAAATGCCCGCTAATAAGAGGTCAAATTCCCCTGTAAAAAGTAATAAGAAATCTAAGCTAACATCAGCCTTTGTTCATCTAGAATTCTAAAGCGGTAAACAGTGTCCTCTCAACGATATGAAGTTGAAACTTACAAAAACACAAACTGAATAAGGCTGACAAGGTTCCCATAATTGTAACTCCGCAAGGAACTTAGCAGACTAACAAAAGATGCAAATTCCACTCACAATCTACTTTATCACCTCAGGAAAACTAGTGTACATGATTATTCTCATCAAATCCTCTCTTTCTCGAAACCTAGTTTTACCGGATGAACCAGAATCAGTAAATGAATTAATCAAAACCTAAGATCAGATTTCCATTCCCTTGAGCATCGCAGCAACAGTCCTGCAGGTTGATATACAATTAAAATAAGCACACAGGGAAGATCGATCATTCTACTAAAAGACAACCAACGTACCTGAATAAGAAACCATATAAAGCTTGTCCTGGGTATGGCATAAGCACTTCCAACAGCTGAAATCAGTGCACTTGCACTAAGAAAAAGGTTAGTATGTCAATGCAAAACAAGCATTTTAAACAATCAGATTCCACAAAAAACATCCTCCATCACTGAGTAAAAGTTAATAACAAAGGGCCAGAAGAAACCCAAAGAAACAGGTTCCTGGTGAAGTTCTAATCTTAACTGGAAGTGGTGCTTAGTCACATAAAATGCTGATAAGCAATTGCCAACGTAGTCGAGTACAAAATGACCACTTCACTGAGAAGAGCATACCTGAAAAACTAGTAGGTCAGCAATACCTGTCTTCCTTCAAAGTTGAAGACGGCAAGCACACTGTGTAACTCGATACCATACTAAATATTGCCCAAACGAGAGTAAGTTCGCAGGACAGTGAGAATGGATTTTCAAGCACCGCAAATGCCAGGAGATAACTTGTTGTCCAATAAACTCCAGACGCAACATTACTGCTTAAAGCATATTAGCGACAAAGAACATAGCAAAAGTTGCAAGGGACCAAAAAGGAAAGGCCATCGGAGAGTTGGAAAGAAAGTCAATGGTAACAGATGTTTCATTGAACTATACAACTAAAAGTCAAGGGATAAATCAACAAATCAATCATTAATGTCTAAATGAGCTTCCATGATACAAGGTTACAAATCATGTTGGCACAGGACATGCACCATGAATTACAAGTTTGTAGTCTAATCCCGCCAGACAATTACAAGTAGGACGGAGAACCGTATGGGATGAAGATTATTCCAATCCATCCCACAGATCTGTACTGCAGAGAACCCCGTGTTATCTAGGTTGGAGCGTGTGCACATAAAGGAGATATATTCAGCTTCCTTGAATGACTCACCTTATGTCAATAAGGTTTACTTTGTCTATTGTCTCTTTTGAGCTGAACTTTCAATTTCTTACCACCTAATTGACGTCCATTCATTGTACTAATGGCAGATTGGGCAGCTTCAGGCGAGTCATAACTAACGAAACCTGAAAATAAAATAGCAAGATCAAATTTGCAAACCCGTGACAAAGAATCCATCTCAGAGATATTCTGAGTAGTCTTACCAAAACATTTGCTAACACCGGTTGCTTTATCAACATATACTTTAGCACTCAAAACCCTACCAAATGCCTTAAAAGCATTGGCAAGCTCGTGATCACCAAATTCTTGTGGTATGTGATAAATGAATAAATTAGCACCAGGTGGTCCTACATAACGAAAGAGGTGAAGAAGAATTAAATTGCCTGCACAATACCATTAAAAATAGCAAGCAAAAGCAGAAAGGTAACAAATTTGGGTGAGAACCTTCAGCTTGACCCCCACTACTAGGACTGGCAACTGAAGATGATGCAGAGTCACCATCCAGAGACACAGGACCAGCGGCACTTGGAGAACCACTTAAAGGTCGGTGACTCATCATTCCTCCAGGATATGCAAGAGGATACTGAACACCGTGCACTGCATGATATGGAGAACTCATATAACTTGCAGGAGGCAATGCATAATTTCTAGCAGGTACTTCAGGTGAAACTGCACGCAAAGTGTTTCCCCGGTTTGCAGGAGGAATCATGTTATGGAATTGATTCTGCAACGGTGGCAATTGGTATTGCATGAGCCCATAAGTTCCAGGAGCCTATGAGAATGAGATCACGATCACAATCATCACCCACTAGATCATAAAGTAGATGGAAAAAGTAGGCAGAAAAAACATGTGTTGCTAATAGTCTGTTCCTAATTTGTTATCTGAGTGGAGACAAAACTAAAGGAGCATAAGATATTAATCCAAATATGAGTTGGACTCATGGCACATATGACTGTGGCAGGGGGTGCATAGATGTCTGGTCACAGGCATGATAATGACCCAGATAAAATCTCCACAAATTACTGGCTTTCAACGAGGCAACGGAAAACAAAGTTTCAATGAAAAGGTTTAGAAATTACAAGGAGAAAAAAATGCTTAAACTACTCATGATGGTGTCTAAGCACGGTGAACAAACTTTCAGTAGGAACAGAGAAGTGACCACATGAAAGGTGCTAATACAGTGGAAAACCCAAGCCTGCACACAGCATAGTTAGCAAAATATGCATTGGGAGGAAAATAGGTTCCAAAACCAACCTGATAGCCATATCCATTATATGGAGGCATGTAACCCATAGGTAGGGCCCCAAACAACGATGGATGTTGCGAATCAGTATTTTGTATATTAGCAGCATTCTGAAATTGAGCTTTCTGAGCTCTTCGAGCTTGCCTTTCCTTTTCAGTATCTGCCCATTTGACAACAAGAGGAACACTTGAACCCTAGAAAAGCAAGAAAGAGATGTCAACAGCTCGTTAATTATCTCCCCATTCTAGCAAAGATCATCCATGGATAAGAAGGAAGACGGATATAGTTGGGCATACAAGTCTTCAATTTGCAGAGTGCAACCTCAAGTAACAGTACTCTATAGCAAAGACCTACTAAAGTTAGAGATAACAGAAAAAAGAAGATAAAGCTGACAAATCTTCAGCTTCTAGGCTAGGAAGAAAGTAATGTTTAACAGAAGGTGGTTCTCTTTGGCTGGTACACATATCAGTCTGATTTTATTTCCTATCAATTCCTTTACATCCTGATGTTTTTGGCCAGAGTCCTACCCAGGTATACTATTTTTACAATGGATTGGATTTAAATTATTTCTCATCCAAAAAACAAGAGATACGCTGAACACATTGCTTGCGCCAGAAATCAGCCTTTGCCCAAATAAGCAAAAAGAACCCCAAAGAAAATGTATGACATATCATATAGCATTCCCATCAGAGTGAGATTAGTCCAGCTAGCATCACATAAACTGATTCCAAAAAGTGAATCTCATGCTTACAATCATGAAAACCTGGCTATAAACATTCTCTTGCCAGTTCAGCATTGCCATTGCAGCAAATGTCATTAGTCATTTATATTCTGCCCTCACTCATCAGCAAAATATATTGGAGTTCCAAAAGAAACGAAACAAATGATGTTGTAGTTATTTCGTTTTTCCACTTTAGCTCTGTTAGTTCGCATAGAGATTGTAACAGCGCTGCATCCAGCTGTATTTTATCAGCTATGCATCGACCTGATCGAGGTCGAAAATGCCCGTCAAATCACAGAAGACAAGGCAAAAATCAGAATCCTATTACTCCAGGAACAAAGTGGAGGAGTTGCCACAGGTGAAGGAAGGGGGCTATTGGAAGGAGTTGCCACGGGTGAAAAACGCGCCCAAGATCTGAGAAGAACATGGCTACTGTGGTCGAAACATAAGTGATATGAAAAATGATTTCATTTGTAGAGTGACGCGACAATCCAAATCTCTTGGGCTAGTCAATGACTCAAAGCATCACTTTCGTCAATCTAGATTGAGTCTGGTGACTCTATTCCATTACTTCCAGCAACATTGAGCAGCAGACCACATGACACCAATATGACAAGACATGTTATAAGTAGATAGAAATCCAGATTTCTACCAAAAGTTGAAAGGAAAGACAAACCTCCATTTTATGCTTTCCATTCAGGGCATCTAGGGCTGCAAGTGCTTGTTCCTTCGTCTCATATTTTATAAAAGCGCAACCTGCATGGCCAACGTAAAAAGCAGGCCAGTGAGTTTTCCACAACAAACATAGATTAGCACCATTGGTAACAACTTCCTAAAGACTGGGAGAGAAATAGACACCAATTACGCCCGATTACAGTCCAATATAACATAAAAGAAAGAAGTACCTTTACTGGTTTTTTGAGAACCTCTTAATATATGCAAGTCCTTTATAGTTCCATATTTTGAAAATACAGCAGCTACTTCATCTTCGGAGACATTCTTCGGAAGCATGCCAACAAAGAGTTTGTGTTCTGGTTCAGAATTGCAGTCAAAAACTGATCATTCAAAGCATTTTATTATGAATATGATGCAACAACTTCAAGCAGGCTGTGATTATACATTGTGAGACGAACTATAACTGTCCATTAACTCTGGAAGCAATTCAACAAATTGCCTAAGCATAAAAAAAGAACAGGACCGAAGAATCGCATATGCATTTACCTAGCCGTTCTAACTCTCCATCTGCATACTTCACTTGCAGTGGACTAGATGCCTGCATTCCAAGATAACTTTTCCGGTCAGAGTTAAGATAACATCCCTAGGAACTAATACATAACAAGCTACAATGCCATTGCATAAGGATATCAAATCAGAAGTCCAAGGATAAAAGGCATCCTATGTTACTTAAGACTCAAACGTGTGTCCTCTATGGGTATTGTTCCAATATCCAACTCGTCTCCAAATGTATTTGTCACAGGATTTGGCATTTGAACACAAAACTTGACCCCAATGATAGCATATAATAAATAAATATCTCCGCTCTCAGAGTGCAATACATGCACAAAGCTTTTTAATAATCTAAAACAATACGGTGCCTTATTAAACATGGTTCACGCAAGTTTTGAAGTAAATGTTTATTCACTTCCCCCATCCCCTCCCCCCTTCCTTTTTTCAACTTGTCAATTTCAAAATTTTGGAATGGTTTGATTTTAAAAGGGCAAACAAACAAATTGATAAAGCAATAAGCTACAAAAACCAAGGAAAATCAACACATCATTAATCTGATCGAAATTTCCAGTCTCCGGTCACCGGAGGAATACATTCAACACTAGACTAGAGTTACGAGACTCGATTGCACAGATTAAGAATTAAAGGATTTGATTGCATAATTCACGTAAGTCATTGGACTAAAAATGAAATTATCCCATTTTTAGACATAAAATGTGGCGAAATGAATATTAGATTTTTAACTTGGTGTTAAGTAAACTCGCTTGCCCCCCTCTTCCGAATTCCTGCATCCGCCACTGACTATACTTCACTCTTTTTTTTCTATTATTTCTGCAGCATATAATATGGATAAATAATGCATCGTAGTTTTGCAAGAAGATATGACTGTGATAAAAAAGAACTAATTTGATGATTTAAAGTTTCTAATTCTGCATGCATCAGATGATAAGATAAGAGAATTATAAAAGAAATCAAAAGATCAATCATTCTAAAGAAAATACTATGTTCCAACAACTCAAACCCATAAGAACCTTACCAATCAGAACGTGGAGTAGCAAGAACAAGATTCCAAGATTAAATCTGACTAAGGAAAAGGGGAACGAGAAATGAAGAAATTACAAGCAGACGGGGAATCTAGCAAACAACTCATATAAAAATGAATGACTCCCCTAGAATTTGAAAACACGACGCCGTTGGTAGTATACACCAAAAGTGATGTCCAAGTGCCAAACAAATCTTAACGTTAAATCCCAAGCAATCAGTGAGGCAAGGCACTAATTGATATGAATATACTCAGAAACAAAATCGTATTCAAATTTGTTTTGTCCTGATTGTCAAGTCGTTGAAGGTTTTTTCTCCGAATTTGTCATGGCAGCATTTTCTTTACACGACAATACAAACTGCACATACTTACTAGTCACTACTTACCAGTCAAATGGGTAAAAAAAAAAAACTAATTAAATACCATTCATGTAAGAACTAATTAATCGGCTAACGCTAGGAATTAATTCGACCGAAATTCATTTCTTCCATTGAAGAGAAGACTTCCCATGTATCAACTTCCCTCCCCTCACGCAGCATGCACTTACCGCTGCTGTGACCCATCTTTAAATTCATAAATCTGGGGAAACTGGTGCAATGTGGTGATGGCATCACTACCCCATGTGCGAACCCAAAGTCAGCACACAGTAAAGAGTCACACATAATCAATAGCTCTTCCCAGAACGGAAAGCAGCTTGTTGCAGAAAGTTTCCACAAGACAATTAGCCCACATGCCCACAGGAAAAAGCATGCAGAAAACTAATGAACTGAACCACACGCTTAGAAAAGATGATCTGGGAGACCATCACATTCCTAACTAGGTCGGGGATCGCCATTTCCGCACTCGGACCCGCCGCCGACAAGAATCGACCCGCAATGCGGAACACAATCACTCCGATAATCAGACGGATCAAGGCAAGGCAAGGCAAAGACCAGAAACACTAACCCCCGGCAACGTCCGCTTGTTGTGGCACGCGCCGATCGCCTTGTCGGCCTCCTGCCTCGACGGGCATATCACGAAGCAACAACCTTCACCGCCAGAGAAGAAAAAAGAAAAAGAAAGAAGGAAGAAGAAGGAAAAACGCACGAATTAGGGCTCGGAAACACCGCCGGACGCGCCGAGACTTTCCAAATCTGGACGGTGCGCCGAACGATGCGGCGCGAATCGCGCCGCTCCAGAGATCCAAAGGAAGAGAAGAAGAAGGAGAGAAAAGAATGGGGAGGGGGAATGCGGGAAGAGGGACCAACCGCGGGAGGCCCGCGTGGCCTTGTCCTTGATGACGTTGACCTCGTCCACGAGGGCGACCTCCTGGAACAGGGCGAGGAGGTCGGCCTCGGTCATGCTCTTCGGGACCTGGCCGACGAACAGCTTCACGCTCTCCTCCCCCTCCGTCTCCTCCTCCTCCTCCGGCGCCGCCGCCGCCGCCTCCGACGACGACGGCTCCTCCTTCTCCTCCGCCTCCGCCTCCTCCTCCGCCTCCTCCGCCTCCTCCTCCGCCTCCTCCTCCTCCGCCTCCACCTTCTCCTTCCTCTCCTCCTCCGCCATTGACGGGGCCCTGCGCGGCGAGCGAAATGCTTCTCTCTCTCGCTCTCTCTCTAGAACCCGCCAGAACGAGGCGTCCCCCCCCCTCTCTCTCTCTCTCTCTCTCTCTAGAGGAATGCAGGTTTCTCTCTCTATAGAAGCGCTTCGCTTTGCTGGCTGCGAATTTTCTCTCCCCTTTTTTTTTTTTTTTGGGTGGTGGTGTTGTTGTTGGGGGGATGTGGGAAGGGAGTGCGCTGCGTCTTCTTCTTCTTCTTCTTCTTCTTCTCCCGAGCAGTCGTCGCTTCGGTTTTTGGTTGGATCTTCTTCATCTTCCAAGTAGGGGGAGAAAGTAGTTTTTTTTTTCATTTTTTTTTTATTATTATTGTTATTTGAGTGATGGCAGCGTGTGCCCCTGGTCGTCGCTTTATTCGCGGTTTTGCCACTCGCCCGTTACAGCTGTCAGGGGCGCTGACGTGGAGCGCCCCGGTGGGGGGGAGGGAACAGCGGGTGCTTTGATTTTCTTTTTAACTTATATAGATGAAAAGCTTGTTTTTTTCTTCTTCTTTTTTTTCTCATTCCATAATTTTGGCTAAAAAGGGTGAACAGCGTGCGGACCCCGCCCACCTGAAGAGTCGCGGAACCATGTACTTTACAAATCTCGCGAACCGATCGAGCTCGGGTGTCTTCACCGGGCCCCGATCGAGAGCAGGGTCAGCACACGGTCAGTGGGATTCGAACGGGATGGCATCGACCGAGCACGCCGACCGCTTCGTTTTCGTTTCTATGACCCTGAATTTTAAGCACATGCATCTTGCTAGTTTCCCCATTTTTTTTCTCTTCACGTCCGAAGCGGAAGTCGTACTTCATGGGGTGCGTTTGTCCTGTCTCGGAATTTCTCTATTTTCAATGCCAACTTGTGGCAAAATAATCGTACTTTTGCATATGCCGACTTCAGTTCGCTCGCGTGGTTTTGATTAGATTAGGGATAATAACAAAAACAGTTCCTGAACTTTGACTTAATGTGTAATTTGATTCCTGAATTTTTAATTTGTTCAATATGGTCCCTGAACTTTAGCCTAATGTTCAATGTGATCCCTGAACTTTTAATTAGTTCAATGTGATCACTGAACTTTTAGTACATATTCAATTTAATCCATGAACTATATGAAAATATACAATGTAATCCACGAACTTGAATTAATGGAAGGATTACATTGAACATTTTTATAAAGTTCAAGGACTATATTGAATATATAACAAAAATTCAGGGACCACATTGAACAAATTGAAAGTTCAGAAATCACATTGAATATTAAATTAAAGTTCATGAATTACATTAAATAAATTAAAAATTCAAAAATTAAATTATATATTAAATCAAAATTTAAAAATTATTTATGTCATTTTCCCGTTAGATTACGCGGTCGCAAGTGGGGAGATGGAAGTTTTAATATTTTTACGTACCAGAGTTCGAGCTGCACGCTACGTCTCCTGGTGCGGAAGGTGAAATTACGGATGTGCCCCTGGATCGTGCCGTCCTTGGCACGGGGGCGAGAGGGAGAATGGGGGGCAATCTGGGGCCGATGGAATATTTTTTTTAATAAAAAAAATAAAAAAAATAGGAGAAATAGTTGGTGGGGCCAGCTGGTTGAGTTCATTAGGTTGGATTTGAATTATCCAATCGGAAACGGATAACGTGACTCCTTTCTCCGCGGGAAGAGAGCTCATCACATCGGCCCATCCCCATCGTAACTTTTGTGGTCTCGCCATTTGATTGGTCCATTTTAAGGCCTTTAGGCGGAGGGGCCCCGCAGCGGTCCCGCGCTCCCCGTCCGAGGAAATTTGCTCCAATCATGCCTTCCACCGGTGAATTGCGGATTTTGGACATGGACACGGGTGAGCGGTTCTATGGTCGGTCCAGAAAATTTACCATGCTAGAAACTTCCTTATATACGCTAGAACCCGGAACCTGCTCTGTTAATATGTCCCAGGGTTCACTCGGGAACCGGCCAATTTCTTCTTCATTTTTTATCTAGAAAAATGACGCGAATGGTCCCTAAACATTAGCCCGGTATATAATGTGGTCCCTGAACTTTCGATTTGTTCAATGCGGTCCTCGAATTTTGGCCCAATGTGTAATGTGGTCCTTAACTTTTATTTTGTTCAATATGATACATGTACTTTTGGTACCTGTTCGAACTTATGAAAATGTTCAGTATTGTCCTTTAATTAATTTATGTTCAGAGACAATATTATACATTTTCATATAGATTAATGATTAGTTTGAACGTGTACCAAAAGTTTAGATATCGCATTTTTAATTCAGGGACCATATTGCACATTGGCCAAGATTCAGGGACCACATTGAATAAATTAAAAGTTCAGTGACCACATTACACACTGGGCCGAGGCCCAAGTATCATTTGTGTCATTATCCATTTTTGTCTTTCTTTTTTTTTTGTTTCATTTTTAGTTACGTAAAATGAAAATGAATGCAATAACAAAAATCATCATTTGTTAATAGCAGCAATTCATAAAAGATGAACACAGAAAATAAAATAAACAGTAAAAAGTTCAAAACACGTAACATAAACCTCAATTATAAAACCTCAGTTCTCGATCATCCATGAAAAGTTTCTCCAAATTCTGACCACCTGAAATAAAAAGAACCACAAACTTAGTGAATTATTTAATAATAGTTTTAAATAAACTATAATAATTATTTGAAAACCTCACCATATATATTCATTCCACTTCAACTCGCAAACTCTATTTACCAATCATTAAGATAAACCGTATCCAAAAACAAGAAAAAGAGATTAAATAAATCATTCACTCATTAAATATACAAAGCAATTACAATATAAAAAGATATATACATCACTTATGATATATAATCTCCAGTTCATCGGTTCTCGATCCAGCTCAATTCTTACTCGAGAATCGGAAACCAAACCGTACAATATGGGTTCTACTTTTTTGGGGACCGGTAACCATGGCAACCTAGAATTGGACCGGTTCCTATTGTCGGTTCAGTCCGATTCCCGATTCTATCCAAGACTCATGCTCACCTCTAAACATCGCCCACCTACAAACTCGGTGAAAATTAATGGGTGGTATTCATATTTATAGAACCACCAATCAGGAGACATTTCCTCATGTGCGGACGAAAAAACGACCCTAGCTGTTATCAAGAAAATAACATTTGGAGCATAAACGGTACAACAATGCGACAGCAGACCAAGAGATGGTTGGCGAGGGGCCCCGACTTTTTCATGTAACATAAGCTATGATTTATCCAATTTCGTACGAAATTTCTCCATTGCTCGTCCGAATGAGCAGGGTATCGCGAAATTTTTATCTCTCTGAGCTCCCTAAAAGTAGGTTTCCGCGTCTGCCGCCGATAACACGACACCGCAGAAAAAGCCCTTCGCCGGAAGTGAGTTTCACTTTGGAAAGTTGAAGCAGATCTGGAGAGGGGACGTTTGGCTTGGTCAATTTTCAGGATACAATTGTGCTGTGTTTTATTCACCTTCCTTGCAATGACAATTTGGCTTGGAGAGGAGAGACATGGTGCGTACCCTGTCGCTTTGGACAAGCTCTGTTCCTTCCAAGTCATGTGCCAAAACCATGGCGGTCTACTTCAAGAAAGCGACTTGTCTCCCAATTTCTTTTCCTTGCTTTGCTCTGTCTTTGTTAGGGTTTCTATTGTTGCTCTTCCCTCCTTTCTTCTCATCTTGCCCTTCCGGGGATTGCACCGCAATTACACATGTCGCGGCTCGGGAAGCGCTCTCTGATTCGTACGCGAAGGTTTAAACCATCAGACGGGACGGGACGGGGGACATTTACGTAGCAGCCGAGATATAAGTTTTTGGAGCGAAGTGATCGTTTGATGTCGTACCGCGCACGCAGAGCAGGAAATTAGTGGATAGGAATTCGAACTCAGAATAAAATGTCGATGAGGAATGAAGAAATCTCTTTCGATACTTTTGTGACGGTTGCATGGTTGACGTGGAGAAGCAGGCCAAAGTGCATAAATAAGGATGAGCAAAGCCCATCTTTGGAGGTTCCTTTTGGTTTAAGCTCAAAATATTGCTGATACCAAGTCATTTCCCATTAGATTAATAACCATCTCTATCTTGTGCATTAGACAAATTTCTGCAATTTTAGACATCTTTACCTATAAATTTGTGGCCATATATTATATAGTATCTGAAATTTGCGCTCGCTTGTGTACCTCTTCCTTGTGTCTATGCACTAGACGATACATACGTTATAAGTCAGTAGGAGTAATCAATTTCAAGATATGTTCCACACCAAGAAGTTGGAACTACCGTGTGAGAGTCGGTTTCCGCTTTTGAATCGGTTCCCTAAGAAATCAGCTTGGGACCGAGTCATCCGACACCAAGGTTGACCTCGGAACTGGGTCTAATTTTAAAAGCATAACTGTTATTTTATGAAGCATACAACGTGAGCAATTTGCGACATAACGATGAAGGCATTGATGGATTTCCTAGACTTTCTGGGTTCGAAACTTATCTCAAATATATCTTCATTTTCTTTAAACAAAGTTGAAAAAGAGAAGCTAAAATCCAGTTCAAAACTGTCTCGACTAGAACCGACGGTTCATGGTACAAAAAATGCGAACCGAAACCGGTTAGGGTTGGTTCTCCAATTCTTACCCAGTTCTTGCCTGGTCTCCGCGTGAACCGAGCTTAAAACCGGTCGAGTAAGGCCAGTTCGATTTTGTTCCCAAATTATACCGGTCCACATGCTCGCCCGTAGCTACGAGAGCAATAACTTGGCCAGTCAAAATATCTATAAAAAAAAAAACACTTGAACTTATGCTTATAATACAAAAATATCTCGACTTTTCAGATGATCTGAAAAAAAAGAAGACGCACCGATGTCGGCTCGAGGAACAAAAACACCCATCCTTAAATTTTCCATCCAAGCAGCTAAAAAAAAAAAGGTACATGGTGTAACATGCTCACTTCTCTTTTAGCTATTGGAAATGTATCATGCCGGACCCGCCGGCGCCGTGAGCCACGTCATCATGTGCCACGGCAGCTCGCGTGGGCGGGAAATTTGAAGGCGCATCCGTCGAATAACAGCCGGCGAGATTTTTCTTTAGTTCGTTAAAAAAAAAACAAACATATCTCTGTCTCCCAACAAAATTTCAATAGGTTTTTTCCAAAAAAATTAGCTTAATTCCCTTAAAAAAACGCAAAACTTTAGGTCCAATCTCAATTCTACCCCGAATTTTTTCGTCTCATAAAATATCCTCAACTTTCGCTCTAGTCCTAAATCTTCCCACACCTCAAAAAATCGCTACTAGTTTACTCAAAATTATCAATATTAGAATTAGTTAAAAAGATCATTATCAAAATCTGAGTTTTCATCAACCTTGTAAAAAACAATAGCAACATCCCGATGTTGATAATATTGAAGAAATCGGTGGCAATTTTTGGACGCATGGGCAGATTTAAGATTCAAATGAAAGTTATGGATCAATTCAAAATTGGGATTAGATAGAAAAGTCGAGAAGTTTTTTTCAGAGAATTAGGGCGCATTTGGCAACTGGCCAAATAGTAACTATTTCTTTTTTTTGTTTCCAGAATCAGTTTTGGAACAGAAATTTATTTGGTAAATTTTTTGTTCTCGGGCACAAATTTGCAAAAATTTATTCTCAGAATCAGTTTTGGAACAGAATCAAAAAATAAAAAAAGTTGCTTCTTGATTCTGGGAACAAGAATCAGAAATGGAAAAGAAGATTTTTTTTTTTCTTTTTCTTCTTCTTTTTCGCCGAGCCGGAGCATCGGCATCGCGCCGTGGCCATAGGCGAGGTCGTGGTTGGCGTGGGCGGCCGTCGCGCCCCGCTTGTAACAAGGGTGGCTCGTGAGTGACGGCGAGGGTCGCCCTCATTGGATCAGCGAGCATGTCGTAAGGTCCGGTGAGTGATCGGTTCCGGTCCGAGTCCGATTCCCAATTTTACTAATTTTTATGGTTTGGTTCGCAATTAATTTAGTAGTGGTTTAATCATATTATAATATATAATTTATATAATAAGTTAACTAATTTAGTTACATTTTTTTAATTTTTAAAAAAAAAAAAAAAATAAAAGTCGGTTCGAGGGCCGTCCCTCGTTAGAATCGAGCCGCGAGCCGCCGCTTTAGGAATCGGGAGCGATCGATAGTCAAGCAGCCGAACCTCACCTCGATTCGGTCCCGTTTAGGGCGAAGTTGCCACGATGCCATCGCCGACCTTCCATACGGGTGGTAGGTTGTTGGCGTCGGCGACCTGGCCATCCATGGCCAAGGAAGAGAAAGAAGAAGAAAAATAAAAAGAAAAAAATATTAAAAAATTAGAAATATTATTAAAATATTAGTAATAAAAAGAAAATTTGTACATTTACCAAACGCATTTCTGTTTTTTTTTTCTATTTAAAAAATAGAAATTTTGGGTAATTACCAAACACTTTCAAATGCTTAGAAATTATTCCCGAGCACGGAATCAAAAAGAATCATTTATGACTAGAAATTATTTTCGGAAACAGAATGGATGTCAAAGCACCCGTAATCCGTAAGATTTGGCCAGCTCATAAAGCGTATCGATCGAACGTCAGCACATTGATCACCAATTAGAAAATCCTCTAAAAAAAGAGTAAAGAAAAGAACAATCATTTTCGCTCAGCCGAAAAGGTAAAAGAAGAAGATGCCGTTGTCGATGGAGTTTCTTCATCTTATCCACGGCCACGTGGGGGGGAGGGCAAGATGGTAAATGCGCCGGGGGCATAGGGTGGCAGGACCGTAGTTAAGCCCGACCCCGGAGGGGCAAAAGCCAAGCGCGCCAGGCTGTCCCGCCAACGCCAGCGCTCCCCAGAAGCCGCCACGTGGCGACCCTCGCCAGCTTGCCCCCGCACATGTGGACCCTCCTCCCCTCCCTCGTCTCTCCGTGCAAGCGTGTGCGAAATGCGGGGGCACTGGCCAGGGCAGTTTAGGTCAAGAAAGATACCGAAATATTGTCAAATTTTTTTTTTTACGCATGGACCGTCCCTTGTGAATTGCACGATCGATGCTTCTTGAAAATAGAATATTTTCCCGTTAAACACGTCCGACGAGCGCCCGAGGCCGAGGACGCTTGCTCATGAACCCCCCGCGGCTGTAAAGAGTTTATGGGTTCGTGTTTCGGGTTTGTCACGGTGATTCCAATCGGATTGACTGGGTGCCCGTTTCACCCAAGCCTAGCGCACCACGAGTCTTGACTTTCAGGGGGCGGGGTCACGCATGAGACGGATGTGAGTTGACGGCTATGGTGTGCCGGGCTACGCACCTCGATAATAGTTTCTTGTATTTTTGTGTGTGCCAATATACAGATTTCAAAGTATTTGTTAATTATTACTCGTGGATTTATACTGCTCGACCAAAAAAAAAAGGTTATTTATTTGTAGTTTAATTGGTTTAATTTGTTTATTTATTTTGTTTAATTGATTAGAACATGTATCAAAAGTTTAGGGACCATATCAAACAAATTAATAGTTCAAGGACGATGTTGCACATCGAGTTAAAGTTCAGGGATCATATTGAACAAATTAAAAGTTAAGGGATAACATTACATATTGAACCAAAGTTCAAAAATCATTTGTGTCGTTTTCTTAAGAGGAATCTATGGTTTCAGCATTTGTAAAAAAAATTCAGATCAATAAATATCTAACGACCTTACTGCTATGCTGGCGAGTTTCGTCTCTGTACTGACCCGGGATGAGCAATGTCACTTTTTAAATAATAAAGGGAAACTTTTGAGAAACAAAAATGGACAATTTGAATTTTCGGGCGAAAGTATCGAGATCACTAGTGACATTACATATAATTTTTGTGGGGCAAAAGTACACCACAAGTCATAGCAACTTGTGTATGGAGATCACTTTGGTGCTGTATAACTTTTTGGATCGTTTTGGTGCTAACTTTTTTGAAAAACGATCACTTTAGTGCCAATGCGACATGGCGTCGAAATCGACGTGGCTCTTTTTTATTAATTTCCGATGCTCATATGGCTCGCGGAAATCGACGTGGCTCTTTTTTTGGTAGAATTTTGGCGGAGTCACTAAAGTGATCTTTTTCTCCGATTTTGGCACCAAAGTGATCCGAAAAAAGTTATGGCACCAAAGTGATCTCTCGTACACAAGTTATGACACCAATAGTGTCCTTTTGCCATTTTTGTGGTGTGTGATCAGCATTGCATAGGTAGGGGTATCTAGCCGAGAACCACCTAGGATTGAACCGTAGTAATATATATATAATTTTTAAGAAAAATTTCCGACCAAAAAAAATTAAGAAAAATACAAACCTTAAAATCCCTAATCTGAAGCTAAACGCCCACCAACTAAGTGCTCATCTCGTCTTACTTTCACCTTGTTTGAGTCATCTTTCTATCTCTCACTCTTGGTCTCGACTCTCAAGCTCAACATCGTCAACTCCCGGCTGTGCCCCCAGTTGTTCATCACCTCTCTCCCTCGCTCTCGTTCATCACCGTTTGCGTGAAATTTGATGGGACCGGTTCTATGGACCCGCTCGAGAACCAACGGGCGGTTTCCGATTCCAAAATTTTAGAACTAGTCCTTAGTGGGCGGTCCTCGATTTCATAATGAAAACCATCCGCTCGAACCTCACCCCTAAACATAGGGTAACATGAGCTTTCAATGGTCCATAGAGTTTTCGATCTCCCAGTCATAACCCGTCGTCCTTACGCGCATTTAATTGTTAGCTTCTATAGAGTGCTGTAACATGTACTTGTTGGAGCCAACCGTTGCTGATTCTTCGAAGAATGATTATTTGAAAAATGATCGTAGAAGCACCCAGAGTTATAAAAACAAGCAGAGGCACCTCCACCGTTCACGAATCTTGAATCCATTTGGATTTGGTTGGCTACACGTCCACTCGGGGATTGTAGCCCAAAATGATCTAAATGACCTATCAAAAGTGAGAATGCATTCGAGTAAACTGGCCAAGCGGCCATGCTCCGTTGCCATCACGTGAGGAAGTATACAAATAGGCTCGTTAAACTGATAGGTCGGATTGGATCAAAATGGTCCAATTTAAATTGATTCATTTAATACATATTGACCCATTTTATTTAAGGGTTAATCATGCGAAAAATCAAAAGATAATGCGCTTGTGACCACATTTACCCAAACTATTTTTTGACCATAAAAAACCCCAAGCCTTGTACACTTGTGACAATTTTACCGAACGAACATACAAAAAATCCCAAAGCGAGTACACATGTGACAATTTTACCGAACTAATTTTTAATATTATTTTTAATTTTTTGAATTTTGAATTTTTTCTTTTCTTCAATTTAAAGCATACTCGACCCAGCCCAATTCGAGAGATGAGGGAGGGTTGAGTCGTGGCAAGGACTTTGCGTGGACCCGGCCCCAACCTCAAGAGACCTAGGCCCCTTGCGTCGAGCGAGGGTCGCCGCAGGCGGCGAGGCGATAGCCCTGCCCAGGCCGGCGAGATCACCCTTGCCACAGGCGGGCGAGGGCGGCCTCGCCGATGTCGGCAAGGGCGGCCCGATGTCGGCGGGCGGCCCTCGCGCGTGGCGGGGCGGCCCTCGCCCAATGCCGCGAGGTGGCCCTCGCCCGAGCGCGAGCGAGGAATCCCTTGCCGATCACGGCGAGGATCGCCTCGCCGGATCGGCGGAGGCCCTCGCCGGCGCGGCGAGGCGGCCTCGCCGGCGGCGAGCGGCCCTCGCCCGACGCGCGAGCGGCGGCCCTCGCCGGCGCCGGCGGGCGCCTCGCCCTTCCCCTGGCCGGTCGCCGGCCGGCGACACATGAGAAGTTAAAGATGAAAAAAAAAAAAGGAAATAAATAAATAAAATAAATAAAAATTCGAAAAAAATAAAAAATAATAATATTAAAATTTTAATTCAAGGTAAAATTGTCACATATGTACAGTTTGGGATTTTTGTGGTAAGTTGGTAAAATTGCAGTGTACGTTTGGGGTTTTTGTGGTAAGTTCGGAGTAAAATGTGAGGGATGTGCAAAGGAACATGGAAACACCGAGCAGTTGGGCCGGACGGTGGCCAAACCCGGCGGTTCCAGCTGAAGGCAGGTCCAATTCTCGGTTCTAATTTACTAGAATCGGTGAGTACCGGTTTGGTTTGCTGTTCCAAGCATGGAACCGCCTGCTCGCTCACCCTGACCAGACCGGTAATAGATATATACACATATATATAATTTTTAAGAAAAATTTCAACAAAAAAAAAAGAAAACATTTTTAGAAAAATGAAGACCATTAAATCCCTAATTTAAAGCTCAACTCTCAACTCCCATCAACTCACGGCTACGCCTTTAGTTGTTCATTGTCTCTCTCTCTCTCGTTCTCGGTCACCTCCATTTGTATGAAATTTGGTGAGCCCAGTTCTATGGACCCACCTATGAATCGGACCAGACTGGCGGTCAAGTTCCCGGATGAATCCATGGAACCAACGGGCGGTTCCCTATTCCAATTTCTTGGAGCCGGTCCTTAGTGGGCGGTTCCCAGTTTCATGTTGGGAACCGCCTGCCTGGACCATGCTCACCCCTAGGACCCAAGCCTAGTCTTGTGGACTCGGGCCCGGCCTAGATGGGCTTGAGCCCAAGCACCAGCAACTTGGGCATGCGAGCCAAATGCTCGGGCATGGTTGCAGGAAAGCCAGGCATGAGCATCGGTATCCTAGGCCAGGTTCAAGAGACTCGAGGCCCAGTTTTTGTGGACTCGAGCTCGGTCTTGATGGGTTCGAGCCTAGGCGCTAGTGACATAGGCATGGTAGTAAGGTAACTGAGCATGGCCGCTTGGGACTTAGGTACAGGCACCAGGTTCCCGAACCCTGTGTGAAGAGACCCAGGCCCAACCTCTGTGGACCTTGGGCTGATCTCCATCAACCCGAGCCTGGGCAACGATTACTTGAGCACAAAGCTGCATGCCCGAGCATAGCTATTGGGAACCTGAGCGCGGGAATCGGAGTCTTGGGCCCAGCCTTTGCAAACTCGAGCTCCGTTGTCAAGGAATTGGGCCGAGCCTGTGAACTCATGTTTGACCGCTAGTGACTTGGACGGGGAAGCCAGGTATCCGGGCAGCACTGTCGATGACCAAGGCTCGGGCACCGAGGTCCGAGGCCCAGCCTCAAGAGACCCGACCCCGGCCTCTATGGACTTCGGCCGGGCCTCGATGGATCCAAGCCTTGGCGCTGGTGACTTGGGCTCAAGAGTCGCACACATGAGCAACAAGGTTTTGAGCCTGGCCTTGATGGACTTGGGCCCAGCTTTTGTGGACCCAAGTTCGCATTGGCGCTATATCTGAGCACACGGTTTCAGCTTGCTAGCCAAGTACTCGAGCATGGCTATTAGGAACCCGGGCACCGGTGCCTCGTCGATAGGCTTAGGGCCAATTTTTTTGCACCGGAGCTCGGCCTTGGTTGACTCGGGTCACAGGTACAAACGTTAGTGATTTGGGCACAAGAGCCGGGTAACCGGACATGGTTGCCTACATGGCTGCCTAGGAGTGGGGCACTGGCACTGCAGTCCCGGGCGCAATGCTGAGAGACTTGCGCCCACCTCTGTGGACCTGAGCTTGAGCGTGCAGATCGAAATATCCCGACTCTCTCGTGGTCATTTTGGGGATTGATCTATGGAAACAATTGCGGAAGATCGCAGTGCATTAGGCGATGTGAGCAAATTTCTGGTTTTCTTGTTCGGTGATGTTGAGGTTATTGACCGAAAGTTGCAAGCTGTTTCTTGTGTTTTCGGGTGTACAGATCTAAGCATTGTGTGATGCTGTGCACTTTCTCTTTCGTTAATGGGCTGAGATCATATGCTTGCATCGGGTTGTTCAGGATCGTTTGGTAGCAGTCGACGCATCGAAGCAGAGTTGTCGGGCGAGCGTGCCGCCCGAGCTCTCGAGGGACGTGTCGATGAGGATAGAGGTGTTGGAAAGCACATGGCCTCCAAGGAAAAATGCAGCTGCTGGTGCTGTTGTTTGCAGGAACTGGAGGGAGATCATGAAGAAAAATTGGGGAAACACCGGAGGTGCCTGGCAGGTCGACATTCCCGATTTCGTTGAAGCAGGTCTGTCATGGTGGTTCTCATCTCGGCTTCTTCGACTATATAATTCAATCTTCAAATTATTCATTTCTTGCCTATGAGCAAGCTATTAAACAAATCATGATTAACTCATAATCTTTGGCTAAAATGTGCAGCCTATTCGAAGGGACTGCCCTCTTCAGTGTCATATCAAACGAAATCGCAGCAACCAAACTATTATCTCTACCTCAGCTTAGATCAAGGTAAGAACAGAGCATCCTTTTGCTCTTTACTTAGGACATTGTTAGCTCGGACCATGGAATTAGCCGTTCAAGTTGGTCTAGGTTTTCTTTGAACTTTTAGCGGTTGGATGTCCGGTATCACACATAACGGGATATTCGAGGGTTCTCGTTGTTTTTCTCTTTAAGAGCAAATATCGAAGGCTCCGTGGATGTGTTAGAAATATTAAAATTGTTTTTGTCTTTAATACAAACTTGGTCTTCAAGATGATACAAACTTGGTATTCAAGAAAATTTCCTCAGGAGTAGTATAAATAGGTTGTCCCCTCCCTATTGTGTAAGAATGTGTGTGGAAAGCCATAGAAAGAGAGAGTTGAGAGTTGTAGAAAAAAGCTTGTAGAGCTAAGCTTGTATTCCTCTGTGTAAAGCCTGTGCAAAAGGCATTTTGAATATTATTCTCTCTCGTTTGTGTATTTGTGTGCTTCTCACCAAAATCATCAAAGTTTGTCTATATCCTTTTTATTACTTCCAACAATTGGTATCAGAGCTAGCAAGTGGCTATGGCATCTTCGATTCGGTCATTTAAATTTTCGTGGACTAAAACTACTTGTCCAGAAAAAGATGGTGACCGGCATGCCTTTGATTGACTGTCCAGATCGTCCATGTGAAGGATGTCTTGTTGGAAAACAACATTGAGAATCCTTTCCAGTTGGAAACGCTAGAAGAGCCAAGCAGCCTTTGGAGTTGGTACATATAGATATATGTGGCCCTATTGAGGTGGAATCAGTTGGACAAAAAAGGTACACGCTAATTTTTGTTGATGATTTTACCAGAAAAACATGGGTATATTTCTTAAGAGAAAAATCATAAGCTTTTGTCAAATTTAAAGAATTTAAAGTCTATGTTGAGAAACACAGTGGCTTTAATCTAAAGACGTTGAGATCGGATAGAGGTGGAGAATTTACTTCTAATGAATTTGACAAATACTGTAAAATTCATTGAGCAAAACGTCAGTTGACTGCTAGCTATACTCCTCAACAAAATGGTATAGCAGAAAGAAAGAATAGAATGATTTTTAAAATGGCAAGAAGTATGCTAAAGGCTAAAGATTTACCAAAGAAGTTTTGGGCAAAAGCCGTTGCTTGTGCTGTATTTGTACTAAACAAGTGTCCAACAAGGAGTGTTCTTGGAAGAACCCCAGAAGAGACTTGGAGCGGCAACAAGCCAGATGTTTCGTTCCTACGAGTATTTGGGTGTGTGACATATCCCCATATACCAGATGAACGGAGGAAGAAGTTGGATGACAAAAGCGAGAAGTGCATCTTCATTGGCTATAGTGACACAATTAAAGGTTATAAGCTGTATAACCCGGTCACTAAAAAGGTAATCATCAGAATGAATGTCCAGTTTTTAGAAGATGAAGCTTGGGACTGGAACCAAAAAGGTGGCCAGAAAAACATTATCATCGAAGATGAACCATTGGAGGGAGATACAGAGAAACCTCCATCATCTTCGACCAGTGGTGCATCTTCTTCATCATCTTCGACTGGTGGTGCATTTTCTTCCCCAGCAGCAGTTTTAGAACCACCTTTACGTCGTTCAGAGCGATTACGAGAGACTCCAGCAAAATTTAGGGATTATGTGGTCACAAGGGACGATGACAGTGATAGTGATGAAATCACTGATGAAACTATGGTAAACTTTTGTTTATTTGCTGAATGTGACCCTATATCCTATGATGAAGCCGCTGTAGATGAAAAGTGGATCTAAGTAATGGATAAAGAAATCCACTTTATTGAAAAGAATGACACATAGGTGCTAACTTCTTTACCATAGGGTAAGAAGTCCATTGGTGTCAAGTGGGTGTACAAGACAAAGTACAAACCCGACGGTCAGGTGGACCGTTACAAAGCCAGACTAGTCATGAAAGGCTATAAGCAAAATTCAAGGATTGATTATTTTGAAATATTTGCACCAGTAGCTTGAATGGATACCATTCGGATGATCTTAGCACTCATAGCTCAGAACCATTGGAAGATTCATCAAATGGATGTGAAATCAGTATTTCTAAATGGGTTCCTTGAAGAAGAAGTCTACGTGGAGCAACCACAAGGTTATGAGAAGAAAGGGCGTGAAAATCAAGTTTACAAATTGAAGAAGGCATTGTATGGGCTAAAACATGCACCTCGTGTTTGGTACACGCGGATCGACACATACCTATTAGAGCATGATTTCAAAAGTGCCCATATGAGCATACACTGTATATCAAGTCAAATACTAACGATGACATAATAATTGTTGTCTTTATGTTGATGACTTGATATTTACAGGAAGCTGTGAAAAGATGTTTACTGAATTCAGGGAGGCTATGACTAGCAAATTCGAAATGACAGATTTGCGATTGATGTCATATTTTCTAGGCCTTGAAGTGAAGCAGACAAATGATGGCATATTTGTTTCACAGCAAAAATATGCTCATGATATTTTGAAGTGACTCAATATGGAATCGCTCAAATCAATTCAGACCCCCATAGCAGAACGGTTGGAGCTGAAGAAAAAAGGAACCGGTAAACTAGTAAATCCCACTTATCTTAAAAGTATTGTTGGCAGTTTAAGATATTTGACTTCTACTAGGCCAGATATTACTTATGGCGTGGGAATTATTAGTAGGTTCATGGAAAAACCATAACAATCACATTTGCAGTCAGCAAAACGAATTCTACAGTATGTCAGTGGAACTCGTGATCATGGAATTTTATATCCTTACACTGACAATTTCAATTTAGTGGGATATACAGATAGTGATTGAGCAGGAGATACTGAACGCGGAAGAGTACTTCTAGATATGCGTTTTTTCTCGGATCATGAGTAATTTCGTGATCCTCGAAAAAACAACAAGTTATTGCGCTCTCAACAACTGAAGCAGAATACATGGCAGTAGCTTCAGCAGCGTGTCAAGGGATATGGCTTCGTAGGATGCTTTGTGAACTGATGCATGAACAGAAATGTCCTACAAAATTGATGTGTGATAACAAGTCGGCGATTGCATTAGCCAAGAATCCTGTTTTTCATGACAGGAGCAAACACATAGATATCAAGTATCATCATATCCGTGAGCTGGTCAAAGATGGATAGATTGAACTTGATTTCTGTAGATCTAAGGATCAAATTGCAGATATTTTAACAAAACCATTGAAGGCGGATCTGTTCGAGAAATTGAAGACGATGCTTGGTGTTGTTGATTTCCAAAATCAATTTTAAGGGAGGCTGTTAGAAATATTAAAATTGTTTTTGTCTTTAATACAAACTTGGTCTTCAAGATGATACAAACTTGGTATTCAAGAAAATTTCCTTAGGAGTAGTATAAATAGGTTGTCCCCTCCCTATTTGTGTAAGAATGTGTGTGGAAAGCCATAGAAAAAGAGAGTTGAGAGTTGTGAAAAAAAGCTTGTAGAGCTAAGCTTGTATTCCTCTGTGTAAAGCCTATGTAAAAGGCATTTTAAATATTATTCTCTCTCGTTTGTGTATTTGTGTGCTTCTCACCAAAATAATCAAAGTTTGTGTATATCCTCTTTTTTTTTTTTGCTTCCAACAGGATGCACCATCTTTGCAGCTTTATATGAAGATGGTGAATTACTTCTGGTGCTCGGAAGATCCAGAGCCGTACCTGCACAGAGTACATCATCTCTTTAAGTCCAGATGACGCGTCCTAACGGAGTAGCGCGTACATTGGAAAATTAAGGTGCTAGCCGAAAGTTGTGCTCATGCCGAATGGTCGACGTGCTAAGTTCACAGCCTTTGGTGCACAGCCTCCAGATGCTGGCCCCAAAGTCATGAAAAGCCTGTCCACCGGGCTAGTGAACCTTCAGCAAGTCTCCCCGAAATTTCCCGCTGGGAACTAACCTTCAGTGCACATATCCTACGAGTAGAGTGGCTTGCGACCGAGGTAGGAAACAAATCAGTTCAAGAAAGATTAAGTCTAGAGTCTCGACTAACTGTTTGTTTCTGCATTTTGTTTGTTCTGGGTGTGGAAAGCAGGGGACCGAGAAGAATGCAATGTGTCATGGATGCCAATTGCCACACCTGCCTCTTCGATCGGGCCAGGAGGAGTTTCCCCGACGCAGATTGAATTTCTGCCAAGCATTCTCGACACATTTCCCTCGTTCTCAAGTTTCCGATCAAAATCGACGGCGCGCGGAGAATCTTCAGTCCGGGAGACCATTATCTGCCTTGAATGATGGCATGTCGGTATCGAGGGAGAGAGTTTCCGTGGTTGGACGGGCAACTCCGGTGCTGGTTCCTTCGTTTCCCTGGACGGCTAATCGATGCTTCAGAGAGCAACTTCGAGCTGGCGGCTTCTCCGGAACAAGGCGTCACCGGTCCAGCGCACGAGATCCCTATCCTCCAGTTTGGAAAAGTGTGGGCAAGGATGCATTCGCGATGGATTATCTGTTGGATATTTCAACAGTTTTGAAATATCTATTACAATTTATGACGGCCACAAAGCCATTATTTTGTAACGGTTTTGCAACGGCGGCCATATAATAGCTTTGTAACGTTTGATTTAATATTTTTTAAACCCTCCATTATTTGACGACGGTTTTCAACGGCTCTCTTTCTTGTACCTATAAATTGTTATTTTGAGCATAATTGGAAAATGATAGATAGATATATATACATATCAAAACAAGAATATTCTTTGTTCTTTCTTTTATCTATCTTTCCTTTTTTTATTTAGTTATACATATAACGTTATTCATATTTCCTTCTAATATTCAGTGCGGAGTATAGAAGAAGGTCTGTTATATTTTGGGAGGATAGCTGCTAGAGCCTTACGTACCGAGTTTCGTACTTCAAGGAGCGAAATTATCCTTAGGGGACGGTGCTTGCAACATTTTGATATTTTTTTTTTCATGTTTTTTCAATAGATTTTCAATTCTTCTTATTTTTTCCATGTTATCTAACAACAGTTCCAACTGCTCTCTGCAGCTTCGAATACTGTGATCGCTCGGGAGTAGTCGACTGCCAGGTACTGATCTCTCCATTGTTACGCAGGCTATTATGGGTTAATTCGACAAGAATGATAAGTGTATCTTTTCTGACTGCTATCAACTTCTGTTCGGCCATTTCAACATTGCAAAGCTAAGGGTGGCAAGAACACTCATCATTCAAAACGGTGTTTTATGCAGGGTGGCCGTCCAATCATAGCCGTGCGCTCGCACTTGTTAAAATAATGATAAAATAGTTTTCGGTTCTCGTGACGACAATGCCTCCGTGAAGCGTAAAGACGGAAGAAAAGAAGACCACAACTTGCGGTCGGCGCCGAAGCAAATTTCTTCTCCACTGAATTCGAAAAGTGATGGAGTAATAGTGTGAACAAAATGCTAGCAGCTTTCTTTCTATTCTGAATAAATGCAACGGTTTTCTGAATTAGAAGCATGGTAAGACAGCGGCAAGAAGCAGAGTGAGCTTCAGTGTAGAGAGTTGTAGTATGAAACCAGATAAACATTTGCATTTCAATTAGAATTTCTTCCTCCATTTCTATATTTGTGCTCTTACTTCAAGTTTCCGAAGTCCATACTATATTTTTTTGTTTTAACAGTGCGCTTGTGGTTGTCCGACCGATAGATTTGCCAGATCTGGCAAGGTCGATCCTGTCGGCCAGAGGAAGAAGGGAAGAATTGCCCGTGAGGCCTCACCTAGAGTCGCCCACCCCAGGCGTGGGCCAACGACCCTCGCTCAAATCTAGGATGAGGGTCACGCCCTCCCCCAGATCGGGGGGCTGTAGGCCCTCGCCGGGGCCTCGCTCAAGGCCGATGAGGGTCACCAGGCTTCGAGAAGGCCCAGGCGACCTCCGCCGGCCCTTCCTGGCGGCTGTGGCAGTGGCCACCAGCGAGGGCTTGGCCACATTCACTGGTTGCGGATCTTCTTTTTTTTTTTTAACTTTTATCTTTCTTCTAATTTAATTCAATTTTTTTTTATTTTTTCTGACGTAGCGCTTGTTGGACGCCACATCATCGCCATGTGTCTCAAGAAAAACAATAAAATAAAACACGTCAGCATTTTTCATTAGATAATTAGACGATGTTAACTTTAGGACTTAATTGAACCGATTTAATAAGTTTTAGGACTCAATTGCACTTTTTACAAGTTTTAGGACTTAACTGCACTTTCGTGACAAGTTTTAGGACTTTTAGTGCACATATCCCAAGATTTTAGTTACTTTAACACGTTGGAAAGCTTCGAAGAGTGAACGTTGGTGAATTGCTGTAACAGCTAGCAATCTCAAAACAATTGGATGAAAGTTGGCGAATAACTCAAATCGTACTCACTAAGTTAACATTAGTTGGTTACTTAATAGGAGAAAATAAAAAAAATTAGGGTTGATAAATTCATAGAAGAGTTATTAACTTATCATGTTGGTAAGCTACACAAATGAAAGTCAACTAAGTCAATATAGATTTCCAGATCCGAAGGTAAAGCAGCAGCAAAAGACGGAAACCAGAGGAGGACACAAGAAAGAGAGGACGGTTTATGAAAACCAATTATATTAAAGAAGCACCTTAAGTCAAACATGGAGTTGGTTGTACCTAAAACCTCCCAATCAACAATGCATTGGATTCGACCACAAAAAAAAAAAAGCAATGCATTGAACAGCACCAACACAAGACATTGACTCAACTTGCTCCTCACAACTTGGGCCAAAACCCAGAAAACAAAGGAGGAAAGACAAAACAACAGAACAGGTCACCAGCTGTCTGAGTCAACCCCAGATATTCTACTTCACTATGAAGGGGCAGGAAGGAATGAATAAGAGAGAGGCAACACCAAGAAATGGAAAAGTTTGAAGGATTCGCAAACATAATGTGATTCGCCATTGACATTATTCAGATATCAAGTAGTACACAGTAGTCACAAAGGTGCCAAAGAAAAATATTACATATTGTGTTCGAGCGGATGTTGGCACAAAGTACAATTGATGGCCCTCTCCCTCTGAGACTACAAAAAATTAGCGAGAGGAATGAAGGGGCATGATCAAATATATGGACCTTGATCAACAACTATATAGTCTGAGATGTATGCCATTCTGATTGGGAACCCAGTTGATTCTGACTCCCAAAAAAAATGAACTAATGTCCCCTCTCCAGAATAAGAGGAGGAAAAAATTCTTGAAAAAAATCATCTTTCGCCATCTTATTTTGGGAATATGGCAGCTAGTCAGCAGTGGCTACATATTTGTAATACAGTCAAGGGTGGCATTCCTTTGATGTAGGCTATTGCGCGATTAAAGTGCCTTTAGTCCAGTGACCTCCCTCAGCTTCTCACAAAGTACAAAGGTAATTGTGGTTTGGGGACCTAATCTCGCAAAAATTGCAAATCCCCTGGAGAATAATGCTTGATGGTTAATGTTTGTAGTAAGAGATATGCAAAATAAAAGGGACTACATTCAAAGGTTGGTTGATTCATATCCCATAATCTTTTTAATAATTTGTGAAGAAGAGATAGTTTTTTTTCCAAAATTGTTTTTAAGGACATCTTCTATCTACATAGCACCAAACCACGCCTTTCTAGAATGGACACAGATCAGTTACACCTAAGGCTTGTCGCAGGTTAATAAAAAAAAGCGGTGCACAATGCACAGATTTGGAGGAAATCTCACCCTTTGTATAAAGCCCTAAAGCCTTCGGTACGAATGACCTGAAATCACAGGAGATTCCGATGAAACAATTAATCAGTTGATAGAGCCAAATAACTGGTAAACAAGTCATCTAAAATTTCAATAAAACCATCAGCACAAATCCAACTGGCAAGCAGATAGAGCCAAATAAAGAGAATTTGCTAAACATCACCACATAAGAATATCTGGGCAAACAAGCTCAAATGCCTCACATTTCGTCTCTTCCAATTTTGTGTCAAATGCAAAACTCCCTATACTTTCACCCACTTACAAGTCTAGGGACCGTTCAGTTCGCGAAAATGTCAAACGGTTCAATTTCCAATTTTCTTGAAAATACATTTGGTACTCTAAAGAGAGATTTTCGAAAAAAAAATTGTGAAAAAATGATTGGTATGTCCTTACGACTAATCCATACGTGTCTCAGTGCTACAGTATACATAACCCTTCCAGACTATCCGAATTTTATTAGTGAGATAATTAAGCATGCGTAAAAAAGGCAATTCCACTTAATCAGCGTCGCTTGGTCAAAAAAGTTAACCATCTTGACAAATGCTAATTTACCAGGTTCAGATGGTATTTATTTAATCACCTTAATCTGTACTAACAATAATAGTAAAAGGTAAATAAACTACAAAATCTCGGTATGGGCCACAAAACTTCTTCCCCGTAGAGAACAGAATCCAAAGAAAAGAACCATTCTTAAGGTTAAACTCTGCATCACAGAGAGAGACAGAGAGAGAGAGACCATTATTTCTTCTTCAGATAAAGTAATACGTCAACCTCGCAACTTCTTCAGAGAAATTCCCCCCCAATGTATAAAGAACGAGGAGAAGGGAGAGAGAGTCAACCAGAGAACAGCGACTTCAAAGAACAATGCATCTTTATCTCTCTCTTCATAAGCCATGTTTTCAATTGAAAAGGATAAAAAAAATCTACAAAAATCTGGTTTTTTTTCTTCTTTCACTCATTCGGTAGCAAAAGAGATGCAGCATTTCATGTTTTTTAATGGAAATTGTCTTGTGAATTAGATCAAACGCATTTTCATCAGCATTTTCACTCTCAAAAGGAAATGGATACGAAAATTCTGAAAACTTTTCTTCAAGCAAACAGCCTCATATTCTCTCTGTTGGAAAATCCTATTCTTTATTCCTTGGTAACGGTGGCTTTGACAAGGAAAATGATAAATAAGCTACCTGATATGCACAATGAAATCCATTTTTGTATCTCCCTGCGGTCTCAGATTCTCGTTGCAACATGAGACGGGTCTTAACCATGTCCATTGGTGCTGTCATGAGGGTACTCACCATGCCTGCAACTACACTTGAGCTTCACCATGACAAAAAGCAGAGTCAGTGGCCATTTTTCTAAAAAAAGAACCAGAATATTCACTACAGCTCCGATTCAAAGTGTACTTGAGCGTCAATTAGCACTTTCATAATTCCATCGAAGTATTTCACTTAAAAGTTGCGATGATTCTATCTTGAAATGACTTCAAGCATCACACGGCCAAATATCGTGGTTGAACAACTCAAAGTTCAAACCAGATAGCAGCAATTTCGTGTTACACAAGCAAGCGAATGTAACCAGAATGACCAATCATGACAACTAGGAAACTCCAAATATTTTTCAAATCCTGTGCAAATGTCACAAGTTGAGTCCTTTTCATGCATTATCTTAAAGTAATGATAAACTGGCCTAGTAGACCACTCTTTGATTTTCCATTCAAAGGGCATTAACATATGCTAGATGAGAAAACATCAACATCTTACCTCAGATGTAGATTAAATCCTTCCTCTAGAGGTGTCAATCTCCTCAAAATCTGTACAATTAGCCAAAACATGAACTGCTTAATAAAAAGTGGTAACTTATTCCTGGATAAATCAAAGTAAAGAATAGGGTGACCAGAGCTTGACCTGCTTGGATTCGTCATAAGTTGCCAGCTGTGATGCAGTCAAAGCAGCAGCTCTAGCCATAGCAGGGCCAACCCCTTTCCAGAGAGCTTTTACTCCCTCTTCAGACATGATCTTGCGCATTTCTCCAACTGGCCCTGCTTTTGTCAAACCCAGATTCATTTGTAACCGCACCTGGTGATAGAGATACTCTTCAAATTAGTCTAATCAGGATATTTTCAGAAAGTGTAGCCTGACAGCATTACCTTTATGACTTCGACAGGGTTGGTCATAGCTGTCGCAATAGCACCTGAAAATGCTCCAGATGCTATTTTAATAAAAATATTGGAGGACCCAAATGCCTGATCACAGACATATTTAGAGGGTTCATACAAGCCCAAGCGGAGGCCCCCATAAAGAAGTGATCGTGTTAGCGCAGGCGTCATTCCAGAATACAATGAACATGGCCCTTCATTCTTCACCAGTTGAATGAATACTTGACTCTATGCATTAAGACATGAAAGAACCTTCAGCGAACCAATTTATAAGTAAGATTTTCATGTTGAGAGTACAACAGAAGCAACCAATCTGGAGGATACGATACCATTCCAGTCAGCTGACCTCTCTGGCCAACAAGTTGCATTTGTAGCCTTACTTTGAGCACATCTGCAGGTGAAGTAATACTTTGATAAATTGCGCATAAGAAATCTTTCAGCTGTACTCCTCAACAATGTTTTTCCCTTTTGATAATTCAAGAAAACTAGCCAGCTATCCTTCTTCAACATGTATGAAAATGGAACTTAAGAACCCATGACTCATTAAATCATCGTATTTTGCCTTTGTTAGGAGACATCTATGAGCATAAAGTTGTCTTCTGCGTAAATCTCTGTCCTTGAGGATGGAAGATTATGTATTCAGTCAGCGACTCAGCGATGCTCCACTCGGAGGATCAGTGTCCTCAATATTTCTTACAGAGGGGGCAAAAATACCCCTAGAATCATCAATGATCCTCGGTAACCAGCAGAAGCTTAAAGTAGAGGCATTTCTTAAAAAAAACTAGTTGTCTTCCAAGTGAGTTACCTGACTCAGTAATGCCATCAAATGAAAAGGATCCAATTGATTCTAATCTTTATACAAATCAACAACACAACGATGCAAGATAACAAGATGCCGCTACCCTATCAATCAAGCTTAACCAACGATAAAAATGCACTAAGGTGAGCACAAACCTAAGGGGTGGGTCACCCCAGTGGCGACCCCAACGGATAGCCCACTGGTGCCAAAGTGATATGCGACATCCGACAGCGACACCCGCCATTTCTGACTCTTATCTTGCCTTGCAGAACCTGCAAATCAAACCCGAAACACCCAAATCATCAAGTCACATTCATCTCCAATTGGTCAACAAAACCACTGATATCCGAACCAATCCCATCACAATTCGCAGGCGAAAGCCTAAACAGATCATCTTTCCACCAAATTACCACATTCTGGGGCTCACAGAACGAGCCATGACCAGCCTCATTAAACAAAACGGCAATACTACACAGAATACCATGTGTACAAAGAGCTTCTCTCAATCCATTGACTCTCTCCCAGCCTCAAATGCAAGCGAAAAACGACCAATAACTAAAAAGGGTCAAATCCTATCATCCCTTATCAATGAAAAAGCGAATGTCCCGGATACACCCAGAAGACCCAAAAGGAAAAACAGCAAATCCGACATCCAAACGCACGTGAAAGGAGCGAGCTTGACGTCGGAAATGGGAAAAGAGAGGAGGAAGAACCTGAGAGCGAAGACGAATCAGAAGGCGGGGCGCCGGCCATTTTCGCGCTCTCCGGCGATGTTGCGCGCTCCGGGCGAGAGAGCGCGGCAGAACGATCAGCTGTCCTAATTGAATCACGGTCGTACTTATAGACATGCGTTCCCAGATCGAGTCATTAGCTCGCAAATTGCAATTTGGCCAATCTCTCTTACGGACACTTCTGTTGAAGCTGCTCGGTCAATTCCTAGAAAGTTGTTCAAAGAAAGAGTAATAAATGGTCTGTCTCGTTGCACGCGCCAAAAAATCTTAAAACTTGTTAAGAAAATGCGATTGAATCGTAAAACTGATGAGAAATGTAATGCAGTCATAAAATTTATTAAATTGATGTAATCGAATTCTTTTATCAATTCCGTTCAATTTGATCAACGAAAAATTTTGACGTGATTTTTTTTTAATATTTCCTCTCTCTAACATGCGATGACGTGAGTAAAACATGAAATAAAAGGTTAAAACGATATAGTTTTGGTCCGAATCTGATTTTTAATATGATGCCGGCCATCGCCACCATTGCTGGCCATTCACTGCAATGTCGGGCGGCGGCAGCGCCCTCATTGCCTAGTTTCATTGTTTGCATTAAAAATCATATTTGGACTTTCTCTTATCTACGTTGCGCTTGTCAAGCCAACTTTGCTTTTGGGAGGTGAAACAACAATTGAAGCGTACATTTCGAAATGACTCAAGTCATTGGGGTTTTTGGTGGAATTTGGAGTAAATTTATCTCAGGTGTATCAGTTTAGGGTTTTTCGTGGTATCAACCCCTTTAAAATTGAGCAAAACAGCTATCTAAATTTTACGGCAAATCACCGTAACTTTGTAAGCATTGTAATTGTGGATGTTCACCGTACGCATTATGCAAACGCAGCTTTTCAAAAGTTGTTTTCCGAAAAATGTGTACCGAAATGCCTCTAGCTTGACTTGACTTGATGTGCAATTTCATCTCATAACTTTTCATTCGCAAAGTTTAGTATGGGCAACTGATATCTTACCGGTTGATTTGGAAATGATTGAAAAGGAGTTCTTTTTTTTTGTGGTCATAGATTGTACAGGAGTTGAAAAGTAAAATTAATAAGATATTAAAGGAAAATAGCAATCAATGCAAATATTTTTTAGCATTATCAAAAATCAAATCAAATTTTTTTTAAAAAAAGAGAGAGAACTAATGAAAACTTATACAAATTGGTTGAATGTAGGAAATACTTATAGAAGCGTCGGAATAAAAAAAAAAATTTGAACCGTGCCGTTTAAGTCTACAGCCTTCTACTAATGCCGTTAAATTGAATTAAATAATCGTTAAAAATTTAAAATTACATAAAATCTGTATATAATGCCACCTAACTTTTAATTAATAGTTTAAATTGTGTATTTAATAGGAGAAAGAAAAGTAAATGCGGTTTCCAACTTAGCGATTGAGTAGTGGGGGCGAGGCATGCCTGCACGGCACGGCATTAGGTAAAACACGAATAACATAGACAAAAACAATCGAGCACACTGCGGCACGCCTAACTTTTATATGTCGACACGAATCGGCACGTAAAGAGGAACCACGGTACGCATATGATAATGATAATGTTCTCGGATATACATCTTGTTATGGATGGAAGTGAACAGATTTCTCTTTAATAATGAAGGCACTTCGAGGATTACAAAATGAGCTGAATCTAGCAGCAATGACTTCAGAATTGTTCCAACACAAGCTTGCGCATGAATTCCTCCGGAGCTGCAAAAAGTACAACAAAAATCAGAAAAATCACTAATCTTAGAGCAGGTTGAAATCTTTTTCCGTATTTTACGATCAAAGAAAATATGCTTTTGATTATGTATTGGCCCGCCGATGAAGCGCGCCAAGTATTGGGAAGATTTTTCTTATTGTGTTCACTACCGGTGCGCGGAATCTGGACCTTGGCATGTCCTTAAAAGACCATAACTGGACCACGAGTTGTACAAATAAGCTGGACATTGCTAAGGTCGGGGCAAGAAAAGGATTATGACCCAATAGGGAGCTGAAGAATGCGGGCACCGACACGTTAAAATAAGGAACACATGGATGCAGCACGCTTCGATTGCAGAGCTCGCATTCCGGGCCCCCAGTGGCAAAGAACTCTAGGGCAATCTCCAACCTAGCCCTAGAGGGAGCTTCCCCCTGTTATTGATTTTCGCAGTGGGTACTCAACAACATCCTGCCGTGCATGGCGTGTGTTACTCTTCTACGAAACCTTGTTTTTATAGATGTGCAGGTAAACTCGTCGCCCTGACGTCCATGGAAATCGATCTCCCGAATGCAGTACCAGAAGACAAATCCGAACAAGATTCCCCGAATTGTGAACTAGAAAGAAACATGGAAAATAACAGAAAAAAGAGAGTTTGGCAAGATGGATAGCGAGCCAGTCGAGATTAGTCGAGAGTCGAAAAGTCCGGATATCCGTATGGAAAAAGAAAGCTATGTAATGTGTGTGTATTTAGGAAGAGGATACCTAAGCCACTGGTGAAGAGTCTGAATTGATTGAGGGCCTGTCTGATGAACATCTCAACACCACTCACCGCAATGGCCCCTGCTTGTGCTGCCTCTTGCAATAGCCTTGTGTTCCTTGGTGTGTATACTGCATCAAACACCAGCTCATATGCTCCCAACACCCCCTAAACACATTTCATCGTCCAATTACCGAAAAATTAGTTGGAATAATGACAGATTCTATCTTGAACAACATGAGTCTCAATGCAGACATCTGTTCATTTAAGGAGGGAAAACAGAGAGGAGGAGACAAACCTTGGAAACGGGGCTCTCATCGGTGTGCGGCTCCATTCCGACGGCCGATGCGTTCGCCAGGATCATCCCTTCCTCGGGGCGGAACGTGTCCAAGTGTTCGTACCCGATGGCTTCTCCTGAAACCGCATCGGCTAGGGCTTTTGCTCTCTCTTTTTAACATTTGCAAGACGGGCCATCAGTGAAGTCAGCTTCTTGGAAAAAGGTTTGGTTTGGTTTGGTTTGTTAGAGTGAGCTTAGGCAAGACCAATATATGCTGGGATTACTCACTGAAATTGCGGTTGAAGACGAAGACTCGGGCTCCGCGACTCTTGGCGCCGAAGGCCAAAGCTCTTCCGGCTCCTCCGGCTCCAACCAATACAAATGCCTTCCCTGCAATTGGAGATGTGTCCATTGCTCTGGCTTCCCCATTAGCGGCATGTCTTTCTGTTCATCATCAGTCAATTCGGGTCAAAACTCATCCCAAATCGATCCTATTACATAAGGAAAACAATTCTAGAAACTAGGACGAGAAAAACTCGGATGGTCGTTCCGATGGAGACTAGTTTAGTTACCTCTCAGAGCATCCTCTATAGCAGTGATTGAAGCCTCACAATCAGTATTGTACCCAATCAGCTTCCCATCAGTAGGCCTCCTTACTATAGTGTTCACAGCTCCAATAGACTAAATTGGGCACAAGGAAACAAGGCCATGAGCTTCATGTGTAGCAAAGAACAAAGGCCATGATCATGACAGAGACCAAAACAATTTGCTCGCAAAATCGATCTATCGTGCATGCATCTTTACCAGGATCAACATTATGTTTCACCTCATTTCAGTCCCTCACTCACGCCTAGGCCAAAAACTAAGGAAAAGATACCAGAAATGCAAACTAAAGATTGACGAGAAAAGAAGGGACAAGAAGGAGAGAAAGTCTCAAAGGGTTGTACATTGGTTCAAGTCTCCAGACCTTAGCTAGTGGATGAACTTCATCACAGCAAGCACCTGCTGCTTCCTTATGTGGAATTCCCACACTGCAAAATTTTTTCACAAGAAGAAAAAGACAACAAGACTTTGCATTTCAAATATCCAACAAGACCTTGACTTCAAACAAAAAAGAGGAGCCTAAAGTTGGAAATGTACTCTAATCTAGGAGAACTGCCTACCACGAGCAAAGACTACATGAATTGCAAGGAAAAAAGCGCGATGAAATTCCGACAGGTTTATGATCTCCGGGTTCTTATCCAATAAGAACGAAATAGCGTACCTGAAGCCTGCGAAATCTTGACTGTTATAGACCTTGAAGAATTCCTTGATGTCATCAACGAGCATAGGGACGTAGATACCGTTGAACCCGACATATCGGAAGCTCGGGTTGTGGAGGAGTGGCCCTTTGCTGTGCCTGACTGGGTTCGATATGACGCCGAAGACCTTGGTGTCCGCATTCATGTGCTCAATCTTGTATACTTGCTTGAGGCTAGCCAGCGTCGGCAGACCGGGAATCGCTCCTTCCAGTGACCCATATGCCAAGAAGCCACCAAACTTCGGCCCCAGCAACTGGCTTATCAGCCCTCTGTCGCCGACCGTGGTGGCAATTAGTGGAACCTGACGACAAATCGTGGTCAATTTTATGACTTACGCTACGTGATTAATCATATAATTTGCAAAGATAATGTCCATTTTGACCTTACTACTACTGTTAAAAGCTGGTTTTCGTTCCAGCAACCCGATAAGTACATCAACGGTAAAAGCCGAATTCGCTAACTAAAGGTACATTGTTCCCATGGCTAGCTAGAGTGGCCACATTTCTAATCAATCTCTATTTAGTTCATTTGCAGTGAGATTTATCGTTCCAATTTTCCTGAAACAGCTTGATCTTGTGCTACTCTTCATAAACAGACATGCAAAGTATTGCTAATTCCCCAATATTGAGACAGAAATGTACAACTTTCAGGGCAATAGACAACCTTATAATGATGAGAGCCATGTCATTGAAAACATTCAAGTGATGGTTCTCACAAGCTGTGAATAGTTACGAGTACCTGGCAACTGGTGAGGAGCTGGAAAATCGGAGCTAAATCCGTGATGTAATCCACCTCGACAAGGACCTTAATAACATCTCCCCCAGAGGATTGCATCGAGGCGATTAAGTTCCCGAGCTTCTCCTTTGACATTTTCTCACCGTTCAAGTATCTCGACACGATTATTTTGCTGCTCGAACGCTTGTCCATCAGTTCATTTATGTCGAAGTGAGACACCACCTGCGAATCAGGGATCGCTTATGATATGCAAAACGTTTGGACATCGCTTTGGAACCAATACAGAAAGCAGTTACATGTGAGATAACAGATATACAAATCTTCTTGTTTTGGCACATTTAGACAAAAAGTGGTTCAATTCCGGATATCAAAATGATAATTTCTCTCGGGACCCAGAATTGGTTCATTGATGGAAAAATGAGCAAAAGGAACAAACGATCCGACTCGACATAAGTCCTCCTGCGAACGCAGACATTTTGCGATCCTTGTTGAATAATCCACATGCATTCATGAATTCAAAGCGCATACATAGTTGCGGTTCTCCCTGTGGTTAGCTTACCTCATGTTCCATCTCGACGAACTCGACATCCAATTCGAGCGCTAACCGCAGCACTTGCAAGCAAGTGGTCTTATCATTCTGTCTCTGGGAAGCTCTTGTGGAATTCAACCTGTGGAACAAGGTAAAGAGTCAGTGAACATTTCTGGACAAGCAAGTTAATGCAGATTGGACGATTCAGCACGACTACAACCACAAGGGTGAAACCAGACAAGACTAATAACGTCTCGTGTACCCCTCGGTCGCTCTTTGGCATCATGCTCACACAAGTCACGGATCACACGATCATGGATGAGGCGTCCAGAAAGTTTTGGCTCCTGGATCTGCACAAGAGGGCATATCGGTTTCGAAGGTTGGAGTCTAGGCATGAGGACTGCTTTCGACGGTACCCGTCGTGATAAGTCTGGGCAATTCCTGTGGTGCCGTCACTTTAAATTAGGTAACTTATATCGTTCCGCATCGCCATTGGAGTAATTCAATTTGGTTTTACTACCGCTCCTATGGACATTCTTATTTTTATCAAAAACGGCCCAAAGTCGTGGTCTCACAACTATCGTTATGAAATCATATCATTATAGCGGACGCATTTGAATCACAATATTTTTGCAGGAAACGTCGAGTATTTATCGTGGTTAAGTTTTTCTACCTTGTGTAAGAACATTTTAAATAGTGGAAGACATTTTTCTTTCCATATTTAATGTATATATTGTTTTTACAAAGAGTAGATTAATGGTCTGCAACAGTTATGCCGGCGATAGGGACCAGCAGTGTCAAGCTCTTGAAGCTCCGGAGACCAAGGAAAAGGAAATTATTAATAACAATAATAACAATAATAATAATAATGTAAGACAAAGACAAGTGCCTGATTTTTCATTTTATTTTTTCCCCCTTGTGTATAGTGTGGACTTTAAAATATTATTTTAATTTGAGCACTCTCTTGTGGACGAGATAAAGTCTCCAATGAAACAACATACGAAATATTTGAAGTGAAATCTTGTTAGGGATATCAAGAAATTGTACTAAACTCGATGCACTAAGCGATTTGGCGATTTGGCGAGAACGAATTGGATGGTTCAAAATCAGCGTGGCCCATGCACCAACCACTGTGATCTTACCTTAATTATTTTGCAGATCTACTTAAGTGAAAGGTTGTAGGGCATGTTTCATCACGCTATTTTTCTCTTTCGACCATATCTCTTATTGGTAAATTACGAACATCGACACCGCTCTTGTGTAAATTCGAATGAAAAGAATATTGATGGATACCGTACTTGTGACCCTCCACTGAACATTAATGTCTCTCACATCAAATCTCTAAACTTTCAATTCGACCCTCCAATACATTGGACTTCAAGTGTCTTAAAAATCGATACATTTTACCAATGTCCATATAATTTTGCTAGCGAAATGCCGAGATGGCATACGGGTGCCCAAAACTTGGGACGTCATGACGTTGTCACGTGGCTACCACCTCAGTATTTTATCGGAAAGTCGGATTGCTACCAAAAAAATAAAGGATTTAGTGTATTCGATTATTATTGAAATCAACCCGTATATGCATATCATTTCTCTAAATAGACGACAGAAAAGAGAGAACAAATGAAATGGGAACAGAAGGGAGAAAAGAGAGGAGACCAGAAGAAAGAAGCTTGAGCTTTTCAATGACTCTGCACTGTGGAGCGCATGCTCCCTCAGTTGGAGCGACAATGTGGGAGGGCTAGAACGTGTGAATCACCTGAAAGAGACTATGGCCGGGAGAGTGCGCCGCCGAATGAGCTCCTCGACCTCGGAGATGCGGCCGAAGGACATGGCGTCAACGCGGAGCTCGACAAGGTCGGCGCCGTGCGCCTTGGCCCTGTCCATGGAGGACAGCATCCCTTCCAGGGTCTCGCACTCGAGCGGAGCGCACACCATCACACCATTCCCGTCCATTCTCAAGGTCACCTGTTTCAGGGCAGCGTGAGAAACGTTCTACACTGGCATGGGGCGAGAGGCCAAGTTCGCTACTCTTTATAGCAGCACCATGAGCGGCTACCCGTCACTGTTGAGCTCTTTATTATTGGGGCACCAATCATAGCAGGGGGTGAAAAGGATACGGGCATGTGGGTGTGTACGAAAGTGTTTCCTAAGGTGCCAAGCATTTGTTGGAGTTCTCGAATACTTCGGGGACCCTTGTTTCTCGCACCGAATACGCCCACGTGACCTTAGGAAAACTGAAGTGTTATACGACGATATGTGACCCCTGCGTGCAAAATGCGGGGGTTCGGGGGCAGCGCCCCCGACACGGGTGCCCCGCTGCCCTCTCAGCGGGCGGGGGTTCGGGGGCAGCGCTAGGGGTGTCAAAAATACCCGCTCAAACATGACCCGACCCGACCCGAACAAGGAATTTTCGCATTGGGTCGGGTTGGCCTTAACTTGTTTGGGTAACAGTATAAACAAAGCTTAAGCTTGTTTTGGATCTACCCGAACCCGTCCGAAACAAGCCCACCCAAAACAAACAAGAGCCATTTGTTCTTCTTGCTCCAAGCCTGCCCCAAACCTTGTTTATTGTGATAGTGCGACGCGATCTATCATCTTCTTCCAGAGCTCCGGATCTGCAACCGAGTAGTGCGACGCAAAGGCAACTGGCGGCGACGATCAGCGTCTTCGCCGCCGGCGCCACCCTGATTGCGGCTGGCATCACCAAGTCGGCGAAGTAGGGTTCTGCAGTGTTCCAGAAATATTCTCATGGGTTCGTGACCAGAAGTTCTCTGTTCAACGAAGGTAAATCTGCGAGGAAGGGAGCGAAGGAAGAAGAGAGAGGTCAGTCGAATCGAACGTGTGCCTTGAGATTTTGCGTTAAAATCTCCGCCTCCGGCTTCTCCTCCCCTGTATCGGATCGTTTGCGGTTCTGGGTTGGTCTCGGCTTCGGCTCCCCTCATCTGGGTTCAGGCGCTCGACCGGCGTTCGGTCTTCGGTCCGGGTGAGTTGGGTTGCTCTAGTCTCCCGCATTTGTATTCGTGGGTGATTCCGGCTCTCTGCGACTTGGGTCGTGCCCTATTTTCATTGCTTTTACCTGTGCTGGTGTGGGTTGAATTCTCGAGTTTGGTTTGGCTTCTCAACTGGAAGTGGAAGTGCCATCCTTTGTTGAAAGTCCTGTTCTTACCTGCATTTGCTTTTCTCTTTTCCCTCTTTGTTGCGTGATGAATGGAATTAAAAGGTGTGTGATTGTATCGAGAGTTTTCTCAGTTCAATTTTTTGTGTACTTCTTGTTGTTCTAGCAGCTGATCTTCACTGGTTTGATTTCTTGTGCATAACGAAGAGGTCATAGGGAAAAACAACGGCGCAATGCCTTCTGGCAATTCCTTTAGAGTGGAGCTACTCCAATGCTGCCGGTATTGGGCTTTTGAGTGAATATTGGAAGACGAACTTGTGAAGAGATGGCTCAGTGTACTTCTTTGCTCTCTGTTCACCGTTCTTTGAATTTATTGTGGTGAGGGGGCAGCATCGTGCCAACTTGGAACTCCTTTTCTTCGAATAATGTTCAAATATCCGTGAAATAGCATAAATTGTTCGACTTACTTAGCTTCTACTAATTTGGCGATTGAGTCGTGTTCCCGTGTGTCTTGGTCTATATATCTATGCATAACGAAAGCTATTGCCAATAGAGCATTCTTGAGAGCTTTGGTCTATATATCTAATTTGGTGTTCCCTCTTTCCAAAACACGAACCCGACCCGACCCGACCCGAACATGACCCGAACCGACCCAATTGTGTGGCTATATCATGTTCGAGTCTTGTTTCGGGTCGGGCCAAGCACACATATTCATTGTTTCGGGTCGGGTCGGGTATAATGAAAACCCGACCCGACCCGACCCATTGACACCCCTAGGCAGCGCCCCCCGACTTTATTTAAGCTGGTCCGTATGGTACGAGATTAAGAGATTTCATATAGATTTAGGTTTTAGGCCCGTTTGAGGCACATATATATTTTGCTCGTTTTTCTGGTCATTGTAATGAGCTGAGTGGCTGTAAACCGAAAATATAGTGAAATCTCTTTGCAGAACGTAACCCTATTCGAGGGTGAACCTGGGTAAATTCGTGTATCGTCTATTTTCTCTGATTTCTGCGTGATCGTTCTGTTTCGGTTCTTGATACATCCTTTCAGGGAAAAGTGCCAAAAAAGTCCTAAATCTTTTGCATTAGTGCCAATTTAGTCATAAACCTTTTTTTGGTGCCAATTCAGTCCTAAACCTTTTGCATTGGTGCCAATTTAGTCCTAAACCTTTTTTTGGTGCCAATTCAGTCCTAAACATTTTAAATTGGTGCCAATTCAGTCCTAAACCTTTTGTTTTTGCGCCAATTTAGTCCTTCCGGTCAATTTTGACCGAATTTTGCCGACGCGGCCGGCGGCCGGTCACCGGCGCCGACGTGGCGCCGCCGTGGACAACTTTAATATTATTTTAATATTTTTTTGAATTTTTTATTTCTTTTTTCTTTTTTTTTCCACTTTTTTTTTGTCTCTCCCTCCTCTCTCTGGCCGGTCGCCGGTCCGGCGACCGGCCAGAGGCTAGAGGCCGGCGAGCTCGACCTCGCCGGCCACTGGCGAGGGCGGCCTCGCTCAGCGAGGCGGGCCTCGCCTTGGTCGGCGAGGCTCGACCTCGCCAGATCGGCGAGGTCGGGCTTCGCCCGACCATGGCGAGGCTTGAGCCCTCGCCGGAGGCCGCGGCGAGGGCGAGCCTCACCATGGTTGGGCGAGGCTCGCCATGGTCGGGCGAGGCCCGACCTCGCCGGCGGCGAGGTCGAGCCTCGCCCGGCCAAGGTGAGGCTCGAGCCCTCACCCGACCAAGGCGAGGCTCGAGCCCTCGCCGGGAGGCCGCGGCGAGGGCGAGCCTCGCCATGGTCGGGCGAGGCCCGACCTCGCCGGATCCGGCGAGGTCGAACCTCGCCCGGCGACCTCGCCGGATCCGGCAAGGCGAGGGCGAGGGCTCGAGCCTCGCCATGGTCGGGCAAGGCTCGCCCTTGCCACGGCCTCCGGTGAGGGCTCGAGCCTCGCCATGGTTGGGCGAGGCCCGACCTCGCCGGATCTGGCGAGGTCGAGCCTCGCCCGACCAAGGCGAGGCTCGAGCCCTCGCCGGAGGCATGCGGCTAGGGCGACCCTCGCCATGGTCGGGCGAGGCCCGACCTCGCCGGATCGGGCGAGGTTGAACCTCGCCCGGCCGACCTCGTCGGGATCCGGCGAGGCGAGGCGAGCCTCGCCGACCATGGCGAGGCTCGCCCTCGCCCGCGGCCTCCGGCGAGGGCTCGAGCCTCGCCATGGTCGGGCAAGGCCCGACCTCGCCGGATCTGGCGAGGTCGAGCCTCGCCCGACCAAGGCAAGGCCCGCCCTCGCCAGTGGCCGGCGAGGTCGAGCTCGCCGGCCTCTGGCCTCTGGCCGGTCGTCGGTTGCTGGACCGGCGACCGGCTAGAGAGAGGAGGGAGAGACAAAAGAAAAAGTGGAAAAAAAAATAAAAATTCGAAAAAATATTAAAATAATATTAAAGTTGTCCACGTCAGCGCCGGTGACCGGCCGGCAGGCGTCCACGTCGGCAAAATCCGATCAAAATTGACCGGAAGGACTAAATTGGCACAAAAACAAAAGGTTTAGGACTGAATTTGCACCAATTTAAAAGGTTTAGGACTGAATTGGCACCAAAAAAAGGTTTAGGACTAAATTGGCACAAATGCAAAAGGTTTAGGACTGAATTGGCACCAAAAAAAGGTTTAGGACTAAATTGGCACTAATACAAAAGGTTTAGGACTTTTTTGGCACTTTTCCCCGTCCTTTCAGCATTGCCATTAATCGCTATTCGCTAACATGTGGTGCATATCGAATCCTCACGAGCCACGTGTGAGCACACGGTTGGCATTGCACGAAACCATGAGAGAATGCCGGTTGGTGATCACCTCAATGAACGCGAGGGCAGCATGGGCAGTAAAAGGAAAGATAGGCGTTGCTGCTCTTCTGGGTTGGAGGGGAAATCCAAAATAAGACAGAAAAACTAAGGCAGTTTGAAGACAGTTTGACACGTCCACCGAGAGATGAAGGTGGTCAGAGAGAGAGATAGAAGCCAGATGTGCGGCTGCATGGGAGGGCGGAGGCCAGGTTTCGCCGCCCGCCCACCAGCTGGGCGGCGACGCCGTTGGCCCTCAGCGTCTCAGCTTCCGCTCCTGGTGGCGGCCGCCTGTTTCCTCCAATGATGCAGCAGCAATACAGTCCATGATCGTTCACAGTAGATTGTGGACATCCCTCTTAGATTCCCACGCGGGAAGCTGAGGAGTTCCTCAAAAGTTTACCAAGAAAGAGCTGCTTATCATAAGATTTTTTCATATCAGAAGTTATCAACTTATCAATCGAGAGACGTATGGGCGACAAAGGGAATTTTTTTTTACCATGAGAGAAAGTTATATGTACATGCATGCGGCTCTCGTTACCCATGTAAAGTCGTCGATTAATAACTTTTCCATGGTCACTAGTATCCACCACGCTGCCATATTTCTCGACTGCCGTGCCACCACCGTCGCCATGCGAGGAAGGAACTATGGAAGGAGAGTTGAGTTAACTTCGTATTAGACTCGGCATTCGATAAGATAGACAAAATTATGTATACACAATAAGCTCGCCAAAGAATCTTGTGGATTATCGCATCGTGGAACGAGTTTTTGATCAAGGTTTTGGTCTAGAAGACGACATGTGCAGAAAATTGAGAGATTAGAGTTAGAGATGTGTTAATGTGCAGGAAACGTTACCTGACTTGGGGAGATTGGATTCAGAGCGGTAGGATCACTTTCGAGGAGAAGAAAATGTAGATTGAATAGTTCTATACCTTCATTCCTAATACTTTTGGATTTATAACTTTAGATCGTGTTAATACCCTTAAAAACACCAAGTCGATATTCCATGATATATTTATCCTAAATTAATTTTCGTCTCACAAGAAAATCCTAAATCGGTACCCCATGACACATTCACTCCAAACTAACTTTCACCTCGGAAAAAAAGTATCCTTGACCCAAATTGATTGTGCCTTAACATATCGTCCAATACACGTGGCAAATGACTATAAAAGGGATTTGACACTTATTCGACGGAGGATAGACTCGGGTCAAGGTACAAATTTGGGATTTTCTGAGGAACCGAAATTAATTTGGAGTGAATGTGTCGAATGGTACTAATTTGGGAATTTTGGCTCGACAAAAATTAGTTTAGAGCAAATACGTCACGAGATACCAGCTTGGAATTCTAAATAGGGAATGATTTATGAACTAGTAAGGGAAAATCACACAAATAGTTTTTGAACTTTGGTCTAAAGTGCAATGTAGTCCATTTTTTAATTTATTCAATATGATCTATGAACACTTGGTACATGTTTAATTTAGCCCTTAAATTATATGGAAGTTTTTAATATTATCCCTGAACTTGAATGAATTGAAGGATGACATTTGACATTTTCATATAATTTATGAATTAAATAGAACATTTACTTAAAGCTCAGGAGCCACGATATTGAATATTGAACATCAAAGTTTCTAGACCATTTATGTAATTATATCAATTCGGGCTCAGAGCTTATGTATCATATAAGCTATAGAGGTAAATAGCTAAAAAAAAAAACAAAAGAACCCCACGTGTCACCAAACGAAGGGGGAAACCCTCGGGCCCCACACATTCCTGCATGTGCTGAAGTTTTAGTGAATGATTGCATAAGTGGACGCAAGTTATTGAGGCCGGTGGGACCGGGTCGCACGTGGACAAGGGGGTACATTTATTGTTGGGCCATGTCAAATGACAAACGACACGTCTCCCTTTCCCAACCACCCTCTCCCTTGTCGCCCTCCAATAATTTCGGAGACTCCGCACATGGCAGCAATTGCCGCGCATTCCTCCCCCTTTTCAACAACCTTTCCTTGGACAATTGTATCGGATTTTCTTAAAGAATAATGACATAATCAGTTCTGAATTTTGATAAAATGTGTAATATAATTTTAAATTTTTTAATTTATTTAATGTGATCTCTTAATTTTAACTTAATATGCAATGCGATCCTTAAACTTTTAATTTCTTCAAAGTCGTCCCTGAATTTTCGGTACGTGTTCAATTCAGTTCTTAAACTATATAAAAATATTCAATGTAGTCCTTCTATTATTTCACATTCAGGGACTAAATTGAACATTTTCGTATAGCTGGGGGACTGCAATGAGCATGTACTAAAAGTTCATGGACGACATTGAAGAAATTAAAAGTTCAAGGAATATATTGAACATTAGGCTAAAGTTCATGGATTACATTAAACAAATGAAAAATTCAGGGATCACATTACTCATTGAGCAAAAGTTCATGGACTGTTCGTGTCGTTATTCCTTTTCTTGATAAGCATGTTCAATACGTTATTTCCCTCTGTCTACCGGCTTACGCTTTTGAGTTGAATTTTCTATCATGATATTCGAGAATCGGTGCCATCCCTTTTGGGTATTTGCGTCCATCCCTATCAGCTGATCCAACTTGCACCCATTTGCATATATGTGTCCGCTCCCCCGTCGGTCGAATTGCCGTGGTCAGCTCATCCAACTTGCACACAAGAGGGGCTATCGAAGTAGTGCCTCACATCGATTTACAATGACTCCTATATGCTCCTTATATCCGTCCCATCTCCCTGCGCCTATCGGCTTACGCCTTTGGGCTGGACATTTCATCAGGGTATCGGAACCGGTTCTTTCACATCTGCATACATGCGCCCACCCCATCACAGTTGCTTTGTATCGTTTTCAATGAGGGTGGACCGGTCTGGTAGCACGCAATAATAAATGAATTAGATGACCGTATCTATCAACGTGGCTAGAGACAGGCAATCGAACAATTCATTCCCGACAGCACCTTCGAGGGCTCCAATTTTTTTAGCTTTTTCAGTGAATTCCGCCCTCAAGATTTCGTTATGATCTTCAATTTCTTGGCTGAGATTCCCCTTCGAAATTAGTTGGAATTTGATGAGATCGAACCCGTTGAAAGTAAGTTGGGAGACCTATCGAACCAACGTTCAAAACGTGCCTTGGATGTGCGTCTATCTACATAGTACATGGTACTTCGGTCAGATAAGTACGACGTTCTATATGGTCATTGCCTTGGACCTATTCCCTCGGTCCGAATTGGCCGATTAAACCCCTCCATCCTCTTTGGTCATTGCTATGTCATAATTTCTGACACTTTTGTGGTTCTAGTTCTGCTTATGAATGAAAGCAATGCATCTTATTGACCAAAAATACTTCAAAAAAACACACCATGAAATTTCTGGCCGGATCGATCCGGTTCATTGCATCACAATCACTTGGTGCAGGCTTCGAGCCCACAAAGCCCATTGCAGCTCGCCGGAGGAAACGAGGGAAAAAGGCCCACGAAGCCCTTTGGAAGGAAATTGAGGTGCCTCATAGGCCCAATATAAACAATCATAAAAGGGAAAATTACCAAAACAATCATAAACCTATTGAATTGTGCCAGTTCGATCGTAAATCTTTTTTGTGCCAATTGAGTTCTAAAGTTTTTACATTTGTACCAATTTATTCCATTCGATCAGTTTTGGCTGGCCGGCGTTGACATGGGCGTCAACCATCCTACGTAGTGCGGCTAGCGTTGACACGGAAAAATTTTAATAATATTTTAGTGATTTATTTATTTTATTTATTTGTTTTTCCCCTTTTTTTTTCCTCCCTTCATCTTCAATCTCTAGCTGGTTGCTGGAACTCGGTGACTAGCTAGAGGTGAGGGCGAGTCTCACCCAGCCACTGACAAGGCCGACCTCATTAGCGGCTAACAAGTTCGAGCCTCACCCAGCCATTAGTGTCGGCCTCATAGGGGCTAGTAGGTCTAATCTCGCTGGCCCTCGCCTCTGGTTGGTTACCGAGTTTTGGCGACCAGCTAGAGGTTGAAGATAAAGGGAGGGGAAAAAAAAAGAAAATGAAAGAAAAGAGAAAAAGAAAAAAATTGAAAACTTATTAAATTATTATTAAAAATTGTCTCCATCAACGCTGGCGACACCATATAGGACATCTGGTAGGCATCTATGTTAGCACCGACCGGTCAAAATTGGCTGGATAAATTGAATTGGCACAAATGTAAAATGATTAGGACTTAATTGACATAAAAAATGATTTTATGACTGAATTAGCACAATTGCAATAGGTTTAAGACTATTTTGGTAATTCTTCCAAAAAAAGAGGTATTCTTATTCGAGAGACAAAAGCAACGATTGTTAACTTCTTCGTCCAAAAAGCCCGCAATGCCAAGTTGGTGACTACCTCAACAAACGGCGTCGTCGTTCGTGGTAAGGAAGCGAGGTGGATTGACATCATTTTCACTTGATCTCGCAAAACGTGTACTTGGCAAGACGTGTTCCTAAGAAAAATGTGTTAGCCTAACATTGATGGATTGGCGAACGCTACCGCCCGTTCGCTATGCTCGTTCCTCCCATCCCCGTAAGATTCTCAGCATCCGCCCCATCTCCCAAATGCACAACCTCCAAAGTGTAGACTACAAAAAATAGAGAAAATTGTCAAAAAAGTCATAAACCTATTAGACTTTTGCCAATTCAATCATAACCTTTCAATTTTGCTAATTGAGTCCTAAATCTTTTCACGTTTTGTCAATGAGTCCACCCGGCAAATTGAGTCCATCCTGGCATTGGCCATCGGATGGAAAAAGGGAAAAAGAAAGAAGAAAAGGAAAAGAAGAGAAGAGAAGAGAAGAGAAAAGGAAAAAAAGGAAAGGAGAAGTAAAGAACAAAGGAAAAAATAAAAAATTCGAAAAATATTATTAAAAATTATCCACGTTAGCATCGATCGTGCCACATTAGTGATAAACGGCAAAAATTGGTCGGGTAAACTCAATAGGCAAAAAGTTGAAAGGTTTAGGACAATTTTCCCTAAAAAAACACATATCGTTATTGAGACACATACCGTAATTTTTTTGTGACGGAAAAATAATATCGAGAAAATTTCTTATCGTAAGTAATTGAAAACAAACTAAAACGATGTTCGTTGACGAGAAAGCTAGTCATTGACTAAAAAAAAATATGAAATGGCTTGCACGAGAGTGATTCAAATCTCTCCTGTACATGGCCACTAGACAAACAAATTGACGTGTGCGTGGGTGAGTGATTCCGGGGATGGGAATTTTTTGGGTATTGTGTATGGACGGGTGTGTGTGTGTGTGTGTGGGGTGTTTGTCGATGGGTAAATTGCAAACGTGAGATAGAATACGATCATCACCAAAATATAAAAAGGATGTGCCACCAACCAAGGATGAAGATTGGGATAGAAGAAGTTCACCACTAAGGCTTATAAGACAAGCCACTCGTCAATTCTACGGGACGTCGGGATAAAAGAAGCTCACCACCAAGGCCTTAAGGAAAACTCCCAACCGATTATAAAATGCTTCTTGAATCCACTCTCTAAGGATTAAAAAATTGATATAAGAGCTATCTACTCTCTAAAGATATGTGCTCGCGGAGAAAAAACATGTATTTAACATTCATCAAAGTGTAAGTCTGCATTACAAAGGAGGACTCTCCTCTATTTTTGGAGGAACTAAGACATTGGAAATAAACAAATATTAAAGACTTAGAAACTAGAAAGTAATTAAAGTCCTAGGAATTTAGTACTTTGACTCTGGAAATTTACATAGCGATTAAGACTCATAAAAACCTAGAAACTTAGAAATGCATTAATGACACATAGGAATTGTGGAGTGCAATAAAAACATAGAGACTTGAAATCTCGACTCTTTAGCCTTGCGGTTTATCTTCCAAAATTCGTCCACCAACTTTGACCAAACAAGAACCATATTAATAAATCAGCAAATGCCATAGGAAATTACTTGGAACAACCTCCCTTCAATAGGTTGTTGATCCGCATTGAAAGCAACCAATCTTTGGTGAAACGACATTAAATCGGCTAAATCAAGAATCGGCGATAAGTCGGTAGTTCATCGGCATTTTCATGTTGGATCCATCGAAGCAAGCCGTGATCAAAATCAGCTTGGGCTTGCACGAACATCGATTGTGTTGGGATCGCCGATTGAATCAAGCCGGGACTTAAGGAATGTTCCATAAAATCGGGTGCTCCCGGCATCACAAAAACAAAAAGGGATTTTTACAATAAAAAAAAAATTGAAAGAGAAAGAACAGATGAAAAAGAAAGGAGGAGAATTTAACGACATGGGAGGCGCCAAACGAAATTGGCCATTAGGATAAGGGGGCGGGGCCTCGCGCTTAAAAATCCCATCTTTCTCTCCCTCCCGATATTTCTCTCTCTCTCTCTGCGACAATGGCGATTGCGGCCGCCAGCTGCTGCTTCTCCTCCCTCTCCTCCGCCGCCGCCGCTTACCGCGGCTCTCTCCCCGGCCTCGGCCTCGGCCGCCTCGCTCCGCCGCCGCCGCGCGATTTGCCTTTTCCCCTCAGCTGCAAGTCCGAGCACAAGAGAGCTCCGAAGAGAGATTCCTCCTCGTCGTCGCCTGCGAAAACGAGCAGTGACAAGGTACTTCGCGCGCACGCGCTTTTTCAGCTGTTGAGTCATTAGAGCATGCACGGCTACTACTAGTGCTTGCCGCAGAACTGATTGTGCCGCGTCTCTGGGAGTAAAACTTGTCTGTTGTTTTAGTTTGACGACGCGCGAGCGCCAGTTCCTAGGTTTGGTAGCTCGTTAGGGCGTTAGGTGGATGATTTGCGCGGTTAGCATTTTGATTATCTGTACTGCCGTGAATCATTCATCGTCGAATGAGGAGAGATTTGTGTTTGTGGAGACATGCGTGACATTCATGATCTAACACACTTGGAAAATATGCCTCATGATTGTGCACTGTTCACGCTTAATGTGATGATTGATGTCGCGGATACCTGCAAAAGGACAGATATGTTTCGCTAGGGGAGCTCCGAATATGCAAAATGCGAACGTTAACCATATAAATCTTTCTGCTTGGGTTTCTGTATTGTCTCAACTTGTGGTTATGATCAGGCTCCAGGTTTTCTTAACTCTCTCTTCACTCGGTTTGCCATATTTAGGGGAAACCTATTTCTCAGAAAAAGTATCCTGGAAGATCAAAAGATGAAAGGCCTTATCCATTTATTGATGGTGATAGGGATAGAGGATCTGCAGGGCGATCTGAATCTACGGCGTTCGGTTCGTTTGGCCTGCAAAAGAAAGAAAAGAGGGGTTATGATTTCACGGAACAGCAGGTATCTCTCATGAAATCTCAACTGATATTTTAGATGTTTGGACTCTTTTATCTCCTTGTATTTTACTGTTTTGTTGATATGATATTGTTGTCCCCTATGACAGTCACAAACTGAACTTGGGAACATCCAAGATGCAGCTTTTCTCAATGCCGTCGTTAAGGTAGACTATGTGTTGGACTTCATTTTAACGTCTGTGTTTTTCTCCCAAAAGCTTAATGTTATTTGTTATAGTCACCTATTTTAATTTCTCTGCTGATCTCATCATGAACTTTTTACATGCATCAACTGGAATCTCTTGCTGCGTGTCCAAGTGACAAGTTTTTTTTATTGAATTCGTTGAGCTGTTGTTGTCCCTATCATATTTTATTAGTGAAATTCTAAGTAGCACCGACACCGACATGCGACACACAACACGACACGACACAACACGACACGCTGACATGTCATTTCTCAAAAAATAGAGAATTCCGATACGTTGGGACACGTTGTATATTAAATGTATATTTTTATATACACACGAGGAATCATAATTTTTGTGATTATTGTAATCAAATTAATTTGATTCAAATTCACAAATAAATAAATAATAAAAAAAAGAGTGTCGGATGAGTGTCGGTGTCCAACACCGACACGGAAGGCCCCCGGAGAGTGTCCGTGCTTCCCGGGTGAAATTGTTATATGATTATATCTAGATGCTTCATTTAGAAAAGATGATGATGACGATACTTGAGAATCCTTTTAAGTTGATAATGGCTGTGTAATATTCTAGTGTTTTATCTCCCTTTCTGTATATCAGGTGTATTGCACTCACACGGAGCCCGATTATTCTCTTCCCTGGCAAAAGCAAAGACAATATACAAGTACCGGAAGGCAGGTCTTCTTGCAATAGTTCTCCCATTTGGTATTATTTGTAGGCAATTACTCTTTCTATATGCAAAAGTCGAACTTCCAGTGACTGACTATTCACTCTATATCTTGCTCCAGTGCTTTTATGATTGGTGATGGAAAGCTCTTGACTAATGCACATTGTGTGGAACATAATACACAGGTAATCTACTTATTTGTCGTGCCAAAAGTTTATTTATTATTTGATAGATATCCATGGTAGTTGGAGTTTGCTCTGGTAGTTTCTCTAGCAAACCAGCTTCTCCAGGCTATATAGTTCGATATTGGACAACATTTTGCAGATCTAGAAAATGATTCCCGATTGTTCTTGGAAGAGATTTTCCGAATGTTACAATGGCATATTGGTTATGGCATTCAATACCGTAGGCCATCTTCTTTTTACGTGGTAATTGGCTTAGACCTCGAAATTCTGTGGTTTTGTGATAGGTATCATTAATTATATGGTATGCTCCGCTCAAATCTTTGTATTTCTTTGAAAGCTATCGATGCTTCTTTTCAGGTTGCTTGTACTTGCCCACAACCCTGATTTAGATACTTTCCAGTAATATATGGCATTAGATGAATGTTTACTCTTTTCCTTTTTCATGACAAATATCTGTCTTGACATCTCTTCTGGTCTTCTTTAGTACGGCCATTGACCTTCTTCCCCTCCCTCTCCTGCTCTGTTTATTTCTATTGCCATGAAAGACTTAATTAGATATGCATTTTCGGTATCCTATTTACTGATAATCTCAGATGAAATCCTCAATGTTTCCGCACGGTTTCTTGGCAATATAAATTGATGCCGACTAGTAAAAGCATTGATTGAAATCTCAACCCACCATGTATTTTGGATATTTGTCATGATCGCCCCGGTGGTGATCCTCTTTGACGCTTGACACTCAGCATAGATGTGAAAAATGTTTGATTGGGACTTTGATCAGATAGTACGCTTATGAAAGACAATTGATGACCTGCTTACTGCCATCAGCCAAAAAAGGTGATGGAAAGATAGTAATTAGTCATGTTTTGCCTGGTGGTTATGTTCTTGAATGGATTCAAGATGGATGATGAAGGGTCTGGGCATAGGCATCTGGGTGGCCATAGTTCCTTTTGCAAACCTGTGTTGGTTGTGAGCAATGATGGCGAGTGATGTATGACAAAGTATAGGAAATGGAGTAATAACAACAGAAATTAAGAAGAATATGAGAATAGACATGTGTTTCTAGTAAAGTTTTCAGTATCAATTATTCATCAACCAGATACCAAAAAGAAAATGCCATGACTGATTCTGCCCTTTTGCCAAATCAAAGAAAATGGGGTATGCGTTTTCTGAGAAGCACTTTCCTGTAAAATAGATGGAGACTTCGGAGTAATCTGGATGTATAATTGTGTAGACTAAGCTTCTCTTTGGATGCATTATTTGCTGGCCCCACATTTTCCTCGTATTTATGTTATTGACTTACACAAATTTCTATTCATGTCTTTCTTATCCTTTCTTACGCAAATTTCTCTTTATTTCATTCTTATTTTTTCTTTAATTCATTTCTTTTTGTCCATTTCATTTCTAAATTGTGACTGGAACTACCAAACCACCCAAAAATCTTAATCGTCCTTGGGAATCTCCATCTCTATTTTCTTGTGGGATAGGAGTTATTTTGTTGTTATCTGCCTTGGCATCCTTGGAATTTTGAACTGCCCTGGATGTAATTTGCAGGCAAAATTTGTAAAACCAAACGTATTTCGTTACATTTGTTCATTGATGTTTTCAATTGCAGGTCAAAGTGAAGAGAAGAGGCGATGATACCAAATATGTGGCTAAGGTATTTCACTGGTTCAGTAATCAAGTGATGCATTGTGATATTTGTTTTCTTTTCAAGTAAAGTATTATTTGGCCAATTATTCCATGAATTCGGCATTTTTTTCTGTTGTGTGGATATTAGTGAATGTCACCTAGAAGTTGTGTAAATTTGTCTAAAAAAGGTGTTTAAAGACACAGGTTGATACATGATTCGTCACAGTGAGTGGGTATATAGAGCAAGGTAGCGCGTAAAATATGAGAAGATTAGGAATACACTGAGCAGCCAGACACTCCACAGAAAAAGACGCAGACAATTTGTTTTGTCCAAACAAGTTACAAAGAACTATAACCTACTGGGAGATGTAAATTCTTTTTGAAGCATTGATAGTCCATACAAGCTGTTCTGGCCAAGATCCACTTTACACTGTGTAAACTTCCTATCTAAGTTGATTGATCTCTAAAAGGAGGCTCATTTTATGACTTGGGTGTTCTGTTTGTAAACCTGATTTAATCACCTGTGGAAGGCATATTTTAGCCTCTTAACGAAAAGACCTTGCTGCTGTTGCGTACATGTTCTTGGACAATTACGGTTTAGGTTAGAAGATATCAGCTGAAATTAATGTTTTCCCCTTATATATGCTTATTGTATGAATTATTATGTTTACTGTGTGCTATAAAAGAGCCAAGATTGACCAACTTTTTCATGCATTTGCTTCCATATGAGAAACAAAACAATTCTTCATGCTTACTGTTCTTCTGTTATGTTCATCAAATATACAAGGAATTACCAACCTACATATCTGACCACGGGATAATGTCTTCTTTCATCTAGCAAGGCTATATATTGTGTCGTGAATCATCGTTTATTGACCTGTTTATGCTGGTACATGAAAAATGATCTGATATTGTATATTAGGTTTTAGTGCTTTAGTGTGTGTGTGTTCATTCACCATTTTGGTTTTCCCCCCAAAACAGCTAGATGGTGATTCTCCTTTATTTCGTTCTATGTAATATGGAGCCAGTGTCTAATTATCTCTGTTGCTTTCTCTACCTTTTTCCTTTTATAGGCACATACATGTCCATTTACATCATTGGGTTACCAGTCTGCATTTTTTCTTTTGACTCTTAGTGAGAAACCAAAGCTGAATATGAAGAACTAATCAAGTACTTAGTTCCAAGTTTGTAGTCTTGCATGCAACAATCCCAAGCCTCAGCTTCTTCTTTCTGGTTGAATGGACAGGTTTTGGCTAAAGGCATCGATTGTGATATAGCTTTGCTTTCTGTAGAGAGTGAGGGATTTTGGAAAGGAGCAGAACCACTGCAATTTGGACGTTTACCACATCTCCAGGTGGGAGTTATTTAGTTGTAAAACAAGTAGCTCTCTGTATCTTTTCCCCAGTGGATATAAATTGTTTTGAATTCTATGAAGCTTTGTTTCTAGTTCTTCCGTCCCTAGCATCATTTTTGGATATCTTGAAATTTGGAATCATAATATTATCTTTGCATGGAGATATCTCCTAAAATAGACTCATTTATTATCATAAAGATGACGGGTTTACTTCAGATTAATGTTTTGCCCAAGTGCTAGATATCTTTCTTCCATTATCATCTTGTAATTTTCTTAAATAGTTTTTCTTTGTCTGAGTTATTCTCTTAATTCACGAGAAGCAGCGTCACTATTTGGTTGATGCATCTGACTCTCTACCATTCCATCATGGCTTCTGGCAGAATGCCTTGGTACATAGAATCATAAGTACAGAACTTGGTCCAGCGGAGTGGTCCATAAACCAAATGAATGGTATACAGAGAAAATCTTAAAGGAAGTCTAAGATCCAGGATAAAGCCCTGTGGTCTGACAGAGGAACTGCAATCAACAATTTGGAAGTTCTACATCTTTTCTCTTTTTCTAGTTTTGAAATTTCAGTAGATATTGGATTTTTTTTATAAGGTAATAGAAATTGGATTGATGTGTCATTGAAAGAGCTCATAATTAAAGGAAAGTAAATTTTTGTAATGTTGAATGACATTAGTCTGTTGCTGCACTTTGGCGATAAACATTTTGTCTTTTTTTATCATCTCTACATTGATATTGCAACACTAGAGATTGTATTTTGTCATTGTGCAGATTTGTGATTGTTTGTCTGAAATTTTGTGGGACCAATGCCAGTTATTCTAAAAGCTTAAGTTGTTAAATAAATGTGGGTTTAGCATTTCAATACTCTTTAACACTCCCCTCACGCATAGACCAAATTTCGATCTGATCTAAGACCGAAGTGGAGAGATATATAATAGTGGGGACCTGGAAAGATTTGTACTCAGGTCTCTAGCTTTGATACCATATAAAATTTTGTGCCACATTTGCAACTGTTTAAAAAATTTAAGCTGTTAGATGAATGTGTGATTTAATATTTAAATATTCTGAAAGTTTGAACGAGCTTAAAGTCAATATAGCACCATTTCGTGACTCATACAATTTCCTTTACTCTCCTTTTGTTGGTAAACTTTTCATATTTAGCTGCTCCGTATTGGACAGGATGCTGTCACTGTTGTAGGATATCCGCTTGGAGGAGATACCATTTCCGTAACAAAAGGGGTTGTATCTCGTATAGAGGTTTGGCATTCACATTCAACTGTATTATTTTCTGATAAGTAATGAACATTGCTTCTATTCTTCGATGACCTGTATGACAAATGTTCACTAAATGTTTTATCGTCTGCCTTTTGCTGTGCAAACCTAGTTTGCCGGGGAGTCTTGTACCTCTATAATATCTTCTTGTCCTTTGTTGACATGCGTGACAATGGAATGATTCACGGTCATTTTACCAAAGGGCTAGATCGTGTACGATTGCATGTCTAAATGGTCTGAGAGTGAACATGTTGTCTGTTGGGGCCATAGTATTACGATGTTGATCAATTTGAAGAGTTTGATTACACGTTTACTCTAGCTAATCTCTTGGATATTGCATGTAGCACTCCAAACTAACTGCTGTATCTGACATGGTCTGCTCATGCTATAACATTGAAGCCTTTTTGTTATTGAGTTTGTCTGTGAAGTCCATAGCTTAAGATTGAAGTACTTGTCATCAGGTAACATCTTACGCTCATGGATCATCTGATTTGCTGGGAATACAAATTGATGCAGCAATTAATCCTGGTTGGTGGATCTTTTTCCATTATGAATATGTCTTCATGCATTCTCTAAAGGACAGTTATCCTAATAATAAAACCTTTATTTTGCCATAAATCTTGGAACTCATTTTTTGTACCGGCCTCTGCTCATATTTGCGAGAGTGTAGGTAATAGTGGTGGACCTGCATTCAATGATCGAGGAGAGTGCATCGGGGTAGCATTCCAGGTAAATCTATGGCTTCTGGCAAAATTAGCTTAAGAGCTGTGGTGCTCTTATCTTGGCTAAGTCAATATGGAGCTCTTCTTGGATAAAACGTTCTTACAAAGCTTTTCTTTTAGGTTTACAGATCCGAAGAGGCTGAAAATATTGGTTATGTGATTCCAACAACAGTCGTGTCTCACTTTTTGAATGACTACGAGCGAAATGGGAAATATACTGGTGAGGATTAAGTGGTCACGAGTGCGTGTTTCATGTTCTGTTGTCTTCCGTTCTTAACCTTGTCTTAATCTGAATAAAAGACATAAGCAACCTAAGGGTACCGTAAACATGAAGTTGTAGCTGTATGATTGGGTGAATGGTTTTCAAGCCTGACATAATCAGCAGTGGAAATTTTGGAGCTTAAATCAGCTTGAAAGCTTGTAACATATAATGCACAGTTTGTCACTTTGCTTACTTGTCCAATGATTATCACTAGAAGTTTCTTCCCCTGCAAAGCTTTTACAAGCTGGTTAAATTTATTCTTGGTGGTACTTAGGCTTCTGTGGCAGCTCTTTGGTAGTATATTAAAGCTCCTTACCTAGAGCTCTATTTTTTATGTAACATAAGTGGAAGTTCTGCCTTCTGATTATTGGGCATAGCTTGCTACTCATTTCTTGCAATGTCTTAAAAACCTTCTTGTTTTGGTTTCATTTTCTCCTCACTATTTTTGTAGCAATTTGAATTTGTCAAATGGCCTGAACCTGTTAAATCGATGGAACAATTTTCTTATTCATGAAGGTTTTCCTTGTCTTGGAGTCTTGCTGCAAAAGTTGGAAAATCCAGCTCTACGTGAATGCTTAAAAGTACAGTCCAACGAGGTACATCTCTCATTTACTTGCAGGAAGGCCTTCTTGGATCAAGTTGTGCAATTATTGATGGATATTGGCATATCTATAGTTGCTGTTAATTCGTTCATGTATGGTGCAGTGGTCAGATTATATCAGTCAGCATCTTTCATATTTTAGCCAAATCCATCAGAGTGCATGCCCTGCCCCAAAATATGCAGTTACTGGCAATTTAACATGTCCAATCATCTGTCGCATGAAACACGGATAATTCAGGACCCACCTTGCTTCTTGGCTGATATCACTATGCAATGGAGTGACATGTCCATCATTTTGGGATAAATTCAGCCCAATAAAATTTCTTATCCGCCCTGATTATTGATGTTTAAGATGTTAGATTTGTAGCACATGACATTTTGCCCATCTTCTGCTCAATAGTTATTAATTGAATGGTATCTTTATTTGGATAGATTATGCCTGTAACTTGAAAGCAACCTATATCTGAAGTGAAAGCTAGCTTTGTTTTAAAACCCTATTACTTGTAGGCCAATGATGTCCTTATCCGTTTAAATATCGTGCGTTAATTAATTGGCATTTTGTAAATGTTTCTGTAGTTTTATATTGATTTTCATACTAAAATTAATGGAAATTTATTTGTGTATAAACTGAAAAACATAGTTTTACACATACGGCCTCCCTGTCATGTTTTAATTTTCTGAAACCCATCATCTGGCTCCATCGATATTGTTTCTGTCATTTGTGTTTCATGCCTGTTTTCATAATTTATATATCTTCAAGAGCGTCTGAGACTACAGAAAATGCCAGAGTTCTGATTTGCTCTGCCTTTTATTAGCAAATTGCTGCATGTCATAAATAAGAGTAAATGCAGCCTCCTTAGTGCTACTTTTCGCTTCTTTTGTGTTCATGCGGATTCAAGAGCTTGCATCTGCTGTTAGTGTTGTTACACACCATCCTCATAAGAATTGCACATGTGCAGGGGGTGTTGGTACGAAGAGTGGAACCAACATCTGATGCAAATAATGTTTTAAAAGAGGTATCCTACTGTCTCATGGAGTACTTTTGACACAGTCAACTACTCTTTTATTTATACAATTGATTGCTTTTCTTAACCATCAAAAGTTGGAGCTCTAGGTAAGGAGCTTTACAGGAAATAAATTTTGTTTAGGCAACATGAATGAACCTTCAACTTGGTTTTGGTATAAATAGTTGTGCTTGTAATGTTTCATTCTGTCAATTGTTTCCCCCTTGTCATAAGCATGGATTGCCTAAATAGGTTCATTAAATTGCTATCAACTATGTTTTAAAGGGATAAAGGCTTGCAAATTCACACCATGAACTAGTATGCCAAAGTAAAGGTTAAAAGGTGGGAAAATGGTCTTATGTGGCTGGAGTATTCTAAGTAACTCACGTGATCATGTATCTATGCTTTTCCAGGGGGATGTGATTACTAGCTTTGATGATGTTCATGTTGGGTGCGAAGGAACTGTGCCATTCCGATCATCTGAGCGCATTGCTTTCCGCTACCTAATAAGTCAGAAGTAAGGAGCTCATTCTTCTAAGCAGATGTCAAAGGGGAAAGATATTCCCATGAAACTTCATGTTAGTCTAGTACCTACGACAATCAAATGTTGGCTCAATCTTGTTCATTTTAGGGCTTTCCCATGCTTCCCAGCTCTTTGTTTTGTGGTGGAGTTTTGAGTCATCAAAAGACTAGTTATGTCCATCTCTTATGTCATTGAGATGTGAATGAGATGCATTACATAGTGGAGTCATTCACATATAAATCAGTTATAATTACGCAATTGTGAGATTGCTGCCAATGATTTGTACTTGCTCTGCATAGGCCTTATTATCATAATGTGGTGTATAAGTGTCATCTTGGAATGACGAGACACTTTAGCGTGCATAATGGAAGGTCAAGGAAGCAGGTTTTATCACTGCCACTTGAAACTTTTGACAAAATATATATAGGGAGGAATTTATTTTTCCTTAATAGAAAGAGAAAAGGGTCATATTCTTATGTCCGTCCATTCTTAGTATGCATTTCTTGTAATGCATATATGCTCCTTTTAGGTTTTTCATTGCGTTCTGTCATCACAATCGAAACTATTGTCCTTCATAGAAGCTATAGCCCCAAGATGTCAAGACAGTTCAATACTCGTGCTTTTATTGACGACATGTGATGTTACGCAGATTTGCTGGTGATGTAGCACAGCTTGGCATTATTAGGGCAGGGGGGTTCATGAAAGTTCCTGTAATTTTGAATCCACGAGTTCATTTGGTAAATTACTATAGACTTTTATCTCTACATAACGTTTTATAGTTTCTGAAACTCTCCTTTGTGACAATCCTGTATGGTTTATGTAGGTTCCCTATCATATCGAAGGGGGTCAGCCTTCTTATCTAATTACAGCCGGTCTGGTCTTTACCCCGCTATCAGAACCACTAATAGAGTATGGTCCAATTTTCCACCGGCCGGAAATTCTTCTAGATATAATGTTCACATTTTGAATTTAATATTATATTGTGATTATGTCTGACAAAATTCTTTTCTTACTGTTTGGACAGTGAAGAGTGTGAAGATTCTATAGGGGTAAGTCATAAGCATTTCTAGTAACACTTTTTACATGGTTGATGATATGACGAATAATATTATCATGTACTGTTCAGAATTATGATTTTTTTTCAGAGCAAAAGTACAGGATATTCTTGTAATTAACCATCTGAAATAAGTTTTACATGTGCTCTTTGTGGCAGCTAAAATTATTAGCAAAGGCTCGCTATTCTTTGGCAAGGTTTAAAGGTGAACAAATTGTGATCCTATCGCAGGTTAGTAGTATCTATATTTATATGATATGATTTCCCTCGAGGCTTTATGAAATTCCAATCAAATCTACTCCGAAAATTAGACATCAACAAACAAAAGAAAAACAATCATTTTGCTTTCCTTTCCTGTCTTATTCCATCTGGAGAACTATATCTTGCAGTCTCCCAGATCCTTCTCATTCAATCACGACTGTAATTCTTCATCCCTTTTCATATGTATAGGTGCTGGCAAACGAAGTAAACATAGGATATGAAGACATGAGCAATCAACAGGTAATATGGCACTGCACGTATGTTAGCTTTTTTATATTAGTATTTGTCATGTACTCAAGAGGAAGTATTATCAGGTCTTGAAGTTCAACGGCACTCGAATAAAAAACATTCATCACCTCGCCCACCTCATTGACTGTAAGTGATGACATTTGCTCCCTTTCCCTTCTTAATACGACCTTGGTTACTATGACACTCCTAATTTGTTCACTGGTTTTCTTAGCATGTAAAGACAAGTACCTAGTTTTTGAATTTGAAGACAACTATCTGGCTGTCCTGGAGAGAGAAGCAGCTGTGGCGGCCTCGTCCTGCATTCTCAAAGATTATGGGATTCCAGCCGAAAGATCTTCAGATCTTTTAGAACCTTATGTGGATTTGCTAACGGATAATGAAAAAGTAGAGCAAGATTTCGGCGATAGCCCAGTTTCAAGTTTGGAAATCGGGAATGATGGAATTTTGTGGGCATAGTTAACTGACAGTCGAAGTCGGCCTAATTTTTTTCACCCTTATAGCATCTCTACTAGAGGCAGGGTTGCATCATCGATAAGGATGATATTATTTTTTCGAGCCTGTGTGATTCTTGATCAATTTTTTCTTTTATCAGGTAGAGATCGAATTATGAGCGGTTCTACATGTAAATTATCGTAGTCTTTTTTTTTTATTTTAAATTTTGACAACCGAGTAATTCCAGATCTCGGGTCGAACAGATCGTGAACAGATCGTAATGAATGAATTTTTTTAATAATACTTGAATTGTTATATGCATATCTTTTTCTGTTACCTTGCTATAGCACTTTTGAATTCACTTTCACCGGTGCAAGTTTATCTAGCCTTATCAAAGTTGACTGATCTTTGAAAGTGTTTACAGTTTGCTTCTTCGCTCCTAGTTTTATCCTTGGTTGATTATTCTCTTTTTGCCTTCAACATTGACAAGGTGAGTGTATGGAAGCAAGTTGGAAGAAGATCATCTACCCGCCATGGTATTTCCATCGATGTCTTAACTATTGATAAACATCGTTTTGATAAAGGAATGTGTGCTACATGTTATCGTAAAAGAAGGGAAAATGACACACAGAATTTTTGAATTTTGGTTCAATGTGCAATATCGTCTCCCAACTTTTAATTTATTCAATGTATCAAATTGCAGTTGTCTTGCAACGGTTTCGGCAGCAATTCTCTTGCCATACCGGGCGACATCACAGAAGCCCCTTGATGTCGTTCGCAACGCTTTGGGCGTCGTGAGCAGCTCCCAAGAACCCTCTTCTCGACAGTCCCACGCAGTATAAGCCATTCTTTCCTTTCCACTTGTTTGGACAACTCGGCTTCACGATTCCATCGTCGTTCAACAGGCAATCCTCTTCCTGTCATCAGGAAGGGAAACAAAGTGAGAACTGCATGATCTGCTCTATAACTTCTATGTGAACAGTCAGTCGATCATAGTCCCGGACAATCATTTACAAAGTATCGGCACATCTACCGTCCGTCCACTGTACTCAAATCAGCTATATGTGCCAACTACAAGAAATTTTTAATACTGTTTTGGAAGCCATCGAATTAACATTGAGTACAACCATATCTCTTAACCAAAAATTGGAAAGGAAGAAAGAAGGTAAAGCTATCTTTTTGCGTCATGAAGTGAACGACAAATTCGAGAGAGAGCCGGGTACCTTGACCTTGAGCCACTGTTTCGTCGGCCGCTTAAAGCCGGTGGCGAACACAATGGCATCGAACGAATGCGAGTGTCCATTCTCGAACACCACTTCGTTGCCTTTTATGCTTTTGACTGCTGGCAAAACCTGCAGAAGAATGTAACATGTCGTCCAAGTTCAAGCAAATCTCAAGCTCCTTAGGTCTTGTTTAGTAACGTTTCTATTCCCAAAATCAATTTCTATTCAAAAATAGCTTTTTCTATTTCTATTCCCTAGACAAGTTTCTAAACAAAAAACACGTTTAGTAACTGCAAAAAATATCTATTCCCGGAGTAGAAAAAGAACAGAAATACGTTTGATAGGACACTAAAAATTTCTACTCCCAATTTTTTTATTTAATTATAAAATTATCGGTGGAAACTTAACAATTCATGTTTGGATAAAATTGGACTAGAAATAGAATATGAATACATTATGATATAGAATTGGATGATATTAATACAATCATAAAGAAAATTACTCACAAAGCAAATACTAGGTGGTGGTCGATGAAATTGCAGTTTAGGAGACTTAACAATTCATGTTTGGATAAAATTGGATTAGAAATAGAATAATAATATATTATGATATAGAATTGAATGACCTTAATATAATTATAAAGAAAATTACTCATTATAGATAAAGCAAATATCGGGTGGTGGTTAAGGAAATTGCATTTTAGGATGTAGGATTTTAGGATTTGGGGTTAGGGGTTAGGGGTTAGGGTTTTAGGATTTCGGGTTTGGGGTTTTGGGTTTAGTGTTTCAAGTTTCAGGTTTAAGGGTTTGGGGTTTAGTGGTTTAAGGATTCGGGTTTTAGGTTTTGGATTTAGGGTTTAAGATTTGGGTTTAGCTTTTAGAGTTTCGGGTTTGGAGTTTTGGGTTTAGTGTTTCGGGTTTAAAGATTTGGGGTTTAGTGGTTTAGGGATTCGGGTTTTGGGTATTAGGGTTTAAGGTTTAGGGTTTGGGGTTTATGGTTTAGGGTTTGGGATTTTGCGGTTTAGCGTTTTAGGATTTAGAGTTTGAAATTACGATTTGAGGGTTTAGGTTTTAGGGTTTATGGTTTGGGATTTTAAGGTGTTTTTGGGTTTAGGATTTGGGGTTTAGGGTTTCGAGTTTTTAATTTTAGTGTTATGGGTTTTAGGGTTTGGGTATTGAGGTTTAAGGTTTTGGGGTTTAGGGTTTAAAGGTTAAGGCTTAGGGTTTGAGGGTTAAGGTTTAGGGTTTTAGGGTTTGGGGTTTAGGGTTTAGTATGAGAAGCTGATCTTGTTTCTCTTTTTGTTCCAGAAACATAAAAGAATATTTTTTTTACTTCTTATTTCTGTTCCAAATCTATTTTCTGACCACTTTTATGTTTCGGGAAACAAAAAAATTAACTGACGTTACTAAACGGATTTCTATTCTTTTTCTATTTCTGGAATAAAAGAACATAAAAACAAAGAAACAGAAACGTTACTAAACATGCCTTAATGACATATTCACCTTATATCAATCTTGCAATCAGTGAAACTGTTCAGACAATAGCTTAAAACTTCTCATATCTCCTTGCAAAATCCTTAATGATAATAATTAAAAGACACGAGTACCTGAATCTCTCCGCATCTGATCTTCTTGCAAGTGCCAACATCGACAAGAGGGTACTTGCCATACTTCATTTTCATGGTGAAAGGGCCCTCCTCGGGTTTCGGGATGCCGAACTTGCTCATGTCCCCGAACCACAGGCGGCTCGCGATCATCGTCAATCTCTCGGCCCAATTGAAGGACAAGTACTTCACCATCACCACCGCCCAGTTCAACATCTCCCTTGTTACAAAGTTGACCTGCAAAGTCACGCAAATCGCCCAAAAAACATAAAACAGTGAAGAAGAAAAGCCACGAAACGCCTCCATACAAAGAGATTTGATCCACATATGCACCATAAGTACATTAACCTCCTATCTTATCAAGCAAATCCAACGGTAATTTCATGTTCCAACCTCAATATTTCGCCCGAAAGTGTTCCAATATTTTCTATCAAACTCGTTTCCTAAACTAGATTAAATCGCACTCCTTACAGCAAGCGTAAAACTCATTTCTGAGCTTGGAAAGATCTCTCTCTCGCACTTGCACACGCATGTGTGCGCTTGTGTGGTTGCGACCACAACCTCAGTGATCACCATGAACAACCTTATGTGTGGTATATTTCCTCGAACCCATCTTATTTCTCGGTACCAAACGTAGCCTATAAGAAAAAGCTAGAGCGCAATCAATGGAATTATATTTTTCACTCTGATGAGCTTCATATCATCTAGACGTATTCTATTATAAATCAATCATCCCCGTATTAAAAGTATGCGAAAACTCACGCTCAATCTCACAAAAAATCTCGATTTTTCATATAAATCATGCACCATGATCGGTTGTGTATCCATTGTATACGGAGAACATGTCTATAAAATGTGTTTCTATACTCCAAATGAGGAAAGATCACATAACGTGGGTATTAGTGTATAGCACGGTGAACGTATGCATGCGTGCGTGCTCCGTATATGGAGAAAAGCATGTAATTAATCACCGGACTCCGGACGACGATGGAGGTGATGGCACCATGGTCGGCTAGATCCAGCGCGATCTCCATGCCCGAATTGCCCGACCCGACCACCAGCACTTTCTTCTTTGCAAACTCCTTCCCGTTCCTGTACTCCGTCGAGTGCATCGCCTTCCCGCCAAAACTCCCCAGCCCCTCCACCTCCGGCACGAACGCGTCGCAGCTCTCGCCGGTCGCCACCACCAGGAACCTCGTGCTGTACTCCTCCACCGCCCCCTTGCCGCCGGCCGACACGTCCCTGGCCGCCACGTGCCACCGCCCTGAGGCTTCGTCGTAGCGGGCGGACTCAACGGACCGGTTGTAGACCGGGCTGATGCGGAAGTGGGCGACGTAGTGCTGGAGGTACTGGACGAAGAGGGACTTGGGAGGGTACTTGGGCCAGTCGGCGGGGATCGGCACGTGCGGGAGCTGGCAGGTGTGCTTGGGGAGGTGGATGTGGAGGCGTTCGTAGGCGTGGCGCTGCCACAGCGGGGCGAAGCAGTCGGCCCGCGCGAGGAGGAGGAAGGGGATGGAGAGGGAGGAGAGGGCCCCCGCGGCGGCGATGCCGGAGGGGCCACCACCGACTATGATCACTTCCGCTTCTTCGTTCATGTTTTAGTGGTCGAGAGAGAGAGAGCAGTAAAGAAGAGGATTACGATTGTTAATGGTGAATGTGAGGATGGAGGAGTGCGTCTGGACCCTACTGCTACTTAGGGGTGAGAATGGTCAAGCGGGCGGACCCTAACATGGAATCGGGAACCGTCAACTAAGGACCGATTTCGCAAAGTTGAAATTAGGAATCGCTTGTTGTTCCATGGACCCACCAAGTTTTATGTAAATAAAGGTGACTGAGAGTGAGAAAGGGAGGCGATGGACGGTTAGAGGTGTGGTCGTAAGTTGATGGAAGTTGAAAGTCGAGCTTCAGGTTAGGGATTTAATGGTTTTCATTTGTCTAAAAATGTTTCGCTTTTTTTTTTTTGTTGAAATTTTATATATTACCGATCCAGTCTAGACTAGAACTGGAAACCGGACCGGTACTCATCGATTTTAGTAAATTAGAACCAGGAATCGGACCGGTCCTCACGAGAACCGCCGGTTCCGAGCCGATCCGATCTGGTTTCGAGCGATCCGAGCAGTTCTAGATTCCATTGCACACCCCTACTACTACTTGGAGTCTCCTCCCTTGTTTGCCTGGGCATGGGACTCGTATCATTTTCAATGATTGAAGTTCCATTTCATATGATAATTTTTGGAAAATACATGCAATCCCTTTGGATCCCAAGTTTAATAAGATTTTATAGCTCCATATTAATAGTAAAGAACGTTTGTAGCGAGTTCCGGTTAGTGTAAACTTCGGGGTTGATTGCATCGATCTATGTCGCGAAATATTACTCCATACAGGAGGACCAGAGATTTGTGTGCATAGCCAGGATGGAATAGTCTAGCCAAAAGATTCGAATATCCCATGTTAAAAATGAAACTATATTGAGAAAAGTTTTGCTGTTTGAGTTGCAGTTGAGGCTACCCCATTCTTTCAAATAACCTTCGATCCTAAACAAACCCGCCACCGCCACCGCCACCGCCACCACCTCCGCCTCCACCGCCACCACCGCAACTCTGCCTCTCTATCTCCCTCTCCACGGAGCCAATCGACTCTGTCTCCATCGGCGACGGAGCTAAATCATCTTCAACGCAGCCAAATGTGCAGTAGAGAGCAAAACTAGCTGCGTCGACTCGGGCGTACCCGACTCTAGCTTCGCCATTGCCCTACTTTGAATCGAGAGGGAGAGAGAAGAGAGAGAGAGAGAGAGGGTGAAGATAGGGAAGAGGAGAGACATATCATTGTACGTCATAAAGTAGTATTAAAGGGGGAGTCATATGTGCCATGTGGGAGCCGCAGCATCAACGTTGCAGGTTTGCCACCATGAAATCTCTCTTTTGAGTTGTCTTTAGATATATTTGGGTGCATGCTCCGAATAGAAAGCAAAGGTTTTATCAGCATAACAGCTTTTGAATTAAAGTATGAGTAACATGTTGTGAGTCATAAATTATTGAAAGAATAGATCTCATAATAATTTATAATAGATTGTGCTAGCATCATTGTCCTCCACAGCATGACGGTGTGACGATCAAAGGATAGTCACAAAATTTTCTTGAAATTTCAAAGCAAAATACAGATCTCTATTTCACGTTTAGACAAGCATTTTCAACCATTAAGATTTGTCCCAGTGGCCACCCTTCTTACTTGAAAAGTGGAAGGTGAGGAGTTTGATTTCCCACCTTATTAGAGGGGATAGGGATGGGGACGTGTAGTTTCATATGTGGGTTTGGGACGTGTAGGTTCATATGTGGGTTTCGACTCCTACGCCCTGCAAGAATTGGGCAAAAGTTTAAGAGTGAGTTGAGAGTTAGTGTAGGATAGACAAAAAAAAAAAAAAACAGACAAGTATTTTCCATTTATAATTATTTGTTATCTATTTTTTTGTGATCCAAAACATAATATTAATTTAACAGTAGATTAAAGACTGTCACTTAGTCATTTCTCCAAAGCAAATACCTTTTGAGAAAGAAGCTTGAGAGAGGATGAACTAAGGCTCCGATTGTTTCGCGATTTTTCTCATTTTCCGAAGTTTGGATTGCTTAGGGAAATGAGTCAACGGAACATGTTTTCATAGTCAACTGAAAATCTATACTTAAATTCAGGAAAATAATTTCCTCTTTAAAAAATCGGAAATCATTTTCCAAAATATGATTAGATATCGGCACTTATACCATAAACTCTGTGTTTGGGTTTGTTCCTGACTCTTGGCAACGGACCCGGGTCCATCGAGATTGGGTCCAACACCTTGGCACCCGCGTCCGAGTCCATTGAGGCCGGGCTCGAAACCCCGATGCCTGCACCCCTTTCCATCAAGGCCGGGCTTGGGTTTATTAAGGTCGAGTCCTGTGCTCCAGTCCCCAGTACCCCGGAGCCCGTGCCCTGGTCCCTAGCGCCCGAGTCCATCGAGACTAGACCTGGGATCGATGCTTGTGCTCGTGTGTGGGAAGGGTCGGGGTCCATCAAGGCCGAACCCGAGGGCCCTGGCCCGTACGTGCCTAGATAAGGTATGTCTATTTAGGAAAATCAAATTAGGTTTTCCTAATTAAACAGCGGAAAATATTTTTCAGTTCATTTTCAAGTTTCAGCCAAACACCAGAAAATATTATTATTTTCCTGGAAAATATTTTTGAGAAATGTCACATTTTCCGCGAAACAAACGAAATCAAAATGACGAATATAAAATTTATTAAGCTATGACGGGCTAGTGGCGGCCCCCCGCCCCTTGTTGGTCCCAAAAAATTGCTTAAATTTAAGGGTTAATACCATGAAAAACCTCAAACTGATGTATTTGTGACAAATTTACCAAAAATTAATTTTGGGTCATCAAAAATCCGAAACTGGTACACTTACGACAAATTTACCCTAAACTAATTTTATAGTCTCCAAAACTCCAAACTAGTATACCAGTGACATGTTTACTTTTCGTTAGCTTTAGTCAAATTTTACCGTGAAATTATTGAGTTAGATCAAATGTGACTGGCAAGTCCACGTGGAAATCCATATTAGTTAGGGGCAAATTGTCACAAGTATATCGATTTGAGATTTTTGGCGAAAAAATGAATTTAGGGTAAATTTGTTACAGGTGTACTAGATTAGGGTTTTTTGTGATATTAATCCTAAATTTAATCACAAGTAGGGCTAACTCCCTAAAAAGACCTTAATTACAGGTCCAATCTCAATTTTGCTCCCGAATTTCCTTTTTATCTCGAAAAAATCCTCAACTTTTACTTCAGTCTCAAATCTGCTCACATGTCTGGAAATCGTCATCGGTCCCTTCAAGATTGCAACATCAGGAGGCTGCTGTTGTTCCACATGAATGTGAGGGTGTTGATGAAGACGTAGGTTTTGATAACGAATATCTAACTCAGCTGGTGTTGATAATTTTGAAGATCCTGGTGATGATTTTTGGAGGTGTGGGAAGATTTAAGATTATAGCGAAAATTTGGGATTCTTTTTAGACAAAAAAAAAGTTTGGGACATAATTAGAATTTGACCTAAAGTTGACATCATAGGTATAATCTTCGCCCCTCTTTCCCACCTCGATTTCTTGGGTTGCTGGTGGCGCATGGATTTTTTTTGTTTTTGTTTTATCTTGGCAATTGATTATGTGAGCCCTATATGTTCCATGTAGATTTACATGATCAACGACAGTAAAGACTCGATACGATATGCTTGAATTCAAGCAATCATTTCCGACGATGCAGGTGTAGCATATCAATCATTTTTTAAGGTAAGCTGCACCAAACCCTACAATCATTATTGGCCCCGTAGGATTACCATATCAATAGTACGCTCTTGGGTGGACGAGAGCCATCCAGCATATGAATTATCCCGTTCATGTTCATCAAGTAAAGCTCTACCTAGTCTCTACAAATCTTATGCAAACAAGGATCTTTTTAATAGGTGGCCAAAAAGAGAGTAAATAGTACCACGGTATGTTTACTTACACACATTTTGAAAGTTGTAAATAACATACATTAAAAAAACGATCACATACTTCAGTGGATTTGTTTAAATTTTCAAAGTAAGTCGTGTTCTAAGCGCACCCTTTTTAAAGATTTTTCATTCAAATAACAGCTGCTAAGATAATTACGAAAACCTAATTGAAATCTGCATAGTCGAGACCGAGACGTGATAGACACATATGGCTGATCTTAGGAAAAGTCTAATGTGAAAATAGCATGTCTATCCGTCCAATACATCCGTCAAACTCACGGCGACCGCCAAAGGAGGACCACCCATGCTAAAATATCTTGTTCCGCCATGACCATTCCGACCCCATACAGCCACACATCTCATAGAGAGAGAGAGAGAGAGTACTCGAAAGGAATCGACCGATTATTTTGACCGCCGCCCGCCCGATATACCTGACATCACATTTGCCTTCGGAAATTTAGAACCGCTCGTATTTTATAAGCTTAGTACAACACGTGTCGCTGTCATGTGGTGTATTGCCATCATCGTATGAAATACCTTCTTCTTTACGGTGGCTCTAGTCACATGCAAGAACTTAATGATGAAGGCGCGGCTTGTATGTAGATTAGGCACATGACCCGTGTCAAGTAAAAATATTGTCTTTGCTTGGATCAACCACCGGTACTTTAGCTTGCGTCTTCCCTCATCTGTGAGATGAATGGCGGGATTTTTAAGAGCTTGGAATTTATTTATTGAAGATAGGTTTGTTTCGTCAAAAGAATGGATCGGGACTTGATTGCAACATGGGTCCAACGTTTAAGATTTCTTATGTAATATGAGAAAAGTTTGGAGTATTGTGAGAAAAAAAAAGGAAAAAAAAAAGGGAAAAGTATGAAAAAAGTCATAAACATATTATTGTATTGATATTAATTCAATCATAAACATTTTAATCAGACCAATATAATTCTAAACCTATTTATATTGATACCAATTGAGTTCATCTGGTCAATTTAGGTTAAAAATTATCGACGTGATATCGGTCATCCTATGTGACACGACTGGCACTGACAAGGACATTTTTTTGAAATTTTTAAATATTTTTTTGATTTTTTTCTTTTCGTTTTTTCCTTCTTTTTTTTCTTTCTTTCTTTTCTCTTTTTCTTTTTTCCTTATTTTCCTTCGCCAATTGCCAGCCTCCGTGATGACCGCCAGTGATTGCGAGGGCTGGGCGAGGGCCTCGTAGGTCTCACTTGATCTGGCAAAGAGTGGGGCATGGATTGGGCAAGTGTCCCATTGCCGAATTTGGCGAGGAACAGCCTCATCTAGCCCTCGCCCTTGCCGGCGGCTGTAGGAGCCTGGCGACTGGCGGAGTGAATAAAGAAAAAAAAAAGAAGGAAAAGAGAAGAAAAAAAATAAAAATTAATAAAAAATTCGAAAAGACAATGTCCATATCAAAGCCAGTCGTATCACGAAGGACGGCCGATGTTCGTGTTAGTAATTTTCGGCTAAATTGGAACCGATACGAAAAAAATTTATGACTAAATTAATTCAATTAAAAATTTAAAATTAAATTAGTATAAATGTAATAATTTTGGGGGTTTTTGTTACTTTTCTCCAAAAAAATGTGAACCGTGGCCCAGGTGTCTTGTCGTGTGCATCGAGGACGGAAAAAGTTCTCTCTTTCGTACTCGTGACATTATGATTGTTCTGTTCTCTTCTGCCCCAAAACAAGAGATAATTAAGAGGTGTTGACTTCACGCATCATCTTGGGAAAAACATTCGATGCGGGTCGTTTACGCAAGACATATTCTGGAATGTAGAGGCCACATCCTGAACATGACACAAGCTCCGTTCAACCCACAAACACAAAAAAGCAACATGACAAACACAACTTCGATGAAAAACTGAAGCAGCTATTTCGCGCATCGCTGCGTCATTGTCCCCGTGGATGACAAATTTCAGCAGGCATCGCATGCACGCGATGCTAACACGCGCCGTTTGATCAGACGGTGGATACCCTTCGTCCGACGATATATGTGAGCTAGCTTGCATCCGAATCCGCCATTTGGTAAAACAATGGAAATAGCCATGTCTCAGGTCATTTTGTATGATGCGTACAACTGCGCATGGCCAAAGAAGCTGAAGGTCCAAGTCATTCTAGAATCGACAAATTCAATAATGGAATCGGTTGCTTCCATTCGTGGCCCGAAAACCAAAAAAGTCAAGTTGTTTTCCTTCGTAAGGCACTAGTTGTAATGGGACAAGGACTGTGCTGTCGCCGATCGGGGGTATGCAGCCACCGGATCCTGGTCCCCAGAAAGGGAAGGAAAATCAGAACGAGAGCGGAGACCATCTGTACAATGGTGGTTGCTTTAAGATTGGTCTACAAAATCGATACACTAATTGACGTGCAAGACCGTAAGGCGTTTAAAATGAAATGGTTCACGCGACATATTCGACACAGAATATTAAGGAGCTGCTTATTTAATTGATATAACGATGTTATAAACCAATGTTCAAATACTTGGCATCTCTGTTGGGCTAGAATCCCATGAAGGTAGACCAACCCCAGAAATTGGGTACCACATCAGAAAACTAGCAGAAAGCTCAAACGTGTTTGCTGCAATACCTTCATCTTTTTCCCAATATAAGTATTTTCATAGTCTGTCATCCGCACGTATTAGTTGCTAACCTAAGAAGCCAGGATTTTCAGCCTCGAGACTCATCAATAGGCTGAAAGAGTGCCGTGTAATGGAGCATTCAGACCCACCTTTACTATATATGCACGGGGTCGCTCCACTGTGTAACGAAGCGTATCAAAATTATGAAATTTCTGGTATTTCAAAGGATTGTCAGCTGACGACCGTCTCTCTCGGCGAGCCCGGGATGTATTGCACGAAGCCCCTCCCTCCAAACACCGGACGCATACAAGCATTATCGAACTTACGCTAGTAATAGTGCACGGTGTGAGTAGGAGTTGTGAAGAGCATGCGTAGACTGCTCGGACGGGTTGTACCGTTTTGGCCGTTCATAGCAACTTCCGGGTCTTGACCGATTTCGAGTAGAGGCAACGTAAGAGATTTCAGTGAGGATGCTTCAGATTCCGCCATGCTACTCAAAGGCTTCCGCAGGGGCAGCAGGAATCTTATTAGAGGTTTGGTCAGCAACCCAAACACCTGCAACAAAAGAGGAGAATAGTCTATACATCAGATTTGTCGCTGTTAATTCATAGTTCTTAAAAAGAGTGTGCGGTCTAAAGTTTTTTACAGAAGCTCATACTATAGACATACTGATCCTTAAATTGAGGCCCATGCAGGCTTCTTTAGGATCACCTGTGGTAAAGCCGGGTACCCAAACAAGAGATGGCTCTGAATAGATGGGTTTGCACCTCCATCCAGTCCAGAAACCATAAGCCTTAATTTGTGCTAACGTTTCCCACCTTCCAATTAATTTATAATCTAGCTTAATGGCCATTCAGATTTCTTGCTCATGCAATAGAGGCTTAATTTGCGGAATACATGGCCTGTGAACTGAAGCCCCATTGGATTATATGAATATCCCACACAGATTCTAACTTGACGAAATTATACATGTATACGTACTATTGTGCCAGAGTCCGCTAAAATAAACCACTGCCCTTACCACTGTGCTGAAGAGGATTATTGAGATGGTGCTGGTGATCATGATAGCATTTACTCGCAATTGCGTATGGCCTGATCTGGTAAACTGTGTGAAAGTTGAAATGTGAGCTTAGCACATTCAACACTCAAATATAGGAATGCAGCTTCAGTGTATCGTGGATAAATCATCTGGATGAGGAATAGGAGATGGACAAAATTTTGTCCAAGAAATCTTAAGAAGACATGAGGAAATACTTATTGACAGGAAGGCAACATGCTCATACTCAGATAGTGCCCAAGAAAACTGAAACGTGGCCCAAAGTCTAGCCTAAGAAGCATATGAGGATGTTAGAAGGGGTTCTCTGTCAAGTTTATGTGACCATAAGACAAAGTAAACTAAAAAAACTCCACAGAGCCACCACAGATATCGAGGATGGTAATATCGTCAACTTTTTAATTTTCTTCCAGATATAGATTTGGCAGTAGCAGTTTGGCAAACATACTTATCTTATAAGTTACAACGGACTACATACAAAAGGGAATGCTACCTAACAAAACTACGTTAGCAGTTACATCAGTAAAGCGCATAATGTTGGGCTACACGTGAAATTGAGATAACAAAAAAATGCAGGAAGATAACCACATTGACTATAGTGACTGTATCCGTATAAATAAAAATCATACAATTGCTCTGTTTCTATGCATGCAGACGGGTGTATTTGATTTTGAAGGGCACAATGCAATTGGCCAACCTTTGCATTGTATCTACGTTAAGACTAGACTGATTGAAAAGGAACTATGGCATCACCCTAACAATATATAGCCAACGTCATTAATAAGTCAAAATTTTCCCAGTGATACCTTATTATAAGCAAGTGCCATTGATACAGCCCCTCGCATGAGCCCAGCCCACCATATTGTCACCTGTTATGGTTTCCATCATTTGTTGGCTCATATGATGGTTAATAAAGGTAATTACTTGGAACTAGAAAAGCCGACCTGTTGCTTAAAACTGATTTTATCATCTGGAGACTTTTTAGTTAAATTGGAAATGAAGGACAGGGGGAACACAAAAGCAGCCCTCCCAAGGACAACTAGGCCAAGCAGTATGGTGCTCACTCCAACTGACGTGCCTGGACTGCACAATTCATCAAAGGAAGAAAAAGACCTCTCGTCAACAAAAGCAACATATAAAGAACCAAAAGAGGACCTTAACCCAGGAGACATCCCAGCAAAAGTAAGAATACTAGTATTAGAGAGTAAAGTGTATACTTGTGAATAATTTTGTGTGATGCACTCGCATCTCACCTATACGCACACCAACAAAATGCGAGCAAGCATAAAAGTGCACCCTTAGAGAGAGGGCAAAGGAGGGAGAGAAGCAGATCGATAAACTAGACAGAGATCCTGCAACAAACTATCGCGGCCAATTCAATAATGTAATTGTTGTAAATATTCGAGCACTACCTCTTGCTTACGGATCTCCACTTTTCGATGTCCAGGGCATCCATGCCAACGTACAAGAAGATGAAAATCTCAGAGATAAATGACATTGTTGCAAAAGCATGCCTGCATAAAATGGAACCCAGAATAGGATCTGCATTATTTTTTTGTCCCGCATTGTTCTTTTTTGTAATTTCATTCATCAAGAAAAATTAGATTGTAGGACAGAGAATAGCATTATTGATTGACAGGAGAGAATTACATACTTGGTTGTTACTCTTGAATTTTCAGTCACATTATGCCAAGTGTAATGTGACATCACAATCCCACAAAAGAATACTGTAAGGATGCCACTTAAAGAGAAAAGCTGCATGAAAATAAAAATTACATCAGTCAAATTCAGTTAATGAAAGCAATTGGACCCCAAACTTGCTACACCTAAGAAGGAATCATATGAACCTTACTTCTGCCATCATATATGAAAGATAAGCCATGAGGATCATCAGAGCAACTTCACGATCAGTAGAATGCCTGAAAATTGAAAGACAGCAACATCAGTTTCATAACAGTTCAAGATGCAAATGAACACGGAAAGACTTGAATTTATATATCTGATTATTGGAAAATAAAATTCTGAGGCACCCTTTTAAAGCAGTGTATTGTGCAATGGCACCTTTGGCAGTTCAGCCTCCATCATATTCGATAGATAATCAATTCAAATTACTCTGAAGATACCAGAGCAGCATCTATGCTACAGCTGGAGCTCAAAGTCTACAATACGTCACTGACAAACTGATTCATTATGTCTTCAGGATGCGACCTATGAGGATGTCTAACCAAACTTTGTTCATTACTATAACATGCTTACTGTTCTTTCTCAGAGGATGTTAAGCCATAGATCTTCTTTTTCTTATAAATCATATTGGCAATCCTCGTCTCCACATAATACCACTTTAGCCAATTAATTTAACAAATCTCAGCTAATAACCTACTGGCAATAATATAAAGTCAGGAAAGAAAACAGGCTACAACTCCATGGTGCTCTGCATCTAGGCAGAAAGCAGACTACACCAAATTACTCCTAGTAAGGGACCACATTCATCTCCATATCCCAGAGGAAATGATTTAGATGGACTTCCATTACATTAAAGAAATCGTATTAGAAAACTTAAGCCTGGCGGATACCTGCCGAAGTAGAGTTTCTTAATGATATATGCACAGAGTAAACCAACCTGCAAGTAAAACCAAACAAGATGTCACCCTATAAAAACTGCATTAGTATCCCAGAAACACAACGCTTGAGACAATGATGCATCATGGATTAATATCTATGGCAAGCACCGAGCACCTAAAACTCCAGACATTATCCCCAAAGTCCTAAAATATGCTCTGAAGATTTCAGAAAGAAATACGGGAATTAGCTAGTGTACTTAAGAGGAAAACTGGATAAATCTGCTACCACTTTGCTTCATCCACTAAGCTGTCCTTCATCTGTGTTTCTCATTACTAAAAGTAACTGAGAAACACTGAGGGAGGACGGGATTGATGTTTAACACAAACAGGAAATTCAAATTGCACAACGGAAAAAAAAAATAATGGGAACACAAAAAGATCAAGGATACAATGAACAGAGAGGAGAAACTTACAGCTACACCAAGCAACGTGCTTGTGAAAAATAAATTGAACAGACTGCCAGCAAATCGTGTGGCAATGCCCGAGGTGATATGAGAGAGATCAAATCTTTGGAGTGCGTTGAAGAGGACAACAGAAGTAGCATCATTAACCACGCCTTCTCCAAAAACTAGACTGTATAGTAGAGGCGTCTCATCCTGATTTAGCACCTGGACGTCAAATTGAACGCTTAATTTGAATGTCCGTCTTGTCATCCAAATATAAAACACATTCGCCAACTGAATGCAGCTTTACCTGCAATGTGCAGACAGAGTCTGTGGCAGAGAAAATTGCTCCAAGTGCTACAAGTCAAGGCAAGGAGTAGTTAATATCTGAAAACCATGCAAATGACAGTTGATATGCAACAAATGTTTTTTTTTATGAAGGTAAAACCTATATGGTTTACAGTGAGAGTGACCTGACAATAGCATATATGGATCTACTGAAGGTAAATGAACCAGTCTCTATCTTTCTGTTCTTTTTCTTTTTTCATGAAAAACCATTCTCAAACCCAAAGTATATGTTCTTCTTAGTAATTACAGATTGCAAAGGATTCAAGAAACCTGGAAATCCCAATATGCATAGTAAAGAAAATAAACCCTTCATCATGCAGAGTGGAACTAAGTTTCTAACCAAACTCTATGACTACATAAGACAGAATGCTCCTGTACTCACATCAAAGATTTGGGCTCTGTCCGGATTGACTTTTACTGTTTATTTTTTTGCTTAATTAAATTCTTTCAGTTCACGCACTTTGACTTTTCCTAAATCTAAAACACTTAAAACTTTCACAACATGCAAATGTTGAAACGTGGATCCATGTAAAGTTTGTTCATAACTTTTTCAAATTAGAATAATACTTTAGATTTGGGGGAACAAAAGGTATTTTTTATTTATTTAAATTGAAGTAAAGAAGCCCTTAACTTCAGGAAGCATGCTTTCTGTCAATCAAAATAAAGAATAAGACATACCAAAACAATCTCCCATCTCCACGAAGCCAACATTCAACATTTTGAACAGCTGCGCAGAACCTGTATTAACAATAGGACAGTTATAGAATCACGCAAAGCAGCATATGCTCTTCCTCTGCTATCTTCTTCTGATTCTTCTTTCTTCTTTTTGGCTGGAAAATCAACTATCATTCTTCTGTTTTTTTAAAAGGCGGATTGCACACATGATACTCGATAGGAATATGACACTTGAAAACTAACCTGAGCCTGTAGTTCCACAAGGCACTAAACTAAACCCAATTCTAAATTCACTGTGGAGCTCTATTTTGTCAACCATTTCTTTTGCCAATATTTTGGCAACAGAGAGGCATTATGCAAGAATTTTGACCCGAAAAGTAAAATAGCCCTCTATGGCTGACGAACTAGCAGCGACTCTTGAGAGATGCTCTAAGACAATAATGGTCTTTCAAAATGAATAGTAACAATGATCTTGTTTCCTAATTACATGGGAAATTAGCCAGGGTGCTAACATTTTCTGTTCCTTTTTTGGGCCAATACCAGTATGCTAAATATAAAACTAGAATAGTTCTCCAGATTTTCTTGACTCTTTCACTGCAACAAAATCATCATGCAGTGCGGTGTACATACCTAAAAACAATTAACAGTGCGCGGATTCTACAAAATCAATGAAATTCAAGAGGTTCCACCTGGACAAAGGAAATTTCTAGCCTAATCTGTAATGAACTAGAAGTTTGCCACATTAGATTCAGGACATACCTAGTGATATGATAAAGAAGGATATCAGAGTACCAACCACCCCAAATAGAGTAATTGTCATGAAATTTCTGAAGAACTGCTTCTTTTTAACTTGAAACCTGGGGAAATGAAAATTGCAAATAAAGCATTGGAAAGAAAGTGAAACTAAATTATATGTTATCCTATCCCAGAATGATGCAAAGTAATTACAAGTACACAAATTATGATGGCTTCTGTAAACAATAGATCAGCATCCAAGACAACAGTAATGTGCATGATGTGCCAAGCAAATATCACACAGACACACCAGAGAGAGAGAGAGAGAGAGAGAGCATACATCAGTACACCTCGGCAATCTTAGAGGAAAGTAAAACATTTCTTCAAAAAAACAAAATAACTCTTTCAATTTCGAGTTGATCATAATCTATTCAATGCTGCAGCCATTCCATGTCAAAAGTCGGATTGAAGAATTTAAAGTACCAAACAAAATCTACCAGTAAGTATTATACCACTCAACTGAAACAGTCAACCAGACTTTCTAGTTTCTCGTAAAATGTTTGCAAACTGAAATCTAAAAGTTAATAGGCTCCTAAACTTCATGCAAAATGACTGCATTAGCACTCTATCAATATCACAAATGATTGCCCTGGTCGCAAGCTATAAGTATTTACAATTATAAAGTTTACAATTTATTTTTTATCTCAATTCTCTGAAACTGAACCAGTAACATCAGCTTGACGTCCATTTTTATTTTCTTGGTTTCTTTGCGATGTACCTTTCTTCTTGTTTTGGGATTGTCCCACCTTCACTCGTATTCCAAGACTATTACAAGCTATTAGGTAGATGGGATAGATGGTTGTTAGTAACTCTAGTCTCTCAAAAAAAAAAAAAATGCAAACTCCAACTTACCCAGCATTAAAGATGATAGGTGGAAGAAGATATATAAAGAAAAACTCCTCATTGAAGACCAAGATATGCGAGCTCTTTCCTTCTGTGGTGAGCAGAAGAACAATTCCAGTACAAATACCCTGCAAGAAAGCAACCATCCAGAAACCATTTTTTGGTGAAAAAAATGCTCACAGCATCCTTCTTTCATCATAAATCCATTTATTCCGGATCTCATAACGAAGAACTCACAATCGTAAGGGCTGTAATAGACTCGTTAATCCATCTGCTTTTCTCCAGAAGATGTCCAATGATGATACAAGTGCAAAGGAGCAGAACGAACAAAGTGATAGCATCCACAGATACTTGATCGGATTCTGATCGCATCCCTAGATTCATTAGAACGGAGCCCAAGCCGAACCCCATCACGCCACCTCGAATTCAAGTTGTTCCCGAGAAGTCAAACGCTGCCCATAGCATTGTGATTATGTCTGACAAAATTCTTTTCTTACTGTTTGGACAGTGAAGAGTGTGAAGATTCTATAGGGGTAAGTCATAAGCATTTCTAGTAACACTTTTTACATGGTTGATGATATGACGAATTATATTATCATGTACTGTGCAGAATTATATTTTTTTTTCAGAGCAAAAGTACAGGATATTCTTGTAATTAACCATCTGAAATGAGTTTTACATGCGCTCTTTGTGGCAGCTAAAATTATTAGCAAAGGCTCGCTATTCTTTGGCAAGGTTTAAAGGTGAACAAATTGTGATCCTATCGCAGGTTAGTAGTATCTATATTTTTCATGATTTCCCTCGAGGCTTTATGAAATTCCAATCAAATCTACTCCGAAAATTAGACATCAACAAACAAAAGAAAAACAATCATTTGGCTTTCCTTTGCTGTCTTATTCCATCTGGAGAACTATATCTTGCAGTCTCCCAGATCCTTCTCATTCAATCACGACCGTATTTCATCATCCCTTTTCATATGTATAGGTGCTGGCAAACGAAGTAAACATAGGATATGAAGACATGAGCAATCAACAGGTAATATGGCACTGTGCGTATTTTAGCTTTTTTAGATTAGTATTTGCCATGTACTCAAGAGGAAGTATTATCAGGTCTTGAAGTTCAACGGCACTCGAATAAAAAACATTAATCACCTCGCCCACCTCATTGACCGTAAGTGATGACTTTTGCTCCCTTTCCCTTCTTAATACGACCTCGGTTACCATGACACTCGTAATTTGTTCACTGGTTTTCTTAGCATGTAAGGACAAGTACCTAGTTTTTGAATTTGAAGAAAACTATCTGGCTGTCCTGGAGAGAGAAGCAGCTGTGGCGGCCTCGTCCTGCATTCTCAAAGATTATGGGATTCCAGCCGAAAGATCTTCAGATCTTTTAGAACCTTATGTGGATTCGCTAACGGATAATGAAAAAGTAGAGCAAGATTTCGGCGATAGTCCAGTTTCAAGTTTGGAAATCGGGAATGATGGAATTTTGTGGGCATAGTTAACCGACAGTCGAAGTTGGCCTAATTTTTTTCACCCTCATAGCATCTCTACTAGAGGCAGGGTTGCATCATCGATAAGGATGATATTATTTTTTCGAGCCTGTGTGATTCTTGATCAATTTTTTCTTTATCAGGTAGAGATCGAATTATGAGCGGTTCTACATGTAAATTATCGTAGTCGTATTTTTTTAAATTTTTTTTTGACAACCGAGTAATTCCAGATCTTGGGTCGAACAGATCATGAACAGATCATAACGAATGAATTTTTTTAATGACACTCGAATTGTTATATGCATATCTTTTTCTGTTGCCTTGATGTAGCATTTTGAATTCACTTTCACCGGTGTAAGTTTACCTAGCCTTATCAAAGTTGACTGATATTTGAAAGTGTTTACAGTTTGCTTCTTCGCTCCTAGTTTTATCCTTGGTTGATTATTCTCTTTTTGCCTTCAACATTGACAAGGTGAGGGTATGGAAGCAAGTTGGAAGAAGATCATCTACCCGCCATGGTATTTCCATCGATGTCTCAACCATTGATAATGTCGTTTTGATAAAGGAATATGTGCTCCATGTTATCGTAAAAGAAAAGGAAAATAACACAATTTTTGAATTTTGGTTCAATGTGCAATATCGTTCCCGACCTTTTAATTTGTTCGATGTGGTTCCTGAACTTTAGTTGAATGTGCAATGTTGTCTGTGAACTTTTGATTTGTTTAATATGTTATTTGAATTTTGATCAAATATTCAATGTAATTCTTGAACTTTTAGACATTTTCATATAGTTTAAAGATTATGTTAAATGTTTACTAATAGTTAAGAGATCATATTGAACAGATTAAAAGTTTAAGGACGAGATTGCATATTAAGCAAAAATTTAAGAATCATGTTGCATAAATTAAAATTAAAAGTTTAAGGACGAGATTGTACATTGAGTCAAAATGTAATGATTATGTTGCATAAATTAAAAATTTAAGGATAATTTGTTCTATTATCCCTAAAAAGAAAAATCAATATTGCTTGAAAAGGAAGAATCTAACAACTCCTTTCCATTCCTCCACAACCGCATTACATCATCATACCAAGTACATCTTATCTCCGAGATAAGAAACTATCTAATGAATGATAAGGAAAAGTACCAAAAAAGTGCTAAGCCTATTTCATTTGTACCAATTTAATCTTAAACCTTTCAATTGAGCTAATTTAGTTTTAAATCTTTTTACATTAGTACCAATTCAATCCATCTAACTAATTTAGGTTGGAAATCACTGATGTGAATGCCAGCAGCCCTATGTAGTACAATCGGCACTGGCATGGATATTTTTTTAAATAATTTTTTGAAAGTTTTTTTGAAGATTTTCTTTTTCCTTTTCTTTCCCTTCTCTTTCTGTCGGTGGCCGGTCGGCGAGGGTCGCCCTCGCCCACCACAAAAAAATCAATTGAGATTACCTTTGTCAAAATATAAAAATGACAGGTATAAATAGACTTTAGATTCGGCAAAAGTACACTATAAGTGCCATAACTTGTGTACGGCGATCACTTTGGTGCCATAACTTTTTTTTGGATCACTTTGGTGCCAAGTCGGAGGAAAATAGATCACTTTAGTGACTCCGGCCAAAATTCCGGCCAAAAAGCTGACTTGGCATTTATATTAAAAAAAATGGTCTGACTTGTACATGTGGAAATTATGTGGCTTTTTTTCGAATTTTTTAATTTTTAGAAAAATAATAATAATTAAAAAAAAAAAGTTGCAGCAGCGGCGAGGGAGCCCTCGCCGCTGTTGCCGCCAACCCACCACCGCCGGGACCCAGGCGACGGCGAGGTCTCGCCTCGCCTAGCAAAGGCAAGGTCTCGCCTCGCCCGACCTCGCCGTCACCTGGGTCGCGACGGCGAGGTCTGGCCTCGCCCAACGAAGGCGAGGCCGACCTCGCCGGATCTGGCCCTCGCTGGGCTCGGCGAGGGTCGCTGGGCCCCGACCAGGGGACGGCGATTGCAGACCACTGCACCCACCACCACCGCCGGGGTCGGCCCTTCCCGGCGGGTGGTGGGTTGGCGGCAGCAGCGGCGAGGGCTCCCTCGCCGGCAGCTGCCAGCTCTCTTTTTTTTTTTTTTTTTTTTTTTAAATATAATTTAATTTTTTTTTTAAAAAGTACACGTCAGCGGGCTAAATGGCGTCGTTTTTTATTTTTAATGCTGACTGGACCTCTCCGGCGAGCCGTGTCAGCGCCACATCGGATTTCCGGCGAGCCACGTCAGCATTGGCACTAAAATGATCGTTTTTCAAAAAAGTTGACACCAAAGTGATCCGAAAAAAAATTATGGCACCAAAGTGATTGTCGTACACAAGTTATGGTACTTATAGTGTACTTTTGCCCTTTAGATTCATATATATGGAAATCTCTTTTTTTTTTAATAAAAAAAATCAATAAATAAAACAGTGTGAATCCATAAAAAAGAAAGGTTAAACCGTCAAGTGGCAAAAACTTGTCTGAACTCGATCACCAAGATAATAAAATATTTTTCATTAACTAATTATTTCAAGCAATGCAACGGATCATTTTCAGAAAAATATTTTCTAAATCATTCATTTTCTGTGTCGATGAAAAATACTTTTATGGAAGATGAAAATACTTTTCATTCATTCATTTTTGTGGTGATACAAGGGATCATTTTTAAGAATATTTTTAAATCATTCGTTATACGCAAAACAAATGCTCCCTTAATTTCGGCTGCAATATCATCTACCAAATATTAAGCAAACTTGAACCCTTCTTCTAATCTCGATATTTTCAAAAAAGTTATACAAAAAGCCCATGCATATGCGCAAGATGAGTAATAATTATACTTTATTAAACAAGTAATTCACAAGTAGTCAAGACAACTGTAATTTGATTCCTTAAAAATCCATAACATTATACTTTGGAACGTAAATATATATTATCTTGAACAAAAAAATTAGGTTAACTTTTTTTCCCAATAAACTTATTTTCGTCCGATTAATAGAGTTAGAATTGAGTTAAGGAACCCCAAAATGTCAAAATAACCCTAAGTAAATTTTGTCATAAGAATGTGGACTTTTTTTTTTTTTGGCTAAAACGTAAGAATGTGGACTTGATATGTACGATGGGACAAACTACAGTAATTTGCTCTGATCCGAGACATAAACAAAGACGAGAATAATCAGTGCTGGGGAGGAAGCTCAAGAAAGTCCCGTGTCGACTCGGCGAACCATTAGAGACCCGTCTTCTGTTATACGTAAATTTGGATTTTGCATTTCCTGAATCTCGCCATTCCGATGATCGGGTTCGATTTATGCTCTCAGTTTCTCTATCATGTTGAAGGGGGCTCAGCCTTCTTATCTTAATCTGTAGGTGGTTTGGTATTTGACCCACTAAGGGAATCGCTGATAGAGTACGCTTCATACCTTTTTTCGGCACTCGAATAATTCTCATATTGGTAAAAAACTGTTATGGATCTTTATTAGGTCTGCTGCCGGTGTCGGAAATAGTTTACACATCCACCGTTGAATGGTTGACACGCGGAAGAATTTAGAAACGAAAATATCGACCGCTGTTCTTTACTCGGCTGAGGTTTTCACACGGGTCTTTGGCTGAATGCTCAGCGAGGATAAGATTTTCGTGACCTCAATTCTCTCTTGCTGAATGCAAGTTTTGCTGCAACATACAGGTCGGCTCTCGCTTGTCGATTCGCTCAGCACTATGTTTCGCTGTATTTCAGTAAAACGCTCAGGATCAAGTAGTCAAGCAACTGGTGATAATCATCACCCCTCGATCAGTTACTTTGCTTTTGCATATAGAGAGTAAATGATTGCACTATCAGGAGCATCATATAGCAACGGTTTCGGCAGCAATTCTCTTGCCATACCGGGCGAGATCACAGAAGCCCCTTGATGTCATTCGCGACGCTTTGGGCGTCGAGAGCAGCTCCCAAGAACCCTCTTCTCGACAGTCCCACGCAGTATAAGCCGTTCTTTCCTTTCCACTTGTTTGGACAACTCGGCTTCACGATTCCATCGTCATTCAACAGGCAATCCTCTTCCTGTTATTGGAAAGGGAAATAAAGTGAGAACTGCATGATCTGCTCTATAACTTCTATGTGAACAGTCATAGTCGATCATAGTCTCGGACAATCATTTATATAGTATCGGCACATCTACCGTCCGTCCACTGTACTTAAATCAGCTATATGTGCCAACTACAAGAAAGTTTTAATACTGTTTTGGAAGCCATTGAATTAACATTGAGTACAACCATATCTCTTAACCGAAAATTGGAAAGGAACAAAGAAGGTAAAGCTATCTTCTCGCGTCATGAAGTGAGAAAGAGACGGAACGACAAATTCGAGAGATAGCCGGGTACCTTGACCTTGAGCCACTGTTTCGTCGACCGCTTAAAGCCGGTGGCGAACACAATGGCATCGAACGAATGCGAGTGTCCATTCTCGAACACCACTTCATTGCCTTTTATGCTTTTGACTGCTGGCAAAACCTGCAGAAGAATGTAACATGTCGTCCGAGTTCAAGTAAATCTCGAGCCCCTTAATGACAGATTCACCTTATGTCAATCTTGCAATCAGTGAAACTGTTCAGACGGCTACTGTATTAACTTCAAGACTCATGCACCAGCTTAAAACTTCTCATATCTCCTTGCAAAATCCTTAATGATAAAAATTAAAAGACACGAGTACCTGAATCTCTCCGCATCTGATCTTCTTGCAAGTGCCAACATCGACAAGAGGGTACTTGCCATACTTCATTTTCATGGTGAAAGGGCCCTCCTCGGGTTTCGGGATGCCGAACTTGCTCATGTCCCCGAACCACAGGCGGCTCGTGATCATCGTCAATCTCTCGGCCCAATTGAAAGACAAGTACTTCACCATCACCACCGCCCAGTTCAACATCTCCCTTGTTACAAAATTGACCTGCAAAGTCACGCAAATCGCCCCAAAAACATAAAATAGAGAAGAACAAAAGCCACGAAACCCCTCGATACAAAGAGATTTGATCCACATATGCACCATAAGTACATTAACCTCCTATCTTATCAAGCAAATCCAACGGTAATTTCATGTTCCAACCTCAATATTTCGCCCGAAAGTGTTCCAATATTTTCTATCAAACTCGTTTCCTAAACTAGATTAAATCGCACTCCTTACAGCAAGCGTAAAACTCATTTCTGAGCTTGGAAAGATCTCTCTCTCGCACTCGCACACGCATGTGTGCGCTTGTGTGGTTGCGACCACAACCTCAGTGATCACCATGAACAACCTTATGTGTGGTATATTTCCTCGAACCCATCTTATTTCTCGGTACCAAACGTAGCCTATAAGAAAAAGCTAGAGCGCAATCAATGGAATTATGTTTTTCACTCTCATGAGCTTCATATCGTCTAGACGCATTCTGTTATAAATCAATCATCCCCGTATTAAAAGTATGCGAAAACTCACGCTCAATCTCACAAAAAATGGCGATTTTCCATATAAATCATGCACCATGATCGGTTGCGTATCCGTTGTACACGGAGAACATGTCTATAAAATGTGTTTCTAAACTCCAAATGAGGAAAATCACATAACGTGGGTATTAGTGTATAGCACGGTGTACGTATGCATGCGTGCGTGCTCCGTATATGGAGAAAAGCCGGTAATTAATCACCGGACTCCGGACGACGATGGAGGTGATGGCACCATGGTCGGCTAGATCCAGCGCGATCTCCATGCCCGAATTGCCGGACCCGACCACCAGCACTTTCTTCTTTGCAAACTCCTTTCCGTTCTTGTACTCCGTCGAGTGCATCGCCTTCCCGCCAAAACTCCCCAGCCCCTCCACCTCCGGCACGAACGCGTCGCACCTCTCGCCGGTCGCCACCACCAGGAACCTCGCGCTGTACTCCTCCACCGCCCCCTCACCGCTGGCCGACACGTCCCTGGCCGCCACGCGCCACCGCCCCGAGGCGTCGTCGTAGCGGGCGGACTCAACGGACCGGTTGTAGACTGGGCTGATGTGGAAGTGGGCGACGTAGTGCTGGAGGTACTGGACGAAGAGGGACTTGGGAGGGTACTTGGGCCAGTCGGCGGGGATCGGCACGTGCGGGAGCTGGCAGGTGTGCTTGGGGAGGTGGATGTGGAGGCGGTCGTAGGCGTGGCGCTGCCACAGCGGGGCGAAGCAGTCGGCCCGCTCGAGGAGGAGGAAGGGGATGGAGAGGGAGGAGAGGGCCCCCGCGGCGGCGATGCCAGAGGGGCCGCCACCGACTATGATCACTTCCGCTTCTTCGTTCATGTTTTAGTGGTCGAGAGAGAGAGAGCAGTGAAGAAGAGGATTACGATTGTTAATGGTGAATGTGAGGATGGAGGAGTGCGTCTGGACCCTACTGCTACTTAGGGGTGAGAATGGTCAAGCGGGCGGACCCTGACATGGAATCGGGAACCATCAACTAAGGACCGATTTCGCAAAGTTGAAATTAGGAATCGCTTGTTGTTCCATGGACCCACCAAGTTTTACGCAAATGAAGATGACCGAGAGTGAGAGAGGAAGGCGAAGAACGGTTAGAGGTGTGGCCAAGAGTTGATGGAAGTTGAAAGTCGAGCTTCGGATTAGGGATTTAATGGTTTTCATTTGTCTAAAAATGTTTCATTTCCGTAACAAAAGGGGTTGTATCTCGTATAGAGGTTTGGCATTCACATTCAAATGTATTATTTTCTGATAAGTAATGAACATTGCTTCTATTCTTCGATGACCCGTATGACAAATGTTCACTAAATGTTTTATCGTCTGCCTTTTGCTGTGCAAAACTAGTTTGCTGGGGAGTCTTGTACCTCTATAAATATCTTCTTGTCCTTTGTTTGTTGACATGCGTGACAATGGAATGATTCACGGTCATTTTACAAAAGGGCTAGATCGTGTACGATTGCATGTCTAAATGGTCTGAGAGTGAACATGTTGTCTGTTGGGCCCATAGTGTTACGATGTTGATCAATTTGAAGAGTTTGATTACAAGTTTACTCTAGCTAATCTCTTGGATATTGCATGTAGCACTCCAAACTAACTGCTGTATCTGACATGGTCTGCTCATGCTATAACATTGAAGCCTTTTTGTTATTGAGTTTGTCTGTGAAGTCCATATCTTAAGATTGAAGTACATGTCATCAGGTAACATCTTACGCTCATGGATCATCTGATTTGCTGGGAATACAAATTGATGCAGCAATTAATCCTGGTTGGTGGATCTTTTTCCATTGTGAATGTCTTCATGCATTCTCTAAAGGACAGTTATCCTAATAATAAAACCTTTATTTTACCATAAATCTTGGAACTCATTTTTTGTACCGGCCTCTGCTCATATTTGTGAGAGTGTAGGTAATAGTGGTGGACCTGCATTCAATGATCGAGGAGAGTGCATCGGGGTAGCATTCCAGGTAAATCTATGGCTTCTGGAAAAATTAGCTTAAGAGCTGTGGTGCTCTTATCTTGGCTAAGTCAATATGGAGCTCTTCTTGGATAAACGTTCTTACAAAGCTTTTCTTTTAGGTTTACAGATCCGAAGAGGCTGAAAATATTGGTTATGTGATTCCAACAACAGTCGTGTCTCACTTTTTGAATGACTACGAGCGAAATGGGAAATATACTGGTGAGGATTAAGTGGTCATGAGTGCGTGTTTCATGTTCTGTTGTCTTCTGTTCTTAACCTCGTCTTCATCTGAATAAAATACATAAGCAACCTAAAGGTACCGTAAACATGAAGTTGTAGCTGTATGACTGGGCGAATGGTTTTCAAGCCTGACATAATCAGCAGTGGAAATTTTGGAGCTTAAATCAGCTTGAAAGCTTGTAACATATAATGCACAGTTTGCCACTTTGCTTACTTGTCCAATGATTATCACTAGAAGTTTCTTCCCCTGCAAAGCTTTTAGAAGCTGGTTAAATTTATTGTTGGTAGTACTTAGGCTTCTGTGGCAGCTCTTTGGTAGTATATTAAAGCTCCTTACCTAGAGCTCTATTTTTGATGTAACATAAGTGGAAGTTCTGCCTTCTGATTATTGGGCATAGCTTGTTACTCCTTTCTTGCATGTCTTAAAAACCTTCTTGTTTTGGTGTCATTTTCTCCTCACTATTTTTGTAGCAATTTGAATTTGTCAAATGGCCTGAACCTGTTAAATCGATGGAACAATTTTCTTATTCATGAAGGTTTTCCTTGTCTTGGAGTCTTGCTGCAAAAGTTGGAAAATCCAGCTCTACGTGAATGCTTAAAAGTACAGTCCAACGAGGTACATCTCTCATTTATTTGCAGGAAGGCCTTCTTGGATCAAGTTGTGCAATTATTGATGGATATTGGCATATCTATAGTTGCTGTTAGTTCGTTCATGTATGGTGCAGTGGTCAGATTATATCAGTCAGCATCTTTCATATTTTAGCCAAATCCATCAGAGTGCATGCCCTGCCCCAAAATATGTAGTTACTGGCAATTTAACGTGTCCAATCATCTGTCGCATGAAACACGGATAATTCAGGACCCACCTTGCTTCTTGGCTGATATCACTATGCAATGGAGTGACATGTCCATCATTTTGGGATAAATTCAGCACGATAAAATTTCTTATCCGCCCTGATTATTGATGTTTAAGATGTTAGATTTGTAGCACATGACATTTTGCCCATCTTCTGCTCAATAGTTATTAATTGAATGGTAGCTTTATTTGGATAGATTATGCCTGTAACTTGAAAGCAACCTATATCTGAAGTGAAAGCTAGCTTTGTTTTATAACCCTATTACTTGTAGGCCAATGATGTCCTTATCTGTTTAAATATCGTGCTTTAATTAATTGGCATTTTGTAAATGTTTCTGTAGTTTTATATTGATTTTCATACTAAAATCAGTGGAAATTTATGTGTATAAACTGAAAGACATATTTTTACACATACGGCCTCCCTGTCATGTTTTAATTTTCTGAAACCCATCATCTGGCTCCATCGATATTGTAGCTGTCATTTGTCTTTCATGCCTGTTTTCATAATTTATATATCTTCAAGGGCGTCTGAGACTATAGAAAATATCAGAGTTCTGATTCGCTCTGCCTTTTATTAGCAAATTGCTGCATGTCATGAATAAGAGTAAATGCAGCCTCCTTAGTGCTACTTTCCCCTTCTTTTGTGTTCATGAGGGTTCAAGAGCTTGCATCTGCTGTTAGTGTTGTTACACACCATCCTCATAAGAATCGCACATGTGCAGGGGGTGTTGGTACGAAGAGTGGAACCAACATCTGATGCAAATAATGTTTTAAAAGAGGTATCCTTCTGACTCATGGAGTACTTTTGACACAGTCAACAACTCTTTTATTTATACTATTGATTGCTTTTCTTAACCATCAAAAGTTGGAGCTCTAGGTAAGGAGCTTTACAGGAAATAAATTTTGTTTAGGCAACATAAATGAACCTTCAACTTGGTTTTGGTATCAATAGTTGTGCTTGTAATGTTTCATTCTGTCAATTGTTTCCCCCTTGTCATAAGCATGGATTGCCTAAATAGGTTCATTAAATTGCTATCAACTATGTTTTAAAGGGATAAAGGCTTGCAAATTCACACCATGAACTAGTATGCCAAAGTAAAGGTTAAAGGTGGGAAAATGGTCTTATGTGGCTGGAGTATTCTAAGTAACTCACGTGATCATGTATCTATGCTTTTCCAGGGGGATGTGATTACTAGCTTTGATGATGTTCATGTTGGGTGCGAAGGAACTGTGCCATTCCGATCATCTGAGCGCATTGCTTTCCGCTACCTAATAAGTCAGAAGTAAGGAGCTCATTCTTCTAAGCAGATGTCAAAGGGGAAAGATATTCCCATGAAACTTCATGTTAGTCTAGTACCTACGACAATCAAATGTTGGCTCAATCTTGTTCATTTTAGGGCTTTCCCATGCTTCCCAGCTCTTTGTTTTGTGGTGGAGTTTTGAGTCATCAAAAGACTAGTTATGTCCATCTCTTATGTCATTGAGATGTGAATGAGATGCATTACATAGTGGAGTCATTCACATATAAATCAGTTATAATTACGCAATTTGTGAGATTGCTGCCAATGATTTGTACTTGCTCTGCATAGGCCTTATTATCATAATGTGGTGTATAAGTGTCATCTTGGAATGACGAGACACTTTAGCGTGCATAATGGAAGGTCAAGGAAGCAGGTTTTATCACTGCCACTTGAAACTTTTGACAAAATATATATAGGGAGGAATTTATTTTTCCTTAATAGAAAGAGAAAAGGGTCATATTCTTATGTCCGTCCATTCTTAGTATGCATTTCTTGTAATGCATATATGCTCCTTTTAGGTTTTTCATTGCGTTCTGTCATCACAATCGAAACTATTGTCCTTCATAGAAGCTATAGCCCCAAGATGTCAAGACAGTTCAATACTCGTGCTTTTATTGACGACATGTGATGTTACGCAGATTTGCTGGTGATGTAGCACAGCTTGGCATTATTAGGGCAGGGGGGGTTCATGAAAGTTCCTGTAATTTTGAATCCACGAGTTCATTTGGTAAATTACTATAGACTTTTATCTCTACATAACGTTTTATAGTTTCTGAAACTCTCCTTTGTGACAATCCTGTATGGTTTATGTAGGTTCCCTATCATATCGAAGGGGGTCAGCCTTCTTATCTAATTACAGCCGGTCTGGTCTTTACCCCGCTATCAGAACCACTAATAGAGTATGGTCCAATTTTCCACCGGCCGGAAATTCTTCTAGATATAATGTTCACATTTTGAATTTAATATTATATTGTGATTATGTCTGACAAAATTCTTTTCTTACTGTTTGGACAGTGAAGAGTGTGAAGATTCTATAGGGGTAAGTCATAAGCATTTCTAGTAACACTTTTTACATGGTTGATGATATGACGAATAATATTATCATGTACTGTTCAGAATTATGATTTTTTTTCAGAGCAAAAGTACAGGATATTCTTGTAATTAACCATCTGAAATAAGTTTTACATGTGCTCTTTGTGGCAGCTAAAATTATTAGCAAAGGCTCGCTATTCTTTGGCAAGGTTTAAAGGTGAACAAATTGTGATCCTATCGCAGGTTAGTAGTATCTATATTTATATGATTTCCCTCGAGGCTTTATGAAATTCCAATCAAATCTACTCCGAAAATTAGACATCAACAAACAAAAGAAAAACAATCGTTTTGCTTTCCTTTCCTGTCTTATTCCATCTGGAGAACTATATCTTGCAGTCTCCCAGATCCTTCTCATTCAATCACGACTGTAATTCTTCATCCCTTTTCATATGTATAGGTGCTGGCAAACGAAGTAAACATAGGATATGAAGACATGAGCAATCAACAGGTAATATGGCACTGCACGTATGTTAGCTTTTTTATATTAGTATTTGTCATGTACTCAAGAGGAAGTATTATCAGGTCTTGAAGTTCAACGGCACTCGAATAAAAAACATTCATCACCTCGCCCACCTCATTGACTGTAAGTGATGACATTTGCTCCCTTTCCCTTCTTAATACGACCTTGGTTACTATGACACTCCTAATTTGTTCACTGGTTTTCTTAGCATGTAAAGACAAGTACCTAGTTTTTGAATTTGAAGACAACTATCTGGCTGTCCTGGAGAGAGAAGCAGCTGTGGCGGCCTCGTCCTGCATTCTCAAAGATTATGGGATTCCAGCCGAAAGATCTTCAGATCTTTTAGAACCTTATGTGGATTTGCTAACGGATAATGAAAAAGTAGAGCAAGATTTCGGCGATAGCCCAGTTTCAAGTTTGGAAATCGGGAATGATGGAATTTTGTGGGCATAGTTAACAGACAGTCGAAGTCGGCCTAATTTTTTTTCACCCTTATAGCATCTCTACTAGAGGCAGGGTTGCATCATCGATAAGGATGATATTATTTTTCGAGCCTGTGTGATTCTTGATCAATTTTTTCTTTTATCAGGTAGAGATCGAATTATGAGCGGTTCTACATGTAAATTATCGTAGTCTTTTTTTTTTATTTTAAATTTTGACAACCGAGTAATTCCATATCTCGGGTCGAACAGATCGTGAACAGATCGTAATGAATGAATTTTTTTAATAATACTTGAATTGTTATATGCATATCTTTTTCTGTTACCTTGCTATAGCACTTTTGAATTCACTTTCACCGGTGCGAGTTTATCTAGCCTTATCAAAGTTGACTGATCTTTGAAAGTGTTTACAGTTTGCTTCTTCGCTCCTAGTTTTATCCTTGGTTGATTATTCTCTTTTTGCCTTCAACATTGACAAGGTGAGTGTATGGAAGCAAGTTGGAAGAAGATCATCTACCCGCCATGGTATTTCCATCGATGTCTTAACTATTGATAAACATCGTTTTGATAAAGGAATGTGTGCTACATGTTATCGTAAAAGAAGGGAAAATGACACAAAGAATTTTTTAATTTTGGTTCAATGTGCAATATCGTCTCCCAACTTTTAATTTATTCAATGTATCAAATTGCAGTTGTCTTGCAACGGTTTCGGCAGCAATTCTCTTGCCATACCGGGCGACATCACAGAAGCCCCTTGATGTCGTTCGCAACGCTTTGGGCATCGAGAGCAGCTCCCAAGAACCCTCTTCTCGACAGTCCCACGCAGTATAAGCCATTCTTTCCTTTCCACTTGTTTGGACAACTCGGCTTCACGATTCCATCGTCGTTCAACAGGCAATCCTCTTCCTGTCATCAGGAAGGGAAACAAAGTGAGAACTGCATGATCTGCTCTATAACTTCTATGTGAACAGTCAGTCGATCATAGTCCCGGACAATCATTTACAAAGTATCGGCACATCTACCGTCCGTCCACTGTACTCAAATCAGCTATATGTGCCAACTACAAGAAATTTTTAATACTGTTTTGGAAGCCATCGAATTAACATTGAGTACAACCATATCTCTTAACCAAAAATTGGAAAGGAAGAAAGAAGGTAAAGCTATCTTTTTGCGTCATGAAGTGAACGACAAATTCGAGAGAGAGCCGGGTACCTTGACCTTGAGCCACTGTTTCGTCGGCCGCTTAAAGCCGGTGGCGAACACAATGGCATCGAACGAATGCGAGTGTCCATTCTCGAACACCACTTCGTTGCCTTTTATGCTTTTGACTGCTGGCAAAACCTGCAGAAGAATGTAACATGTCGTCCAAGTTCAAGCAAATCTCAAGCTCCTTAGGTCTTGTTTAGTAACGTTTCTATTCCCAAAATCAATTTCTATTCAAAAATAGCTTTTTCTATTTCTATTCCCTAGACAAGTTTCTAAACAAAAAACACGTTTAGTAACTGCAAAAAATATCTATTCCCGGAGTAGAAAAAGAACAGAAATACGTTTGATAGGACACTAAAAATTTCTACTCCCAATTTTTTTATTTAATTATAAAATTATCTGTGGAAACTTAACAATTCATGTTTGGATAAAATTGGACTAGAAATAGAATATGAATACGTTATGATATAGAATTGGATGACATTAATACAATCATAAAGAAAATTACTCACAAAGCAAATACTGGATGGTGATCGATGAAATTGCAGTTTAGGAGACTTAACAATTCATGTTTGGATAAAATTGGATTAGAAATAGAATAATATAATATATTATGATATAGAATTGAATGACCTTAATATAATTATAAAGAAAATTACTCATTATAGATAAAGCAAATATCGGGTGGTGGTTAAGGAAATTGCATTTTAGGATGTAGGATTTTAGGATTTGGGGTTAGGGGTTAGGGTTTTAGGATTTCGGGTTTGGGGTTTTGGGTTTAGTGTTTCAGGTTTCAGGTTTAAGGGTTTGGGGTTTAGTGGTTTAGGGATTCGGGTTTTAGGTTTTGGATTTAGGGTTTAAGATTTGGGTTTAGCTTTTAGAGTTTCGGGTTTGGGGTTTTGGATTTAGTGTTTCGGGTTTCGGGTTTAAGGATTTGGGGTTTAGTGGTTTAGGGTTTAGGGTTTTAGGGATTCGGGTTTTGGGTATTAGGGTTTAAAGTTTAGGGTTTGGGGTTTATGGTTTAGGGTTTGGGATTTTGCGGTTTAGCGTTTTAGGATTCAGAGTTTGAAATTACGATTTGAGGGTTTAGGTTTTAGGGTTTATGGTTTGGGATTTTAGGGTGTTTTTGGGTTTAGGATTTGGGCTTAGGGTTTCGAGTTTTTAATTTTAGTGTTATGGGTTTTAGGGTTTGGGTATTGAGGTTTAAGGTTTTGGGGTTTAGGGTTTAAAGGTTAAGGCTTAGGGTTTGAGGATTAAGGTTTAGGGTTTCAGGGTTTAGGGTTTAGTATGAGAAGCTGATCTTGTTTCTTTTTTTGTTCCAGAAACATAAAAGAATATGTTTTTTACTTTTTATTTCTGTTCCAAATCTATTTTCTGACCACTTTTATATTCCGGGAAATAAAAAAATTAACTGACGTTACTAAACGGATTTCTATTCTTTTTCTATTTCTGGGAACAAAAGAACATAAAAACAAAGAAACAGAAACGTTACTAAACAGGCCTTAATAACATATTCACCTTATATCAATCTTGCAATCAGTGAAACTGTTCAGACAATAGCTTAAAACTTCTCATATCTCCTTGCAAAATCCTTAATGATAATAATTAAAAGACACGAGTACCTGAATCTCTCCGCATCTGATCTTCTTGCAAGTGCCAACATCGACAAGAGGGTACTTGCCATACTTCATTTTCATGGTGAAAGGGCCCTCCTCGGGTTTCGGGATGCCGAACTTGCTCATGTCCCCGAACCACAGGCGGCTCGCGATCATCGTCAATCTCTCGGCCCAATTGAAGGACAAGTACTTCACCATCACCACCGCCCAGTTCAACATCTCCCTTGTTACAAAATTGACCTGCAAAGTCACGCAAATCGCCCAAAAAACATAAAACAGAGAAGAAGAAAAGCCACGAAACCCCTCCATACAAAGAGATTTGATCCACATATGCACCATAAGTACATTAACCTCTTATCTAATAAAGAAAAGGGAAAAAACCACCAAAAACCCCAAACTTTGCCATCTGTGACACATTTACCCCGAACTTTTTTTTGTGACACCAAAAACCCCGAACTTTGCTTTTTGTGACACATTTACCCCAATGTATTTAGTCAATGGGTATTTTCGTCTTTTTTGCTTTTTTTTTCTTTTTTTTTCCTTTCCGGCGAGGGCCATTCCCTAAAGAAAATCCAACGCCAATTTCATGTTCCAACCTCAATTTTTCGCCCGTAAGTGTTCCGATATTATCTATCAATCTCATTTCCTACACTAGATTAAATCGCACTCCTTACAGCAAGTGTAAAACTCATGTCTGAGCTTGGAAAGATCTCCCCCTCACACTCGCACGCGCATGTGTGCGCTTGTGCGGTTGCAACCACAACCGCAGTGATCACCATGAACAACCTTATGTGTAGTATATTTCCTCTAACCCATCTTATTTCTCGGTACCAAACGTAGCCTATCAGAAAAAGCTAGAGCGCAATCAATGGAATTATGTTTTTCATTCTCATGAGCTTCATATCATCTAGACTCCTTCTACTAGATCAATCGTCCCCGTATTAAAAGTATGCGAAAACTCACGCTCAATCTCACAAAAAATGGCGATTTTCCATATAAATCATGCACCATGATCGGTTGCGTATCCGTTGTACACGGAGAACATGTCTATAAAATGTGTTTCTAAACTCCAAATGAGGAAAATCACATAACGTGGGTATTAGTGTATAGCACGGTGTACGTATGCATGCGTGCGTGCTCCGTATATGGAGAAAAGCCGGTAATTAATCACCGGACTCCGGACGACGATGGAGGTGATGGCACCATGGTCGGCTAAATCCAGCGCGATCTCCATGCCCGAATTGCCCGACCCGACCACCAGCACTTTCTTCTTTGCAAACTCCTTCCCGTTCTTGTACTCCGTCGAGTGCATCGCCTTCCCGCCAAAACTCCCCAGCCCCTCCACCTCCGGCACGAACGCGTCGCAGCTCTCGCCGGTCGCCACCACCAGGAACCTCGCTCTGTACTCCTCCACCGCCCCCTCGCCGCCGGCCGACACGTCCCTGGCCGCCACGCGCCACCGGCCCGAGGCGTCGTCGTAGCGGGCGGACTCGACGGACCGGTTGTAGACCGGGCTGATGCGGAAGTGGGCGACGTAGTGCTGGAGGTACTGGACGAAGAGGGACTTGGGAGGGTACCTGGGCCAGTCGGCGGGGATCGGCACGTGCGGGAGCTGGCAGGTGTGCTTGGGGAGGTGGATGTGGAGGCGGTCGTAGGCGTGGCGCTGCCACAGCGGGGCGAAGCAGTCGGCCCGCTCGAGGAGGAGGAAGGGGATGGAGAGGGAGGAGAGGGCCCCCGCGGCGGCGATGCCGGAGGGGCCGCCACCGACTATGATCACTTCCGCTTCTTCGTTCATGTTTTAGTGGTCGAGAGAGAGAGAGAGCAGTAAAGAAGAGGATTACGATTGTTAATGGTGAATGTGAGGATGGAGGAGTGCGTCTGGACCCTACTGCTACTTAGGGGTGAGAATGGTCAAGCGGGCGGACCCTAACATGGAATCGGGAACCGTCAACTAAGGACCGATTTCGCAAAGTTGAAATTAGGAATCGCTTGTTGTTCCATGGACCCACCAAGTTTTATGCAAATGAAGATGACCGAGAGTGAGAGAGGGAGGCGAAGAACGGTTAGAGGTGTGGCCAAGAGTTGATGGAAGTTGAAAGTCGAGCTTCGGATTAGGGATTTAATGGTTTTCATTTGTCTAAAAATGTTTCTTTTTTTTTTGTTGAAATTTTATATATTACTGATCTAGTCCGGGCTAGAACCGGAAACCGGACCGGTACTCACCGGTTTTAGTAAATTAGAACCGGGAATCGGACCGATCCTCACGAGAACCGCCGGTTCCGAGCCGATCCGGTCCGGTTCCGAGTGATCCGAGCAGTTCTAGGTTCCTTTGCACACCCCTACTACTAATTGGAGTCTCCTCCCTTGTTTGCCTGGGCATGGGACTCATATCATTTTCAATGATTGAAGTTCCATTTCATATGATAATTTTTGGAAAATACATGCAATCCCTTTGGATCCCAAGTTTAATAAGATTTTATAGCTCCATATTAATAGTAAAGAACGTTTGTAGCGAGTTCCGGTTAGTGTAAACTTTGGGGTTGATTGCATCGATCTATGTCGCGAAATATTACTCCATACAGGAGGACCAGAGATTTGTGTGCATAGCCAGGATGGAATAGTCTAGCCAAAAGATTCGAATATCCCATGTTAAAAATGGAACTATATTGAGAAAAGTTTTGCTGTTTGAGTTGCAGTTGAGGCTACCCCATTCTTTCAAATAACCTTCGATCCTAAACAAACCTGCCTCTGCCTCCACCTCCACCACACCACCACCACCACCACCACCACCGCAACTCTGCCTCTCTATCTCCCTCTCCACGGAGCCAATCGACTCTGTCTCCATCGGCGACGGAGCTAAATCATCTTCGACGCAGCCAAATGTGCAGTAGAGAGCAAAATTAGCTGCGTCGACTCGGGCGTACCCGACTCTGGCTTCGCCATTGCCCAACTTTGAATCGAGAGGGAGAGAGAAGAGAGAGAGAGGGAGGGTGGGTGGCCGGACGGTGGTGACGAGAGGCTGAGCAACTCGCGGACTGAGGTCTTTACAACATGAAGATAGGGAAGAGGAGAGACATATCATTGTACGTCAAAAAGTAGCGTTAAAGGGGTAGTCATATGTGCCACGTGGTAGCCGCAGCATCCACGTTGCAGGTTTGCCACCATGAAATCTCTCTTTTGAGTCGTCTTTAGATATATTTGGGTGCATGCTCCGAATACAAAGCAAAGGTTTTATCAGCATCACAATTTTTAAATTAAAGTAAGAATAACACGTTGTGAGCCACAAATTATTAAAAAAATAAACTTAATAATAATTTATAATAGGTTGTGCGAGTATCACCGTCCTCCGTAGCATAATGCTAGCACAACGGTGTGACGGTCAAAGGATAGCCACAAAATTTTCTTGAAATTTCAAAGCAAAATATAGATCTCTATCTCACATTTAGACAAGCATTTTCAACCACTAAGATTTGCCTCAATGGCCATCCTTTCTATTTGGAAAGTGGGAGGTGGGGAGTTCGATTCCCTACCTTCTCAGGAGGCTAGAGATAGGGATGTGTAGTTTCATATGTGGGTTTCAACTCTCATGCCTTGCAAGAGGCTGGGCAAAAGTCTAAAAGTGAGTTGAGAGTTAGAGTAGTACAGACAAAAAAAAAAAGACAAGCATTTTCCATTTATAATTATTTGTTTTCTATTTTTTTGTGATCCAAAACATAATGTTAATTTCACGGTAGATTAAAGACTGTCACTTAATCATTTCTCCAAAGCAAATACCTTTTGAGAAAGAAGCCCAAGAGAGGATGAACTAAGGCTCCGATTGTTTCACGATTTTTCTCATTTTCCGAAGTTTGGATTGTTTAGGAAAATGAGTCAACGGAACATGTTTTCATAGTCAGCTGAAAATTTATACTTAAATTCAGGAAAATAATTTCCTCTTAAAAAATCGGAAATCATTTTCCAAAATATGATTAGATATCGGCACTTATACCATAAACTCTACGTTTGGGTTTGTTCCCGACTCTTGGCAATGGACCCGGGTCCATCAAGATTGGGTCCGGGACCCTGGCACTCGCATTCCAGTCCATTGAGGCCGGGCTCGAGACCCCGATGCCTGCACCCCTTTCCATCAAGGCTGGGCTTGGGTTTATTAAGGCTGGGCCCTGTGTTCCGGTCCCCAAGACCCCGGAGCCCGCGGTCCCCGGCGCCTGAGTCCATCGAGACCAAACCCAGGATTGATGCTTGTGCTCGTGCGTGGGAAGGGTCGGTGTCCATCGAGGCCGAACCCGAGGGCCCTTGCCCGTACGTGCCCAGATAAGGTATGTCTATTTAGGAAAATCAAATTAGGTTTTCCTAATCAAACGGCGGAAAATACTTTTCAGTTCATTTTCAAGTTTTAGCCAAACACCATAAAATATTGTTATTTTCCTGAAAAATATTTTTCGGAAATGTCACATTTTCCGAGAAACAAATAGAGTCAAAATGACGAATATAAAATCTATTAAGCTACAATGGGCTAGTGGTGGCCCCCACCCCCTTGTTGGTCCCAAAAAATTGCTTAAATTTAAGGGTTAATACCATGAAAAACCTCAAACTTGTGTATTTGTGATAAATTTACCAAAAACTAATTTTATAGTCACTAAAACCTCAAACTAGTACACTAGTAACATATTTACTCTTTGTTAGCTTCCGTCAAATTTTACCATGAAATTATTGAGTTAGTTCACATGTGACTGGCAAGTTCACTTGGAAATCCATATTAGTTTGGGGTAAATTTGTCACAAGTGTACCGATTTGAGATTTTTGGTGAAAAAATGAGTTTAGGGTAAATTTATCATAGGTGTACCAAATTAGGGTTTTTCGTTATATTAATCCTAAATTTAATCACAAGTAGGGCTAACTCCCTAAAAAGACCGTAATTATAGGTCCAATCTCAATTTTGCTCCAGAATTTTCCTTTTTATCTCGAAAAAATCCTCAACTTTCGCTCTAGTCTTAATCTGCTCACATGTCCAGAAATCGTCATCGGTCCCTTCAAGATTACAACATCAGGAGGCTGTTGTTGTTCCATATGAATGTGAGGGTATTGATGAAGATGTAGGTTCTGATAACGAATATCTAACTCGCCCGGTGTGGATAATTTTGAAGATCCTAGTGATGATTTTTGGACGTGTGGGAAGATTTAAGATTATAGCGAAAATTTGAGATTCTTTTTAGACAAAAAAAAAGTTCAGCATAGAATTAAAATTTGACCTAAAGTTGACATCATAGGTATAACCTTCGCCCCTCTTTCCCACCTTGATTTCTTGGGTTGCTGGTGGCGCATGGATTTTTTTTTTTTTATCTTAGCAATTGATTATGTGAGCCCTATATGTTCCATGTAGATTTACATGATCAACGACAGTAAAGACTCGATACGATATGCTTGAATTCAAGCAATCATTTCCGACGATGCAGGTGTAGCATATCAATCATTTTTTAAGGTAAGCTGCACCAAACCCTACAATCATTATTGGCCCCGTAGGATTACCATATCAATAGTACGCTCATGGGTGGACGAGAGCCATCCAGCATATGAATTTTCCCGTTCATGTTCATCAAGTAAAGCTCTACCTAGTCTCTACAAATCTTATGCAAACAAGGATCTTTTTAATAGGTGGCCAAAAAGAGATAGTAAATAGTACCACGGTATGTTTACTTACACACATTTTGAAAGTTGTAAATAACATACATTAAAAAAACGATCACATACTTCAGTGGATTTGTTTAAATTTTCAAAGTAAGTCGTGTTCTAAGCGCACCCTTTTTAAAGATTTTTCATTCAAATAACAGCTGCTAAGATAATTACGAAAACCTAATTGAAATCTGCATAGTCGAGACCGAGACGTGATAGACACATATGGCTGATCTTAGGAAAAGTCTAATGTGAAAATAGCATGTCTATCCGTCCAATACATCCGTCAAACTCACGGCGACCGCCAAAGGAGGACCACCCATGCTAAAATATCTTGTTCCGCCATGACCATTCCGACCCCATACAGCCACACATCTCATAGAGAGAGAGAGAGAGAGTACTCGAAAGGAATCGACCGATTATTTTGACCGCCGCCCGCCCGATATACCTGACATCACATTTGCCTTCGGAAATTTAGAACCGCTCGTATTTTATAAGCTTAGTACAACACGTGTCGCTGTCATGTGGTGTATTGCCATCATCGTATGAAATACCTTCTTCTTTACGGTGGCTCTAGTCACATGCAAGAACTTAATGATGAAGGCGCGGCTTGTATGTAGATTAGGCACATGACCCGTGTCAAGTAAAAATATTGTCTTTGCTTGGATCAACCACCGGTACTTTAGCTTGCGTCTTCCCTCATCTGTGAGATGAATGGCGGGATTTTTAAGAGCTTGGAATTTATTTATTGAAGATAGGTTTGTTTCGTCAAAAGAATGGATCGGGACTTGATTGCAACATGGGTCCAACGTTTAAGATTTCTTATGTAATATGAGAAAAGTTTGGAGTATTGTGAGAAAAAAAAAGGAAAAAAAAAAGGGAAAAGTATGAAAAAAGTCATAAACATATTATTGTATTGATATTAATTCAATCATAAACATTTTAATCAGACCAATATAATTCTAAACCTATTTATATTGATACCAATTGAGTTCATCTGGTCAATTTAGGTTAAAAATTATCGACGTGATATCGGTCATCCTATGTGACACGACTGGCACTGACAAGGACATTTTTTTGAAATTTTTAAATATTTTTTTGATTTTTTTCTTTTCGTTTTTTCCTTCTTTTTTTTCTTTCTTTCTTTTCTCTTTTTCTTTTTTCCTTATTTTCCTTCGCCAATTGCCAGCCTCCGTGATGACCGCCAGTGATTGCGAGGGCTGGGCGAAGGCCTCGTAGGTCTCACTTGATCTGGCAAAGAGTGGGGCATGGATTGGGCAAGTGTCCCATTGCCGAATTTGGCGAGGAACAGCCTCATCTAGCCCTCGCCCTTGCCGGCGGCTGTAGGAGCCTGGCGACTGGCGGAGTGAATAAAGAAAAAAAAAGAAGGAAAAGAAGAAAAAAAAAGAAAAATTAATAAAAATTCGAAAAGACAATGTCCATATCAAAGCCGGTCGTATCACGAAGGACGGCCGATGTTCGTGTTAGTAATTTTCAGCTAAATTGGAACCGATACGAAAAAAATTTATGACTAAATTAATTCAATTAAAAATTTAAAATTAAATTAGTATCAATGTAATAATTTTGGGGGTTTTTGTTACTTTTCTCCAAAAAAATGTGAACCGTGGCCCAGGTGTCTTGTCGTGTGCATCGAGGACGGAAAAAGTTCTCTCTTTCGTACTCGTGACATTATGATTGTTCTGTTCTCTTCTGCCCCAAAACAAGAGATAATTAAGAGGTGTTGACTTCACGCATCATCTTGGGAAAAACATTCGATGCGGGTCGTTTACGCAAGACATATTCTGGAATGTAGAGACCACATCCTGAACATGACACAAGCTCCGTTCAACCCACAAACACAAAAAAGCAACATGACAAACACAACTTCGATGAAAAACTGAAGCAGCTATTTCGCGCATCGCTGCGTCATTGTCCCCGTGGATGACAAATTTCAGCAGGCATCGCATGCACGCGATGCTAACACGCGCCGTTTGATCAGACGGTGGATACCCTTCGTCCGACGATATATGTGAGCTAGCTTGCATCCGAATCCGCCATTTGGTAAAACAATGGAAATAGCCATGTCTCTGGTCGTTTTGTATGATGCGTACAACTGCGCATGGCCAAAGGAGCTGAAGGTCCAAGTCATTCTAGAATCGACAAATTCAATAATGGAATCGGTTGCTTCCATTCGTGGCCCGAAAACCAAAAAAGTCAAGTTGTTTTCCTTCGTAAGGCACTAGTTGTAATGGGACAAGGACTGTGCTGTCGCCGATCGGGGGTATGCAGCCACCGGATCCTGGTCCCCAGAAAGGGAAGGAAAATCAGAACGAGAGCGGAGACCATCTGTACAATGGTGGTTGCTTTAAGATTGGTCTACAAAATCGATACACTAATTGACGTGCAAGACCGTAAGGCGTTTAAAATGAAATGGTTCACGCGACATATTCGACACAGAATATTAAGGAGCTGCTTATTTAATTGATACAACGATGTTATAAACCAATGTTCAAATACTTGGCATCTCTGTTGGGCTAGAATCCCATGAAGGTAGACCAACCCCAGAAATTGGGTACCACATCAGAAAACTAGCAGAAAGCTCAAACGTGTTTGCTGCAATACCTTCATCTTTTTCCCAATATAAGTATTTTCATAGTCTGTCATCCGCACGTATTAGTTGCTAACCTAAGAAGCCAGGATTTTCAGCCTCGAGACTCATCAATAGGCTGAAAGAGTGCCGTGTAATGGAGCATTCAGACCCACCTTTACTATATATGCACGGGGTCGCTCCACTGTGTAACGAAGCGTATCAAAATTATGAAATTTCTGGTATTTCAAAGGATTGTCAGCTGACGACCGTCTCTCTCGGCGAGCCCGGGATGTATTGCACGAAGCCCCTCCCTCCAAACACCGGACGCATACAAGCATTATCGAACTTACGCCAGTAATAGTGCACGGTGTGAGTAGGAGTTGTGAAGAGCATGCGTAGACTGCTCGGACGGGTTGTACCGTTTTGGCCGTTCATAGCAACTTCCGGGTCTTGACCGATTTCGAGTAGAGGCAACGTAAGAGATTTCAGTGAGGATGCTTCAGATTCCGCCATGCTACTCAAAGGCTTCCGCAGGGGCAGCAGGAATCTTATTAGAGGTTTGGTCAGCAACCCAAACACCTGCAACAAAAGAGGAGAATAGTCTATACATCAGATTTGTCGCTGTTAATTCATAGTTCTTAAAAAGAGTGTGCGGTCTAAAGTTTTTTACAGAAGCTCAAACTATAGACATACTGATCCTTAAATTGAGGCCCATGCAGGCTTCTTTAGGATCACCTGTGGTAAAGCCGGGTACCCAAACAAGAGATGGCTCTGAATAGATGGGTTTGCACCTCCATCCAGTCCAGAAACCATAAGCCTTAATTTGTGCTAACGTTTCCCACCTTCCAATTAATTTATAATCTAGCTTAATGGCCATTCAGATTTCTTGCTCATGCAATAGAGGCTTAATTTGCGGAATACATGGCCTGTGAACTGAAGCCCCATTGGATTATATGAATATCCCACACAGATTCTAACTTGACGAAATTATACATGTATACGTACTATTGTGCCAGAGTCCGCTAAAATAAACCACTGCCCTTACCACTGTGCTGAAGAGGATTATTGAGATGGTGCTGGTGATCATGATAGCATTTACTCGCAATTGCGTATGACCTGATCTGGTAAACTGTGTGAAAGTTGAAATGTGAGCTTAGCACATTCAACACTCAAATATAGGAATGCAGCTTCAGTGTATCGTGGATAAATCATCTGGATGAGGAATAGGAGATGGACAAAATTTTGTCCAAGAAATCTTAAGAAGACATGAGGAAATACTTATTGACAGGAAGGCAACATGCTCATACTCAGATAGTGCCCAAGAAAACTGAAACGTGGCCCAAAGTCTAGCCTAAGAAGCATATGAGGATGTTAGAAGGGGTTCTCTGTCAAGTTTATGTGACCATAAGACAAAGTAAACTAAAAAAACTCCACAGAGCCACCACAGATATCGAGGATGGTAATATCGTCAACTTTTTAATTTTCTTCCAGATATAGATTTGGCAGTAGCAGTTTGGCAAACATACTTATCTTATAAGTTACAACGGACTACATACAAAAGGGAATGCTACCTAACAAAACTACGTTAGCAGTTACATCAGTAAAGCGCATAATGTTGGGCTACACGTGAAATTGAGATAACAAAAAAATGCAGGAAGATAACCACATTGACTATAGTGACTGTATCCGTATAAATAAAAATCATACAATTGCTCTGTTTCTATGCATGCAGACGGGTGTATTTGATTTTGAAGGGCACAATGCAATTGGCCAACCTTTGCATTGTATCTACGTTAAGACTAGACTGATTGAAAAGGAACTATGGCATCACCCTAACAATATATAGCCAACGTCATTAATAAGTCAAAATTTTCCCAGTGATACCTTATTATAAGCAAGTGCCATTGATACAGCCCCTCGCATGAGCCCAGCCCACCATATTGTCACCTGTTATGGTTTCCATCATTTGTTGGCTCATATGATGGTTAATAAAAGTAATTACTTGGAACTAGAAAAGCCGACCTGTTGCTTAAAACTGATTTTATCATCTGGAGACTTTTTAGTTAAATTGGAAATGAAGGACAGGGGGAACACAAAAGCAGCCCTCCCAAGGACAACTAGGCCAAGCAGTATGGTGCTCACTCCAACTGACGTGCCTGGACTGCACAATTCATCAAAGGAAGAAAAAGACCTCTCGTCAACAAAAGCAACATATAAAGAACCAAAAGAGGACCTTAACCCAGGAGACATCCCAGCAAAAGTAAGAATACTAGTATTAGAGAGTAAAGTGTATACTTGTGAATAATTTTGTGTGATGCACTCGCATCTCACCTATACGCACACCAACAAAATGCGAGCAAGCATAAAAGTGCACCCTTAGAGAGAGGGCAAAGGAGGGAGAGAAGCAGATCGATAAACTAGACAGAGATCCTGCAACAAACTATCGCGGCCAATTCAATAATGTAATTGTTGTAAATATTCGAGCACTACCTCTTGCTTACGGATCTCCACTTTTCGATGTCCAGGGCATCCATGCCAACGTACAAGAAGATGAAAATCTCAGAGATAAATGACATTGTTGCAAAAGCATGCCTGCATAAAATGGAACCCAGAATAGGATCTGCATTATTTTTTTGTCCCGCATTGTTCTTTTTTGTAATTTCATTCATCAAGAAAAATTAGATTGTAGGACAGAGAATAGCATTATTGATTGACAGGAGAGAATTACATACTTGGTTGTTACTCTTGAATTTTCAGTCACATTATGCCAAGTGTAATGTGACATCACAATCCCACAAAAGAATACTGTAAGGATGCCACTTAAAGAGAAAAGCTGCATGAAAATAAAAATTACATCAGTCAAATTCAGTTAATGAAAGCAATTGGACCCCAAACTTGCTACACCTAAGAAGGAATCATATGAACCTTACTTCTGCCATCATATATGAAAGATAAGCCATGAGGATCATCAGAGCAACTTCACGATCAGTAGAATGCCTGAAAATTGAAAGACAGCAACATCAGTTTCATAACAGTTCAAGATGCAAATGAACACGGAAAGACTTGAATTTATATATCTGATTATTGGAAAATAAAATTCTGAGGCACCCTTTTAAAGCAGTGTATTGTGCAATGGCACCTTTGGCAGTTCAGCCTCCATCATATTCGATAGATAATCAATTCAAATTACTCTGAAGATACCAGAGCAGCATCTATGCTACAGCTGGAGCTCAAAGTCTACAATACGTCACTGACAAACTGATTCATTATGTCTTCAGGATGCGACCTATGAGGATGTCTAACCAAACTTTGTTCATTACTATAACATGCTTACTGTTCTTTCTCAGAGGATGTTAAGCCATAGATCTTCTTTTTCTTATAAATCATATTGGCAATCCTCGTCTCCACATAATACCACTTTAGCCAATTAATTTAACAAATCTCAGCTAATAACCTACTGGCAATAATATAAAGTCAGGAAAGAAAACAGGCTACAACTCCATGGTGCTCTGCATCTAGGCAGAAAGCAGACTACACCAAATTACTCCTAGTAAGGGACCACATTCATCTCCATATCCCAGAGGAAATGATTTAGATGGACTTCCATTACATTAAAGAAATCGTATTAGAAAACTTAAGCCTGGCGGATACCTGCCGAAGTAGAGTTTCTTAATGATATATGCACAGAGTAAACCAACCTGCAAGTAAAACCAAACAAGATGTCACCCTATAAAAACTGCATTAGTATCCCAGAAACACAACGCTTGAGACAATGATGCATCATGGATTAATATCTATGGCAAGCACCGAGCACCTAAAACTCCAGACATTATCCCCAAAGTCCTAAAATATGCTCTGAAGATTTCAGAAAGAAATACGGGAATTAGCTAGTGTACTTAAGAGGAAAACTGGATAAATCTGCTACCACTTTGCTTCATCCACTAAGCTGTCCTTCATCTGTGTTTCTCATTACTAAAAGTAACTGAGAAACACTGAGGGAGGACGGGATTGATGTTTAACACAAACAGGAAATTCAAATTGCACAACGGAAAAAAAAATAATGGGAACACAAAAAGATCAAGGATACAATGAACAGAGAGGAGAAACTTACAGCTACACCAAGCAACGTGCTTGTGAAAAATAAATTGAACAGACTGCCAGCAAATCGTGTGGCAATGCCCGAGGTGATATGAGAGAGATCAAATCTTTGGAGTGCGTTGAAGAGGACAACAGAAGTAGCATCATTAACCACGCCTTCTCCAAAAACTAGACTGTATAGTAGAGGCGTCTCATCCTGATTTAGCACCTGGACGTCAAATTGAACGCTTAATTTGAATGTCCGTCTTGTCATCCAAATATAAAACACATTCGCCAACTGAATGCAGCTTTACCTGCAATGTGCAGACAGAGTCTGTGGCAGAGAAAATTGCTCCAAGTGCTACAAGTCAAGGCAAGGAGTAGTTAATATCTGAAAACCATGCAAATGACAGTTGATATGCAACAAATGTTTTTTTTTATGAAGGTAAAACCTATATGGTTTACAGTGAGAGTGACCTGACAATAGCATATATGGATCTACTGAAGGTAAATGAACCAGTCTCTATCTTTCTGTTCTTTTCTCTTTTTTCATGAAAAACCATTCTCAAACCCAAAGTATATGTTCTTCTTAGTAATTACAGATTGCAAAGGATTCAAGAAACCTGGAAATCCCAATATGCATAGTAAAGAAAATAAACCCTTCATCATGCAGAGTGGAACTAAGTTTCTAACCAAACTCTATGACTACATAAGACAGAATGCTCCTGTACTCACATCAAAGATTTGGGCTCTGTCCGGATTGACTTTTACTGTTTATTTTTTTGCTTAATTAAATTCTTTCAGTTCACGCACTTTGACTTTTCCTAAATCTAAAACACTTAAAACTTTCACAACATGCAAATGTTGAAACGTGGATCCATGTAAAGTTTGTTCATAACTTTTTCAAATTAGAATAATACTTTAGATTTGGGGGAACAAAAGGTATTTTTTATTTATTTAAATTGAAGTAAAGAAGCCCTTAACTTCAGGAAGCATGCTTTCTGTCAATCAAAATAAAGAATAAGACATACCAAAACAATCTCCCATCTCCACGAAGCCAACATTCAACATTTTGAACAGCTGCGCAGAACCTGTATTAACAATAGGACAGTTATAGAATCACGCAAAGCAGCATATGCTCTTCCTCTGCTATCTTCTTCTGATTCTTCTTTCTTCTTTTTGGCTGGAAAATCAACTATCATTCTTCTGTTTTTTTAAAAGGCGGATTGCACACATGATACTCGATAGGAATATGACACTTGAAAACTAACCTGAGCCTGTAGTTCCACAAGGCACTAAACTAAACCCAATTCTAAATTCACTGTGGAGCTCTATTTTGTCAACCATTTCTTTTGCCAATATTTTGGCAACAGAGAGGCATTATGCAAGAATTTTGACCCGAAAAGTAAAATAGCCCTCTATGGCTGACGAACTAGCAGCGACTCTTGAGAGATGCTCTAAGACAATAATGGTCTTTCAAAATGAATAGTAACAATGATCTTGTTTCCTAATTACATGGGAAATTAGCCAGGGTGCTAACATTTTCTGTTCCTTTTTTGGGCCAATACCAGTATGCTAAATATAAAACTAGAATAGTTCTCCAGATTTTCTTGACTCTTTCACTGCAACAAAATCATCATGCAGTGCGGTGTACATACCTAAAAACAATTAACAGTGCGCGGATTCTACAAAATCAATGAAATTCAAGAGGTTCCACCTGGACAAAGGAAATTTCTAGCCTAATCTGTAATGAACTAGAAGTTTGCCACATTAGATTCAGGACATACCTAGTGATATGATAAAGAAGGATATCAGAGTACCAACCACCCCAAATAGAGTAATTGTCATGAAATTTCTGAAGAACTGCTTCTTTTTAACTTGAAACCTGGGGAAATGAAAATTGCAAATAAAGCATTGGAAAGAAAGTGAAACTAAATTATATGTTATCCTATCCCAGAATGATGCAAAGTAATTACAAGTACACAAATTATGATGGCTTCTGTAAACAATAGATCAGCATCCAAGACAACAGTAATGTGCATGATGTGCCAAGCAAATATCACACAGACACACCAGAGAGAGAGAGAGAGAGAGAGCATACATCAGTACACCTCGGCAATCTTAGAGGAAAGTAAAACATTTCTTCAAAAAAACAAAATAACTCTTTCAATTTCGAGTTGATCATAATCTATTCAATGCTGCAGCCATTCCATGTCAAAAGTCGGATTGAAGAATTTAAAGTACCAAACAAAATCTACCAGTAAGTATTATACCACTCAACTGAAACAGTCAACCAGACTTTCTAGTTTCTCGTAAAATGTTTGCAAACTGAAATCTAAAAGTTAATAGGCTCCTAAACTTCATGCAAAATGACTGCATTAGCACTCTATCAATATCACAAATGATTGCCCTGGTCGCAAGCTATAAGTATTTACAATTATAAAGTTTACAATTTATTTTTTATCTCAATTCTCTGAAACTGAACCAGTAACATCAGCTTGACGTCCATTTTTATTTTCTTGGTTTCTTTGCGATGTACCTTTCTTCTTGTTTTGGGATTGTCCCACCTTCACTCGTATTCCAAGACTATTACAAGCTATTAGGTAGATGGGATAGATGGTTGTTAGTAACTCTAGTCTCTCAAAAAAAAAAAAAATGCAAACTCCAACTTACCCAGCATTAAAGATGATAGGTGGAAGAAGATATATAAAGAAAAACTCCTCATTGAAGACCAAGATATGCGAGCTCTTTCCTTCTGTGGTGAGCAGAAGAACAATTCCAGTACAAATACCCTGCAAGAAAGCAACCATCCAGAAACCATTTTTTGGTGAAAAAAATGCTCACAGCATCCTTCTTTCATCATAAATCCATTTATTCCGGATCTCATAACGAAGAACTCACAATCGTAAGGGCTGTAATAGACTCGTTAATCCATCTGCTTTTCTCCAGAAGATGTCCAATGATGATACAAGTGCAAAGGAGCAGAACGAACAAAGTGATAGCATCCACAGATACTTGATCGGATTCTGATCGCATCCCTAGATTCATTAGAACGGAGCCCAAGCCGAACCCCATCACGCCACCTCGAATTCAAGTTGTTCCCGAGAAGTCAAACGCTGCCCATAGCAAAGCTGCACAAGTCAGCACACGGCGAAATCGATCGCATCCGAAACCGCCAAAACACAATCAAATCAAAGAGAGGACCTCTAACTACTGACTGCAAACTTAGCCGTAGGCGAAAATACTCTATCGAGTGCTACGCAGTACGACATTGCACTGCAGACCAATCAGCTATCCTAAACCAGCACAGCCGTCCCCAGAACATCGCACACCGTGAACACCGAAATCGACAATCCAACGAAAACTCGAGCGCGGACCCACGAAACTTCCCCGACAAGGAAAAGCACGGACATCATCAAATTTAAACCTTTCTCCCTTGTATTTTCCCTCACCATCCACCTTCCCGCTGCTCAACTCAATCCAGCAACGAAGCATCACGCACATATTAAGACAAGAAAAAGGGAAGGGAAGGAAAGGAATCAGGTGGAAACCCGGGCCTCCGACTTCACCGCGAGGGAGAAGCTTCGCCGATTTTCGTCGTTTCTCGAAGCGGGGAGGAAACTTACAAGCTAAGACATCGCTCCTCGCCGACACAGGAAGGCCACCAACTCTAGAGAGAGAAAGATATACATAGATAGAGAGAGAGAGAGAGAGGATTGCTTACCTTAGAGCGTCGCTCTCAAGCGCGTCGCCATCGACGGCGACGCAGGCTTTCTTTCCGGCGTGTGTACGTACCGCAAGTGCAAACGACGCGGGCGAGCAGCAGCAGGAGAAGAAGAGCCTCGCAGTAGAGAGAGAAAGAAGAGAGAGAGAGAGGGAGGGAGGGAGAGGGAGGAATAAATGAAGGACCGCGAGGAGAGAAATGGGGGGGCAAAAAACGGTCTGTACCCGCGCGCACGATCGGAGCCGTGCGACGCGCGATCCTGGCCGTCCGATGGGGAGAGATCGAGGCTTTCCATGCGGGGGGGTGGGTCGGCGGAAGGAAGGAATCGGGAATCTCTCGCCGGCGCGCACGATCGTCGAGGTGTGGCCGTCCGTACGCAACGGTCCATGCCGATATGTATCCCCGACTTTTCGAATTAGCTTTTGGTTTTTTTTTCTTTTAATCTTATCGTACTACTAATGTCCGTGGGACGGAGAATTTCTCGCGCGGATCCAGGCCCACAGGAACCGAGCCCATCGCCACCGTCGATCGCGGCGGGGAATCTAGCGCGAGCGCCACGTGTCGTCCTCCGAGGGGAGGTGCAAAACGTGGGCTATACTCCACGCAATCAAATCCTAGTTCGGGTGGCATATGTAAAAGTCGGTTGTGCCGCTAATGCTGCTATTGGTTCGGGGGGGCAACATTGCTTCGCTCATCGGCACCTACCTTTCAAATTCTAATTCTAATCCCACTTCATCTTCATCTCACCTAACGGAACGTCGTCTCACCTTCTCCAACTTTTTGGTCTTTGAAAATTTTCGTTTTTACCCCCTTTTTTTTTTTTTTTTTGTCTTTGCTTAAGATACATCTGCATCCCGTAGCATAGGGTAAAATATCGTGACGGTTCAAATGTTCCGGCCATTCACGGTGTCGCCACGGTTTCTGCGTTTTCTTTATAAGTCTACGCAGGATGTTCGGTGTTGTGCGCCAGAGAAGCGTCATGGCACTTGGAAAATCTGATCGTATTTGCGAGCAAAAATTACTTATCGGTTCTACTTAAACTTGTAAGTGCCTAAACGGCCTAGATCAATATGAATTATTTAAAAGAACATATAAAGATTGCTACCTATTCAAACTCATCGGTGAATCGGCCAGTCAAGCTTGGTCGGTATGTGTGGTGATGTTGCTTCGACCCCATCGGGTTCAAATACTCCCGCACATACTCATTTTAAAATTAGCTAGTGCCAAGGATAATGAGTGCTCTCTTGGCACCTAGTAATAGGTTTATTTATTGCAACTGGGGTATAAAAGGACAATGCGATTGTCCTCACGTTTATTGAAAAGACATTTTATCTATGTGGGATTTTCACTGATTATCTCTAAAGTATAATGTTCTATACAATATATGAAAACTTTGGAATCTGGTGTTCGTTTCCTTAAATAACTATCACGCCTTCATATCTAATCTGATCTAAAGTCAAAGTTTAAGAAAAGCGTAAAATGGGAAACAAATTTATCAACGTTCTGCACTGTATTGGCGAAGCATGATCTCTTTTCATAATCATTGTACAATTGAACAAAATAAGTTTGTCTTTTTTGCACACACCGAGTGCATTCTAAATCTATCAAAATGGATCATAAATTCATTTCTTAAATCATATTTAATAGGCTGAGTTATCATTAGGGATGATTGGTTTTAGGATGGAAATGGATCGTTTTCAGGGTGGGCTAATTCCATAAGCCGAGAACCAGGAACCGTACATTGGTTCCCACCTGGGTGGGTCCAAGAAACAGGCTGTGTCCTAGGATGCTGGGAATGGGAGGTGCGTTCGAGTCATGTTCAAGGTTCAACACATTTAAACTCCATGTGAAGTTAACATCGTGTTCAAGGGGAGGTGCATTCGAGTCCATCGTGCTCAAGGAAAACTCCGTGTGAGTATTTCACATATACACAAAAAAGTGTCTTGCTCAAAATTCCAACTCAAGGACCTGAGGGCCGTGATCTGATGCAAATGAGAATCACCTTCCCAAACATAGATTGGCTGTACATGCAAGTTTACAAGCTTCACCACCTGTGAATTTGCCAGAAAGTTTGACAATCATGACACAACAATCACTAAAAGATTTTGCCACAAAGTTCACAAGCTTCACTTCAAATGCATCCATGATATACATTACACATCACACGTGAAAATGCGTTTGCCCCAAGTTCGCAAGAGCGAGCGAGCGAGCAAGCAAGCAAATGAAATTAATCAACCTTTCAACCGAGGATAAATGAACACAAATTTCCTATCCCCTGTAATAAAAAGAGCAAGCAAAATGGCTAAAGAACTCATGAGCCACTGAAATAAATCAACTTCTCAAGCTTTGAATCTAAAACCAAGTCTACAAAGGATCCACAAGCCATATCCAACTTAGAACTTCAATATTTATCCATAAAAGAAAAGACCGCTCAAAGGCTCTAAGTTCTAAGTTCTAACCCCTAAAAACAAAACAACAATAAGTATTGATGATCACTCGACATTAAGTTTTAAATTAGAATTACTAGAATTTGGAACTCAAACAATTAATGGAAAATCCCACCACGTATGTTCGTTTCACTTCAACTTGTAAATTTTAAGTACCTTAAATCTGCGCATTAACGTAATCCATCTAACAAAAAGAAGATATTAAATAAAGTATTTATTCATTAGATATACACAGACTACTGGAGAGGGACTGAGGACTTATAAGAGAGGGAGCGACAAGGGCCGTGAGGGAACGAGACTACGAGAGGAGCGACGAGCGACGTAAGTGGCGAGTGAGGTTGTAACTACAAGTGCGAGCTGCGAGAGAGAGGCGTGAGACTTGAGTGAAGAAACTAGAAAAGGGACAAAAGGTAGTTAGGGTTTTTAACTTACAGGAGAAGGAGCGATGAGAGTCAAGAGCAAGTGAGGCTGCGAGAGGAGCGATGAGCGACGTAAGCGGCGAGCGAGGTTGTAATTACGAGCGTGAGCTGCAAGAGAGAGGCGTGAGACTTGAGTGAAGAAACTAGAAAAAGGACAAAAGGTAATAAGGGTTTTTAACTTAGAGGAGAAGGAGCAACGAGCGTCAAGAGCAAGTGAGGCTGCGAGAGGAGCGATTCGCATCCTGAGCGGCTAGCGAGGCTACGACCTATGAGTGCTGAGAGCGAGCTGTGAGAGAGATGAGTGGAATTAGGGTTTTTTTTTTTTTTAGAGAGAGAGAGTGAGGACTAAGGAGCGTGAGAGCTAGAATTAGGGTTTGGAAAACATAAAATTTAAAATATATATACTAGTCTAGTTCGGGTGGTTCGGGCAATTGGTTCCACACCTAGAATCAGAAATCAGATCGGGAACCGTTCCCGATCCAGTCTAGTTCTCTTGCACACCCTAATTATTATATGGGTTAGTTACATTTAATAAATGAGTCATAAATGAGTTTAGTATGGTAAAACCCAAAATTATATATGTATTAAATGGATTCACAACCTACATGGACCCAAGCCATCTTTATAACTCTCTTTTTACTCTTTCTCGCCCTCATTCAATCTCGCAGTCACTCATTCCGTGTTCTGACCTCAATTTGGATATGAGTTTTCCTAAATTGTGTTAAACATTGAAGTGTTTTAGCAAAATATGAGTCGAGTCGAGTTAGGTCGGGTATGTGTTGGGTATGAGTTGGATAGAGTATTGATCACTAAATTTGTATTGCATAAAAATGGATCAATTTGGGTCGGATCATTTTTTACCTGACTTGACCCATTCGTTTGACGGGTCTAATGTACACCAATATGAGTAATAATAAAACATACAGCATGGTTGACAAATCCATCACATAAATTGAAAACAAATTCAAAGGGAAACAAATTTAAAGCAACTTTAAATACTTTTCGACTAATTTGTCAATTTTATATGATTAATAAGTCGGAGTTGGGATTATATTCTTGCTTATGCTCATGACGTGTCATTTTATTTTGCCTCCGTGATTTAATACATGATATAATTTTGACCAATTTAACTTTTTTAATGCTCGCCACGTGTCACTTTAATTTGTGTCTAAGTAATTATCACGTGGCAAGACACATGATATAATTTCCTCACGTTGCCCACGTTTGACCAGTATGATTGGGTTTATTTATTTGTCATCCTCAAACTTCTATATTTGTCAAAAATGAGATAAAGAGAAGGATTTAATTTATTTGTCAACCAACAATGTAAAAAGTTCTTCACATTGGTAGTGGATGCAATAATAATTCAAAAGAAAAAAAATATATCACATATATTTTCATAGCTATCTCTTTCAACTTTATCTCTTATTCATTTTAAATTTGAAAAAAAATAAAGATAAAATATTTTTAAAACTATAAAGATAAAGTATCCTGAAATACATAATTTATCCATTTTGTCCACTGAATATAATTTACTCCTCACGTAGCATTTTCACTTCACATGTAAGATTGATCCCGTGGCATACGGATTTGTCACAGGGCATGCATTAAGTCTTAAAATTATCGATTTGTTATTCTCAAATAAAATTCCTTTTGATTTAAATCTTGAAAAAATAGACGATAAAATCTGTGAAACTAAATAATTGCTTTTAATATTGTTGCCAAACATTTATCTCTTTCGGCATTTATCTCTTTTTTTTTGCAAAAAAAGTTTGGGGTACATATGTCAAAAAAAAGTTTGGAGTACATGTGTCGCACGGGTATAAGTTTGGAGTTTTTTGTGTCTCAAAAAAGTTTGGAGTAAATGTGTTACAATGAGTATAGTTTAAGGTTTTTGGTGGCTTTTTTCCAACTTTATAATAGAGTATATTTTGAAATGCCTAATTCATCAATTTGATATTAAACAAAAATGAAAATATGAAATACATTTTCATAATTTGAAGCATACCATATTTTAGTAAGCCTATAAATACATAATTATTCACTTAATATAAAATTGAATCGACACTAACGTTTGAAAAATAATGAAAGGCAAAGTTTAACTTACAACTTGAAACATGCAAGAAAGTCTCCCGAGGATTTCTTTCTTTTGAAATAAGTGGATTTTTTCTTTGGAATTCCACTTATATAAAATATAACTTTTGGCTTATAGCTTATATATATCTGATGAAGCTAAAAAAAATTCTAACTTCGACTAATGTGAATTTTCTTTTGTAACGAAATTGAATCATGCAAGAAAGTCTCCTTATTTTATCGTCTCGTACACGAACCATGTCGTTATATTTGCATATTTTTTCATATTTTCTTAAACCCTAAAATAATGTTTTCCATTATTCAATTTGAATATAAAGTGGAATTTGCTTTCTCTTACATATTTTGACCTCTAATCCCATGTAATAATGTCTCGGAGTTTGGACTCTTTTTTACTTTTTCTTGGATAACGACGCAAACAGTCCATGAACTTTGGCCCAATGTGCAATATAATCCCTCAATTTTTAATTTATTCAATGTAATCCATGAACTTTAGCCTAATATTTAATGTGGTCCATGCACTTTTGGTACATGTTCAATGTAGTCCATGAACTTAAATTAATGGAAGGACTATATCGAACATTTTCATATAGTTCAGAGATTAGGGACGACATTAAACAAATTAAAAGGTTAGGACCACATTGAACAAATTAAAAGTTCAGGGACCACATTACACATCGGGCCGAAATTCATCATTTTCCCTACATTTTATACAGTGTCTCGGGGTTTTACAAATTTTTTTATTTTTATCTTTCTTCATATATTCCGTTAAAAAAATAAAAATAAAAAAAATGCATAAAAATCGTCGGTCCTTTTAGGTATCATCTAGCATGCGGAGACGATGGGACCAACGTGTCTCCACAGGTCTCTATCTATAAAACACGAACCGGTCCGAGTCTCGTTTCCTCCGCGGCCTCACCCGACCGACAAACCGGTCCGACCGCGTCAAACCGGACCGGATATCGCGCCCGACCGGGCCCAGCCAAACCCCCGGCACGAACAGCAGCGACACACGATTCGCAGCTTCGCAACAAAAACCTAAAACTCGTGTCGCGCTCGCTCCCTCTCTCTCTCTCTCTCTCTCTCTCCCAGGGACGCAAGAGCATCATCGAGTAGTGTGTCTAAGGAGTAACTGAAAGAGATGGTTCCCATCGCAAGACCCAGAATTCGATTCTTGTCATCTCGGTAATCCGTCGTCCCCTCGGAACGATTCCTTCCGTGAAAATGGGCGTGGGTTCTTGAAAGCGTTTCTTGAAAAATCCCGCATCTGGGTGTCTGGCCAAATCAGTCCCCACCACCCCCACCACCCCCCTTTTCCTTCCCCCCCGCTGTTCCGAGCGAAATGGCGCGGTCTGTTCCCGGGCTCCCTCGTGGCGAATTCGGGGATTGATCCGCGGGGGGCAATTGCGGAGGATCGCGGCGCATTAGGTGATGTGAGCGGAAATCTGGTTTTCTTGTTAGGTCGTACTGGGGTTGTTGATTGAAAGTTGCTGGCTGTTGTTCGAGTTTCTTGGGTGTTTAGATCTAGGCACCGTGTGATGCTGTGCGCCATGGGCTTATCGGTTAGAGCATGTTGCTGATTCTGACACGTGGAGAAGGATAGACGTCCGTGCCCTTGTCGTTTCTATATTCACGTGCTTATCGCTTGGGATAGTTAACGTCACTGGGTCAAGCTTTATTGCTTTTTGGATCTTCTTGGTGCTCTTGCTGGGTGGTCTTTGGATGGTGTGAAGAAATGGAAGTGAGAATGGCGTTTGCTGTGTAGGTGGGGAGGGGGTCGAGATATCAAAATTATATGTCTTTCGACACGGATTGGTCCTTTTAAGAGCTTGTAGATCGCGAGGTACGGATGGCTTCGTTCAAAAGCATTATTCAGGACGTGAAGGACGAGATTGGGAACATCTCTAGGAAAGGGTTCGATCATGTGAAGTTTGGGTACGGGCTGAGATCACGCTCGCATCGGGTTGTTCAGGACAGTTCGGTAGTAGTCGATGCATTAAAGCAGAGTTGTTGGGCGAGCATGCCGCCTGAGCTCTTGAGGGACGTGTTGATGAGGATAGAGGAGTCGGAAAGCACATGGCCTCCGAGGAAAAATGTGGTTGCTTGTGCTGGTGTTTGCCGGAACTGGAGGGAGATAATGAAGGAAATTGTGAAAACACCGGAGGTGTCTGGCAAGTTGACATTCCCAATTTCATTGAAGCAGGTCTGTCATAGTGGTTCTCATATCGCCTTCTTTAACTGTACTATTCGAGATTTCAATTATTCATTCTGTTTGCTTTTGTTTTGCATTGGCTTGGATCTTTACCTCGTGTTCAGCATTACTCGATGTTATGTGTCGTCTCTAGATAGTAGATTTGGGTTGAATGAGCCAGTGGTCCTGATGGAAGCAACACATAACCCCAAGAGGAGAAAATGTAGAAAGAATTTGCTTTTTCATAAAAAAAGGTTGAAATGATGTGTTAACTGTGAGAAGAAAGAATTCCTTCCTTCTGTCTTCTAACTTTTTCTTCCCTATGGCTTCTCCATGTCCTGCATATTGGGCCAGGATTGTGTTTGGACGTTGATTTAAGTCATTTGGATAGCACAGATTTACGGTATCCTCATTTTTTAACTTACTCGGGGACATTGCTGGATTTATTCTCGAGTACCTATGGATGAATTTCACATTGCGAATCATAGTTACTAAATGGAATGGGAGACACCACATCTAATCTAACGTCTCCTTCCTTCAATCTTGCTTTTTTTCCATGTTCATATCACCTGAAGAGGTTTCTGATGGATGGATTCTTTCTTCTTTTTGATGAGGAGAGTTTCCTGCTGTTTATTTGTAATTGAAATTTCAATAATCTATGAAATTTCTTCATTACTCTGGTCTCTAAATGTTTCATAGTTGTAATTGCGATGATTTATTTGCAAAAGTTGTTGACTCTCAAATGTAATCATCAAGCACTTAAATAGATTATTTGTTAGCCAATATATGCCGAGTGGTTTCTTCTATTTCAATATCTTAGGAAGATTAAACGATAAAGTAGTAACTTCTATCAACAGCAAGTTCTTCAAGCTTAACCTTCATAATTATCTCATAAAGTGCATCACGACTACATATTTTGTACAATGCCCTGGTGTTAGATTAGTTATAATGCTGGGAAGGTAATGGTTCTGAGCATTTCTTATCAAGGAAAATGATCGTGGACATGTTTATTGTTATTAACTCATAATCTTTGGCTAAATGTGCAGCCTGGTCCAAGGGACTCCCTTCTTCAGTGTTATATTAAACGCAATCGCAGCAACCAAACATATTATCTATACCTCAGCTTAGATCAAGGTGAGAACAGGAAAAGCTGTTTGTTTTTTTTTTCTTTTTGTCCATAGTACTTTGTTTTGAAACCAGAGCATCCTTTTGCTCTTACTCAGGGCATTGTTAGTTCTGGACCATGGAATTAGCCTTTCAAGTTGGTCTAGGTTTTCTATAAAGTTTTAGCTGTTGGTTGTCTGTATTATGCATACGAGATATTCGAGGATTCTCGTTGTTTCCTCTTTAAGAGAAAATGTGTAAGGCTCTGTGGACGCACTATCTTTGCAGCTTTAAATGAAGATGGCAAATTTCTTCTTGCTGCACGGAAGCTCAGGCGCCCTACCTGCACAGACTACATCATCTCTTTAAATCCAGATGACATGTCCAAAGGGAGTGGCACATACATTGGAAAATTAAGGTACTTACCGAAAGTTTTGCTCATGCTGAATCTGAATGGTCATGCTGCTTATGTTTAACCCCTTGCATTCTTTAACGATAGGTCAAACTTTCTGGGCACAAAGTTCACAGCCTTTGATGCACAGCCTCCAAATGCTGGCTCCAAAGTTATGAAAAGCCGGTCCACCAGGCTGGTGAACTTTAAGCAAGTCTCCCCGAAAGTTCCTGCTGGAAATTACCCTGCAGTGCACATATCTTATGAGTTGAATGTCTTGGGATCGAGGTAGGAAAACTGACTTGTTCCACTTTACTACCGAAAAAACTATTTTTAGAAAGATTAATTCTAGAGTCTCAACTAACTGTTTATTTCTGCATTTTATTTGTTTTGGGTGTGGAAAGCAGGGGACCGAGAAGAATGCAATGTGTCTTGGATGCCATACCTGCCTCTTCGATTGAGCCAGGAGGAGTTGCCCCAACACAGACTGAATTTATGTCCAGCACTCTCGAGACATTTCCCTCATTCTCTTTTTTCAGATCTAAATCTACGCGCGTAGAGAACCTTCAGTCTGGGAGACCAATGTCTGCTTTGAAAGATGGGATGTTGGTATTGAAGAACAAGTCCCCGAGGTGGCATGAGCAACTCCAGTGCTGGTGCCTAAATTTTCATGGACGGGTTACTGTTGCTTCAGTGAAGAACTTCCAGTTGGTGGCTTCTCCAGAACAAGGAGTCGCCGGTCCAGAGCATGAGAACGTTATCCTCCAGTTTGGAAAAGTGGGGAAGGATGTATTCACGATGGATTATCAATATCCTATCTCATCTTTCCAATCATTCGCCATATGTCTCAGCAGTTTCGACACTAGAATCGCTTGTGAATAGTTGAATGCCAGGTACTCATCTCTCCATTGTTATGCAGGCTATTACTGGTTAATTTGATAAGAATGATAAGCAATTTTTTTCCAATTTTTATGTACTTCTGTTCGGCAATTTTAACGTTATAAACTAAGGGTTGTATCAATATTCATCATGTAGATATCGCATTTCTATTGTTCTTTATATTTTCTGAGGTTTTATCTTCATGAGAATGTTACATGTAGGGTGCCTTATCACATCATGGTCAAGCTCTCAAGCTCTATGTTCTTGCATAAGACCCTGAAGTGTACATGCGGTGATTTTGTCTAGTTTCAGTTTTTCAGCATTTCCATCTGGCATTCATTGTGAACAGTTGCTTTTCTTTGGTTAATAGCTACTAGCTTTACATGTATTGATAAATAAAGGCTTACAGGCAAAACCGAACGGTATATACGTTGACTGTTTGCTATCTTATCGTGTTGTTGCTTAAGCTTTTGGGTTCATTTTAACTAACTCCAATATCTATTCTTTCCTCACCGGGAGGTTTTTCTAGGCAAGAGAAAAGGATTTCTTGGAAGGCATAGCGGTTTAACGTGTTTCTGGGGAGCATTCTGATCAAAGGATTTTGCCAGAACTCCGTAGCACCTTTTTTTGTTTTTTTTGAAGTTTACCCCGACTCGTCTGGTTTTCCCATTGATTTTTCATTGTATATATGTGCTTTTGCAGCTGGAGAGACATTTGTGTGTATGAGTTTGTTTTCTTGTGCTTTTGACTAATGTATCCGGAGTCTTTGGTGAATGATTGCTGAGGGATGCCTACTCAGTTTGCTGACAGCTTTGGAAGAAGCCAATGCCGAAAATTAAATTTTCGCGTGCTTACTTGATTAATTATTCTGAAATGAAGAGTTATGATATAAGTCAATATATAGGTTGCGTGAGGCCGGTAAATAATGATATTTGAACCTTCGGGCTTTTGCCTATGAACTCAAAAGATTCAGAGGATGCACTTTGGCGACGGTGACTTGAACTACTCTTCAGAAGCTTTTAGGTCGATAACACACACAAAACCAAACCCGAACCTGTAGTTCTACAAGACACTGAAAAATAACTTAAGCAAATTCTGATTTCACTTGGACCTCTATGTTGTAAACCATTTCCTTTGCTAATATTGTGGCAACAGACTTGCGATGTGCAATAATTTTGACCCCAAAAGTAAAATAGACCTCTGTGGATGATGAACTAGCAGCTACTCTTCAGAGATGCTCTAAGACAACAATGGTCTGTCAGAATGAGTAGTAACGGTGATCTTGTTTCCTAATTACATGGGAAATTAGCCAGTCTGCCCAACATCTTTTGTTCCTTTGTTGGGCCAATACCAGTATGCTATGTGTTCTTAACTCATTCACTGCAACAAAATTATCATACAGTATGGTGCACGTACTTCAAAACAATTAACGGTGTGCGGCCCAAGCTTAGCAGATCCAAAGTCATGCAGACACAACAAATCAATGAAATTCAAGAGGGGTAACTGAATATGGTTACTGGAGCCTGTGTTCCACCAGAACAAAGGATGTAGCCTAATCTGTAATTACTCTACTCTTAATGAACTAGATTCAGGACCTACCTAGTGATATGATGGAGAAGGATATAAGAGTACCGACCCCCCCAAATGGAGAAACTATCATGAAATTTCCGAAGAACTGCTTCTTTTTAACTCTCTTGATTTCGAGTTGATCATGTTCTACACAATGGTTCAGCCATTCCATGTCGAAAGTTGGCTTGGAGAATTTAATGTACCAAACAAAGTCTACCAGTCAGCATCATACCACCCAACTGAAACAGTCAACCAAATAACTTGGTCAGTATCTCATTTTGAGAGGCGGGAATCGAAGTGCGTGTTATGTTCAAATACTCCCGCACCCGCACGCACCCGCACGCACACGCACACGCACACGCACACGCACAGAGTATCGACCAGAGTGAGTTCAGAGCAACTGAAAGATGATTTCCATTACAAGACCCAGAATTCGATTCTTGTCATCTTGGTAATCTGTTGTCCCTCGGGCCGATTCAATCCGTGAAAATGGGCGTGGGTTCTTGACAGCGTTCTTGAAAATCCTCATCTGGGTGTCTGACCAAATCAGTCCCCCCCTTCATTCTGTTCCGCGCCAAACGGTGCAGTCTGTTCCCGACTCTCTCGTGGTGAATTTGGGGGAATATTGATCTGTGGGGGCAATTGCGGAAGATCCATGCAATTTGTAATGCTGTGCGATTTCTTCTCTTTTATACATGGGATTATCAGTTAGAGGATGTTGCTGATTCTTACGCGTGGGGTGGGAGAGACGTGTGTGCACTTATCAGTTCTCTAGATTCACGTGCTTATCGCTTGGGTTGGTTACGTCACTGGTTGGAGCTTTATTGCTTTTTGGATCTTCTTGGAGCTCTTGCTGGGTGGTTTTTGGATGATGGGAAGAAATGGAACTGAGAATGACGTTTGCTGTGTAGGTGGGAGGGGGGGACGAGTTCCCAGAATTCACATGTCTTTATGCACGAAAGGTACGGATGGCTTCGTTCAAAAGCATTATACAGGACGTGAAGGAGGACGAGACTGGGAACATCTCTAGGAAAATGTTCGGTCGTGTGAAGTTTGGGAGCGGGCTGAGGTCACACTCGCATCGGGTTATTCAGGACAGTTCGGTAGTGGTCGATGCATTGAAGCAGAGTTGTTGGGCGAGCGTGCCACCCGAGCTCTTGAGGGACGTGTTGATGAGGATAGAGGCGTCGTAAAGCGCATGGCCTCCGAGGAAAAATGTGGTTGCTTATGCCGGTGTTTGCCGGAACTGGAGAGAGATCATGAAGGAAATTGTGAAAACCCCGGAGGTGTCTGGCAAGTTGACATTCCCAATTTCATTGAAGCAGGTCTTTCATTGCGGTTCTCATATCGCCTTCTTTAACTGTTTGAAAGAACGTAGAAACAATGTGTTAAGTGTGAGAAGAAAGAATTCTTTCCTTCTGTCTTCTAACTTTTCCAAGTGTATCTGCTTTTTTCTTCCCGATGGCTTTCTCATGTCCTGCATATTGGGCCAGGATTGTGTTTGGACGTTGATTTAAGTCATTCAGATAGCACAGATTTACAGTACCCTTTATTCCTTTTAACTTACCTGGGGGCATTGCCTTGATTTATTCTTAAAGTACCTAAGGATGAATTTCACAGTGTGAATTATAGTGACTATATGGAATGGGAAGGAAGGTAACATCATGCTTCAGGACACCACATCTAAAATTCAACAGTCTCCACCCTTCAATCGTGCTCTTTTCCATGTTCATATCACCTAAAAGTGGTTTCTGATGGATTAATTTTTTCTTTCTTTTTGATGAGGAGAGTTTCCTGCAGTTTATTTGTAATTGGAATCTCAACAATCTGATGAAATTTCTTCTTTACTTTTGTCTTATAATCGTTTTATAGTTGTGATTGCAATGACTTATTTGGAAAAGTTATCAACTCTCAAAATGTAATCAGCAAGCACTTAAAATAGATTATTTGTTAGCCAATGTATGCCGAGTGGTTTCTTCTATTTCAATGCCTTGGGCAGATTACATTATATGATAAAGGAGTAATTTATATTGACAGCAAAGTTCTTTTAAGCTTAAGCTTCATCAGTATCTCGTCACGTGCAATGCAACTGCATTGGTTGTACAATGGAGTCCCTTGGTGTTATGTTAATTATAATGCTGGGAAGGTAATGGTTGTGGACATGTTTATTATCATTAAACTCATAATCTCTGGCTAAACGTGCAGCCTGGTCCAAGGGACTCCCTTCTTCAGTGTTATATTAAACGCAATCGCAGCAACCAAACATATTATCTCTACCTCAGCTTAGATCAAGGTGAGAACAGGACAACCTATTTTTTCTCTTCTTTTTGCCCTATATCTTACTTATATTTTCGAAATACCAGAGCATCCTTTTGCTCTTACTCAGGGCATTGTTAGTTCTGGACCATGGAATTATCCTTTCAAGTTGGTCTAGTTTTTCTATAAAGTGTTAGTTGTTGGATGTCTGTATTTGCAGCTTTAAATGAAGATGGCAAATTTCTTCTCGCTGCACGGAAGCTCAGGCGCCCTACCTGCACAGACTACATCATCTCTTTAAATCCAGATGACATGTCCAAAGGGAGTAGCACGTACATTGGAAAATTAAGGTACTTACCGAAAGTTTTGCTCATGCTGAATCTGAATGGTCATGCTGCTTATGTTTAACCCCTTGCATTCTTTAATGATAGGTCAAACTTTCTGGGCACGAAGTTCACAGCCTTTGATGCACAGCCTCCAAATGCTGGCTCCAAAGTCATCAAAAGCCGGTCCTACAGGCTAGTGAACTTCAAGCAAGTCTCCCTGAAAGTTCCTGCTGGAAATTATCCTGCAGTGCACATATCTTATAAGTTGAATGTCTTGCGACGGAGGTAGGAAAACTGACTCGTTCCATTTTACTACGAAAAAAACAAATTTAAGAAGGACTAACTCTAGAGTCTCAACTAATTGTTTCTTTCTGGATTTTATTTGTTTTGGGTGTGGAAATCAGGGGACCAAGAAGAATAAAATGTGTCATGGATGTCATACCTGCCTCTTCGATTGAGCCAGGAGGAGTTGCTCCGACACAGACTGAATTTATGTCCAGTACTCTCGAGACATTTCCCTCGTTCTTTTTTGGCAGATCTAAATTGACACGTGTAGAGAACCTTCAGTCTGGGAGACCATTGTCTGCTTTGAAAGATGGGATGTTGGTATTGAAGAACAAGTCGCCGAGGTGGCACGAGCAACTCCAGTACTGGTGCCTTAATTTCCATGGACGGGTAACTGTTGCTTCAGTGAAGAACTTCCAGTTAGTGGCTTCTCCAGAACAAGGAGTCATTGGTCCAGAGCATGAGAATGTTATCCTCCAGTTTGGAAAAGTGGGGAAGGATGTATTCACAATGGATTATCAGTATCCTATCTCAGCTTTCGAAGCATTTGCCATATGTCTCAGCAGTTTTGACACTAGAATCGCTTGTGCTGCCAGGTACTGATCTCTCCATTGCTACGCAGGCTATTACTGGGTAATTTGATAAGAATGATAAGCAATTCGTTTCCAATTTGTACGAACTTCTGTTCGGCAATTTTAACGTTATAAATTAATGCTTGTATCAATCTTCAGCATTTAGATATCAATTTTTATTGTTCTTTATACTCTGGGGTGTTATCGTCATAAGAATGTGAATGTAGGGCGCCTTATCACATCATGGTCAAGCTCTTGAGCTCTATGTTCTTGCGTAACACCCTGAAGTGTACATGGTTTCAGTCTTCAGCATTTCCATCCTGTATTCATTGAGAATGTTTGCTTTTCTTTGGTTAATAGCTACTAGCTACCTGTATTGATAAATAAAGGCTTACATGAAAAAATGAATGGTATATGTGGTGCCTGTTTGCTGTCTTATCGTGTTGTTGCTCAAGCTTTTGGGTTCATTTGAACTGACTGCAATTTCCATTTTTCCCTTCCCGGGAGGTTTTTTCTAGGCAGGGATTTCATGGAAGGCATAGCGGTTTAACGTGTTTCCGGGGAGCATTCTGATCAAACGATTTTGCGAGAACTTGGTAGCCCTCTTTCTTTTTGAAGTTTACCCCGACTCGTCTGGTTGTCCTATTGATTTTTCATTGTATACATGTGCTTTTGCAGCTGGAGAGACATTGGTGTGTATGAGTATGGTTTCTTGTGCTTTTGACTAATGTATCCCGATTCTTTGGTGAATGACTGCTGAGGGATGCCTACTCAGTTTGCTGACAGCTTTGGAAGAAGCCAATGCCGAAATCGAACTTTTCGTGTGCTTACTTGATTAATTATTCTGAAATGAAGAGTTATGATATAAGTCAATATATAGGTTGCGTGAGGCCGGTAAATAACGATGTTTGAACTTTCGGGATTTTGCCTATGAACTCCAAAAATTCAGAGGATGCACTTTGGCGGTGGTGACTTGAACTGCACTTCAGGTCAACCAGTGAGAAATGCAGAATATTGTTCAGAGCACTTATCATTTTGATCATCCACCTTCCACAGCAAAGAATTCATGGCATGTTTTTCGGTTTGACTGTGAGTTACTTGAGCAGAGTCAGGTGAAATTTATACAAAGCCAAGTTGTAAAAACCTTTTCCCCCTAAAAGGAGCATCTCCTAGGTATGTTTACACTAACCCCTTCCATTGTGAACTTCATACTAATTTTATGTTGGCCTTAGAACTTTCATGAATTAACCCTTAGTGACGGTGAAATTCCTGAACTGTTTATTCTTTTGTCAACAGATTCCTGAACTGAACCGGGCATCTTAGTACTAAGTTTTCGCAGGTCTCTTGACAAATTTGTCCAATTCTCTAATGCACCGATTAGATGACTACTCTGTCAATCTTCCGCATCGTGCAATTCGCATAGAAGGGGAATGTTGAGTCTTAATCATCAGTATCTTGGGAAATTGAAAACGGTTCATAGGCATTCCAAAATAATTAAGTGCGCTAATGTGAAGTACAAACAGAAAGAATGGAAGACAAACAGTTTATGATCGACGATATAGAGTGAAAAGCGGAGAAATACATAGGTAAATTAGCGCGCGCAGCGGTGCTGGATCAAAACATCCCCAGATCAGAAGGGTGGACCTCCAGGACCGGGAGGGCCATATGGTCCGCGCGGCCCGAAGCCGCCGAAGCAATCTTGTAGCAACCAGCAACAGCACAAGCAGTACATGCTGCAAAGGACGGAAGAGTCATTAACAGGAATTCAAGCGTCGTTGCCATCAGTTTTCTAACAAGACTGGTACTGCTAGTCCTATACGATCTTCTTGAACTATGAACTTGTTTGGATTCTACTTTTGTCGAGATAAAGCCAGCAAGATAACACAGGTTTCAATCACATACAATAGTTTCCACCCAAAAATGAAAATATACATCTATAAAAAGCTTCAACTGTACTGGATATGGTAGATCAAGCAAGAGGAAGACAATGCTCACCAAGAAGATAACATGCTGCATATGCCATCAAAGCACCCACCGAAGAAGCCTCCAGGTCCGAAGAAGCCGCCACCGGGTCCCCAGGGACCCCCGAATCCAGGACCCCAAGGCCCTCCTGGTCCGCCGCCCCACGGCCCCCCGGGGCCAGGACCCCACCCGGGTCCACCAAAACCTGGACCTCCGAAACCAGGTCCGCCGAACCCTGGTCCTCCTGGTCCGCCAAACCCTGGTCCTCCTGGTCCGCCGAACCCTGGTCCTCCTGGCCCGCCGGGTCCTCCAGGTCCCATTCTATCGCCTGAGGACAGATGAGGATCAGACACCTGTGGTATGTGGTGCACCGACTGATTACCGGAGAGATTCGCGAGTCGAGCTCAAGCAGGGAACTGTGCAAAGAGGAGATATCAAGATGGGTATGTGCAGATGAAGACAATGAAACGGCTTCAGACAGGGCTCTGAAGGAGTGAGATCTTAATACGTGGGCGGATGAAGGCAGTTTCCTTAGTGTCAAAGCATCTTGCTTTTGTATTTGAATCCTAGTTGCTCCCGAAAATGTCAACCGAACTTCTCAAAGAACAAGAACTACCATTCAAAGCAGGGCAGTTGCCCTCTCCTTGTCCTCACCAACCATTCAAAGCCTTCAACTTCAGTACAGTTAGAACGTGAGTTTGATCGAGATAAGTAACCACTCACAATGACTCTCAAAGGGTCGATCGATAACAATCTTTTCGTTATTCACAGAAACACAAACACAACACGATAAACTTGAAACGGATAGGAATGACCAGTTTTGACCAATCTCTGACAAAAACACTTTGAGATCAGGGTGAAATGAATTCCTAACGACATGACATGGCACGAATGACCGAGCTTAGTATGATTGCATGGCATGATTCGCTAGCCCTTGTTCGGTCTATCTTTCACTGGTATTTGTACCATGAATATCAAGATCTGCAATCACTAGTTGCCCATCTCTTGATAATTAAAGCTGCTCAAATCAATTCACAGCTGTGCTACCTCTATCATGGTCAGTATATTTACTTATAATGTCACAATTTCATATTTAGGGACAGACTGTAGGAGTATTGCCCTTCTGTGATGCCCGCAGGGGCTCTTACACTTTCAGCAAATGCATGAATTCCCTACTTTTGGCAAGTGTACCGATCGATTGCATTTCGAAAATTCGAAAGAGAGTGAACTGAATCTTGACATTATACATGGATTACAAAAAGATTACGATGCCAGAAGAATATGCTATGGACGAACCTTGAGCCTTGTATGCAACTTAAGCGTTGCTTTCAAGAGTCAACAATCTTTCGATTTTACTTGGTTCTGTTGAACTTCCTGTGCTTGTAATCCGTGGTTCAGTCCCCTTTCGGATATGTGCAAATGAACTCGTTAGAGAAACAAGAAGTCCCGCCATGGAAAAACAATCATTTAGAGCCCGAAGGTATGGGGTAACGGTGACATGTGCACAAAAGCATAATGCTTTTCAACTGTCATTAGTTAAGACTCCATACCGAGAAATGTGGAAATTTAATTCCGCCGCGAAAAGCCAGAAACAGAGACAAAGCAAAACCATTGTCCATAATGATTTTCATGCATAAGTACAGTCATTAATGACGAGCTCTGGTGATTATCCAGTATGCATGAGTTAGGGCAGCTATGATAACGAATGTTTTACCGTTCGAACCACTCGAACAGCACCTGACTCCCCCTTGTTAGGCCAAAAAACAGTGGGCACCCAGTTAATCAATGAATCCAGCGAAGCTTCCATTTCATATTATAAGAAAATGTACAAGCTTTCATTTCCTACAGAGATCCAAAAAAATTGACATTTCAGGTTTAACTTTCTGAACAGGCCAGAACTCCAGAAACCCTAGACATATCTACCGTTCAAGAAAAGACCGCTTGTATAGAAACCAAAAAGAAAAGAGAGGGGATGCTGAAATCCCCCTTTGAATGAGCAACCCAAGCACTAATTCGAGCCTTGAATGCTCTGCAGAAGATGCTCGATTCTGTACTTCATAACGGGTTGACCGGACCGTGTCTTCTTGAACATCTTCACTCTTTCTGCCTTCCTCCGAGCCTCGGCTTTCTCCCTCTCTTCTTTCTTTGCTTGTATAATTGCCTCCCTCTCCTTTCTTGCTATCTCTTCCTCCTCACGCTTCTTCTCATACAGCTCCCTCAGACTACTTGAACCTCCCTTCTTGTTCTTCTTATTTCTCTTGTTAGATTCCTCCGTTTCCTTTACGTCCTGCAAAAAACATCAACATTAGGCGCTTAAGCTTGAGTGAATCTCAGTGCACCTAGACGGCAGAAAGGAAAAGAAATTTCTCAAGCCCAATGTGCATAAACTGTAGAGTTCACCTTAAATTTCAGTAAAAGGTTGGGAGTATTACTCCGCAAGCACAAGCTCAAATATCAGAAAAAATGCAAGTGAAAAATAGAAAGTTTAGATGAGATCTATAAACTAAAAAAATCACATGCAAATAAAAGTAAATTTACGCAGAGTCTGGATTAGAAGGGCAAAAAAGTACAGAGTGATTAGGAAACTAAAAGTATTGCATATGGTTATGATCATAGTATGTTATGTTGTTTAGTCCATCTTTCACTATTAACATGAAAGCCTGTTACAACTTGTTGTCTTTTTTCATTAAATAAAGTGATCTTTTCATGCTACTACATCTTTTTTAAGTAGTAAACCATAACATGATTTATTGTATTTATGAAGTAGTACAAGGTCAAAGTAATCATAGAGATATAATTAGATTCCTTTCCATTATTTTCTCTTCTTCAATCAAACACAAAATGGCCGAATCTCTTCATTTCCGTTCTTACTTTCTCCAGCCCAATGTGCATAAAATCGTAGAGTTCACCTTAAATTTCAGGAAAAGGTCGGGAGTATTACTCCGCATGCACAAGCTCAAATATTAGAAAAAATGCAAGCGAAAAATAGAAAGTTTAGATGAGATCTATAAACTAAAACAATCACATGCAAATAGAAGTAAATTAACACTCAATTTGGATTAGAAGGGCATATAAATACAGAGTGATTAGGAACCTAAAAGTATTGTATGTGAATCTGATCATAGAATGTTATATTGTTTAGTCTGCCTCTCATTATTACCATGAATGCCTATTACAACTTGTCTTTTTTCGTTGAATAAAGTGATCTTTTATGCTACTACATCTTCTTTAAATAGTAAACCATAACATGATTTATTGTATTTATGAAGTAATATAAGGACAAAGTAATCATAGAGATATATTTAAATTCCCTTCCATTCTTTTCTCTTCTTCAATCAAACACAAAATGGTCAAATTCCCTTTGTTTCCTTTCTTTCTTTCATAAGAATCCAAACTACAATAAAAATCAAATTCTTTGCCTTCCTTTCTTTTCTCTCCTGTGTCATCATCCGAATCATTTCCATTCCCTCCTAATCACTCAATCCAAACTGAGCAAAATGTGATGAATCGCGCTTTTGACCATCAAGACACTCAGAATCAAATATTTGAGTTGCCATTGCTCATGAAGTTAATGAATCCTCTCAGCTGAGATACTGCAGAAGAAGTCGGTCTTACAGAATCACTCTGAAATGGATCCTCCCTACTCATTCATCAAGGCAGAACCACAAGATATCAAAAAGAGCATTTCAGGTAAAGGTGGAACTATACAACGATAAGAAAAAAAAAGATTTTGATTTACCATGAAAAGGAAACCTGCACAAAACATATACTATACTAAATGTCAACGAGATTGGAAGTCAATTCTCATGGCAGGAAGCAGACATGACAAATAATGACATCATCAAATGCCACAACAAACCTCTGAAGGTTTCACGGCTGAGGGATCATTTTGCTCACTTAGATGCTTTAGGGATTTCTTGTACTTGCTGATGTACTTGGCATTTTTGTAGAACTCCTTTTGCTTTTCTGTTAGCGATGAAATCCATCAGCTCACGAGATTAAGGAAAAAAACATTTCAAAGAAACATGAAGTTGCAGATAATAGCCAACATCTCTAATCATAAAAAAACAGTCTTGCTCTGATTGTACACAAAAAAGACAGGCAAAAGGTTAAGGGGGCAAACCAAAATAAAGATCCTATACTAAACAAGAACAAATAAAGGAAATGCATATATATGTAAAGCAACAAAATTTCCTAAGATTCAAAAGTAGGTCACAGAGAGACAAGTCAATTATCACTGATCCCTTATCAGAGGTCTGAAGTTGCCAAAAGATGTCCACCAGAAGCTGAAGATGTATTAAGTTGGTCATGGGTCACTCCAGTCAACAGATCCTCTAAGCATACTAAAAGGAACATTGATTTCGAGAGAGGTTGGAAGGAAATAAACCCAAGATGCTTGTCAACATCTATAAGAGAAATATTCCTATTAGCCTCCTTTAATGAGCGAAATCCTAGACCAATTGCAATCTCAAAGAATGGTAAAAGCATCCTCCTTGTTCAACGTCTATCACCTTAACCCCTAGAACTTTGGAAAATTTATCTCACAGGCCCTTCCTTCACTTATAACAAGAGGGAACTGCGGGACAAAAGAAGTGCTTCTTCCAAAAGTTTATCCGGAGGGTCAGTAATTGTCTGTGAGAAGCCTTACACTCACCACACTAGAAATAGCCATTGTAAGTACTAAGTAGATCATCTTTTATTGCTTAGATCTTCACAGTCTTAGGTATGACTCAAAAGATTAGAAATGTAGACAGAAACTGGATGCCTTAGCAACCCCCTCTTCATGAAGCAACAGTAAGAAATCAAATGGACATTGAAATCCAGTAACAAAAGCTTGAGTGATCATGACAACCACAAGCTGCGCCGCGCGTGGAGAGAGACAAGAATTCACGCAATTGCGTCATCACAACCAGTAGATCAAATTTGGATCGCCCTCCCACACGGAATAGAAAGACAGAATCCCCGGAAGCTAATCTAGCACCCTAGAAGTCATCAGACCAAAACCATCTCAATAACAAAATCATATCGCAGAGCTATAGTATGGATATCGACCTGGACCTACCAGCTCTAGTGCACCACTCTGCATTTCACTTCGCTGCGCTTAGATTGACCAAGAGTCACAAAATTCTCATTGAATAAGCTCATAGTGACACAGTGAGTAACTCGCTCCCCACCAAAACAACCCTGCTTTTGATTCCTCAAACTACCAAAAAGATTGAAACTTTCCCATTCGCACCTCACACCCAGCAAACCATATGACCACCTCATTCCAAAAAAACCGCAAGAAAACAGACGCACGTACGCAAGCACCCACATCGCCCCCATGCAAACTAAAAACCACCGGAAAAACCATCAAGCACAGAGCGTGCGCGCGCACGTACTGATCAGAGCAGGGTTGTACTGATTCCGATTCGAGGTCGACTTTATGTTCGCAAAGGCTTCGAGGGAGAGGCCGCCGCCGCCGCCTCCCAAACGCATCACGTTCTCCTTCTTCTTCTTCATCGCCGCCGCCTTGCTGTTGTTCCCCGCCGGCTTCGAGGAGCCGCCGAACCTGCCCCACTTCCCATGGGGCGCTTCGTCCTTGTACGCCCGACCCTTCATCGCCGCGGCGGATCACGGCGCGGAACCAACCGGAATTTCGCCTGATGATCGCAAGGTTTTAGGCGAAACGGAGAAGGTAAACTCTGCGAGAGAGCGAGAGAGAGAGAGAGTTCGGAGCCCTAATTCTCCCGGATCTTCCTCTCTCGGGTCACCTTCGGGTTCCGGCCCAATGGGCCTCAATTCTGATGACGTGGCGAAAAATTTGCCGTTCGGAGCTGACGTGGCACACGACATGGATATATCCAAGAAAAAATATTAGGGTAAATGACGTAAATGTTTCATGAACTTTCACTTAATGTGCAATGTGATTCATGAACTTTAAATTTGTTCAATGTGATTCCTGAACTTTAACCCAATATACAATGTCGTCCCCAAACTTTCAAGTTGTTTAATGTGGTTCATGAACTTTCGATATATATTCAATTTAGTCTCTGGACTCTATGAAAATGTTCAATGTTGTCTCTGAAATTGAATTAATAGAAGGATAATATTGAATATTTTCATATAATCTGACTTGAACATGTACCAAAAGATTATGGATCACATTAAACAAATTAAAAGTTCAAGAACTATACTGCATATCGGGTCAAAGTTTAGAGACTATTTGTGTTACTATGCAAAAAAATAAAAAGAAGGCTGAGGGGGATGCTCTGCAGGTACAAACCAAATTAGATCGATTAATCTTATTTGAATTGTTGGAATTAACGTATGCCATTACCCAGTAATTAAAACAATTAATATGCCAAATTTGTTATGAAGATTGCACTTCTCCAATTAATCAACTCTTTGTATTTGGTTACGCATTCGAAATTTGTGTATTATCTGACTATCGGACATGAAGTCGTTCCCGTTCATCGTGCCCGAAAGTTGACGAGAATTTATAAGCACATCGCATATCTAAGATTAGGGACGCAAAGAAATGGACTTAGATTTTTTTTCTTATTACTACTTTGACACAAAAATAGGATGTACCAGACAAGCTTGGCTTTGCTCCTAAGGAATTAGATTGCTCCGATAATGCTCAGATAAACCCATTGAACGATGAGAATTAACAAGCTAGGACATGGAAATTTCTCCCTCTTTTCAGTATAGGGTGGTCGATTTTCGCGCATGTTTAATAGGGGGAAAAATAGAGAAGAAAATGCATGGCATTTTTGCCTTGCATAAAATGACACTTGGATAACATATTTGATTGGGTCCACTTCCAATATTCTTATAGCACTGTTTGTGTTTTGGACAGGGGGTTTGAGATGGAAGAGAAGAAGAAAGGAAAGATGAAGCTGAAGCAATTTGGAATCAATGAAGAGGGATGTCTCCACTCTTGTCGTTTGGAAGCATTGGAAATTGAGATGATTGAAATTGGTGAAGGATATGTTTTCACTCGTTTGGAGAAGTTAAGGAAAGCAGGAAGGAAAGAAAACTACCAGATCAAAAGTTACTAACACGTGTCCTTAAATTCAGTCTCCTAAAATTCCTTCGATGGGTGATTTGGTAACCTCACCGATTTCCCGTGATGTCGCGGTTTTCTGAATTGGAATATCATCATCTTTTCTCATATAGCTATAAAGATCGTATACACGTTAATTGTCTATTTCTGTATTACCCCAGTAGATTTCTTGAGTTATCCGTACGTTACCTTGGGCTAAGCAAAAAAGTGACCATCTTGAAAACGAGTCAATGATGACCCTTCTTGGATTATTTATACAAGCCGAGGCTAAAGTTGCACTAAGAAGAGTTCTAATAACATATTTAGTGGGTCCAAGGAACATGTCGACGTGCATATCATTTCAGACTAGGAATATGCATAATCGGACCCATTTTTTTTGTTAAGTATCTCTCCTTATTTGGGACCTAATCATTTCCTTGGCTTTTATAGAATCGAAAATGAGTTTGATTGTCCATCTGATACTAATAAACGAAAGGCATCCTCGAAACAATTCATCTCATCACTTTTTCCTTGGCCTCTAGAATACGACATTCGTTTCCCCCAATTTTGGTTCTCTACTGAATTTTTCCACCCACTCTCCTGAATCTCGCGCCACCCCTTTTCACAACAGTCTTCATTTTTATAGTAATTCGCAGCCGTCGGCGAGATTTGAACACGTGAATCGTCGTTCTTGAGATGGAAGGTTGAATGGATCGAACCCGCCGTCCGTATGTTCGCTCGACCATCCGAGCAGCCGAACTAAACACGGTCCAATCTTTGACAAACCTGTTAAGGTTGTATGAAAAGCTTAACTAGCTAACAATCAAGACAACCACACCAAGATCGTGACCGATTTGATAAAACCCTTTTCTTGGTTCAAGGGTTTGCACCAGGGGGCGTCGTCTAGCTAGCCAAGCAAAAAATTGATATAATTGTAATAGGTCTAGAACTTTTTTCGGTAAATTTCTCGAGAAGATGGCATTAAATTTGTACGTCCTCTCTCTTGACAGTAAACTGTGTTCACCTTCAATGCCCCTCCAACTTCCCAACTCTCTCTCCCTCGCTCTATTAACTCATCTACTCTCCCTTCTCTCTCTCAAATTTCACACACTCACTGAACCCAAAAAACACGCACAAGGCGCTCCCACAAGACACCAAAATGGAGAGCCAAAGCAAGTGGAGCAAGGGCGGGGCAGTAGCGCCGCGGGGTGACGTCAAGGTGGCGGAGCACCCACCGAAGGCCGCTGTCAGGTGTCCTGATCTGCTGCTGCGCGCCCTAGCGCTGGCGCTCACTCTGGCGGTTGCCATCATGGTCGGCGTCGACAAGGAGTCCAAGACGGTGTCCGTCGTCATCTCCCAGAGCCTCACATTGCACGTCCCCGCCACCGCGAAGTGGCAATACATGTCCGCCTTCGTGTAAGTCCCGCTATCAATCTTTCGCTTGATCTTTTCTCACTCTCCACCACATTTGGCGTGAGTTTATGGCGAAACGCGAATAGATAATAGTTCTTTCGACGAAATATAGAAGAAACGTACAGGACTTAGTTCTGCATGACTCGTGCGTACGGCAAACGAAGTGCATAGATACGATCATGCGACAAGCTTTGTCAAAACAGTATTTTGTTACATGGCATCCTTCTCACATAAAATGTAAAATGTAATCCATAATTTGGGAATTAAATCCCATCATTAACTTTCATAATGAGGGCAAATTTACGTGGTGGCGCTCACAGAAGGGTCAATAACATTCTTCCCAACCAACCTGATAGCGACCAATGCTCCTAAAAGCTGACGCGTCATTACTCTGCGTCCTTCGGTAGTTCAATTTTTACCTCGCGTAGTAATGAATCTTTAACCCGCTCTGCCCTTTTTGCCCTAAGAAGTAATGTATTATGGACATGACCAACCAAACTTATAGCTGCACATATTGTGCATACATGTAGAAACCTAAGGGTAGATTTCATGTTACATGTGCTCGTCTTTTGTAGTGTTTAGCTCCTATATAACTATCATAATAATGGGTGAGGGTCGGTTTACCTATTGAGAATATGAAGGCGGTACGCGTTTATAAGAGCTTAGTTCCCCAAATCATGTCGCATTTCAACTTTGGCTTGTGCCTTAAACCAGCCCCCGACATTAGTACTACATTACTTGGTCTCGTGGTTTACCTAAGATAAAGAGTTTAGCTCCATGAATGCATTAGGGGTGGGCTAAAAGTAGACGACAATTGACATATGTTTCCCGATTCTGATCGTCGAAAAGGAAAAATAATGACGAGCGCTCAATGTAGTTGGGATTATGCCATCCCCATTTCCCTTGCTCAAAAGGGAAATTCCGTGAACAATCTTGGACGAATTCATCCTAGAGTAGCTAGGGTTCAGTCCATTTAATATTTGATGTATGCCACCCTCAACGAACCTTGTTGCGACGCACAATTAAAGCCCAAAGCGAACCAGAAAAGTTTGTCCTCCCTCTCTTGCTGGTGACAACTACCTCTCAAATGTCTCGTTTCGATGCTCGAAGACCGAAGCAAGAGCCCCACATTGTACGTTGACCCAAGAACAAAAAGGGTTCACCGGCACGTCCTCCTGCCTTCAAGAAGGATGAAAAATTGTGAGGGTGGACAATTTTATAGTGGAAACTTGAACTACTGATAAGTTATAACTGTGTATAGACAACCTTTATTAAGTACTTCCCCTATTGTATAAATCTTCAGTATAAGGAGATCGCAAAATATGTACGGACGACGATAAGGTAACAAGTTATGTTGGTAGTTAACGAGACTTGAGTACCATAAGGAGAATGATACTATTTATCTTTTCAAATTGTTAGGGTTTATATGCTCATGTACATATCTCCTTCAATTTGAGCTTCAGGATATTTGGCTATCGAAGTTCAGTATTAGTCTAGATAGTTCATACTCATGCATGTAGACAGATTTTTATTTTGGGATGTTTTCTAGAATTCATGAGTCATATGGTAAAGTATTTGCCACCCTAATAATGCATTCAATCTCCAAATACTGTCTTCAGATACTTCCTGGTGTCGAATATCGTCGCATGCTCATACGCGGCTGCATCCCTCGTGTACATCACCGTTGCCGGGGCCACCCGCAGTGCCAAAGCGTCTCTGGCCATCAATGTGCTTGACACTGTCATGATGGGCCTGCTTCTGTCTGCCAGCGGCGCGTCCGCCGCCATCGGCGTGATCGCCCAGTACGGCAACTCCCACGTGCAGTGGAACAAGGTCTGCCACATGTTCGACAGCTACTGCCACCAGATGGTGGCGGCATTCGCGCTGTGTCTCGTCGGCTCGTTCGTGTTCCTGCTGCTTGCCGTGCTCAACGTCATGGACCTCCACAAGAAGGCATTGTAAGAGATGGAAAACTGAAGTTAACTAGAGACCTAAAGTTATCAATAGTATTTGGTAGGGAAGGTTAATATTTGTGTGGCTAGGGTTTTTGATTTTATCTCATTGGCGAGTGGAAGGTGCATGATGGGTAGGTTTGAAGGGTAAGTATTAAATGCATGGGGCTGTTGTTTGGCTCGTAGTAAAGTTTGAGTTGGCCGTTTAGCTGCAGAAATTCAGTGAGTTGGTGAATCGGGGCTGTGATGAATGTGTTACAGCTATATTACTTCTATAAATTACATTGATTCTGATAACGACTCTCTAGTTTGCTTAAGTACAGTAAGAAAAAGTGCCGATATTGCATGAGATTAGCAGCGAGACGGCCGATGCTGCAACTGAACTCATTTTACACCATCAGTTACTACTTCTCGTGATAAAATATGTCATACATATGAGAAAGACATACGAATGTCGCTCTTCAATTGATATCATGAAGCAAGGCAACCGACCTAGCTCTCGACCCTGCACGGCAACATTAGTTAGGAAGAAGAGAAAAGCAAGTGTATCAGCCTAACATGGAATCGCCAGCACTTCTTTAAAGTCTAACCCAGATTCTTGTGTTGGTATCGTAGTAAAAGATTAAGCATAAGCAAATAAACATTATCGATTGGAAAAAGCTTGCACTTTCGGCCCCTTACGAAAAAGCATAAGTGAAATTTATAGAACATACTTGTGCACTCACCATTTCAAGTAGAAGCCATGGAAAAAAGTTTCAAAACTTTCAGACATTTCGTCTAATACAACTTAGGCTTACAGCAAGCCGAAAACCACGACCAGAAGCCAGAAGTCACAATGAAAAGCAGGTACTCTACAGAGGTTTAAGCTTCGACACCTTTTATACCCCATTTATTCAATGCATTTGGTTTGATGCTTCTTGATGAGTGGAGCTCGAAGTGGTGCACCAAGAAAAAGAGGACGGTCAACAGAATTGGATACGAGGACCTGCAATAGCAAGCATGGGCTACTGGACAAAGGCGTATAAAAGAGAATCCACATATGTACAACACTTTGTTTACTGACTATACAGGGGCCTTACATTATTTTGATTCTGAATTTCAGTACGGGGAGAGCAAGAATGCTCTTGCCAAAAGTAAAACTCTCTTTAATCGATACCGATACCAGCGTACGAAAATCAAACACAAAACTAACATCTACTTCTATGTACATAAGTAAATACTGCCAGAAACATTCATTATGGGATGCACTCATTGATCCCAAAGATGCATATCTTCCAATTCTTGTCCCGATTTGATCCACAGCGACTCACTCAGTATCCATACCTTGGTTGCTTATAATATCTGTTGATTGCCACACAAGTCAGTTTCTTTCACTTGCACAAGTATGTAACTATATAAATCACAGCGCATTCATGACTCAACTATTCAACCTTGTGAGAGTGAGTTGCCAGAAACAACATAAAACCAAGGCAGGAAAGTAAATACTGAAAAAATAAATGGCCAATGGATGATTCAGTAAACAATTGCTATTCGGGTAAATTAACATATAACGTGGACCACAATAAAGCTGAGCAAAGGGTGGGCTTGGCTGGAACTGGTACCAAACCAGAGGAAATGAAATAACTCATAAAGGAAGAATACAATAGTTTAAACTAATGAGAAGACTCTAGCACTATCAGTCATCCACCCACTACTGTGAATCATTCCACCTTTGGGCCACTACAACAATAATATTCTCCAATGAATGTTTCCTTTTGTTCTGCTCAAAAGCCTACACTTACTAGGTTCGCAGCTTTGCATTTAGAACTTCTTCTCCTTTAGAGTACACACTTTATGAGAGAATAAATGCATGCATAAGAGTTTACACAATACAAGGTACTGATTCATGCAATCGGTTCTTGCCTCTTCACTTTCTTCTATGCACCAAGGCAACTAAACCAGTTGTACACCCATAGGAACCTAAACAGATGATAATGATAAGCATGACCGCATTCTGTAATTTTCTCCATATTGCAGACACATTCACTTAGAGATATACTCGCCCCCCTAACTTTTGTAATTACAACTGTAACTCATAATCAAATCCATCGAAACCTCTTTCGAGCACTTTTTGTTAAAGGTATAAAAAGGCTTTCTACCTACAAAATATCCTTATCATATGGAAAACCTGCCATGAAAAGCCATCTCACCAGTTTATCTAACCGAGACAAACAAGCGTAAATATGCTTCCTTTTTCTTGAAAGCTCCACCACAGACCGTTGATCAACCATAATTAGACTTCATACTCACAACTGTTGCTAAATTTTTATTGGCAGAAATAGAGCTACCAGATTGACAGACTTACAGCTGCCTGGAAACCATCTAACATTATGTAGCCTTATATGCTGCGGCGAAGGTTCTTTTCCTCATATTCCTACTCCAGTCCTCAATGCATAATAGCCCTGGGGCTTTTGAAGACCATCTGCAACTCATCCAACTTTGTGCATGGACGTCACCATCTCTTATGTCACTATTAGCTTGACGCTATCTTGCTCTAAATAATGGTTAATCTCCATTCACTTGTCATAGACAAGCATTCTCACAATGTTAATCATTCTACCGAGGTAAGGTATGAACAGACACGCATGAGAAACATCAAAAATTGCAATAGCAATTGAAAACTCCACAGAATATTTTTATAAAGCATGCAAACCAAATTTACAGGAGCCAAAGTGATTACCAGGTCCTGTCCATCTTAGCAAAACGTCCCTTGATTCTAATCCTGCTCTCAGCCCTGGCTTTCCGTGATTCATATCTGATGTGCTTATCATACCTGCATTGCACATTTAGCCAGGAAGTCCATACGCGATTAAAAGATGCAGTTAAAGCATTCAGACAAAGTGAATGCTTCTAATCAACCATAAGGACCTGTTTTATATAGCAAATGAGCTGCAGATTAATATATTTGAGGTTTCATACATTGTAACTATCCATACTTACACACCATATTTTTTCTTGCAGAAATGACAGTTTTTCTACCTCCTTGTTTTTCTCTTCTCCTTGTAGCGTGAGATTGCAGACTCTCTCTCCTGGCTAGTTAATGGAACCAGTGGCAAAGGATTTGAATTGATGGGATTTTCGGATGGTACTTCATGACATTCAGTGGCAGAACTCAGAAAACTGATGTCTGGATATTTGTCTAAAGCTGTAGGACTTTCCTCTCCGTAGCTACCAAAGAATGAAGAACGGTCATAAGCTTGGTTTCTGGCGTCGCCGTCATTAGAAAACCACTGAAAGTCAGTTGCCTGCAACAACAAAAAGTTCATGTCTTCGTCTTGGTCATCATGTATATATGGCTATATCACTAACGAGTTAAGCAGAAGAGCCAGTGTAATCACATACAAAAAAATAAGAATAAAAAACAAAGAAAATTACATGAAGACCTCCCTCAAAATTTCAGGTGGACTTCTATTCAGAGCTAATCTTCAATGTTATAACAACTCTTGGACATTGCAATTCAGCCTCAAAGACAGTCAATTCTGAGTTTTAGCTTGTACAACATGCAAGAGATGCACTTAAGGAACACAGATATCCAGAGTCAACAGGCTCACATGAAATAGCGGGTGAATGCCCATACACAGTACCATGCCCATGATCAAACACCCCCCGCCCCTTTTTCCCTTCTCTCTCTCTCTCTCTCCCTCTCTCTCTCTCTCTCTCTCTCTCTCTCTTCTCTTTTTTTTTTTTTTTTTTTTTTTTTTTTTTTTTCTCTCTCTCTCTCTCTCTCTCTCTCTCTCTCTCTCTCTCTCTCTCTCTCTCTCTCTCTCTCTCTCTCTCTCTCTCTCTCTCTCTCTCTCTACGTATGCAGGTTCATCCCAAAGTGCCTTTTTCTGGTGTAGTATGAAAATAGAATAAGAGAGATAATGTGATGCTCTTGAGTCTTGACCATGAAAGGAGAAAGAAGTACCTCAATTTTGTGAAATCCAACTTGATCTCTATCTTCACATCCAGTGTGAATATTTGCTGGCTGAAGAGCTTGATTCAAAACTGGCAAGTGAAAATCATCCAATGGTTCAATCTCCCCTCCTTCAAAGTTCAAGTTAGATTCTGGTTTAGCAAGTAAGCGGAGCTGGCGTAGCATTTCTTTCTTGTGCTGACCACAGGTTGCATTTCTATTCTGGATAAAAAGTAATCACATAAAAAAGTCAAAATTACTGAGCAGATGGACAAGATGAAAGGGCAATAGATTCAAAACATATCTAATTTCAGAATTCTTTTTATAGCTTTGTTGTTGGGCATAGGCTAAGGAGGCCAGTAATCCTTACAAAATTTGTCAAAATTAAAACTGAAAGTGATTCCACACTTTGAATGTTTGCTTAATGCCGTCAACCTACTTTCTGGTCAGCTTAATAAGTAGAGTTCTGGTGCTTCGGCTGTTGGTTAGCTCTCTCTTTAAAAAATTCCAGAAACTTTGTTGTTGGTTAGCACTCTCATTGAAGTTAATAGTTTCTTTTATGAGATAAACATAAACACTATTGTAATTCAATCTGTTTCACATGATCCGATACAAAATCTTGCATTTCCCCCGTTGAGCTCAACCTATGTGTCAGGAGATGTCCAAAGCTAATAAAGAGTTGATAATAAGATATGCATTGCCCACCCAATTCCCAAATAGCTTAGCTAATGTATTGAAAGTAGTTCATGATAGTTGTTAATAAAGTAATCCTGCATTTAGAAAAGGGAAGAAAGAATCCTCGAAAATGCCATTTACCAAGCAAAATAAGATAAACAGGACAAGAGATATTTAGCCGGAGGAACTGATGTGAAAGAACGAAGACTTCAAACAACAAACATACATCTCTTTAAGGAAAACATACATTTATCAGCAGCTCAAGAAAGTTTGCAGAAAAGAAAAGTGCTGAAACTATATGCTGTTGAAGATTGGCAACCATTCACTATTGGACAAACCCAGCCAACTGATAAAACAAGATAGATGAAACTTCAAGCTCAGAAGCATCATAGACAATCACATTTCTGCATCACAGAGCTTATCTCTCCAGGACATTCCTTTCCATCAAATTCAAACTAATAATTCGACGAGGATTCACAAATTCAAACCCGTTCAATGTTCACTTCCCTGCACAACGTAATAAGACAGCAAGTTGAAATCTTTTACGATTCTCTCACAGAAAACAGGACACCAATCAGCTAGAGCGCTCCAAATTCTCCCTCTCTATCGGAACAACAGAAGTAAAATGCCTTACCTTAGGCAGAGGAGGAACATCCACAGCCCGAAGAGCACACGCATCATCCCTGGGAACGATCAAATCATCGAGACTAACAAAAGCAGGAGTCTCCCAAAGCAAAACATCCGAAAACCCACGACCACCACCACCCCCATGCCCACCCTCATCACCACCCAACGGCGGACCCTTCGACCCCAAATCGTCCACGCCCAAGATGCCCAAAATCTCGCCCACCGAAGGGCACCCGGCGAACCCCTCGACCGGCCTCCGGTTGTGAGCCGCCCCCCCGCCGCCGCTGTGCCGATCCCAGTCGCAGTTCTGGCAGAGGAGGAGCCGCTCGGCCTCGCAGAAGAGGGAGGCGGAGGCGGCGTCGCAGGCGTCGCAGAGGAGGGAGCGGGAGTGCTTGGCGAAGAGCGGGTTGGTGGAGTGGACCTCCCGGTCGCAGGCGAAGCAGAGCCTAGCGGAGTCGGCCCGGCAGTATAGGAGGGCGGTGGACTCGCCGCAGTAGTCGCAGGGGCGCTTCCCCCCGCCGGACTTGGTCATGCCGCCGCCGCCGCCGCCGCCGCCGCCTTCCTTCCTTCCTTCCTCCTCGTCGCGTCTCTCTCTCTCTCGCGCTCTCTCTTCAGTTCAGGCCTCGATCTCCGTCTCCTTCATTTCTGGAGATCTTCTTCTTCAACCTCGTTCCCCTCTTATCTTCTTCTGCTTCTTCTGCTTCTGGGGGGTGTTCCTTCCCCGTCCTCTTCTCTTGCCTTGCCGAGCAAGAACCGTCGGCCAAGGATTTATGATTTGATGTCGACGTTGCAACTTGGGTTTGTTGATTTTTCCCACTCACCCAAAGTACTTGTCCTTTGATCAAAAAAAAAAAGTACTTGTCCAAAAAAACAAAAAAATTTATCCGGTTCGTCAATAAACATGCGACCGCCTTGATAAAAAGATCGAGAAATGAGGATTTTAGTATTTGGGGTGAGGACCCTAGTACCACAGGTACGAGATTTGATTCCCGCCCGCTGTAAAGAGCTGGACAAAAGTTAGAGCGAGGAGAAAAGCGTCCATGGAAACTATAATTTGATAATTTTTTTAAATAAGTGAATTACATCTTATTATTTATTTAAGTAATATTATACAAAATCAATTTATCACATGAGGAATAAAGAAAATTAGCCTTCCCTAGACTTTCAAAATCTCAAACCACGCCCGTTATGACATGTTTCAAATTTGTACCTACGTGGCGCATTTACTATTCATTAAGGTTTCGATTGAATATTTGTCGGTCAAAACGTCGTTTTTATTTCACTCAAGTTACGTGGGAGCTGTGTGAATGCTGTTCGCTTTCATTCCATTGATAGAATTTTAACGGGGGTGTAAATTTGTCGTGCAGTTACAAATTTAAAGTTTTTTGTGTAACGGAAACTTAAATTTAGGGTAAATGCACGTAATTTAAGAATTTTTGCAGCTTTTGCCCATATAAATAATATGATTCTTCTTTAGCATGTTGGGAAAATGAAAAGGACCAGAGCTGATTTTTTGTGGGCTTTTTTATATGCTGTGGAAAAGCGCGAGCTTTGACTTTGACTTGCTAGTAGCGGAAGGCGGATGACGCAACGAGTGACGATAGTTGGTAGTGGTAGGTGTCAAAAAAGAGTTGCCATAAAATAAATAAAAAAGCAAAGCAAAATAAATAAATAAATAAATATTTCTTTAATCATAATGGTTGGGTGATCTTTTTCTCAAGATATTTAAATTTCCACTTTTAGATATTTTTTCTTTTTTTAATAATGGAAAGGGCCCTATGCTGTAACGGCTGACAAGGACGGTTGGCCGCGCCGGGTATGCGCTCGGTTCGTTGAATATTTCCTTTTTCTTAAAAACAAATGGATAAAATTGGAGCTTATGTCTTAATTTTTATTTTTTAATCATTTAATCGAAATTCGCTTCTTCTTCTTTGCCGACCTGTAACCATCGTGAGGGCTCGAAATCGCTCGCCTCTCCAACAATATTTCTCAAGATTAATGGGAAAAAGTATCAGAATAGTCTAAAATATTTTACATTTGTGCCAATTTAGTTATCAATATTTTTTTTGTACCAATTTAGTCATAAACCTTTTTTTGTGTCAATTCAGTCATTCCGGCTAATTTTAACCGGATTTTGCTGACGTAGATGCTGGGCGGCCGACGTAGCATCGCCGGCGCTATTTTAATATATTTTCATTTTTTTTAATTTTTTCTTTCTTTTCTTTTTTTTTTCATCTTTCTTCTTCCTTTTTCCGGTGACCAGCTACCGGCCACAGATGATGGTCGACCATTGGCCATGGCCGAGCAGGCGGACTAGCTAGCCTCGCCTAGGCGAGGGTCGTCGTCGCCTGCCACAAGTGAGGCCCAGCCGACCCTCGCTTGGGCGAGGGTGAGCCCCGACGAGGACTCCCCTCGCTAGATTTGGTGAGGCCAGCCCTCGCCCAGGCCAGGGCGGCCTCACCGAGCTTTGCCTTCACTCGGGCAACGCCCGGCGAGGCTGCCTTGCCCTGGGCGAAGGCTAGCCTCGCCAGATTTGGCCTAGGCGAGGGTAAGCCCTGGAGAGGGCTTTCGAGGACGGTCGGGCTCAAATGCTATTGGCAGAGGCAACTGGCCGAAGAGAGCGAGCTTGAATTCGAGAAGTTGTTCTCGAATCTCAACCAAGCCACTCTCAAGTGGGAATCTGGTATGCAATCCTCCGACCTCGCATGGTGCGTATCCCCTGGCATCGCTAGATCTGGCGAAGGGAGCCCTTGTTAGAGCTCCCCCTCGTCCAGGTCAAGGTGGCTTCGTCAGATCCAGCGAGGGGAGCCCTTATCCAGGCGTGGGTCGGTTGAGCCACTTCTGTGGCGGGCGGTGACCCTCGCCTAGGCGAGGCCAGCCCGACTATGGCTGGTGGCCGGTCATCGGAAAAAGGAAGAAGAAAGGGAAAAAAGAAAAGAAGGAAAAAATTATAAAAAATAATTTAAAAAATTGAAAAAAATAAAATATTATTAAAAATTATTCGCGTCAGCGCAGGCGATGCCACATTGGCCGACTGGTGTCTACGTCAACAAAATCCGGTCAAAATTAGCCGAAAGGACTGAATTGACATAAAAATAAAAGGTTTTTAGACTAAATTGGCACCAAAAAAAGGTTCAGTACAAAATTGACACAAATACAAAAGGTTTAGGGCTCAAAATCGCTCATCTCTCCAACAATATTTTTGAAGATTAATGTGTTGCTTTTTAATGCAGAGGTATACGAAATTAACGTGTGCACAGATCAAGCGTACAACCGCATTCGATTTAAGTGCATAACGATCTATTCGGACTGGCTTTCGACCCGTGCGATGGTGCTCGATCCATTATGGTGGGGGATAATTTACGGACTTGGATTATTTTTTTTTAGGTGGAGTTTCATGTTATAAATAAAAAAAAGGAACTTATATCTTGAATTAAAAAGGGAAAATGACATAAATAATCCCTAAACTTTGGCCTAATGTGCAATGAGATCCTTGAACTTTTAATTTGTTCAATGTAACCTATAAACTTAATAGGCAACCTTAGGACTCCTCGAAACTGTGACAATTGCCCGAACGAAGTTACATCATCAATTTGACCAGAAACAAAAAAGTTACATCATCAATTCGCGACAACAACTTAGAAGTTGAATGCAACTTGCACTTGGATCCCTCTCTACATGAATCGGCATCAAACACTTCACCCTGACTAGCCGAAGCCGATTTCACCACAATGGGCAATGAGAAGATCGTTTTGGACGACAGAATCAGACCTAAAAAAATTTCACACGATGGAATCCCATGTCGCTTTTTTCGCATGATCAAGTCATCAGTGCAAGCCAAACTGTTAACAACGTGCATAAATCGAGTCATCAAATGGACCACCATCCCTTCTACCTACAACATCGATCAATGGTCTGATAAGTAGAGTACGACAAAAACCAAAGTCGGCCTACTGTGATACATTTACCCTAAATTTTTTTTTGTGTCTACTGTGATACATTTACTCTAAACTTTTTCCCGTGACATAAAAAATCTCAAACTTGTACATATGTGACACATTTACTCTCCGTTAATATTCAGTTAGATGATTTTTCAGTAAAAACAATATCTTTTAAGTTTGTGGGTGCCATGTCAACTCATTAGTTGAATGCTAATCTTTGTTTTTAAGGGGTTTATGCAAAATTATCGATTCAGATTTTTAAGGACAAGTCAAGCTGACAAAACTCCTCTTGATGAGCATTCTCTGGTCGATACCCTTTCGAAGCCGACCCGTACTTCGCCATCTCTCACACCCCTCCGTAGCCCACGTCTCCAAGAAAGCTACCCGCGTGCTCGTGGTGGCGTTGATGAGTGCGACCGCGCGACTCGAGCCTGACTGCGAGCGCACTGCGTGAGCTTTGACGGCCGAGCTCAGCTCCGATCTGCTTATCTTGGCAAGGGTGTGCTCGAGCTTGTGCGCGCTCTGGTGGCCGCCGCTCGCCTTCGAGCTATAGAACTTCCTATGGCAGAAGTCGCACAAGAACATCCGAGCTACTTTAGATGGACTGTGTGGCGACGATGACGATGAGGACAACGGGTCGAGGAAAAGCTCAAGGTGTTGGATATTTCAGCAGTTTTGAAATTTTTTTTAGAATTAATTATCGCCATAAAGCTATCATTTTATAACGATTTTGCAACGGTCGTATAACGGTTTTGTAACGTTTATTTAATTGTTCATAAACCATTCATTATTTTACAACGGCTTTATAATAGTTTCTTAACGGCTTTTTCCTAATGGCTCTTTCATTTAAATATAAAATAGAACTTCAAATGCAATCAAAATATATGCACAAAATTATAAAGAGAATATACTTTTCTTCTCAAATATTTTCTTTCCTTGCAGGGTTATACACATAACGTTATTCATGTTCCTTTTAATATTCAGTACGGAGTATAGAAGAACGTCTGTTGTATCTTGGGAGAATAGCCGCTAGAGCCTTACGTACTAAGTTTCACACTCCGAGAGGTGGAATTGTCCTTAAGGACAATGACTAGCACGCCTCATGCAATTGATATTATTTTCTCATATTCTTCAATAGATTTTCAATTCTTCTTATTTTTTCACGTAACATTTTTCCCAACACCAGGTTGGGCTGGTTGTTTGGTAAGCTGAGATGAAGGGATGTGTTGAGTTGATAATTGTAATGCATTGGAGAGAGAGAGAGAGAGAGAGAGAGAGAGAGAGAGAGAGAGAGAGAGAGAGAGAGAGAGAGAGAGAGAGAGAGAGAGAGAGAGAGAGTATGATTGAAAGAAGAGAGAGAGAGAGAGAGAGAGAGAAAGGGAGAAGAGGAGAGAGATGATTGAACGGTTAAGAGCGAGATGTTAGTCACGGGAGTGAGAGCGACAGAGAGAGATTGAGAGATGGGTAACAGTGGTGATGCGAAGAAGAGGGTATGTGCTGCATTATATCGGGGAAGATGATTCACTGTTACTTCAGCCACTGATTAACACAAGAGCAAGAAAATGATGAGTTTAAATGAGAGTGTGTAAACGGGAGAGACATATAGAGGGAGAGATAAGTGGGGAATTGTCTCTTAATGGTCCACTGTCGGTCCATAGAAATGTTTTCTGTACTCTCTCTTTGTCTCTGTCTCTCTCAGTTTTAAGTGTGCATGCACTTTACCCTTTTTTTTAAATTTATCTTTTATATATATATAGATATATAGATATATATATTAAATGATTAAAAATAAGAGTGTATAACTAGAATGTGTGCATTTCGTGTGCATTTCGTGTGCATTTCGTGCACGTACGCCCATGACAAAAATAAAATTGAATTAAATCCCATTTAATTTAATTTCAGCCTGACTAATCGATTGCTACGATTGCAAACATATTTACGATATTGTATCTCTCATTCAACATCATCCTGAATTGGTTATGGTGTGTGACATCCTTAGGTTTATCATTGAGCAGGTAGTAAGACTTGCACTAACACATTAATACTCCAAAGAGAATTGATTATCCCAATAAATTTTCAATTTTTCTTATATTTTCACGTTACCTAACATTTTTCCCAACACCAGGTTGGGCTGGTTGTTTGGTAAGTTGAGGGTGAAGGAATGTGTTGAGTTGATAATTGTAATCCATTGAGAGAGAGAGAGAGAGAGAGAGAGAGAGAGAGAGAGAGAGAGAGAGAGAGAGAGAGAGAGAGAGAGAGAGAGAGAGAGAGAGAGAGAGAGAGAGAGAGAGAGAGAGAGAGAGAGAGAGAGAGAGAGAGAGAGAGAGAGAGAGAGAGAGAGAGAGAGTATGATTGAACCAAGAACTGTGTAGCTGAGAAAAGGGTTAAGAGCAAGAGATGTTACGGTTCACGGGAGTGAGAGCGACAGAGAGAGATTGAGAGATGGGTAACAGTGGTGATGCGAAGAAGAGGGTATGTGCTGCATTATATCGGGGAAGATGATTCACTATTACTTCAGCCGCTGATTAATACAAGAGTAAGAAAACGATGAGTTTAAGTGAGAGTGTGTAAACGAGAGAGACATATAGAAGGAGAGGTCACCGGAGAATTGTCTATTAATGGTCCACTATCGGTCCATAGAAATGTTTTCTGTACTCTCTCTATCTCTGGCTCTCTCAGTTTTAAGTGTGCATGCACTATACCCTTTTTTTTAATTTATCTTTTAATATATAGATATATATATTAAATGATTAAAAATAAGAGTGTATAACTAGAATGTGTGCATTTCGTGTGCATTTCGTGCACGTATGCCCATGACAAAAATAAAATAAAATTAAACCCCATTTAATTTAATTTCAGCCTTACTAATCGATTGCTATGATTGCAAACATATTTGCGATATCGTATCTCCCATTCACCACCATCTTGAATTGGTTATGGTGTATGACATCCTTAGGTTTATCATTGAGCGGATAGTAAGACTTGCACTAATACATTAGTACTTCCAAGAAAATTAATGGCAAAAGTACACCAGAAGTGCCACAACTTGTGTACGGAGATCACTTTGGTGCCATAACTTTTTTTCGGATCACTTTTTTTTTTTTTTTGGTAAGGAAAAAGGGTAAAGTGCATGCACACTTAAAACTGAGAGAGACAGAGACAAAGAGAGAGTACAGAAAACATTTCTATGGACCGACAGTGGACCATTAAGAGACAATTCCCCACTGATCTCTCCCTCTATATGTCTCTCTTTTTCGGATCACTTTGATGCCAACTTTTTTGAAAAACGATCATTTTAGTGTCAATGCTGACGTGGCTCGCCGGAAATCCGATGTGGCGCTGACACAGCTCGCCGGAGAGGTCCAGTCAGCGTTAAAAATCAAAAACGACGCCGTTTAGGCCGCTGACGTGTACTTTTTTTAAAAAAATTAAATTATATTTATTTAAAAAAAAAAAAGGATAGCGGCGAGGAGCCCTCTGCTGCTGCTGCGCTAACCCACCACCACCAAGAAGGGCCGGCGGTGGTGGGTGCGATGTCGGCGAGGGACGCCGGCCCCACAGTCGGGGCTCGGCGACCCTCGCCTCGCCTGGGCCGAGGGCCGGATCCCGGCGAGGCGAGACCTCGCCGTCTCTGGGTCGCGACGACGAGGTCTCGCCTCGCCGGATCCGGCCCCTTGCCGGGCGAGGCGAGGGTCGCGAGCCCGGCCGGGGGCCGGCCCTCGCCGACCACCTGCGCCCACCATCGCCGACCCTTCCCGGCGGTGGTGGGTTGGCGGCGGCAGCGCGAGGGCTCCCCGCGCCGGCAACCTTTTTTTTTTTTTTTTTTAATTATTATTATTTTTCTAAAAATTAAAAAATTCGAAAAAAAGCCACATAATTTTCACGTGTACAAGTAAGACCATTTTTTAAAAATATAAATGCCAAGTCAGCTTTTTAGCCGGAGTCACTAAAGTGATCTATTTTCCTCCGAATTGGTACCAAAGTGATCCGAAAAAAAGTTATGGCACCAAAGTAATCGCCGTACACAAGTTATGGCACTTACAGTGTACTTTTGCCGAAAATTAATTGTCCCGATCAACCTCTAGGTCTTACAATGATTGACATCTAGCAATATATCATGGCTACCCAGACAGTGTAAATGCTTTAAGAACGTAATGAAACTGTCAGCTTTGGCTATAGTGTAATTCAATCATTCTGTCTTACTATGTCCCGATCGAACAAAGATTGTGGAGTATTTGTCAAGCCACCAATTCGATCATATGCATAAACCTAATTGACATATATATGAATAGTTCATTCTCAGTTACAACCCGACCGAGAATTTCAATGTAGTGTCATGATTAAATAGCATAGGACATCATTATCGTACCTTGCATGTATCAAGGAGACTGTTTCCATTTTAATGAACTATGACCATCAAGTATAGAGACGGATCAACGAATCGGCAATATGTGCACCTGTGAACCATAGCCATCCAACACACAAGTCAATATTGTGCCTCAGGTCTAAGGATTATTTACACAAGACCAAAGCATGAACGATTAGACATTGACCACGCTAAAAGCTTCCATGTTGCTAATTGTTCTATGCATGTCACGTTCAGTGAATTTGTCCAGTAGAAGCACCCGTGTTCTAACTTAGGCATCACAATACCCAATGACTTGTGACTCATCATTTCCTTAAGTATCCAATACTTAATGGTGAAGCTAAGAACACACCAGTCTCTACAAGATCATTAATATCCACTCAATGATCCATCGATCGGAAACAATTTAAAAATTCAGTCTAACTGTGAACCTGTCACACATATTCTTAACGTCTCAAGAATAGATCTAGTCACCACTGATCTTATGGAATCATTCATATATTTAAATAATTAGACAAATGAATGAATACGTCCTTGCCATTAAATAAATAATGAAATTGATAGTACAACTTAAATCCCTAACATGGTAACTTTAGGGCATATATCTAACAAATCGTTTGTTAATGGCAGCATTAATCCCCTATCGGTCCGTAAAAATGTTTTCTATACTCTCTCTCTCTCAATTTAAGTAACAGTGTGTAAACGAGAGAGACAGATAGAGGGAGAGATCAGTGGGGAAATGTCTGTTAATGACCGCATTAATCCCTTGTCGGTCCACAGAAATGTTTTTTGTACTCTCTCTCGTCCTATACGAGCACACACACCTATATAATTATCTAGTTTAACCCATGCAATGATGTTTCGTGTTCTAGACTAGCAAATTATATATATTTTTGCCAGATTTGCCTACGACAAGCAAAGCGGCGTAGACAAGAGAAACAATCTTGAACTAGCCCAAACGTACACATGATAAGAGACCATTTTGCAATGGTTTGAAGGAGAATCTTCCAACATTGCTCCATATTTTATAGGACAAATAATTGTGTCTGCCTGCCTCTTGAAATCTTAGGGGCAGAGAGTGTTGATTTATGGTTTTGAGTTTAGGGTATGCCTTTGGGATGACTAGTTTGTTGATCCCATTTGGTAAAATTTCTTAAACTCATAGATTAGAATTTCTCGTGAGTCATTGGTCAGACCTTGAACAGAAAGACTAAATGAAAAACAAAATCAAAATTCAATAGCTTTGGTGAAAAAATTAGAAATACCATGATCTACTACAAAAGTTATAGGAACATTAGGTGATCGTCAACGTGATTTACCCATCTACGCTTGATCTTTCACGTGCAGTTGAGAGAATGTATACCTAATTCAGGTATACATTGTAAATGCTGTGAAGTGGATTCTTCTGATTTTGTTGGGGACGATAGGCGTTGGGCTATGTTTCAGAGGATGCAATTTATGTAGACAGCCTCGCCTAGACAAGGTGAGGGCGGGCGAGGGCCTCTGCGCCCTCGCCAGGGAAAAAAAAAGAGAGGGAAGAAAAATGAAAAGAAGAAAAAGAAAAAAAAAACAAAAAAAAGTCATAAAAAACTCAGAAAAATAAAATAAAAAATTTAAAAAATTATCAATGTCAACGGCAACCATCCTAACCAACATGCCACGTAGGACATCCGATGTCTATGTCAACAAATTCTGACCAAAATTGGTCGGATGAACTACATTAGTAAATCGTCAAAAGATTTAGAACTCAATTGATACAATTGAAAGGTTTATAACTGAATTGGTATAACTGCAATAAGTTTATGACTTCTGTGGTGCTTTTTCCATCACATGGGTCATTTGATAAGTCTCGATTTCGATATTGATGTTCATGTTTAGATCATGAAATTTCGTATCTTAAGAACTTCTTCTAAAACGAAAGAATAAATTGTGACAAACTTGGCTAAGCTCAATCAGGCTATATTAAATGCATGGGGTAGAGTCAGGGCCAAAATTCTCTTTTTCATTGAGCCTGAGCTTGCAAATTGAGCCAAGACAAGCAGGTTCAAACTATCGAGCTAGACCTGAAGGTTCTTCAAAAGGCCTGGTCCATTTTCACTTCTTGATGGCCCTTAAATATGTATGGTGTTCAGTGAGTATCTTGAGGAAATAACCTTGTATATAATAGTGTTTGTTGGGCAAGGATTGGCATAGATAAAAAAAATTAATAGGGAAAATTCCAAATAAGGTACACCCACGACAAATTTGCGTCAAATTAATTTTTTGACCATAAAAAATCTTAAATTGGTACATTTGTGACAAATTTACCAAAAACTAATTTTTTGACCACCAAAAATCCTAAACTGGTACACTTGTGACAGATTCACCCTAAACTAATTTTTTGATCACCAAAAATCCTAAACTGGTACATTTGTGATAAATTTACCCTTCGTTAAATTGTATTAATATCACGAAAAATCACAAAATGGTATACATTTAACAGACATAGGGTAAAACCTCAAATCGATATACTCGTCAACTGCCACATTTCATCCAACGCAGAAATTTTGATGGTAAAATTTAACGGAAACTAATATAGGGTGAAATTGTCATAGGTGTACCAGTTTAAGGTTTTTCGAGGTCAAAAAATTAGTTTGGGGTAAATTTATTACGGGCATACCAATTTGGAGTTTTTCGTGGTATTAACCCAAGAAAGAATTGGAGTGTATATCTTAATTTTCATTTCTGAATCATGCAATCGAAATTTGCTTCTTCTTCTTCTTCCTATCGAGTGGGTTCGAAACTTTTCTTGCATCGAAATTAGAAGTCGCTCGTCTCTCCAATATTTCTAAAGATTAATGTACCGCTTGTTAATGCCGATGGATATGAAATTAACGTGTGCACAGATCAAGCGCACGGCCACATTCGATTTTTCGCCTTGTGAAGTGCAGAACGGTCTCCACCTTTTCGGACTGGCTTTCGACCCGAGCGACGGCGCTTGATCCATTACGTTAGGGGATATTTTACGAACTTGGATTATTTTTCTTTTTGGTGGAGTTTCATGTCAAAAAAAATATTTAAAAAAAAGGAACTTATAACTTAAATTAAAAACGCACTTGTCTAACTATAAATATCAAAGAGCTAAGTATCCATTTCAATTCGGTGAAGTCACCCAACTGACTGGTCGATTTCACTGTCCAAATGTCGATCCATAGGGAATGTCCCTATTTGTTTCGCCAAAAATTAATGATTTAAAATACATTTGCTTAAAAATATCGATTGTATCACTTAAAATAATTAGTAAAAAAAAATATTTTCAATATTATCAATAATTGATGTTAATATATTTTCTTGAACGATAAAAATATTTTTCGTTCATTTACTTTTGTAAGAGATTTAAGTGATCATTTTTAGAAAAAAACTTTTCCAAATAATTCATTTTCCTCGAAAACGAACATATCTCTTGAAACTTCCTCAAAACTGCAAGAACAAAGTTACATCATCAGTTCATGAAAACAACATGAAGTTGAATGCAAACTGCACTTGGATGCTTCATCCGTGATGGTAAAAGATTAATCTCGTGCACGGATGCATCCCTCTCTACACAAATCGGCCCTGACAACCCGCCGAAGCCGATTTTGCCACAACGGGTGACAAGAAGATCGTTTCGGACGACAGAGTCGAGCCTAAAAAGTATTCGTATGATGGAATCCCATGTCGCTTTTTTCGCACGATCGAGTCATCAGAAGCAAGCCAAACTGTCAACAACGTGCATAAATTGAGTTGTCAAATGAATCATAATCCCCTACTATGCTACAAGATCAATCAACGGTCCGATAAGTAAGTCGGCCTAATATAAGCAGATGATCGCGAATGATATACATCACAACAAAGGATGCAATCATACAACAAAATCGGCCTAATCCTGCAGTAGCAACTTTTGCGGGGCCGCTAATAGTTTTGGGCAACGGAACAGGGAAAAAGTAATTGATTGCGAAAAAGTATCAACGACTATGGCAACTGCTTCGAAAAATTCATTCCCCAATCTAACATATTGCTAATGAAGAAATTGGCAGGTGGACTAATCAATTGTCGACTGACGATCGTAAGAGTTGGTGTGAGTGCTGTAATGGGTTAGCGCCAAGAACTCCTGAAGAAGCACCACCCAGGCCGATGTTAAATGAGAGAGCAAAGATCTGGGTATTTGAGTCCGGGATTTCCTAAGTTGTGCGAGGACCGCAGGCTCAATTTTCACCTGGAAATGGAGCAAAAACCGCATAGTGTTAGGAAAATATCAGGCAACTATTGTCAGTCCATCTGTGTTCATGCATATGGGAATAATTGTAGGACACTTGTTTTGCATACAAGAGGTGTTCACTTGTCTATGGAAAATCTATCTAAAAGAATGTAATGTGATAATGAAATCATACATTTGTTTCCACGTGAATTCTTTTGCCTGAATCATCTTACTGATGGTCTGCAGCTGATATTCTTCGAGTATTGTATGAACGGCATTCGCTGCACTTCAGCCCAAAAATGTGAAATGGAACTTTGCCCGTTTTGTTGCAGTCATTGCAAAGAATTGAAACCTGTTAAAATTCCATTAAAGTGAGGATGACATTCCCTTTAAATGCACTTGTCACAATCAAGAAAGCAAGATTCGGTTGACATGCTGGAAACAATGGCAACATTCATTATGTCTGGGCTTCAGAGCAGATCAGGGATCATAGTGAGGTCGATTTCAAAAGGTCGTAACAAATCGTAGTACTGTACACTCGTCATCCCAGCGGCTACTCACTCATTTGAATGATAACTACGCTACATTTCTCGAACGACATTCAGATTAATATATCAGTTGAATGAGAAAAACATAAACTAACCAAATACTCTTTCTGCTGAATAGTATCCAAAGAAAATGATATATGTGTTAGTTCTACAATAGTAGTGCTTTATATAAAGGAGATTTGCACTCTATCCTAATGGCAATATCATCCCTCGTAGCTAATGTAGAGCCTGGCCTATTATTCACCATATTAAAGGAGAGACAAGTTATCATGAACTTCTGTTTTTCTTTCAAAGCGTTATTATGCTCTAAAGCGTAAAATATAACACCAACTTCAATTGATTTTTAATTAGAAACACTAAATAACTTTTCCAGCAGAGCTCACAAAGGCAAACCGTTCTTCAAAAGTTCACAAGTAATTACTCAACAAATCATTACAAAAAACTTGGGCCGCAAAACACAAGATGTTTGTGAAAAGAAACGGAGCGATATTGGAAGATAAATTACACACCTCATACTGATATTCTTCAGGCATGACTGTTGCCGCGATCTAAACAAGAAAGAAAGATGATTGATATGAAAGGCTATCTTTTCCAAATATTAAAACTGAAAAGTCCAGTACAGAAAGAATGAAATAGAAAAAAGACAAGCATGGTATTGCATTTTGATGAGCGATACTCATTATTTTTTAAACATTTTGCAATCGGCTCCCAGCCTCCATTTATTACTGGAGCATGTTAAGGGTCCGTCTCTTAAAATAGAGATTGAGGGAAAGGTGAGTGTTGCCATTACTCTTTTGGAAGTTAGAACTCTTATGAAGAGGGCCTAGATCTAATAAAAGTAAAGAAAGGCATGCAGATTTGCAGAGTTAATCCAAGTAAAATTAGAAGACAAAAGGCCTATTTGCATCTAATTTTGTAAAAGGGTGGTGCCCCTTTTGGTACCCTTATACTTAATTTCTCTTTAACACTGGAAAAAAAAGGCTCAAACGTGCTCAATCAAGGCCTATTTGGCACTAAAACCTATTATTACCAGTGGCATAGGCAATAAACTAGTTAAGTATCATAACATCCGTTAAGTCTCCCAGCTGAACTGGTAAATTGGTAAAGCTGATCAATCTTTATCACTTCACACATGAATGGCCTCCTTTGACACCAAAACCTAATTTTACCAGTGGCACAGACAATAAACTAGCTTAGTTAGTATCATAACAACCGTCTCACGGCTTAACTTGTATGTTGGTAAAGCTGATCAGTCTTTATCACCTCACATATGACAGTAAAAACAAGACCATTCTCCAGCCATTCATTACCATGCACAATGACAGTCAAGAAAAATTTGATAGAAACAAAAATATCAATAATTATTTTATTCGTTAATCACAGGTTTTTCCTTTCTCTCTCCGTAGAACTATTAATTTTCCGTTCTTATTCTTAAATTTCAGTATAAAAGTTAGCTATTCTTGAACGACATGCTCGAGAGTTTCCATCTTGGCTAGACTGAAACTTCAATCCATAATCCTTTTGTTCCCTCAATTACACATCTGAACCTCGGGATGTAAGCTGATTCAGCACATCCAACTTGAATTTCTAAAGCAATTGTGACAATATCAAGTTAAAAGCTTACTACCTCGGAATCCAGCATCCTCCAAACTTCAGACATTGTTCGAGCTGTCTTTGAGCATATGGGACAACGATACCTGCGTGACCAGAATGTAGGTTAACAATGCAACCAATGACTTTTTATCTGAAATAAATAAAATGCACAACTATCTATGAGGGAAAAGGTTTAACTGATTTTGGTCTGTCATTTCTTGGAAACAGTCCATATGAATTGTGTGTCCGCAATTCAAGATCGTTGTTCCTTTGATTGAATCAAATAGATACTGCAAAATGAATGGAAAGTTGTTAGAAAGACCTTTCCAACCTTCATTATTGCCAATTTTGGAATATGTATCCCACCAACCTCATAGCATACAGGGCAATAGCTCTTCATTGAATTCTCCACGCATACATGATTATTGCGTAACGACATCATATAGCAAGATCCTGTGCTTTTTAGAGAAATTTGTTAAGGCTATGCACATAGGACAACATGCTACTCTGACAGTGTACAATAGAAGATGCTACCAATTACACAGCCTCCACAAGGGTTGCCATACCATTCAACTAGTATATAGAGAATAAGCATCTCCTCAAGAAATAGGAGCAAGAAAGAAGAAACTAACATCTAGAAGATGCAGAGCAAGACAACCAGTGATATGGACCTTCAAGAAGCAGATGGCTTCATTTGACAGTAATAATAAAAGCATACTTCCACGTTTCAATAGTAGAGTGATGATGCACCATGCACACTTCATATTTTTGAAACAAATAAGAATATGCACCATGCACACAATTATATTTTTGAAACAAATAAGAATATGGCTCTTTTTCAATCTACCTAATTCTATGATTCTGATCTGTTTCCTCCATTTGCAAGAGTGATAACAGAATAACAAGTCTCCATCACAAATTTTGAGAAACAAGAAACAGAAATTAACTAAAAGTTTCTTTTCCCCAATTTTAAGAGATCGCTCGAAAAAAATCGATGCATTCAGTTATGAACTTCTCCTGCTACATAAGCCTACCGACAGTCCAACCTTGCACTGATAAATAACTTCTATTTTCTTGGTGTTAATATAGACTAATGCTCTTACGCAACCACTAAATGCAGAATGCTCTTTTTAGAGCTTGCAATAGTTTTCTGCAAGTTGATATTAAGTATTTTGATATTGCAATTCATCTCTTCTATATTTCAGATGTCAAAGTCAGTCCTATTGGTTAAATTGTTGTGGAAAAGGATGTACAAATGCTGTTGCAGTGTGGTTCGTGAACCCAATATTTGCCATCGTAGCTATGACAGTAGTAGAAGATTCCTTGCCTCTGAATCCCCCCTGCGATAGAAAATGTCTGAACCAAAAAAGACCCCCACTTCTCCTCTCTATCCTTCCTTGGATGAGAATGAAAATTGTAAGTGATCAGTATGGCACACGCAACTTTAAGATGTCGTCTCTTAGATGTATAGACAAAATCGTGCATTAGCTGCAATAATACGATGGGAAGTACCCAACTAACATTCTCCCTCTCAAGATACAATGTTGATCACACTGGCTTTGAGCAAGTACCTTTGAAGTCATCACAACTCTTGTACCTAAGTTGATATCAAATCCCAGATCTAGAGACCTCTAAAAAGCCACCTCGATTACCATCATCCTTAGAGAGCGGCTTTGACTTAAGATTGTTCAGAAGTTAAATGCAACTGAAAGAATACTTAAATCTCTATTAACATTGTTGCCTTGTAGGTTCCGAGCTACCCTTTTAAAACTCTACAAATTATTCTTTCCAGGCAAGTAGGGGATTGGAGAAGATAGGGACTCCAACCCATTGTACAGAAAAGGTTCAAACATAAGAAGAAGAGCTTTTCCAGAGTCTTTTTAATTTCAAAAATATATTTGGTTACCCATTGAACCCCCAGACGAAAATTTCCGAAATCCAACACAATAGATCTTACAAGAAATAAATTTCACATCAAAAGTCCTGCGTGCAAAACCAGCTTCTGGTCCTGTTAACCACCCTATGGGCAAAACTCATACATACAAGTCAGGTTTCCTCTCGTATCTACCCATCTCACCACGCATTTTACATTTTCTAAAGAGAAAATTCAACTATAAGACCGAGCACTCCAGGACTCCAGGTGGGTATATGTATACCAACTGCCAGTTCATAGCCTTAATTTGACTCTGCTTCATCAGACTTCTTCCGAGTTGTCCTTAAAAATCGAAATCGTTTATTCCAAGATACAGCAAACTGAGAAGATATTAAAAGGCAGTGGCTTCGATGGTAGATCAATGCGTTATTGTTTCAAAAGAGGTTCCTACTGAGATCCACTCTGAAGCTTTTAGCTCCAATGTAAAGCAAGTTCGTCAAATCCCCTCTCTCATAAATTCAAGTAAGAATATACTATCACCTAGGCAATGGTCACTGCATATCCATCTAATGATTTCAAGAACATGTGCATGCCTAATTAAAGTATGAAATCATGCACTTATATAACTCGACAATACCCAAACTAGAACACAAATTCCAAATAACTCAGAAATTAAAGCGGTCCAAGCTTTCATAACTTTGGGAGGAGATGAAAACTCTCTAAAGAGATGACTATAATCAACATGTGTAAAAACGAGAGAGAGATTCTTTCTTGCAACAAAAAAGCACATGCAGCAATGGATTTACTAAAAGAGAAAGCCATACCGCACTTTGGACAGTGGAAGAAATTTTCCCTACCCCCAACTCTGAAAGACAAGGGCAAAATTAAATTATGTTAATTCATATGGCAGAAACAGTTAACTTCCAAAGAACGGGAAGAACATTCCAAACATCAATTAGCTCACCTACAAATTCCACATTCCTCACAATGAAATTGCATCTTTGTGGTCTGCAAATATAAACATAAATACACCGTTAGATCAGCTATGCTTTGAATTCATGTAAAATCAAAATGAAAGGCTACACCTTAAGTTATTATAAATGAGAATAAACGAATCCGTCTTACGTTGTCATCATAAAACTTGCAAATTCCACAGAAATATTCTCCCATGTTGACACCGCATTTCGAACAAACTTGAGCAGCCTAACAAAGAACACGTAAATTCTCGAACACTTCAGAAACGAAACGACAAGAACCATGCAAAATCCTCAAGGAGGCCCGCCATGACATACCTCTTGCTCCGTGTTGCAAACAGAACAGATGACCTGAAACACGAAAAGACCTTCAGCACCACACCTCAAAATCCAGAGCAAGCAGAGCGCACATCCCAAAAACCGGCACAGAGCAAAGCAAACGGGACCAACCTGCTTCACGTCATGCCGCACCAGCTCATGATGATCTTTCGGGTTGCTCAGCAAGTTCTAGTCGAGACGAATAAACCGGAGAAGATCAAGAAACCCCATCCAAACACGACGACGACAGTAGCAAAACACAATGCAGGCGCGACAAGGAGAGGCGGAGGGAAGTCGTACCGTGAACTCGTTGTGGCAGTGGCGACACGCGAAGACCCGATCGCAGCACGGAGCTCGGATCTTGCAACGCCTCCGGTAGTGCTCGCACCTGCAAGAATCACGAAACAAGAAACGAATGAAACACCCAGATGAAAAAAAGGGAAAAGGGAACGCCGGTGGAGGCGATTCGAACGTGGAAACGGAGATGGTGGCGACAAACCCATGATCGAATTTGGCAAAGTCTCGATCTTTCGCCTGTATCACAGGCTCTTCTTCTACTTCATCTTCTACTTCTTCCATGGATGCGTCCGTGCGTGCTGTTTCTCTTTCTAGGGCGTGCGAGAGAAAACCAGGCACTTGCTTCTTGTTTCACGCGAACTTGTCTTTTAATGTGTGCTAAACTCCAAAATCCAATAAGGTGGGCTATACTATATATCGAAGCATCGTGCAGCTTTCATATGCTTGAATTAATTTCACTATGCATTATAATTTCAAAAGCTTAGTCAATTGCGTTTAGTTCAGCATTTTGAAAGTTTTAAAGCCCATTTGAGGTGTTTTAAAGTGCTAATTTCCAAAATCCAATGAGGTGGGCTATACTATATCGAAGCACCGTGAAGCTTTCATATGCTTGAATTAATTTCGCTATGCATTATAATTTCAAAAGCTTAGTCAATTGTAATTGGTTCAGCATTTTGAAAGCCCCAGAGCCTCTTGGGAAAATTTGAGGTATTTGGCAACCATTCCCAATGGGCTTTTAAGCCAAATGCTAGCATTCGAAAGGCTGAAACTTGAGCTTTCAGCATCTTCGTAATGCTGAAACAAGGATTAAATTATTTTTTTTCTTCCAAAATTACTCTCACCAATTTTTTTGTTTTCTGATTTTGCCCCCCGTTAATATTATTGTTCATCTTTTTTGCGCGAGGGCGACCGGCGAGGTTGCGCGACCCAGGCGACCATCGCTTGGGGTCTCGCAACATAAGGCCTCGTTGCCAAGGGTAGCGCAACCCAGGCGATGGCCGGCAGAGGTCACGTGACCCTAAGTGGCCCTCGCTTGGGTTGCGTCGAGGGTTGCCCAGGGTTGTGCAACCTCGGCTGACGGCGCCAGATCTGACTCGCCAGAGCTAGCGAAAAGTTTGATTTCTTTTCAATGAATAGGGTTAATATGACGAAAAATTCCAAACTGGTACACCTATGATAAATTTACCTTGAACTATTTTTTTTACCACAAAAAATCCCAAACTGGTACACCTATAATAATTTTACCCCGAACTAATTTTTTGACTACCAAAAACCTCAAAACCTATATACTTGTGACAAATTTACCTTATGTTAGTTTTCGTTAAATTTTACTGTTAAATTGTTAAGTTTGATAACACTTGGTAGTCGACGGATATACCAGTTTGGGGTTTTATCCCTCTATTTGTCACAAGTTTATCAATTTGTGATTTTTTGTGATAGTAATTCAATTTAACAGACACTAACAGAGGGTAAATTTGTCACAAATGTACCAGTTTGGAGTTTTTAGTGGTCAAAAAATTAGTTGGGGGTAAAATTGTCATAGGTATATCAGTTTGGAGTTTTTGGTGGTCAAAAAATTAATTTGAGATAAAATTGTCATAAGTGTACCAATGTGAGGTTTTTTATGATCAAAAAAATAGTTTGGGATAAATTTATCACAAATGTACTAGTTTGAGATTTTTAGTGGTCAAAAAATTAGTTCGGGGTAAAATTGTCATAGGTATATCAGTTTGGAGTTTTTCGTGATATTAACCCTAATGAATAAGAAAAAAATTGCAGCTAAAGCCCTTTGCAAATTTTTTTTTGCCAAATACTACTTAAGTTACTTTACAAAGGATTTTTTATCAAATGCAATTTGTATTTCCCCAAAGCCTTTTAGGCTAAAAGGCTTTGCATTTCCCCGCGTCTTATTTCCAAAGCCGAACCAAAGGCATTATTAATCCCCTCGACTATGCTTTTCTTTTTGTTGTTCTTTTTTATTTGGGCAGTCTCAATAAATTTATAAAGAAAAAATACCATAAAAGGCCTCAAACTATACCAATCTTGTCAACAATATCCCATAATTTTTCTTTCTGCAAGAAAAACCTTCAAACTTGTACTGGCATGACTTAAAAAACCCTCTGTCACAGTTCCGTTCGAGAGAATGTCAAAAATCTTAGGTGACGGCTTACATATTGACAATGTCAGGCAAACGAAACTGACGTGGATATAGAAAACTCAACAAAAAAACTTGAACTATGCCTACTATAACACCAATATTCGAATTTTTTTTTGAGTCATCAATACCCAAAACTTATATTTTAAAAAATAAACTATTGATTAATAATGTTGTTCTACATTTTTATTTTATTTTAGTAAGCACTAATGATTAGCCAAAAAAGTTTAATTGACAAAAGGCTGATGATATTCGCATATTAAGTTCCAACTTTAACTTTTCTTCCTGGACAAAAGCCACCAAAACCCTAAATTATGCCTACTGTAACACATTTATTCTATTTCGTGACACCAAAAATCCCAAATTTGTACCTATGTGACACGTGAACCCTCCATCAAAATTCTGTTAATGAGAACTATTAAAAATCTGCCTATATAAACGCCATAAAGTAAACAATATTGAGATGGTGCCCATACGGTTTAAGTGAAATAAAAACGACATTATTTTAGTTGAAAAATTATCTAACGGAATCTTGACAAACGATAAATGTATCACATAAGTATAAATTTAGGGTTTTTTATGTTACAAGAAAAAATTTAGGATAAATGTGTTACAACGGGCATAGTTTGAGGTTTCAGGTTAAATATATCACAGTGGCATAGTGTGTGATTTTTTGTGACTTTTTCCCTTTCTTCTTTTCGATTTGCGTTTGTTTTATGTTGGTTAGCTGGGTTTTGTAATTATGTTATTTGATTAACCACTAATTTGTTAGTCAAAACTAGTTGAGGTTAATTTTTTAAACAAAAAAACATGATCGACAATAGCGCATGAAGTCTCATTTTTTATTCCCACTGAGAAAGTTTTTGAGTAATTTTTATAATTCTTTTATAATTATCATAAATTTCATTCTAACTAAGGCTCCATACATTTCATGGAAAAATTAATTTCAAAAAAATGTTTTGCGAATTTTCCGGCGTTTGGTCCACGAAAAATAAACTAGTCAAGGAAAACATTTTTCACAAATGTAAAAACACCTTCAAAAAGCGGAAAACATTTTCCGTATCTTCTTTACCAAACACATTTTATTTTTATTTTTTCTTTTCTTTTTTCTTTTTAAAAAATTGAGTTTTTAATTATTTTTTCTTTTTTCTTTTTCTTCTTGTCTTTTTTTTCCTTTTTGCTTCTTCCTTGACTGGTCACCGGCTACAGCGACAGTCAGCAACCTACCAAGGCAAGGCTCGACCTCGCTCGCCCAAGGATGGCAAGCACCTCGTCGGCCTCGAGCGAGGCCTCACCAAATCCAATAGCATCACCTGTGGCCGGCAACCGGCGGAGGAAGAAAGAAAAGAAAAAGAAAAAGAAAAGAAATATAAAAAATAATTCAAAATTCAAGAATAATAAAAAATTCGATTTTTTAAAAAATAAAAATAAAAAAAAATTAAAAGGAGCGCAATGAGAAAAATCAATCAGATTTTCCCTATTGAACAACAAAAAAATATTTTCCAGTTCATTTTGAGGTCTCAGCCAAACACCGGAAAATATTGTCATTTTTCCGAAAAATGACTTTTCGGATAACATTTTCCAAAAACGTCCTAATTTTTCGCGAAACAAAAGGAGCCTTAATCTTGGTCTTTCAACTATCTATAGTTACCCGATAAAAGAAAAAAAACTATCTATAGTTAAAAATCAAACCATCACAACGGTACATACTTGAATCAGAAGTGTTTTGAAGTAAATATTAATTAATTTTTAGTGTTAATTTTTTTTTTCTATTTGTGGATGAGTATTTAAAAGTGATCAGATGTATTTTTAATATTTAACTTTCATTCATACATTTAAAATAATGGAAAAATACACATGAATCTATTCTCGCAAAAAGAACCACTTAATGGCCTTGTAATTATTTAATCCGAAGCTTATTTTTATTGAGGATGCACTTACCAATAGCGCAATGGGATCGCAAGCCTTTGACGGCCCGTATCGGGGGTCGCTTGAGTAGGCTTGGCAACCTCTTCTGTGCACAAAAGTATTGGGGACGTTGGGTTTGCTACGTAGGCTATAAGTCACTCCATTCAGCAGCGCGGTCCCATGAGTCCCACCAATCAGACATTTTTTAAACTTCCTCTCTTTTCTCTCCGTTGCTTCTCTTTCCCCCTTCGTTATTGAACACATTACCAGCACTCTCTGCTCTTCTTTCCTCGCTTTTCACTTCCTCTTTTTATTTCCATTTCTCAGGAATTCTGAAGAACAAAGTGCCTCTCCCTTCATTTAGTCGACATATGTTAGAAGACATTATTGATTCTCGCTTCTTTGACTTAATCTTATACCTCATGAAAAAGTATCACGATCAAAAGCAAAACTCCGTTTATGTATGAGGTCGTATAACATCTGAAGCCAATTATTCTTAGTGCCCCGGTTATCTTCCATTTTACTCCAAGTAGATTCAAATTCATTCTCTGATTACATCAATAGATAAGCTCTTAGAAATATTTATTCTTAAACCCAGGCTTGTTTGAGAAATATTTATCTTTAAACCACAACAGAGGCGGAGGCAGCATGGTTGGGAGCTAAGAGTATTATAAGTTAATACTCAGACCTAACAATATCCATATGTTCGATGTAGAAACTCGTTCCGTCAATTTGTACATAACAAATGCATTCACAACCAAGTAACAAAACAATGAAAGCTAAATAAAACTGAGTTATGAATATTATACCTCACCAGAAGAAGCCATGACGGTACTTAGACAAGAAATTGATCCTTTATGACCGCCTGTGTATCTCCTTACAAGCAACAAATAGTTATTATCCTCAAAATGCATGTTCAACACTAACATTCAGACCATAAAACTGACGAAGGCCAAACCTTCCATGTTATCATTGCAAGTACTCTAATGACGCCATTTGATCTGCCAATAGCAACAAGTGGACCATCTCCAACTGCAGATCTGGCCAGGTACTCTATACTCTGCAAAACAAACGACGATTGACATCAACATGAAGATATTATTAAAGACTTATGTGAGGAAATTTGACAAAATAAGTTGTCGCGACTAACAGCTCATGCCCGGAAGGCCCCTAGTTTTTGGCCAAACTCAATCATGAATAGGGTTATTTGAGTTAAATTGTCTTTGATAATGAAAAACAGTGGGAGAAGAACAGCAGAAGTGCCAAAAATTATGTACGGCGCTCACTTTAGTGCCAAAAATTTTTACTGGCTCACTTAAGTGCCAAATCGGAGGAAAAACGATCACGTAAGTGTCAAAGGCGAGATATTCCGACCAAAATTAATACGTGGCTTTTTTAATTAAATTTTGTAAATGACTTGGCAAAATTTTTAAAAAATATAGTCCACATGGACTTCAAAAACGACGTCACATCGCCTACGTGGCTCGGATGTCCAATGCGATGTCGTTTCCCCTGGTTAACAAAACGACGTCACACGAAGGAGGATCAAATTAGTGCTGGTCTGGCGGTCGTTCAAGCGAAGGAAGTCGTCGTTGTTCAGTAATGGTCGCTTGTAGTCGCTCGCTCCATCGCCGTCACCGCTTGCTCTGTCGCCGTCGTTGCTCACCGTCGCTCACGTGTCGTCTCTTACCCTCAGTCATTCAAATTTGTCATATTCTCTCCATGGCTCAGTTGGATGGAAAAATTAGGGCTTCGAGGGCAAAACTAGGGCTTGGGGGGAGAGAAAAATTAGGAATATTGATGCAATTGTGGGCACGACGGTAATAGAGAATGAATCGCGAAATAGTGATTGTGGGGACCTCAAGTTCTGATTATGGGGACGCCGGTGCTAGCTGTGTTGCTTCGCTTCTACTAAATGACTACGACTAAAGTTATTTTATTTCGACAATCGCAATTTGTTTAATCATTTGTTGCTTTTGTGGGGATCTCCATGTGAAGTTGTTGGCTTTTGTGCATTGTGGTCCCAAAAGCTAATTGTTATTTTTTTCTTTCGATCCAGCATGGGCATGGGGGATAATGTTGCAGCTCCAAAACAGCCACCAACAAGGAACCCAACCCCAGTTGCATCTCAACCAAGTGATCCCGACACCAACAATGACTCTACGAAGAGCTCTTATCAAATGACACGGCCTATAAAGAAAATGGCTGCTGCTAAAAAGAATATATATGGGACAGGAAGGCCAGTTAAAGAACCTACACATCCGGTTAGAAAGAGTGCAATGATCATAAATCAAGCCAGATGTGCATTTAAAGAAAAGGGAATTGGGGGGTTATGCATATTGACTTATGGGAGGGTGCTAAATGTAGTAGTTTTTATTTTTTATTGGGAGGTTGTACATATTGACTCATGGGATTGACATTATACGGCGTTGAGTTAGCTGAATGTTTTGTTTGGTGGGAAGCCATTCCCTGGATGTGAATGTTTTAGTTGGTTATTCATATTGATCAAATGTAAAAAACTAAGTTTAATGTCAATGGACTGATGTTTATTTTGTCTATGCTTTTGAAATTTCCATATTTTGCTATTGGTTGTGCTAGTTGTGCTGCTGGTATGCTAGTTTTGCTGGTGTAGGTGGTTGTGGTGGTGGTGTTGTGCTAGTGTAGTGTGGTGGTGATTGGCTGGTGTAGGTGGTGGTGATGTAGCGGTTATGCTGGTGCAGTAGTGGTGCTGGTGGTGCTTCCTGGTGTAGGTGATGGTGGTGCGATGGAGGTGGTGGTGCTTGGTTGGTGTAGATCGTGGTGATGGTGGTAGTGTGGTGGTGGTGCTTGGCTGGTGTAGGTCGTGGTGATGGTGGTGCTTAGCTGGTATAGGTTATGGTGGTGCAGTGGTGGTGGTGATACTTGGCTGGTGTAGGTCGTGGTAGTGGTAGTGCACTGGTGGTGGTGGTGCTTGGCTAGTGTAGGTCATGGTAGTGGTGGTGCACTGAGGGCGGTGGTGCTTGGCTGGTGTAGGTCATAGTGGTGGTGGTGGTGGTGGTGGTGCATGGCTGGTGTTGGTCGCAGCAGTGGTGGTGGTGCATGGCTGGTGTTGGTCGCAACAGTGGTGGTGGTGCATGGCTGGTGTAGGTCATGGTGGTGGTGTAGTGGTTGTAGTGGTGCTTGGCTGGTGTAGGTCGTGGTGGTGGTGATGCTTGGCTGGTGTAGAGCTTGGTGAAGGTGTTGAGGGTGCTTGGCTGATGTAAGGCTTGGTGTTGGTACTGGTAGTTGTGCTGGTGCAAGTGTTGTTGATGTTTTAGCTGATGCAAGGCTTGATGCTAGTGGTACTTGGTGTTGGTGCAGGACTTGCACTAACAGTTATACGTGCTAGTGTAAGGTGCAAGCTGCTGGTGCTAGTCACCAGCTATGTGTCGGTGCAGCACATAAGCTGCACCATCTTATGCTTGCACTAGCTATGTATTGATGCAAGCACAAGACGCACACTCTGTACTAATACATAGCTGGTGCAAGCAAGCACACCATCTATGTGTTGGTTGCTGGTGTAGTACAAGTAAAACGAATATATAATAACTGGCACTTAAGTAATCATTTTTTAACAACGATTGTCACTTAAGTGATCACTTTTCACCACGATTGGCACTTAAGTGATCAGTTTAAGCAAAACTTGACACTCAAACAATCGCTATTTACAACATATGACATTGAAATAATGACTTGTGAACTTATTACCACTCCTTCATTTGACAAGTGTTCGCAACAACAATTGCAGCAAACCAGCATCCCATTACCAACAAACACTGCAGCAAACATTTACCAGCAAACCATTGAAGCAATCCAAACATCTCAAGCAAAACTAAGGAAATCAACATTGATAATACACAATTAAGCAAGAGAACTTGTAAGTGCTCACAACCAACGAATTTCAACCTTCCATGTCTACCATAGATTGCAACAAACTTTTGTTCCATACAAAAATAGCATAATATAACTATACTTACAAATTATCCAATACAAGTACATAATCCACTCATCTTCAACTATGGTAGACTGATAAACTTCTTCTCATCACTCGCTTTCAATTTGACCATAAAATAGGCTACACAGCAAAACAACACCACAATCAATGCTCGATAACACTTCCTTTCAATTTTCATCCTTGAAACTTCATTCTTCAAATGGTTGGCTAGAGATGCTAAAGCCTTTATTTCAACTTGCATTGAGTCGACATCCTCTAATTCGTCCATTAATGTAGGTAGAGGTTGATGGCGTCCTTCAAGTAGCTCCAAGATCACCTTCGTCACTCGATCGGAGAATTTCGCATCAACCCATTTGAAATATTTGCACTTCGAGCCTTCTCTATACCTAGCGCAACCATTAAACCTTTTTCCGAGATTCAACCAAGTCCAAGATGTTCTTATTGGACTTGGTAACCCGCAAAACAATAACATTCACCCTCTTGTTCGCTTCGTTGAAACAAATTTGAGTCGCTGCTAAAGCTCCTGCTCTCCATTTGCAAAATTGAGCTCGTAACTTTAGGGGCGAATCTAAATAGGGTTTCAATTGGGGGTTCAATAGTTAGTTGGGTTGCAAATTGGGGGATTCTCTCTCAATTTGGGGATTTAGGGTTCTTATATGAGGGAAAGAGTACTAGACGGCGTCATTTTAGGGATTAGATGCTGATTGGACTCTTCGGCGAGCCACGCCGGCTTAAGAAATTAATAAAAAAAGGCAACGTCAGATTTCCAATCAAACAAATCGGAGTTAGCACTGAAATAATCATTATTAAAAAAATTTGGTACTGAAGTGATTCAAAAGAAACTTTTGGCATTAAAATGAGTGCCGTACACAACTTTTGGCACTTTTGCTGTTCTTCTCCCAAAAAACAGTCATATGTACAATACAAAATATGGACCTACATGACCAAGATCCAAGGACCTTATAAGAGATAGAAAGTTCCTTGACTAATTAACTATAGAGCCTTTTGTAGTTACAATTAATCAACTATTATCTGTGTTGGATTGTCATTTCATCGAATTGAGTTCAAGAATAGAATACTAATCTACGATTTAAATTGTCATTGATAGCGATTGCTTGTTCGTTAAATGGGAAATGGTTTATGCTTGCGACTGGATTGATCACTGCGATTCAAAAAGTCGTCTCATGGATTGGGCCACACCGATTTTACGGCTCCATCCTCTTCTCCTTCGTCCTTCTAACGATGAAAAAACAGTGAACGAAAGGAATCTTCATATTCACACACATAGAGAAACAGGAAGAAGAAGATGCAGAAGATCATCCACATTTACCCAATTCACCATAGAACAAAAAATCAAAATTTTATTGATTAATCCAATCTCAACTCAAGAATTGAACAATACCCCAATTTCTATTATGTTCATCTTTACGTATACAAAAATCTAACAAAGACGGAGAATGTGACGCCCCAGAACATAACGTGCGATACGTGTCTTTACCAAATTTTTTTATTATTTATAATTATTAAAACATGCGGAAACATCCTTACAAAAAAAAAACATGCGGAAGCATAATAAGGCATTCACACCATTCTGAAACATGTATACTAAAATACATATGCATCTTTTTTATAAATATTAACATTAATTTTACAATACAACATTCGCCAAAAAAACAAAATACATCATTACTGGGAAAGGTCAGAGTCGCCTAACTTCAGCACTTAACTATTTCGCCCCAAAGCTTGCCTGTACATTGATAGACCAACAACTACGGGTCGACAACTTCACCCGACGACATGCCATCATCGCCAAACCCTGGAGGACCATCGAAGCCTCTAAGCGGTCCAACTAACTCGCTCTTGATATTCACATACCAAGCTACATAACTATGGATTATACATTCTGGTAACCCCACGTTGACCCATAAAACGGTCGTACACCTAGTATAAACCACCGGTGATCCAAGTATAACAATGTCTTCATAATTATAATAAAAAAAAATATAGGAACTCCAAAACGCGGCGGCGGTGAGGGATCCATCCTACATATCTGAAAAATAAAGAGTGAGCCGAGGCCCAGTAATTGAAAACTCTAAGTCTAAGATAGAAGATTCACTCACCACTCAACCTGGTATCAACAATAATTATGAGTCCAATACAGTACAAATACATGAATAATGATATTACTCTTTCAATCATGACATGTCAGTGAAACAACAATAGTGCTGCATAAAATCAATCATTCATGTGAAAATGGATGGCATATTATATATCATATATATCACATAATATCTCATCGATTCATATTTGTCACTAGCCAAGACCATTTCGATTCACGAGGCATCTCGACTAATGAGGCATCGTCACCACCAAATCATGGGAGACGGAATCATTCGTACCTTTTGCCACGCCTCAGCCCATTCATCACGGTTGTCCCCTTCATTAGTGAGGATAAATACACTACTGTACATCCACGCGATTATGGTCGTTTCTTAACATCATATCATGGCAAAGCCATGTCATACCATGAACACAAGAGCCATGTCATCATAGGATTCATATCATTTCAACCTTGTAGAGAACCGTTTTATACAGTAGAACATCTGGCTGACTCCAGAGTCTTATCCATAGCTCATACAAGGGAATTTGCTCGGTGGCGAATAGACCGTGGCAATGGTCTTAATTACTTAACATTAAAGACAACGTAATTAATTACAATGCAAAACAACGACATGTCAATTTATTTACAATTCACATAATGTACAAGACAATCAATTAATTGTGCACCTTTCAACATGAGAACTTTCCTTTTCTTTTCACCAAGCCAATATCAATTTAGAAGAGTACTTTTGCAAGTTCTATAACATTTAAATACTACTACTCCATAATTTAGTATCTCATCTAGTTTTTATTTATTTATTTATTATCTTAATCCCTCTTGATCAAGCTCGCTTTTACCACATATAAAAGCGATCATTTCTATGATTCCTAATTCTTGAAATTAGAAAATTATCCTAGTAAAATTTCTCATTTTATAATTTTACCCCTAATTTTCAATTTTCAACCAATCAAGTCATAATAATTAAATTTTAAACTAACTGATAATATTTTTGTGCTTTAAAACACACAAACATTTTAATTACACTATAGACACCACATATTTACAAAATTTTTAAAGCTGCCCACTTTTAATTAATTATTACAAATTGCTCCAATTTTACTTAATTAAACATATGACCTAATTAAACAATTATCTCTAAAAACTAACTTAACCACTTATCAAAATGAGATTTCACATGCTGTAATCAGTCCCCAGAACTTCCAGTTTTTACAGATTCGCCCCTCAACTTGGGCGGAATTACAAATTTGCCCCTAAAGCTCATAAACTCATTTTTTTTCAACCGGTTTGATTTCCTTTAATTAATAAAACTTAATAACCCACTAATTAACATTGAAAAATCATAAATTAACACTGTTCACAGCCTCTATTTATTCTGTAAAATTCGAAATTCTTCCTTACCAAGACAACAAAATTTACCAAAATACCCTTTTATGCCTAATTTTATCATTTTCCCACCTTTCTCATTCAAGATGCAATAAAACATACTAATAATCTCTCAAAGACATCTAGGCATGTAGAGAATTTTGTAATTCAAGCTCAACAATCACAATAGTATAACATATACTATTGAAATTTGCTCACACATAACATAAAATCCAAACTAAACAACAAACAATCAACCAACCAAGATCAAGAGCGCTAAATAAGTCATTCTAGCTTAGCCTTAGAGTTTTCACTTACCCAAAGTGAAATCTTCAACAAAGCAAACCTCTAATCACCTTGAAAACAAAATAGATAGTAACAATTAACATATCTATTCTTGTGATAACAACAAAGCATATTTGATAAAGAAAAATTCAACAATATACCTTGTCAAGAAGTTAAGTTGAAAGTGAGCTTGAACTTTGATATGTATATAAATATATTTTTTTTTTTGAAAGAGAGCCGAAAGAAAATTTGGTCGGGAAGTAGAAGGACAAGAAGAAGAAGAAGAAGAAGAAGAAGAAGAAGGGAGTGATACACGTGAAGAAGAAAAGAGTAAGAGGAAGTGCTATGAAGCCTCAAAATTTTATCATAATTAAAAGCATTTTGGGGTCACATTAATTTACTTGGGTTAAAGACTATAATGACAAGTAACTATAGTTATATCTAGATAAAAACTTACTAGGGTTAACATGTAATAGGTCATGCATGATGTCATAAGTTTAGGTTTCCAAGCATAATTTAATTGAATAGAGGAAGATATTAAAGTATTTTTGGTATATACTATACATTGCGATAAATAAACGGAGAAATCGGTATTCATTTGAAATGCTGGTAATTCATAAAATTATTTTGAAACCTCTAAAATCATAAATAAAAAGTATAGCATAGAAGTGAGACCTTAACTCAATAAAATTTTTAATGCTTGAAATTCATTCGATACATAATTTGGAGCGTATCAGTCCCCGTCGACAATTACTAAACTAATTTTCTTACCTTAATAATTCTCACTACTAAATATCTTAAATATTAGAAACTACGAAAAAAATTACGGATGTCACAGAGAATCTCCGAGACATAAAACCCTCGGGACACTGTCGTACAAGGAATGGAAAAAGACACATGTCTTTGTATTCACAGAAGGACATTCAACTCTTCAAGTGCCACAAAACCATTGGGATAATATCCATTATGTGACTCCCCATAACATCATGCGCGACACGTGTAATTTTCAATTATAATTCATAATTATATTAACGCATGCGGCAGCTCGATAAAATTTCTCCAAGAAAATTCCGTACAAGAAAATTGCACCAGTGTAGTTAGGGCGTGTTTGGCAACCGGCCAAATAGTAACTATTTCTATTCTTTTGTTTTCAGAATTAGTTTTGGAACAGAAATTTGTTTGGTAAATTTTTTATTATCGGGCCCAAATTTGCAAAAATTTGTTCCCAAAATCAGTTTTGGAATAGAATTAATAAGCAAAAAAAAGTTGCTTCTTGATTCTGGGAATAAGAATCAGAAATAAAAAAGAATTTTTTTTTCTCCTTCTTCTTCTTGGCTTGTGGCGGGCCGCCGGCCGTCAGCCACAGGCGAGGGTCGGTGAGGGCGAGGGTTGGACCCTTACCGCCTAGGCGAGGCTGTCCTCGTTGGATCTGGCATGGGTGACCCTCGTTGCAACCCTCGCTAGATTCGGCGAGGGCGAGTCGCAACCTGGGCGAGGGCCGCCCTCACCGAATCTGGCGAGGGCAACCCTCCCCCAGGCTGTCGAGGGCAGCCCTCGCCCAGGCCGCGAGCCGCCCTCGCCGGGTCTGGCTTGTGGCCGGTCGCTGGCGCTGGCAACCTGTCCATAGCCAAGGAAGGGGAAGGGGAATAAAAAAAAAAGAAAGAAATATTAAAAAATTCAAAATATTATTAATAAAAAAAATTGTGCAGTTATCAAATGCATTTATGTTCTTTTTTATTTCAAGAATATAAATTTTGGGCAGTTACCAAATGCTTTCAAATGCTTGGAAATTGTTCCCGGACATAGAATAAAAAAGAATCATTTTTTCAAGTAGAATCAGTTTCCGGGAACAGAATAATTGCCAAATGCACCTTTAAAGTACATATGCCTCTTTATTTATATTGGACATCAATTTTAACAACTTTACTATATTATCCAAGTAAAATACAAAACACCAAAGTTCTGAGAAGAGGATCAAGTCAACTAGCGCCACTACTCCCACATTAGCCCAAAAGCGAGTCGCCCTCCAACTCAAGAGTTGATGGCCTTTGGTATCTTATTGTCCCCTCCATCGTCCTATCCAAGGGTCCATCCTACAAACCAAAAAAAATAAAGGAATGAGCCCAAGTCTAGTAAATGAAATCTCTAGTTTTAAGTTAGAAAAATCATCTTACCACTTCCTCTTGCATCAACAAACAACGCGAGTTCAAGACAATTACAAAATATTCATATAAGACAATGCATGAGTAATTATTTTGTCTTCTCATATCAATGGAAATCAACAACAATAGTGCTTAAGATCATTCACTCAAATATAAGCAAATGAAATATTCTCTTATGACGTACACATTATCACATATAGAGGGATATTTATTCCCTATTGATCATGAAGCTTACCCATAGACATAGATAAGTTCATACTGGTCATGAAGCTCACTGACAGATACATATGAGTTCATACTAGTCATGAAGCTTACCAACTTCATATTGGTCATGAAGAGCTTCATACGAGTCATGAAGCTTACCAACATATACAGGTAACTCCATACGGTTCATGAAGCTTATTGATATACACAAATGAATTCGTACTTATCATGAAGATCACCAATACACACAAGTGACTTCATACTGGTCATGAAGCTTATCAACATCATATGGGTCATGAAGCTTACTAACACATACATGTAACTTTGTACTGGTCATGACACTAAGTATTTACAAGTATTTCAATACACATATGCACCTTTTTAATCCACCACATATTCCTTAAAGAAATGAGATCTTAGTCAAACAAACAAGTAAGAAGCGATATGTGATAAGATTCATGAGATAAATACATTTAGGCTTTGTTTGTTTCGCAAAAAATATGACGATTCTGGAAAATGTTTTCCAAGAAGCTATTTTCCAGAAAAATAACAATATTTTTTGGTGTTCATTTGAAATCTCAAAATGAACTAGAAAATATTTTCCGCCATTCGGTATAGAAAATATTTTCCTTCATGCACTAATTTTTTAAAAGTTTTAATATTTCTTTTCTTTTCTTTTTTGTTGTTTCTCTTTTTTTTTCCCTTTCTTTCTTCCTCTACCAGTCGCCAACCACAATGATGGCTGGCAACTGGCCACAGGTGAGGCTTGACCTTGCTCGCCCAAGGCCGGCGAGGCTCGCCGTGGCTGGCGACCGGCCTCACCTCGCCGGTCTCGAGCGAGGCCACGCATTATCAGATCTGGCGAGGCGAGGCTAGGCTTGACCTTGCTTCAGCTCACCGGCCTTGGGCAAGCAAGGCGGCCTCAGGCGAGGCGAGGCGAGGTGAGGCAAGGCTCGACCTTGCTCACCGTCGATTTGCGAGCTTGCCAGATTTGGGGAATTACTTCTATATGGGACAAGATGAAGGACAAGAGGACGAGGCGAGGCTAGGCTCGACCTCGCTTGAGCTCGCCGGCCTCGGGCAAGTGAGGCGGCCTCGGGCGAAGCCAAGCCTAGCCTCACCTCGCCAGATCTGATGAGGCAAGGCTCGGCCTCACTCGCCGTCGACTCGCGAGCTCGCCAGATCTGGGGAAATTACTTCTTCGTGGGACGAGACAAGGGAGGAGACAAAGGACAAGAGGACGTGTGAGGCAATGGCAGAGGAGGAGCAGACGAAGCGCGAGGCAGCGAAGGAGGAGCGGCTCTAGAGATGAAAACCTTAGGTTGCGTGAGAACAATGGGGAAAATGAGCAACTCTGCAGAGAGGAGGAGAGGACGCGTGATAAAGAGGGGAGATAGGAAAATGTTTTCCTTCCTTTTAGGAAAGGAAATCATTTTCCCCTGTTATAGAAGGAAATTTTTCATTGACCGAAAAATATTTCCCTTGACTACTTATTTTTAGCCCCCCGAACACCGGAAATTATGGAAAATATTTTTCGCGAAATAAACGGAGCCTTAGAAGTTGGATATAATTCGAAAGTGGCTCCGAGCAAGTCAATGACTATATTCTAGGTTAAAGTCTAAACGTAAATCTGGACATCCAAATGAGTATTTCTGGGGTTGGACAATCAAATGAGTATTTCTAAAACAATTGAATACTTTCAAATTTAGAAAATAGATATTTTCAAGCTTAGAAAGTAAAATCTACTCGGGTTCAGATTCGGAGATTAAAATCTGCTCGTAAAATTTGTTCGGGTTCAGAAGTAAACATGTCCATATTCTAAGAGTAAAATATGTTCTGGTTCATAAGTAAAGTTGTTTAAATTCAGAGAGTAAATTTTGGTTCAAAAGTAAACAAATTCAAATTCATAGAGTAAAATCTGTTCGGATTCGGAAGTAAATATGTGCAAATTCTGAAAGTAAAGTCTATTCGAGTTTAGGAATAGATATATCCAGATTTAAAGAGTAAAGTCTATTCAGTTCATAAATCAATAGATTTTACAAACAACGGTTAAGTTTAAACTTACAAATATGACTTTTCCAAGTTCAGATTCATCATTTCCATTCACTAAATGTACTGCACCTTAAGTAAAACGATCATCTTCCTTTTAAACATGCATAAGACCAGCAAGGCGAATTCCACAATCACCTCAAGGATGATATTTCCATGTTCAGATTTAACAGTTATACTTGCCAATTATACCACACTTTAAAGAAACAAATCACACCCATTTTTAACATGCTTGAGATCAATCAAACAATTTCATAGATCACCATATTCTCCCTATTGTCACACATCAAAATAGCATATCACAACCATCCAAGTTAAAAGTGTCAAGTAGATTGAACTATCTTAACTCTAGAGTCTTCACTTACCTTGTGCAAAATCTAAACACCCAAAATTAAAACCACCTTGCATATCTTGGATCGGGTAGTGGTAAATGTAGATTATCTTTGAGAGTTGAAGGTGAAGAATGGAGTAACAGCCAAAATGAAAAACTCTCTCCCATGTTAGCAAGATGAAAGTGAAGTGTAGGAGTAGATTTTAGGATTAAGAATGCATGAAGTCACAAGTGGCAAATCTTTACTTAATCTATGGCCAAGTGTGTGAGAAGTCAATACACATTAGGGATGATTAATAACCAAGGTAATGATGGCTTATGGTTATGTGTCGAGTTAGTGCAAGAAGCTTAGCTTAAGAATGGCATGTGGCCATGCAATTGGTCTCTAAATGTGGCATGTGGCCATGCATAAATTCCCCAAGTGCCACGTGAGTTCTTAATGTCTTAAGAGGGGTTTTGTGAGGAATTAAAAATAAAAACAAAATTTCCTCCCTTTATATCACCAATGGTTATCACTAATTAAGTAAAGTTTAACTAATAATATCATCCATCAACGATGGTATATTAATTAACACCATGCTACTACTAATGTACACATCAATGTTTAGAAATTTTTAGATTTTCAATACGTCGAACTCAAAACGATTACGTTCCCGAAAATTATTCTCCGCATCTCACAAATTTACAGTCCAAACTAAGATTTCTACGTGTCCGCCGAATTCCAAACAAAATAATACTTAGCTTTATGATCTAAGTATTATTATTGGAAATGGAAATTTCTGAATATCACATAAATACTATTTCAAAAATTCCATATGTCACATATTCACTCCTGAGTTCCGCCACCAACGGTTGAGTCCTCCGGCGAAGTCAAGAAACCATTGTCGTGGCTGTCAAAGAGATTGAGAAAGTCATATGGATCAAACCCATAATCCCCAAGATTGGAGGGCGCGAGAGTGGGTTTAACTGCCAAACTTCCAATGACAGCGGCCGAGTCCTCCGGCGAAGTCAAGAAACCATCGCCATGGCCGTCGAAGTCCTCGAAGAGATCGGAAAGGTCCTCCGAATCAAACCCATAATCCCCAAGATAAGAGGCTGACGGAGAATCAAACCCATAATCCCCAAGATAAGAGGCTAACGGAGTGGGCTCCACTATCAAACTTCCATCGCCGGCAGCCAGGTTCTTCGGCAAAGTCAAGAAACCATCCCCATGGCCATTGAAGTCCTCGAAGAGATTGAGAAATTCCTCTGGATCAAACCCATAATCCCCAAGATTCGAGAGTGGGCTCCACTGCCAAACTTCCATCGCCGGCGGCCAGGTTCTCCAGCGAAGTCAAGAAACCATTGCTGTGGCCATCGAAGTCCTTGAAGAGATTGATAAAGTCGTCTAGATCAAACCCATAATCCCCAAGATTGAAGAGCGCGGGAGTGGGTTCCACTGCCAAACTTCCATCACCGGTGGTCGGGTTCTCCGGGGTAGGGGTGAGCGTGGTTCCAGGGTAGAACCGGAAATCGGAGAATCGGACCCGGTGGATCCGGTTCGGTTCCAGGTTACATGGACAGAGGGTTCGGTTCCCGGTTCCCCATTTTTAGGAACCGGCTGTTCCGGTTCCGGTTCCCAGTTCCTATAGGAACCGGAACCGGAACCTGGAACCAGAACCGGTAACCGGAACCCGGAATCGGAAGAAACCCTAATTCAATAATTCCCAAATGCTCCCTGCTCCTCTTGAATCACACCTTTGAAATTCCAAAGCATCCGTTTCGCCACACACGCGCACCCCCCAAACCCATCCACAGACTCACTCACTCTCACACACACGCCTCTCTCTCTCTACACTCTCGCAATCGAACGAATCTCCGGCGAGAAGCGACGATTTCCTCACCATTCGCCGGCCCTCCGTCTCGCGGCTGCGGACCCCTGCATTTCCTGGCGGATTCCTCCGGCAATCGCCTCAGATCAGCCCGAGGTGCGCTTCCGGCGTTGTTCTCTCTGATTTCTGCGCGCTGTTCGATTTTCCCTTCCGCGATGTCGAGCGCCGAGCTCGATTTCAGCTCAAATGATGGTCGTCGTTCGTTTTCGGTTCGGTTCGGTCAGTCGATTTTAGTCTTTTACCTCGTGTTTGGCTGCGAAACGGGTCGACCGGTGCGTGTCTGGAAGCGCTAGTCAGTGCTCCGAGCTTCTCGCGTGTGGAGCATTTCGAGTAGCTTCTAGGGAGAGCAAGCTGAGTTGGGGGTAATCATGGTGGTCCTTGGTGCCATGGTGCTGAATTGGGGGGAAATCCAGCTGCTGTGATCGAGATGCTCTTATTGGGTGTTTGGTGTCGTGGCTCAGTTCCTTGTCTTGGGATCCATAGGGGTGCTGAGTTTGGGTCGGTTGACGTGGTAGTTTTCGTTTGTCTCGGAATGATTTTCTTTGGGTCTAGATCTGAGTCCGAGTTCGGAAAATGTTAAATTCTTTCTCCTTACCACGTGCATACCACATGCTCTACCAAATGTTTGAACCAGACTCACACAAGCTTGTCTCTGTGCCATATGTACGAACTGACCACCATATGTTTGTAATAATGTCTGAATGAAGCTATGTTTATTTTTAAGGAAAAACTTTTGAACCAAAACACTTGGTTGCCCATTTCATTACTTGAATCGCAACATTAGTCTTCGATTCATCTATATCGCATTCATTCTCCCGCGATTTGAGTCTATGTCTGTGTGCCTCCTCATTTCATTACTGGCCGATTATGGAGAACATAGGGATCCGGTTTGCTGGACTGTCAGGATGCACATTGGTTTGTGATTTCTGAAGATGGTGTTGGGTTACATAATTTTCTGAAGTGTGTTGTTCATGATGTCCTCTTGCACGGCAGCAGCATCCATTTCATTTTGTGATGTCCTCTAACAAGTCTAGTGACTGAAACTTGGTGACAAGTCTAGTGACTTTTGTTATGTTTCCTCTCTTTTATCTAATGAAATTCCTTGCCAAATAGCAGCCAATTCTGTTTCCTCTGTTGATAATTTTGTTTGTTTTGTATTCTCTCTTATTCGGTATTATTGCATTCATTTTTCGTTTTGTTTAACTAAAAATGAAATAAATAAAAAGGAACATGTTGGACCCTGGAACCTGTGACAGGGTAGGTTCCACGTTCCACGTTCTTACGGGTAGGTTCCAGGTTCCTCATTTTGAGGAACCTGTACCCGAGGGTAGGTTTCAGGTTCCGGGCAAAACCTACCCGGAACCTGGAACCGCTCACCCCTATCCGGGGAAGTCAAGAAACCATCACCTTCTGTCAAGAGAGCCGCAAGCGTTGGGATTTGACCTTTGAGACTCTCGAATATTGAATCTATCTCCTCGTCGCTCAATTTGTGTGAATCGCTCGCACCGACCTTGACTTGCGAATCATTCCCCAACGCCTTCAGCTTTTCACGCACACAATCACGGACGGCTTCGCACTTAAGAATCAGGGGCTCGAGGTCCTCCTCAATCGCGTAAGTGGCCCACTCCGTTTCGATCCATTCCGCCTACTTGGTTAGACCCATCGACAGCATCACGTCGCCGTTGCTGTCGCCGCCTCCAGCTCGGAGGTAGTCATGGATTACTCTTTCGGCCGATGGGTTGCCGAAAGAGCAAGGCTTGTCGGCGGGGGAGAAGACAACCACTACTGTGCAGGCACCTTAGAGACAGCAGAGCTTGAAGGCCTTATTGAAGAGACCCTTGCGCCTCTTGGAGTAGCTCACGAGCCGAGCAGCCGGGTCAGCCATCTTGGCTATCTCTGTTTGCCAGCGCTCAGCCATCAAAGACGCCAACAATGACGGAGTTCGCAAGTATCTATCAAAGGGTTTCTTGGTTTTCTTGGAGAGAAAGAGAGTGTGGGTTGAAGTTGAACGATTCTTGGAGAGAGAGAATGAAGAGGGTTCGTAGACAGAGGAGGTTTGCAGAGGGAGGAGGGGGAGGAGAGGGAGGAAAATATCTTCGGCTTAAACGTGGTTTTGCAATTTGAAATGGAGAATGAGGCGGCAAGGCAAGCTTCGGGTCGGCTATTGTGGCGGCCCACGGAGGACAGGAACACCGGCTCCGTCTCCAATCAGCGGCAATGTCCATCATGGAAGAGAGAGAGAGAGAGAGAGAGAGGGATATGGCGGAGTGGACGACGAGATGTCTATCTGGCGAAGCTAAGCTAACTTAAGTGTTCTTAAATTAAATATTAAAGTGTATTTGACCAAAAAATAAAATAAAATATTAAAGCGTAGGGATGAAATTGTAATATATATCGAAATATATTCAAATGACTAGAAAAATAAATGATTTGAAAATATTTTCCTAAAATCGATGTCGTACCACTAAAAAATTAGACGAATGCAAAATATTTTCATTATCAACGCAATTGTTAAATCATAGATTTGATGTTATTAATGAAAACACATGCATTAACTAATTTTTCTAAATAACACAACAAATCAGATTTATGGAAATTTCTTATAAATTAATCATTTTTCATCATAGAAATGTGCTTTCAATTGAATGATAATATTTATTAATATAGGGTTAATACCATAAAAACCCCAAACTGGTACACATGTGATAAATTTACCCCAAACTAATTTTTTTTACCATAAAAAATCCCAAACCGGTACACTTGTGATAAATTTATCTCAAACTAATTTTTTTACCATAAAAACCCAAAAATAGTACATTTGTGATAATTTTATCCTACATTAAATCAAATTAATACCATGAAAAAACATGAACTTATACACCTATGACAAACAAAGGAGTAAAACCCCAAACTAGTACACCCGTTAACTGCCACGTTTCATACGACTCATAAATTTGATAGTAAAATTTAACGGAAACTAACTTTGGGGTAAAATTGTCACAGATGTATCAATTTGTATTTTTTGTGGTCAAAAAATTAGTTTGGGGTAAATTTGTCATAGGTGTACTAATTTGGGATTTTTCGTGGTATTAACTCATTAAAATATCCTTATATCCCATTGCTCCACGTCATGGCAAATTTGCCGATTCATCATCACGTTATGGATCTATTTCTTTCGCTAAATATATACTACTTTCCAATTGAAACGACTAAACCTAGTAATGGTTTCCAAATGAAACAACTGAAATCCAAGAAGGATATTACTTGTAAATTACAAATTGCAGAAATGCTAATCATTGCAAAATGGAAAATCCATTTTTTTGCAGTCTAATGTTTTTTTATGCTCATAAATCTCTAGCGCTACCAAGGCATTGATCTAGTGGTAATTCGATTCTCATTTGTAAGTAGAAACTATGAAAGGCCTGTGTTGCATTGTCTCTTTCTCTTGCAGTGATTTTCTAGCTATTAGCATCTTGTTGGGGGGAAAAGTATCGAAAATTTTTTAAACTTATTGCATTAGTACTAATTCAGTCATAAACCTTTCAATTGGACCAATTTAGTCATAAACCTTTTCGCATTGGTACCAATTCAGTCTATCCAGTCAATTTAGGTCAGAAATCGCTGACGTAGATGTCAGCGGGCCTACGTGGCACCACCGGCGGTGACGTGGATAAAATTTATAATTTTTTTAATAATTTTTTCAGATTTTTTAGTATTTTTTTTCTTTTTTTCTCTTTTCTTTCTTTTCTTTTTTCTTTTTCTAGAAACTATTGGTTGGCGAGGTTGCCGGCCAACAATCACCGGCCACAAGCAAGGGCCGACGACCCTCGCTTCATCTGGGCGAGGGCCAAAACCCTTGTCTGTTGGCCGGCAAGGGTTGCGACGCCCTCGCCCAAACCAGGCGATGGTCGGCCGGTGACCTCACCGACCAACGATTTCTAGAAAAAGAAAAAAGAAAGAAAAGAAAAGAGAAAAAATATTAAAAATTCTGAAAAATGATTAAAAAATTATGAATTTTGTCCACGCTGGCATCCATGTCAGGGATTTCTAGCCTAAATTGATTGGATGGACTGAATTGGTATCAATGCGAAAAGGTTTAGGGCTAAAATTGATCAAATTGAAAAGTTTAGGACTAAATTGATACTAATGCAATAAGTTTATTATGACTTTTTTGGTACTTTTATCTCTTGTTGGGTCTGCAGCAACAACGTCACTAACCTCAGACATACAGGTGACGGTTAATGCAAATAACTATGATTCAATCCGTTCTCTACAAGCTCGAGCTTGGAGTTGGGCTTGCAGTAATTTGAAGTGTTTTTCGAGGCCCGTAATCCCTTTCATGTTGAGTTACTAGTTCAGCCCAATAAGACTCTTCAGCCCATCGTTGTCTTCGACAAAGTACGAACCCCTAGTCAATTTCTCTCTCTTTCTTTCCCCCACGATGGTCGTCGCAGATAGAACCACCATGAAAATTCAAGCCCAGCCTGCACTGGTAAACAAAGAATGCCGTCGCTCTCCATTTCTGACAAAAGAAAACGAAGCAAACCTTCTTTTTGGGGATGAAGAAAAGGAGAGATCAAGCTCGAGCGATGGCGACAGCGACGCATGATCCAGAACTAATCCGAAATCTCATTTTAACACTCTCCTGAGGTTGGACCGAACTTCCCCTTCGTTCATCCACAAAGCTGTTCGTTCTCTAAATTAAAAAAAAATATACAAGGAGAAAATTTAAGCCTTTATCTGAAAAAAAAGAAGAGAGCGAAACAAGCATTTCTAATTCCTCCGTAACCTCAGTGATACATTTCACTTTTTTTCCTTTTGTGATTTTGTTCGTTTTTCATTTATTTGCAAAATTATATCTCTTCCAATTTTTTTTTATCTTGGCAAACATAAGATTTTCTGCAATTTCTGTTGGCGTTATTTTTCTTTTTCCTCTTTATTTTGCTTCTTTTTAGTCTTTTGTTTTTTCACTTACATATCTTATGCATAAAGCAAAAGCACGCGGACCACATATACGCTGAAGACTACATACACAGTTTACACACTGCTCACTGATCCCTAAGCTGCACATTGTCACAGGCAAAAGCCCTAGCCCTAGTCCTAGCGGGCCAGGTAAAACAGGAACACCAGCTTCGCCTCCGTCGTTGCACTTGTAGTTGCGGTGGTGACATCCATTGTTGAACAGAGAGAGATGATTGAAGAGTGTCGCTTCTTCCTTCTGCTCTGCGATCTGCCCTTCATGCGATAGCCTGAGGAGGGAAATGCAGCATTATTGTACCAACTGTTGCCAAGTGAGTGGACAGTTTGATTTGAACAATTATCTCTCATTTTTTAACTCTCGCTCTCTTCCTTTCATTGAATTTTGCTAAGTCTTTTCATAATTTTTTCTAAGTATTAAAACAAATATTAATGGTTGCGGGTTAGCATGTGGAAGTGAACTTTCATTTTTGGTGACCTTATCTAATATTGTTTGTTTTGGTCGTGTATCTCTGGCATTGGTATAGTTTTAAAATGCATCACTCTAATTTGAAATGGCATAAGTGTTCTTTAACATCGTCATGTCGATTTAGATATGAATGTTGTTCCGTCGTACACATGTTTAGCGTTCTACGTGTGTCCGGAGGGAAAAAGAACCATAAATTATGGGGTTGCTTATCAAGGTGGTTTCGTCCCAAGGCACAACACGTATTTTGTATATACATTTATGTGAGGATTTGTGAGTGGGGGTGATGAGGTTGCAGTTAGGTGTGGTTTGAAGGCCAAATCAAAGCAAAACGTTGAAATACGATTTGATAAAAACTCAAACCAAATCAAATCATTTTTACTAATTGGTGCTGGACAAAACCAAAATTTGTTTCAAATCGTGACAGAAGATACTTGCATTTTTATCAAAACTTTTCCTATACTATCTTTAAAAAAATATATATAAATCCAAATTTTCAATTGCATGTCCATACAACTAATATAGTCAATGGAAGTTATTATTCCACCCTAAATATGGAATGGATGAAAGTTTTTTAAAGTGTAGAGTTAGTCCTAATTTACTCATATCTTATAAATTGACATCGACACGGGTCTAGTTAATGAAACCTTAATTTCTAGAGTGACAGATCAGTCAAAATCAAAATATTTGGATTGTTATTAAAGATATGCATACTCTGATAGTCAATGAAATATTTTTTTTTGGATAACTAAAGTGAAGACAAGAGAGGTGTGTCCAGACCAACTTTATAGAGCCTAACATACTTGTTTCAAAAAGGTCAACTTTAGGAACTGCAAAATTATGTTGTAAGCCCATTGTCGGAGGACGAACTCCTTAGAGATGTGCACAAGTGCTTGAAGAGTTGGAGTGTATCGAAATCCAGTATCGAATATGAATAAGATGAGTTGAATGGCTTATAATCTAGTTCCACAATTTCTAATATTGTCCTTTATTGGAATTGGAATGTCGATTTTCTTTTAATCTCTTTACCTATCTTGTGTGCTCGAGTGGGCTTCCGCGAATAAGCGCACTCACACCTCTATCTTCTTTCATCTTCAATTTATTTACTTTAAAGTAAAGGACAATAGCAATCCATACAATTTGATACTGCGATGGAGTTAAAAGGCTGTAGAAAAAGACTCTCCTTTTTGTATTCAATGAATATGTTTTCTGTACATTTACAATGCTCAATCCTGTTATATATATAGGACATATGAAAACCCTAATTAGGATATATACAATAGGAAGGATTCTATACTAGGAAGAAATATATACAATAAAAATGCCTAACAAATAGGCTAAAATAGCTCACGATCATAAAGGCTAGTAACATATCCATGGGAAGCTTTTTTAAGAGCCTTGTGATGTGCTCAAGTAAACATATATGCAAGTGTTCAATGAGTTTTCCGTTAAATTATGTCTCCAATTTAAGCCGTTATGAAATCTGACCTGATTGGATGAAAACAGCAAAATGAAATTTTAGAGATTGACTGACCTTTGCCGAAGGTTGGCCGTGAGAGAGGGAAAAGCTCTCATGCACTAAAAGCAAAAAGAGGGTCACTTTATTATAATATTACTTTGAGGGATGAAGAGGTCTTGATGAGAGAAGAGACAAGAAACGTGGGTAGCTAGGGTCTGATGAAGAAAAGAAAAGAAAAAGATAAAAATAAAATAGCTTTTCTTTATGTATGTTGAGCGTCAGAGGCACGGCAACAATATTGATTTGATGAAAGGAATTTTTGAAGGTGAAACAATCGCAATTCGCGTCTTTCTATTGCATGTCTCAATTACAAGAGAAATATACTATATATAGACCATAGTTTGATTCGGAATAGGAAGCCTCTTTCTAGGAAACCTATTCTAATTAGGAAACCTACTTGACTTAGGAAACTTTCCTAAAATATAACTAGAAACAATATCTCACAATATTTATCAAAATATGGAAATACGAACAGACTCAAAAAGGAAATAAGTACTAACAAATTTGGTTTAATTTCTAACACTCCCCCCTAAACCAAATTTTCTTCCATCGATCATTCCAAGTAGGCTCTTGAACTTTCGAAAAGCATCGATCTTGAGAGGTTTAGTAAAAATATCTGCTACTTGATCTCCGGTCTTCACATGCAATACTTCAACTTCATTCTCTTTAACCTGTTCTAGGATGAAGTGATATCGAACATCGATATGTTTACTTCGTTCATGAAAAACTGGATTTTATATTGCATGACAAACGCATGAAGATGCAGCTACATATTCAGCTTCACATGTCGACAGAGTAACACTTGATTGCTTCTTTGATGACCACGTGAAAGCAGTGTCGCACAAGAAAAATACAAATCCCGTGGTGCTTTTTCGATCGTCGATATCTCCACCATAATCACTATCCGAATAAGCTCTAAGTTTGAAAGATTCAGAGCAATAATAGTGTAAACCATGAGAAATAGTACCTTTGATGTACTGAAGTATTCTCTTTGTGGCTTTAAGATGAGATGATTTCGGCTTCTCCATGTATCGACTAACAATTCCAACACTATACATAATATCCGATCTCGTGCATGTCAAGTATCTCAAACTTCCAATCAAGCTTCTATAAAATCCCATCGGCACTTTGCTTCACTTCGATACCAAGCAAATAATTCATGAGACCATTATCGGTCATCTCAAATTCTTTCACCATCGATGCCTTAAAAGCATCAATCATCGCCGAATTATTTCCTGTAAAAACAAGATCATCAACATATAAACAGGCGAGTAGAATATCACCTTTTTCTTGCTTCAAATAGAGTGCATGCTCGTATGGACATTGAGAGAATCCATTCGCCTTGAAATATGTATCAATTCTGGAATTCCATGCTCTCGGTGCTTGTTTAAGCCCATATAGAGCTTTCTTCAGCCTTAGCACTTTGCCTTCATAACCTTTCACAACAAACCCCTCGGGTTGTTCGACATAAATTTCTTCTTCAAGGATGCCATTCAAGAATGCTGATTTGACATCCATTTGATAAATCTGCCAATTATTTTGAGCAGCAATGGAAATAATCAATCTAATCGTTTCCATGCGGATGACAGGGGCAAAAACTTCATCACAGTCGATTCCGGCTTTTGCTTGTACCCTTGCGACTAATCTAGCTTTGTACCTTGTTACTTCACCTTTCTCATTCTTCTTGGCCTTGTACACCCATTTAACACCAATTGATTTCTTGTCCTTTGGAAGATTAGCAAGCTCTCATGTTTGATTTTTCTCGATGGCTTCAATTTCTTCGTTCATGGCTTTCCTCCACTTTTCTTCTTTGGCCGCATCATCATAAGCAAGTGGTTCATAAACTGCAAGAAGACATATAAGATGAAGCTCTTCGGTAGTTTCGTAAATTTCAGACAATCTTCTTGATCTTGGCACTAGCGGTTCATCGACACTATTTGAAGAGGATGGTGTTGATGAACTTGAATAAGATGTTGGAGAAGAAGGTGAAGGTTGATCTTTCAACTCCGTTTGATCGGAATCATCACGAATATTCGCTAATGCTTGCCGATAACACACCCTTCACATAATTGATCGGGATGATCAATATGTGGTAAGCCATAAACCATCTTCAACTAGAAATAATATCTCACAATATCTATCAAAATATGAAAATACGAACAGACTCAAAAAGGAAACAAGTACTAACAAATTTGGTTTAATTTCTAATAATGTAGCCCTGGGATGTTCTTTTTCCCAAGTGGGGAGCCGCCGCAAGTGGGCTCTTCCATTGCACAGTGGTTAAATAGTGAAGGCTCCGTGGAGAGAGCTCTTGAAGGAGCCGCTGCAACCACATGGAAACTCGTGAATTTGTGAGGCTGAGTGTGTGCATTTGAGGCTGTGCATGCGTTTGACTTCTTCAAGGACGTCTCCAGAAGTGAAAACGCACGGGGAAATCATAGCCGAACAGTGGAGTTCCTTTGTTTGCACGTGCGGATTTGTGTGATGAGTCTTTACATTCAAATGAGTTATTTATTTGTAAATATTTAAAATTTAAATTTAATCTAGGTGCAGGAAATATTCAACGCGTGTCCTTTATCGTTTTTTTTTTTTTAGTAACCGAGGTGTCCGAGCCAGCTTGTGCATACCTCGACTATCGTTATTTATCTGGAGATTTTCATGTTGACATAATTTGCAAGATCTCGGATTTTTAGCTTCCACGATGGTTATATCACAACACTTCCCTTAGCACTTGTTTCAATGGATGATGCATACCAAAGAAACCCTCAGCAGTAGTTGTACGAGACTCCATGGACCATATCGTGAAAGCACTTGTTATAGGACAAGTTCATGCCCAATCCTCACTAGGAAAAAGCTCAAGCCTTAGTGTTGGCTCTACTCAATTATAGGAATCGCTCACAATGAAGTCATAAAGTGTGTATCTTTATTGCCATTCAAATTTAAGGAAGTTGACAGCCACACAGAAATAAAGGAACTTGGATACTTCCAATAAAAGATAGAATATATCACGATAACTTATTGGCAGGGCTTCTTAAATTACTAAATAGAGAATTTGAAGTTTCAAGCATAAGCGTCAGGATTTTGGAGGAGGTATGCTTCGGCGACCTTGTACATTCCGAGGGCTTGCTCTTTGCCTGCCTTACGTCCTATTCTTTAAGCTCAACATCTCCCTTTGTTGAATACGTGCTTGTCATCTTGTTGTTGCTCCCGCCTTCTTGTGTTGGCTTGAATTTGACTTCGTAAACAATAGATTCAAACTTCTCTTTAAGATTGATCATGGTATACTTGTACGTGAATGTCTTTAAGTTCAGCTCATCCACGTGATTCTTCATGCTGCTAAGTTGACCACTTGAATATAATAGAAGGAGATCGTATCATAGTATACTTGTCTACGCCCTAATTTTTGTTAAAGCTAGAAAAGAAGCACATTTTATACAGCAAAAAAGCATAATTACCTTCAATGAAGTTGATCTGCTTGATGTTTCCAGCCCCTCCATCGCCTTGGAGGAGGTCAATGCTCTTAATAGATTGAGGCATGAGTTTGGGAATTAGGTTATGTGAGTCCAAAACCAGGGCCTTGAACAATTTTGCCGGAGGGATTGGGGAAGTGTATTCATTTGTGAAAGTGAACACACCCATGATGTCGTTAAGGTAGCTAGCTACAGAAATATGAACAATATGATCAAGGAGAGTGGAGTTGAATGAGGTTTGTGAGCTTGGGATATAAGAGATGAGAATTAGATACACTTATAGGTTGGAGTGGAGGAGTCCTGATTTTTCCTAAGTGTATCCCATTGGCTGATAAATTCTAGGATTGCCAAACTAGCAAAGCACCAAACATTCTGCTTTTTGTCATGTTTTGCATGAATGGAACTTCACTAAGTAGATTAGGGTTTCATTCTTTAGGAGAGAGATTAAGAGAGACCACTGGGATCCAAAAGAAAGCATTTCGTGTGTTCATAGCTGTCCTTGTTCAAGTAGTACAATGGCAACCGAACAAAACTGTGAATCTTTACAACTAGACGAGTATAGAGAGAGTCGGTCAAGTGCTTGGTAACGGAAGGGGAAAGAAAATTAACAAAGAGGAAAGGAGGTTTCAAAAAATTTGACTGCAGAGATTTATGGAATATGTGATAAGCGCTGAATAGAATGGCCTACCGCCCATGTGGCAAATTAGTCCTCCCCAATATTTTATCCTTCGTACAAGTCTACTCGATTCTTCACACAAACATGAGTGAGAGAGAGAGAGAGAGAGAGAGAGAGAGAGAGAGAGAGAGAGAGAGAGAGAGAGGGGTTAGGGCGGAACTGGAAGCAGATGGAGGGTATTACTAGCTGTGACTTTGACCGTGATGTGACGGTAGAGGAGGCGAACAATGATAACCGGATGTGCATGCGATCACTGTTTGGTATCGAAACGCTTTTGGCATTCTTCCGTAGGAAGATATAATCCATCAATCAAAGATTGAAAGGAGAAAACTTTCTTTGATGACAAAGACGACAACACGGTCCTTTCGCACAGTAATTTCGCAAAAATCCATCCGCCGACATGCGTGGGTCATAGTTGAAAGAAATGAAGATCTCAGTCGGGCCGACAATAATACGCATGCGAATCCCGATGGGCAATCAAATCACTTAGTTCCATTCTGACCGACCACCGGAATGAAGAGAGAAGAAGAATAACGAATATGAAGAATGAACAATGCAAAAGGCAAGGAATGTAATTCCTTCCATTTCCAATCCGGAAAAAGCTTAGGAATATATTTATCATTCTGCCCACCATTTGCAATAAGGGAATTGTTTTTGCCTCCCCCCAAATAATAAAAAAATTCCCAAACAATCCCAGCACAAGAGCACAATGCGTACGAGCCCTTTATATGGACAAGTCTCGTGTCGGACTTATGTGATCTATAAGCTGAAATACACGGAGCTCACATGCAGCTTGTGCATCCAATAACGATATACCACCTTTCGGCATATGCTAAAATAACGATCAAGACGCTAGCAGTCGAAGACCACCAAAATTCCCACTCTCCTCTCTTCAACTTTTTGTTTTTTTATGTTTATTTACGGTCTGTAAGCATCAACTTTGGCCAATTGTGTGGACTTAATACCCTAAAAAACCTCGAACTTTAGTTTTTATCCCAATTTTATCTTTTGTCTAGTAAAAGACCTCCAACTTTAGGTCAAGTCCCAATTTTACCATAAACTATTTTTTGTCTCATAAAAAACCTTCAATTTTAGGTCATGTCCTAATTTTACCCTAAACTTTTTTTGTCCTATAAAATACCCCAAACTTTAGATCTTGTCCCAATTTTACCGTCTTGTTCCAATTTTACCCTAAAATTTTTACTGCTTCATAAGAAACCACAAACTTTTACTTGAATCACAAATCTGCCCTCATTAACTCTCCGTCCGAAATTTCTCGTTGATAATTAAGATTTGGAAAACTCCCAAGCACGAGTTGTATCATCCCGAGCGCAAGCTCACCGACCAAACACGAGCTGCTCAAGTGTCCCAAGCGCGAGCTCTTCAACTGCGAGAGATGGAACATTCCTAAGCACGAAAGATTGACGAGTGCAAAATCACTAAGGGAGATTTTGACCAAGAGTTAATGGAGAGCAGATTTGGAACTCAAGTAAAAGTTAGTAATATTTTATGATACAAAAAAATTAGAGTGAAATTGAAACTGAACCTAAAGCTGGGATTTTTTTATGAGACAAAAAAAAGTTTAGGGTAAAATTGGTATTGGACCTAAAGTTAAGTGTTTTTTATGAAATGAAAAAAATTTATGGTAGAATTGGGACTTGACCTAAAGTTGAGGTTTTTTATGGGACAAAAAAAAGTTTAGGGTAGAATTGGGACATGGCCTAAAGTTGGAGGTTTTTTATAAGACAAAAGGTAAAATTGAGACAAAAGTGAAAGTTTAGGATTTTTGTGGGTATCAAGCCCAATTGTGTGTGTCGAATCTTTGTTAGTTCTCTTGCAGCATCAGTGCATTTGCTAGGATTCCAATTGGTTACTCTTCCCTTTTCCTGCTTTTCATCCTAGTACCAATTGGTGACAACATCCCTTGAAACAACTTTGAAGGCCAGGATACCTTTGATGCTCTGTATCCTTTCAATCATCTATACAAGTAATGGATGTCAACTAAGAATCGTGGGCAACATCGATGAAGCTGTTGCGAAGGCTACAAACTTCGAAATGGAGAGAAAATCGAATAATTTGGTGTTTGTGGGATAAAATGAATATTAATGGCCATGTAGAAGAAGGAACACTTAATATATATGTTGGCTAATTTCTTTATATATAGATTTTCTAAATCAAAGGGACTAGCCCACAACACTACTCCAAGCAACTAAAAACGCTAATAACACACCCACAATACATACAATTCATAACAACACTAACCAGCTTATCATAAATTGATCTTGATCATCAGGCAAACCCCTAGCTTATACCTTATTCCCCAAATTGCACATCTAAAAGTTACACTTACACATCCACTTTCATACATAGCTGCACCAACAATCTAGGGAGACTGTAACCACTCCCGATCAATTTGATTTGATTAGATTGCTGAAGGCTGGGCCTGGTAGGGCCTGATCAAGGGGATGAGCGAGCCGCTGAGGTGGAGGGACATGACTTCGTTGGTGGACCCGACGAGCTTGCCCCCTATGAACACTGCGGGCACGGGTGCGCTGCAACCAAGCCTGACCAGGGCCTTCTCTATCTCCCGACAATCGGGGTCGTGGTCGATGTCGTACACCCGGGGTTGGACCCCAAGGTCCCGGAACAGGATGGTCACCGTATAGCACAAGCAGCATGAGCTCTTGCTGAATATCACCACCCCTTGCTCCGACGCGCATCTCGTTACCTTGTCCATTCTCTCTCTCTCTCTCGAAAACCCTAAATCAATTTAGGGTGATTCCCAATTAGGAATGGTACTTAAAAACTTTTTAAGTTCGGGAAAAAAGATGTTTTTAATGGTTTTCTCGACTTGGCGCGCCCGACAAGAACCCGATTACCACAAGACTGAATCCGGGGCCGAACTCGATCAAATGGGAGCTTGCCAGCGGCGGAGAGGAGAAATCTAGAAGAGGCTCAAAGTGGTGTGGTGTGGTGTGGTTGTAGTTGAGCTTTCTTGTTCGCAATGTATATATAGGGACGGCTAATGTGGGTGGACTAGTAAAAGCCTAGTAGAGAGATACTTTATGTCTTTTGGAAGGGAATTTCGAAAAGTGGGCCTTCTTTTACATAGATGCTCAAGCTCATGATAAAGTAGCTATCTCGGACAATGACTACTGTATTCCACATGGGGCTCAACAACTTGGGCATATCCATTTTTTGTTCAGTCATTCACGAGTTTATAGAACTTAGTTTATTATTTATTGCATGGAGTTAGGTGTAGAGCCACCTGAACAAAATCTTCTGAATCAAGGTAATTGGATCAATAAAGAGGTCAGACGATTGTAGATATCATTTAAATTCATATGCATCTTGTCTTTGCTATCTAGTATTCATTAAGTTGGTCCAGAAACGAGCTTTAAAATGTCCACATGGCCGAAAGGGGAAGGAAAAAAGTTAAAGAACAGAAACAAAAGTAACGATATGTAACGTGAGGTCACCCGCTCAGATCTTTCGAACTACGTGCTAACTGTTTTGATGGTCAACCGCATGAATTTCTAGACTTAATGTGTTCACAGAGCTTGTACGAAGAAGGGCGTGGCGCTAGAAGGAGGAACGTGGAGCATTGTACTGACATAGAACAAAAGATGCAATAGAATATATGGGAGGGCTTGGTCAATTTGTGCTTAGATTTCCAGCAATCTAAGAGATTCTCAAAGCCCACCTTCTTTGAATCAGTTTTTTCTTTTGGTTGTGCAGAAAAAGATCATTGGGGAATGACAAGGGCTTTCGGTGGGCTGCGATTCCCTGCTGGTCGTGACCACCAACTTGCACATTTTATTCAAACGTTCCTCCTCACATGCTGGAGGGGACAAAGCTAAATATATGCTCATTGCTATGAAGAGGGATTGGGTAGGGAGAGCATCATCACTTTCATTTGGAGTCTGAATTTGCATCATATCAGATTGAAAATCGACCCATATATTTGGAATTGTGGGCCTCGGATTTTAAGGTCCACAACCTCAGATTTGGAGAGAGAAGGGGTGGGGGAGTCAGAGAGAGAACTTTTTTCCGATTTAAGACTATGTAAATTGATAGGAAATATGATTTTAAATGGGAGGACTACATCTATATGGATAGAACTGGAACTATCCAACATATAGTCTTAGGCTGCGTTTGGTCGTCTGGATTTCTAGTCAGGATAAGATTGGATAGGATATGATTTGAAATCTAAAGGATTTTCTATATCCTATCTACTGTTTGGTGAATAACAGAAATAAAGCCAGATATTTTCACATCTTACAATGTTTATTATTTGTTATGAACGTCATATTAGTATAAATGAACCCATGAATTGCATAAACGGAGATTATAAAAATCTCTCTCATGACACTCTTACCTACTTCATTTTTATTTGCTTATTTTTTATTATTTTTCCTTCTCTTTTTTAATTATTTTGTTTTTTTATTTCTTTTTTCCCCTTCCATCATTCTCTAATAAATTTTTATTAAATAGTAAGCTATACTAATATAACTAAAATATGTAATAAATATAAATACATTAGTATTGATTTATATATGAAATTTATATCACAAGATATAAAAAAATTTGAATATATAAATAAAAATAAGAATAAATTAAAAATGAAATTATTTGTTATTTTTTGTTATTTTGAATTTTTTATATTAAATTCATATATTATTTATATTCAAATATTATTTTAATTTTATTAATTTAATTAGTTTTTTATTCGACAAAATTAACTTTTATATTATGAATATTAGAAATTCTATCCACCTTTATTCTACCTCCCCCATGGGATAATTTTATCCGGGCTATATCCAACTTTATCATATCTTGGGCAGACACCAAACACGGGATATGATAAAATCTATCATATCTTGAATTTTATTCCGACTACCAAACGTAGCCTTATTTAGTATCAGCAACTATTGGCACCTAAAAATGCCTAGCTTAGATGTTGGTCATTTTGATAAGGGCATCAACCATATTAAACAAGATATCGACTTTATAATTAGGATGTTATGGAGATAATACCCACCGGATTGTGCTTGGCATTGGTTTGGCTAGAGGGAGGTTTCAACATGTGTAAGATCGACATTGGCTGGTTGAGACAATGCCAACACAAAAAAAGAGAAGCATAGGTAGTTCAGCCAGGATCGGATCCTCGAATTGCATGAGATCATGGCCAGACATGTGGTAGAGTTGGCTAAAATACAAGTGACAAAAATGACAGGCTTACACGTGGTATAAACGGTTGACCTGATGCCAAACCTTTATAGTTTATTGAAAGTGCGGAGACGGTTATTTCCTGGTCCAAAAAAGTGATAAAAATCGTGGCTAGACATGGGGTTGGAGCATATTGGCACACGTGGAGAAGTGCTTAGTGAACTTGTTACCAAAAATAGATACTGGCTAGTGGAACCAACGCCTAAAACATGGGGACACATCCAAACTTGGGAAACAAGTCTTTAAACGTGAAAGTGAGATTTTAGAGACTCGTAACTATAAAAAGGACGTTTTAAGAGAGAAAAAGGAGAACGCTTTTTCCCTTTCCTCTCTAGGATTCTCTCCTCTCCCTCCTATTTTCACACAGTTTTCTTCTTCAACCTCCATGAAGGGGAGAATTTGAGCTAGTCCTCTTACTCCCCCCCCTTTTTCCTTTTTCTATGGTTGATTTGGTTCTTTATTCTCTCTTTCTTGCTTTCTTCCCATTTTGAGGAGTTTTTCTCTTCTGATCTAGTATATATCTAAAAGTGTCTCTCTCCTGTTTTGGGGAGGTTTCTATCTTGATCTAGTCTAGATTTGGATTTTTTTTTTGTTGCGTATATGATTTTGGGGTTTCGCTTTTCTCGGGTCGTTGGTGTACAAGTCCAATTTTGAAGGGGATCGGAGGACTTTCGCGTGAGTTTCACTATTACATGTGTCATATATGTGCGCGTTCAACCTTGTTACTCTGCACTGCGATGGTTTTGGGACACCAAACCTAGGCATCCACCGCCTAAAGGCAAAGAGATCTCAGTGTGTGTTCATTACTGAAGATGAATTTGGTGATTGATCGTCAATTTTGGTTTGAAGAAACCCCATATCTGCTCTTTGAGCGTATGACTCATAACCTTGTTATGATGATTTATCTTCTTATCTGGAACTTGTTTTGTAGTCTTGATTTGCAGTTGGACTACGTATCTCTATTATATATCTGTGGAAATAAATAAAATGTTTCTTTGACAAAAAAAAGACAGAAAAAGGGCAAGCACTCAACCAAATTGCAAAATTTAACTTATTTTATTCAAGTTCTTATTTCATTTCTTTTATTTTACCAAATTCTCGCTCTTGAGAGTTTGATTTGAGCTTGTGCAGTCAAGTTTTAACTCTAGGTCATCATTAAATCTATTTCATGATCCTTTCTAGATTGTAATCGTCTCATCAATAATATCGGGACTACGTATTTTTCCTATTTGTTAATTTCGAACTTGGTCCTTATAAGGAGTCTTTCTTGAAGGGGCTGACATTCATTCGATGAATTTAGGCAAAAAAACATAAGCAAATATCAAGAAGCAAAGATTTGAAGCACATCAGACTATACTTTATGTTTGCAATTTCACAGACTAAGTAATGGCATTGATGGGAAGGTCGATTGCATAAACTAAATAATTTAGAAGATTTGATTATATGAAAGAAAATTTGAAGGACATTTGAGATTGGGCCAAGCTAAATTGCTAATAAAACGGCACCGTTATTCTTAGAGAATAACGGTGCACATTTTGGACACCTTTTCCGAATGATGGGCAACCGGCAACAATAAGTTCTGCAATTAACTTTTTATCAATTATTGGTTTTTGTTTGCAAACATCTTGGTAAGATTACAGGACGTTATATTTGGACATTAAAACCCAAGTTAGCCTCCTTTTTGAAAAGGGAAAATGATAAAAATGGTCCATGAACTTTGTCTCAATGTGTAATATGGTCTTTAAACTTTAGCCTAATGTGCAATATCGTCCCTGAACTTTTAAATTGTTCAATGTGGTCCATAGATTTTTGGTACATGTTCAATTTAGTCACTGGACTATATGAAAATGTTCAATGTTATCTTTGAATATGAATTAATGGAAGGATACCATTGAATATTTTCATATAGTTCTGGAATTAAATTGAACATGTATCAAAAGTTTGGGGACTAATTGAACAAATTAAAAATTGAGGAATTACATTGCATATTGGGCCAAAGTTCAGGGACCATTTGTGTAATTAACCCTTTTGAAATTTTTTTTTCCTTATCTCTCTAGATTTGGATTTTGATACCAAAAGATTAATCAAACTATAATGCGATGTAGAAAGTAAAATCAATATAATTTTTTTCGTACTGGGGATCACAATTTCTGATACAACAAAAAAAAACACTCGAATATGATATGAACTTATTGAGAAAACCTAACCTAATTGAACACGACATAATACAATGTGGTCCACTTAAAATTGACACAAATGACATTCCTTTCATGAATTTTCGGTAAGAAAATGTTTGTCATCACCTTGGAACAATTTGTAATACAAAATTAAATCGAATGTTGATATTATCTGAATGGGAATTTGATTTTCCAAGGAAACTGGACAAATAAGTCGTCCAATTTCCTTGAAAAATATGGGGCGCAAAAAAGTAACGGTGGAGTCAGCTAAGCTTTTTCCTTTGAGATTTTACCCTTCACCAAAAAGAGAAGTCCAAAAACATAAATCAACAATTTTGTCATTGTTGAGATTGTTTCTGGAAAGTAACATGGACGTAAATCGATGGCATACCTTGAGCTCATATAAAATGCCCTCAAGCCTTCATCACTTTTGTGGACCGAACAAAGATTAAGATTTTGGATTGATTTTACCGTTTTATTTAATTTAAACCTAATGACTTTCATATTTTAACTTTTTTAAATTCAACAGATCTGAAATTCTTAGAATATATAAATATCGATACTTACGTTCGTATATAGACTTTTTTCGAATTTGAAGAGTGAAAAATTCTAAAAGAACCAGCATTTTATGTGAAAGTGAAATAGATGGAATTTTTAATATTCTGTAATCCCCCCCACCCACCCACCCACCCACCCAAAATTTACTGGGGTTAATACCATAAAAAAATCCAAACTGGTACAAATATGACAAATTTATCCCAAATTAATTTTTTGACCACAAAAAATCCAAACCGGTACACCTGGAATTTTTAATATTTTGCAATCCCCCCCTCCCCCCCACCCCACCCCACCCACCCACCCATCCACCCAAAATTTACTGGGGTTAATACCATAAAAAAAAATCCAAACTAGTACAAATGTGATAAATTTACAAAAAAATTAATTTTTTTACCACAAAAAATTCAAATCGGTACATCTGGAATTTTTAATATTCTGCAATCCCCCCACCCCCCCCACCACCCCACCCCACCCACCCACCCACCCAAAATTTACTGGGGTTAATACCATAAAAAACCCAAACTGGTACAAATGTGATAAATTTACCCAAAACTAATTTTTTAACCACAAAAAATCCAAACTAGTACACTTGTGATAAACTTACCCCAAACTAATTTGTTGACCATAAAAAACCCAAACTGGTACACTTGTGACAAATTTACTCTCTATTAAATTGGATCAATGCCACAAAAAATCATAAATCGGTAAACATGTGACAAACAAAGGGGTAAAACCCTAAACTGGTACACCTGTTAACTACCATGTGTCATCTAACTCATTAATTTGGTGGTAAAAGGATAAATTACAAATGTATTAGTTTGGGATTTTTAGTAGTTAAAAAATTAGTTCGGCATAAATTTGTTACATGTGTATCAATTTAGGGTTTTTTGTGTTATTAACCCAATTTACTATCTCCCAAACAAACTTACCGATGAGCAATATCATTTCTTCTTCATTGCACTGGTCTTTAATTTAGAGAGGAAATAGGAAGAGGAGGGAGGGAGGAACAGGCTAAGGCTGCGTTTGGCATAGTATTTCCAAGCAATTTGGGGCCTTCAAAGGCATTTGAGCTAAAAATTTGGTGTTTGGTAATACAATTACAAGAGCCTTTAGTGTAAAGTTGAGCTTTGAAAATGCTCAAAACTCACTGCAAGTCCTCCAGCTTTGCACTTTTAGCATTTTTGTAATGCTCTTTTCAGGAGTTTAATAAAAATTTTCTTCCAATTTTGCCATCACTAATATATTGGTATTCTATTTTACCCGTGTTGTTTTTTTAGAGACAGAGACAATCATGATTGGGAAGCTTGGTGGAGGAGGTCGACGCTGGCATCGCCTCACTCGCGTGGCACCAACATCGACTTGCATGGGGTAGCCCGACTTTGGCAGCCCTCGCTTGGGTCTCGCAACCACAATGTCACCTTGCCGAGGATTGTGTGATCTCAACGGCCCTTGGGTTACCTCTGTGACCCTTTGTTCTCCTTTTATAAAAAAAAAAAAAGAGTTCCTTGCAAAGAGTGTTTTACAAGTTGTTTGCATAAAACTTATTGCTTTTCATGCGATGTCTTTTGCATAAATGCAAAATCTTTAAGCAAAATCTATTCCCAACGCACTCAAAAGTCTTTTAAAATTACAACATGACTCCCCAACTCTATACTGTTTAATTTGTTTTATATATCTCGTGTCCTTGGCTATTGATATGACTAATTAGTTACTTGTCAAAAGTAAAATTACCAATACAGGATTTAGTGCCACATCAACTGTTGGTAGATGTGAGAGATAAAGGATTCAAGTTATACGGCTCGTGTCGCCAATATTTATTGTAAAGAATTTAATTTATTGTTTAAAATAGTTCGTGTCACCACTACTTTTTAATTTTGGAGTTTCTATTTTTTTTTATAGAGTAATTACATCATGTATGGTTACCAAATGACTAAAGTAAACCATGAGCTACAAATATTAACTCAAAGACTTTAAGTGCGCGTTTGGGAGAGTATTTTAAATTAAAGGGTTTTACGAATGTTTTATAAGTTGTAATTAAAAAGTATACTGAGAAGCAATTTTGATTTAAATGTTGTTTAAAAAAATACACCTATAAAGGACTTTAGTGATAAAGAAAAATAAATGTCTCTCGCGACCTTAGGCAATGACTTGTCATTGAGGTCAGTGAACTTAGGCAAGCTAGTTCTAAGAACAATGGCGAGCTAGATCTGGTAAAAGTGGTGAGCCCAGATGCCAGACCGCCAAGGTCGCTCAACTAGGCGAGTATTGACCTCGGCAAGCATCGACGCGCGACCCTTGTCATACGACTAAGGGAGCCTCAACCTCTGTGAGCAGCAACCGCGACTAGGCGAGCCTTGACCTCTTAGCGAGCCTTGAGCGATCATTGGCGACCCTCGGGTGAGCCTCGCGTGATGATGAACATCGGTGACCGTCGATGACCCTTGGCTTTGCAAAGAGACCACGGACCGGGGTTTCATTAAGGGGTTAAAAGGGAATACAAAAATATTAGTGAGCGCGAGATCGGGATAAAAGAGATTCATTAAGGCTGGGATTTGTTTTTTTTGGGGGTCTTGATTAAGGCTGGGATTCAAAGTGCCAAAATTGCGGGAAAGCCAAAGTCAGCCCTTGTCTTGAGAGGAAATGCCTTTGGATTGCATTTTCCAAAATGGGCTTGCAATTTGTTTCACAGCCCATCTTTCTCTTCTCTCTACTGTTTGCTGCCATTAAGAGCGCATTTGGTAACATTTTTACTTATCTATTTTTCTGTTCTTTTATTCCCTGAAATAAAAAAAGAATAGAAATCTGTTTAGTAACGTCACTTAATTTTTCTATTTCTCGAAATAAAAAAATAGTTAAGAAATAAATTTGAAACAGAAATGAGAAGTAGAAAAATTCTACTTATTTGTTCTTAGAAATAGAAACTAAGAAACAAAAAAGAAATAGAAAGGTAAAAACGTAGAGAAATTGAGGACTGTCGTCTGCAGACCGTCTTCTTCCCTTTCAAGCCGCGGGTTCAGCTCCTCCTCCATCTTCCGTCCTCTACAGACCGTCTCAAAGCACCGGCCACCGCCCCCGTCACTCGCGGCGAAGCCCCGGCCAGTCGAAAGCCGCCGGTACGCCTTTCTGTTCTCGTCTTTGTTTGATAGTGTGGCGATTCTATAGAGATGCCGTCGAGTGAGGGCCGCCCTCGCCGATCTGGGCGCGGGCCGCCCTCGCCGCCGTCGAGCGAGGGTCGCCCTCGGTAGACGGCGGCGAGGGCGGCCCTCGCACCCAGATCTGGGCGCGGGCCGCCCTCGGTCGACGGCGGCGAGGGCGGCCTCCCACCCAGATCTGGGCGCATACTGCAATTCACAAGACTGTGTTCACAGAATGCATATGACGCATACTTAAGATTCTTCCCATTTTTAAAGGAATGACCGTGTTGATCCATAGGGCGATGGAACCCCTCCATATATAATTGTAAATTGATCTGCTTTTGCTTAGTTGTCAGCATATCAGATTTCATTGCTTTGTTGTTCATGCTCAGTGGTACATGCTTCACTAAGTTTCTTCGTATCTAGTTATGTATTTGATTTAATCAAATTAAGACCACCACGAACACCTTCTCCAGCTCCTGATGTTCTTGAATTTTTTGAGGCAATTTATTCTTTTTCTCAAGAATTTGCAATCTTATGGTTCTGTCATTTGAAGGCCTCATATTGAAAGTTGCCTTGGAACATGCGCCTAGGAGCACTGGTTGGCACCTGCTTTAGTTTTTTCAGAGTGCTCCGATTCTTCTTAGATGCTTGGCAAGCACTCAAAAGCTGGTGCAGTTAGAACCGTCAATGGTGTTCATTCTTCAGCAGCTTCTGGAGAAGTTGCTCTGATCTGGAGAGTTCGTATTAATTACTTTATATTTGAAGGTCTATAGCACTTTTAGAACACGCTCTGTTATGCTCATTTTGAAGCCACAGCTATAACACAACTACAGGCTACAGAACTAAAGGTTATAGTAGAAGTTACTGCAAAGCTAAACAAACCTTGATAGGGCACTTATAAAAAGAATTCATGGATGTTGAAAAGGTCATAGAAGCAAATAAACTTCTGGATTTTGCGTATATAGTCCTCCCAAGAGATTAGAGGCTTCTGAGCTTAAATTGGCCGCTCCTTGTCCCAAGCAAGAGTTCCAAAAGCTGGTATTGGGATTGCTTGCATATAGTCATCCTAAAAGATTAGAGGCTTTTGAGCTTAAACAGGTCACTCCTTGTCTGAAGCAAGAGTTTAAAAAAGCTGGTATTGGAATTGCTCGTGTATGCGAACCTGTAGCTGATTATGTCCAAGTCATGCCACACTCTCCTCATATGCTCTTAAGTCTTGTTTTCATGTCTGCTGCTACTTTATTCCCACATGCAAAGTGAAAGTAATTCATTAATTGATTGTGTAATTGGACTTGCAGGGTTGTCGGAACGGTGATTCATGTTCCTTCTCTCATGATCTGGGCACATCATTTTCATTAGTCACTAAGCTAAGTTCATGCATCCCAGAAAATGGTGATGCTGATCCGGCACTACTTATTCGGTTATTTCCTTCTTTTGCTGATGATGGGAATATTCTTATCTTGGATGACACCACCTTCCATTTTACCTCCAACATTGCCTGGAGTTATGATCCTTTTAGAATGGTTGCCACCTCATGTCTTCTGGAATCCTCCATATCTGACCCGTTATTGACTCATGTCAAGATTATGTGGGGACTCCATCACCCATACCAAACCATCATAGGGAAATCTGCAGAGAGTCAAGTTCTGTGGAAGTCAGTGAAATGCGACTTGTGGTTTCCTGATTTTGAAGTTTGTGGACATAAAATTTTTTTTGAGGGACAGATAAGTTTCATGAAGAATTTCTTCGAGTATCTGGCAATTCGGCTACTTGCTGACACTTTATGTGAAGTGCTGGTTGTTCTTACTATGAATAACCTTAGGTTTTCAAAACTGCAGGTAATTACCATTTCTGAAAGATGGTAACAATTTTTTGTCATTGCTGCGTTTGCTTGCTCATGGGATCTTGTAAGGAATAGGTGATCAACTGATCATGCTTGGTAGAGAGCCCGCAATTTCCATTCATGGCCAGTAAACTAGATTTTTATGTTTGTTCTCGAGTGTATCTTTGCTAATCGGTAGTTACACAGATGAATCTTTCAGCTCGGTTTTGAGTAGCATCCTTAAACTCTTTTGCTAAAGTTCATAATAGTGTGTTCAAGACATCTTTTGTAGATATCCGTCGTTAGTCCCCAGTGTTGTTTTGACACCTTTGTGATTATTGTTCCAGGTGGAGAAGCTGGGAAGGAGCAGCTTCTTCTTTCTCACCCAGTCATATCCTTTCGCCGAGTAGAGCTTCGGGGAACTGTCGGATGTTATACCCACCAAGAAACTGATGGAGGTATCCAAGCCCATCTCGTATGTTTTTCGCATGTACCCTCCTTCCACAGACGTCGAGTCCGATGATTTCCAAGCTGCGATTCGAAAATGCCTGCACGATGTTCAGTAACTTTCAGTGGCGTATGGGATCAAAAGGGCATTAATTGGTCATAAGAAGTTTCGAAGGATTCCTCCTGCAAGGTTCTTCAGTGAATGTGCTTAGGTATCGCCGTGTTACGTTGGACAGATGACAGGATGTTTATTGTATTGTTTGTAGTTGAACTATACCTGTTGCGACATTGCTTCTTTGCAAAGTGTGTATGTTGATTCAGAATACTCGAGTAATGCAAACATGTCGAGGTCTTTTGGGCCATTGGAAGCTCTTCTCCAATCCAGTCCTTCGAGTTTCACCCATTTTTCGACCTTAGCAAAATCAACCCAACGCTCAGGAGAGTCTTGTTGAAGATGTTTGATATTGAAGCTGCCATGGACAATCTAAATGTGGAGCGAATTGAGAGAAAAAGTAGCACATTCGCATCATAGCATTAATGCCTCGGAAAAATTGTATAATTCTAACTAGTGAGCCAAAAAAAGGTTTAAATCTGTGGTTTGAGTACTTTCTTGAGAAAAACCGGTTCACAAATTGAACAAAACCATTTTCTGTGGTCTAATTTGGTTTCAATTTTTTCGAGACCAAACCAAACCGCAAAAACGTATTATGTGACCTACTAATTTTTTGATTATATTGATTTTTTTTCACTTATAACCTGTACTTATAGTTAAATAAAAGATATAGACTTGAATGAAAAAAATTGGGAATAGAAATTTTTTTGGTTGTACCAAACTCATTTATGTTCTTTTTCTAATTCAGGAATAGAAATTTTGTGCAGTTACCAAACGCATTTCTGTTCTTTTTCTATTCCAGGAATAGAAATTTTGTGTAGTTACCAAACGCATTCTTTTACTCAGAAACTCATCCAGGAAATAGAAATAGAAAAAACTATTTCTGAAGAAAAATTGTTCTCAGAAACAGAAACGTTACCAAATGCGCCCTAAGTCTCTCTTTCTCTCTCCTCGCCAGCTTAAAGATTGTCGACTTCGGATTGAGGACTACGATTTCATTCAATGATGGAAGTCCTGCACCATGAACAAAGTGGAGGTTGTATACGACGATGAAATCATCATGCATGCAAGGATTGGACGATGCGCTGGTCCTTTTTGCAACTGGAAATGGCATTAAATATGTGCAGAAAAGTTAAGACGAGAATTGTTGTCGATGAAGTTCGTGAAACGATCGGAATACCGGGGGGAGGCAAACACCACCAATTTTATGCATTCTTGGCCCGTAAGAGTTGGTAAGAATGTGTTGGTCTGTGCATTGGATTGGCGTGCTGTAGTCACCTGTCGAAAGACAAGCAAGGCCGTGGTGGCGGCTTCGATGGAGAGATCCCCATCGTTTTCTAAGAAATCTCAGTGAAGATAGATCCGTGACAACCGCTAAAAGTGGCAGCAGACTCGAATGAGGGGTGGCCATGGCGGGAGGGCAACATGGTGTAGAAAAATCTGTAGACCCTGAAGAGCTACAGAGAAGAGAAGTTGTTGAGGAAGAGTTGAAGTGTTTTGGTTGGACAACAACTCGATTTTTTTTGGGATAATAGCATCATAAGTCCTAAAATTTATCGTCAAAGTGCGATTGAGTTCTAAAACTTAAAAAAAAAAATACAATGAAGATCTTCCATTAACGGAAAATACACATGCGGCTTTTGTTTTTAATTATTTTCTCTTTTTTAAGTGGCATCCACCCCACTAAAAATTTGTATTTTTACCCCACTAAACGGTCCAACTTATTTGACTACATTAAATGTGCTAATCTTAAAGCCAATCTTATCCTACTGAGCAAAAAAGGCCATGAACTAAGAACACCTTAACGTTCTTATCAAGCCTAAAATAGGATAAGCATAGTAAAAAAAAAAGAAAATGTAATTCATTCGAAAACTTAGAATTTGGTCTTAAACCCATTTTAATGTATAAATGCTTAACAAGAAAGGATTTGAGGTTTGAAATTATAACACATGAAATTTCGTATTCTGTGTTCTTAAAAGCACATTTTTTTGCGCATAATCACCAAAATTTCAAATAGACTTACATTCGGTCACTTGAAAAATTTGTGACCGTAATTTTGTGTGATTTTATTTTCCTAGCACTTATTTCCTTTAATTTGGGTTACAATATTTGCACATGACATTTATCCTAAGGAAATACCAAAAAAGTCCTAAAATTATACTTCTACCAATTTAGTCATAAAACTTTTAATTTAACCAAATTAGACATAAACCTTTTGACGATCTACCAATTCAGTCATACAATTTTCAATTATGTCAATTTAGTCCTAAAACTTTTGATGATTTGCCAATTCAATCATAAACATTTCATTAGGCCACGACGCCCTTGCTAACCCAGGCTTAGAAAAAAATGAAAGATAAAAGAAAAGAAGGAAAAAAATAATATAAAATTCAGAAAGATTTTTTTAAAAATTAAAAATTTAAAGAATTATCCACATCAGAGATTTTCGGCTAAATTTGGCTGGAAGAACTGAATTGGCAAATCATCAAGAACCGCAATCATCAAGTTACTATTTTGAGGCATACATGATAAATGCATCCGTCTAATGTAAGATTATCGACACACTCGTCGGAAAATCACATTTTCACTACAAAAAAACATCGTTAAGCATAAGCTTATGCACGCAATCGGGTGGAGTGTATTCATCATAGTTTATGGACCCGTTGTCCTAATTCGACCCGTTATATTTTCATAAATTTATCATGCTTGGATTTGGTGCGCGAACATTGGATTATACAATTGCAAATGGAATGAGATTTTTGTATAAGTTTAAGAAGACTATTATCGATGAATAAGTTCAATTAAAGAGGGTGGAAAGTTCAACATTGGGTAGGCAAGTTCAATCTAAACTACAAGCATCACAATCTTCTTATTGGAGCCCAATATATTTCCCATGGACCGAACAGTCTCGTTGGATCACCTTTCGAGGGCCGGATTGAATAGAGATGGGGATGGAGTTTATTAATATTTTCATGAAGGCAATACCTTGGGAAAAGATTACCCGATTCTTAATATCATCTAAAGCTTTATTTATCAGAAATACATGTCAATTATTACTCAGAATTTGTCAACCATGGAGAAAGTCGGAACCAGAATTCAGAGGAGTGGGGGAGAGCACGACTTTTTTGAGAATGTAATTGGTAGAAATGAACTATATTCGACTTCGATTAGACTCACGGTATGATGGGCGCATTTCTGCATTCTTATGGGCTATGTTTTCCTTCGACCAGTCTTATGATTAGTAGGTTCAAAAATAGGGATATCACCACCCCTCCTTTTTATATTTAGTTAAGTTTGCATAAAGATAATATTTGTAATTTTTAACCAATCGTTTAAGAGGCTTGATTTGAGGGAATTTCCTCTCACTGAGAATGGAGGAAAATATAGCATTGTTCTTATTGCTTTTTGCCTTTGGAAATAATCTACTGCAGGCGAGAAAGTTGTGTACTTACTATTCTTCGGCTAGTACACATACACTAGTATTTCGAAAGGATGCATGGCTCGAGCTATATTTTCCTCCATCCCTGATTCGAGAAAATTTCCTCCTACAATATCCCAAGCTAATTTATGGATTACAAGTTATAAACATCACCACATGTTAACTAAAATTAAATAGTGAATGATGTCTACGATCGTAACCCACAAATCAGAAACATAGAGGGAATGATGTATCATATGCTAAAATTATTTGTTTGCCCTTCCATAAAAAATGAGAAATTATTTTTATCCTCGAAATTTTTTTTAGATGATTTATTAAATGCTTTAGATACCGATCTTTACAGCATCCTCAAATGGGTCTTCTGAATGTCGGATTACAAAAATGGACATCCCCCAATTCATATATAGTTAAGTTTGCATGTGGATGATATTCATAACTTGTGACTCGTTTGCTAAAGATACAAAATGGGCTCCTTTCAATTAGGGATGGATGAAAATGTAGCCCTCGCTTTTGAGAATCATGCCAATGATAGTTGACTTCTGCATATATCACGCTACAAAACACAAATAATAAGGTCTAGAGTTACGGTTTTTGAGTAGTCTTGCATGTTGTGCCCAAAAAACCAGGAGTAATTTGCATTGCCAGTTAACTGTTGTTACCTCGTGGAACTTGTGAGTTGATCGTGGGCTGAGCTGAGCTGGGCTAGCCCATCATGGGCAGCCCAACTCAGTCCAAAAAGCCCATCAAATTAGTTTAATATTAGATCTAATATCAACTTGTTTATTGCAGGGCTTACTAGTAAGTACCTTCTCAATTTGCGTGAAAGGACTTGGAACAAATGACCTAATTAGGCATTTCCCCAAGTTTTCTATCTAGTATTTCGTTATTATTGAAAATTCGCACAATGAGAACTCATAACTGGTTATTAGTTATAGATAAAATGTAGCCGAATCATCGCCACATCCATGCCATTTTTTTTTGAAGTAATGCCCTCATCGGCAAGCATTTGCGTATTAAGAAACTGATTAGCCTAAGTATAACATGTATAAGGGATATACCACAACTTCATTTTCACATTTTGCAAAAGAGAAATTTCAAGTACTTTCAATTTGTCAAATACTAAAAGGAAATTGTTCACAATATTGGAAAAATTCGTTTCTTTACCTTTGAGCTTAAATTTACGATCCAACAAATAAAACAATAGAAATTAAATCCCTCCTAAAATTGGTGCAATTAATTGGGGGGGGGGGGGGGGGGAGGAATTGTCCAAATATTTCTAAACATATTGTACATTTGCCAATTCAGTCATTTATCTTTCAATTTTATCAATTTAGTCATAAATATTTTCACGTTTTGCTAATTAAGTCCATCCGGCCAATTTTTAATTGAAAATCGTTGACGTGGATGCCAGTAGTGTCATGTAGGATGGTCAGCGATGACGTGGACATTTTTTAATAGTATTTTAATATTTTCTTTCTTTCTTATTATTTTTCTCGGACTTGGAAGAGGAAAAATAAAAAGAAATAAATAAATAAATGAAAAGAAATTTTTTAAAATTTTTTGAAAATATTATTAAAATATTATTAAAATTGTCCACATCAGCACCGGTCATGCCATGTAAAACGGTTGACGTCCACGTTAGCAATTTCTGGTTAAAATTGGTTGGATAAACTCAATTGGTAAAATGTAAAATTGTTTAGGACTCAATTGGCAAAATTGAACGATTTAGGACTAAATTGGCAAAAATGCAATATCTTTAGAACTTTTTAGAAAATTTTCCTATTATTTGGGATGTTAAGAGATTTTCAACTTAAAAATTGGATATCATCTATTCAAGTCTTACATAACATTGTACAAACTGTTTTGGGTCAGGGCCAAACAGGCCAAAAGACCCGAACTTAATTGGTTCATGAAGCTTGCTAGGTATTCCTTGGTCCTTGAGTAGCCGAACCTAAGTGTCCCTATCCTTAGATTACAAAAAAAATGGATAATGACACAAATAATACTTGAATTTTGGCCAAATGTGCAATGTGGTCCTTGAACTTTTAATTTATTCAATGTGGTCCATGGACTTTCGGTACATATTCAATCTAGTCCTTAAACTATATGAAAATGCTCAATGTTGTCCTTCAATTAATTCAATATTAGGAACAACATTGAACATTTTCGTACATGTTCAATATAGTCCTCTAACTATATGAAAATGCTCAATATTGTCATTCCATTAATTCAATATTATAAACAACATTGAATATTTTCGTATAGTTAGAGGACCATATTGAACATGCACAAAAAGTTTAGGGCCCACATTGAACAAATTAAAATTCGCATTGCACATTAGGTCAAAGTTCAAAGATTGTTTGTGTCATTTTCTCCTAGTTTGCCTAAAAAAAAAAAACTCTCAAATGACACATTTTGTGGATTTAATTACTCAACTAAGAAGAAGTAACAAGTCATCGAGTATGGTATTGCAATGGTAAAAGGGTCATATTGTCTTCCATGAGATTACAAGTTTGAGTTATGTCGAAAATGAACTTCTTCATAGCTTGTGCTTCTGGCACGTAGCCAGGGTTGCAATGACGAGCCCATCAACCTCTATCCTTTGAGTTCTAAGTGGATGAAGTACTTATGATTCAAACCTTGGAACCTGCTTATATAAAGGGTGTGTAACCTTTATGATAATGCCTAGATGGGTTAGCCACACTGATATTTGCTTGGCAAAATTATCCAAAAAAGCATGAATCTATTGTACGGTCGTTTAATGGGTCATTGACGCATATTTTAACTCATATTTGTTAAATTGGGTGAAATATTGGTAGCCTCAAATTTAAAATATGGGTTTAAATGGGTCTAATAAAGCACAACCCAATTAATGATGGCTTTAATAGGTTTGTAAAGAACCAAACTTCAACCCATTTGTTTAAGGAGCAATACCCTCTTGTACCCATGTCCTGGTCTCCACTGGCCATGCACGGGTACTCGCCTCCCATGCCCATGTCATTGGCACTCAGCTCGGGTCCATTGAGACCGTGGCTTGGTCCAGGTCCATAGAGGCTGGGCCCAAGACTCCATGCCCATGCTCAAGTTCATATATGTCAGGCATGAGACCTCGATGCCAATGTCTGAGTCCCCACTATGCATGCCTGAGTACTTGGCTCCCACGCTCAAGTCATTGGCACTCGCCCTAGGTTCATCGATGCCAACTTGGGTACATCGAGGTTGGGCCTGGTTCCTCTATGGCTAGGTCCAGGGCTAGGTCTAGGTCCACAGAGTTAGGGCCCAAGTCTCTCAAGTAAGGGCCAAGACCTCGGTGCTTGTGCTCGAGTCCACGGAGGCTATGCTTAACACTTGGGCCCAAGACCTTAGCCTGGGTACCCGACTCTCTTACCTAAGTCATTGACACTTGGCCCAAGTCTATCGTGGTCGGGCCTAGTTCCTCAAAAGCCGAGCTGAGGACCCTCGAGATCGGGCCCAAGACCTAGGCCAAGCCTGGGACAGGGAGCCTGTGCTTGGGTCCTCGATGGACCTACTCAGGTACTTGGCTCGTGTGCCCAAGTCACTAGCGTCCGGCCCAAGTCCAAGTGGTCAAGCCTAGTTCCTCGGTAGTTGGGCCCAGATCCATAGTGGCTAGTCTTAGGTCCCCCAAGGTCGGGCCCAAGACCTCGGTGCCCGTACCCAAGTCCACGGTGGTTGGCCCGAGTCCTTCGAGGCTTGGCTTAGGCCTTGATGCTCGGGTCCTTAATAGCCATGCTTAGGTACTTGGCTCCCACTCCCGAGTCATTGGCACCTGGCCCCATTTCATTGAGGCCGAGCCTAGGTCCCCAAGGCTAAACTTGAGACCTTGGTGCTTTTACCTGGATCCCTAACGGTCATGCCTGGGTACCCATCTCTACACTAAAGTCTACACCAAAGTCACTAGCGCCCGGCCGTGTCCATTGTAGTAAAGGCCCAATTCCTTGATGGCCTGGCCCTAGTCCACAAAGGTGAGGCATAGGTCCCTTGAGGCTTGGCCCGAAAACCTAATGCCCATGCCCGAGCCTACAGAGGCCGGGCTTGGGTCCCTCGAGGTTAGGCCTGGGTACGCAGCTCCCTCACCCAAGTCACTAACGCCTTGCCTGGATCCATTGAGGTCAGGCCAAGTTTCTCGGTGGTCAGGGCTAGGTCCACAAAGGCTGGCCCCAAGTCTCTCATTGTCGAGCCCAAGACTTTGATGCCCGTGCTTGGGTCCACAAACAATCCGAGCACCAGAGATCCCTCATCGACTCGGCGAGATAGTCCACGGAGTCACCTATTCTCCAAATGCAATAATTAAAGGAGAAAAATTGCTAAGAACTGGAGCCCGAGTTGGGTTGGGTTGGGTTCGAGTCAAATCGGATAAGGGTTACTAAAATTGTGTTGCATAAAAATGGGTTAATTTGATTCGAATCATTTTCGACTGACCTGACCCATCCGTTTAACGGGCCTAACAACCATCAATTTAGTCATAAATTTTTCAATTTGGCTAATGTAGTCTCGAACATTTTCATGATTTTTCCATATAATCCATCTGGCCAATTTAGACCGGAAATCGCTGACATGATGGTCCACTTAATGTTGGCTATTCCACGTGGCACAGATAGCGATATGACGTGTCTGGCTCAAAACGACGCCATTTATAGGAATTTTATACTTTTTGTGATTCTTTTCTTTCCTTTTTTTTTTTCCTTTTCCTCACTATTCATCTTTCCAGAAAGAGCTGATGGGGTCGTCGAGGCGTCAACGATGGTTGTTAACCCTTACCTAAAATTGGGCGAGGGCATGGAGGCGAGGGTAACGAGGGATGTGAGTACGATCAAAGGTGAGGGCTCGAGGGCTATAAGTGACAACCACAAGCAAGGACCTATGGGCCATATATGTGATCGTTGCTCACAAGGCGAGAGCATAAAACAAGGGCCTGTGGGATTGTCGCTCGCATGTGGCCGGGTGCGTGCAAGCCTCACCTAGGGCCGGTGACCCTGGCTTTTGTTGAGGCCCCGGCGAACCTTGTCGGCCCTTATTAATTAGGTGACCGCAGACACCCGAATTCTCTTCTTCTTTTTTACCATAGGATCTTTTATTAATTAGGTGGCCCAAGAATCATCTACCAACGATCCTTTTGGATTGATGGATTGATAAAGATCTCTTTATTCTAAAGAAATTCCCGAAAACGATATTCATTCGCCTACATAAATTTCATGGGACTCACGTATCATTTGATGCCATAAGATTACATTTAGAGTGATATAATGCAAAAGAAAACAAAAGGACCTCACAAAGCAAAAGAGAAAAAAACCAGAGAAGAAGGCTGTCATCTTCCATAGCGTGCTGCCATTAAGGCTGGAAAACAAGGCTACCAAAAAGTCCGCCTTTTCATATTCGTAATACAATCTCACTTGTGTATGCTAAACGTATTATTGCTATAATGAGGGAAAATTAAAAAAGATGCAAATATTTAACTTTAGTCTCTATATCCAAATAGCTCTGGCCTCTCGGAGAAGAGGGACCAAAGTGCCCCTCACCTGGTGGCTCATGAGCTCGTTCGGGCCGCCGACGTACTTCTGGCCGATGAACACGGTGGGAACGACCTCATGCTGCCCGAGCTGGACTAGTGCGCACTCGATCTGCTTGCCGTTTGGGATCTCGTCGAGCTCATACACCGTTGGGTTCGCGCCGTAGCTCAGTATGAGCGACTTCACGGTGTGGCTCATGCAGCACGTGCTCTTGCTGAATATCACCACCGGCTTGTCCTTCACGAGCCCTGCCAGCACCGCGTCCATGCCGCTGGACGACAACGTATCCGAAGCCTTGAGATAATAGAGTTCGTGGAGGTGAGCTTAGTGTGCTTTGAGCTCGTGCTTAGGGTCTGCTGCTTGTGAGAAAAATGGCTTGGCTTTGAGGTCCTTTTATAGAAACTCATCAGTTATACAGTGGATTCACTTTTCTGTGCCGCTTATCTTTTGCAATTTAACTATGGTTTTGCAAGAATAATACTAAGAGATAAAAAGGGTTTATTTACAATCTTTGTAGGGGGAAGAACAATATTATGTGGAACCGTACATAGTCTTATTCCTATATCAACCTCATCATTAGGTGATGGCGACCCTAGTGTCGCAAGTTGCAATCTTTAGCTCGATGCACAGTGTATATAACACATATTTTAGGCCATATGTAGGAACTGAATTGTCATCTAGAACTTAAAAGAGTGGAATATATTCCCATGCATGCAGTGTTTTTACGTGGCCTGAATTGAGGACATATTGTCACGATGACGAAGAAAGATCCTAATCAATCGGACATCTCTCTAGAATGGTAATCTGGTGTTTTGTGGCATGAGCATTTGAACTACGCTGAATTTGTAGTATTCCAAACCCTATTCTTTTCTTTAGTTACAGCGGCAAACTCTAATCAAGGCATGGTTTGAGTTTTCCTTCCAATCAAACCTTTGATTGGTGGGTACAGATATGAATATCTCACATGCAAACTTAATTAAATATAAAAATGGATGATGCCATTTTTTTGTAACACCAACCGAAAAATTAGTTAGAGAAAGTTTTCTCCAAGTTTAGATGGAGAAAAAATATGGTCTTTGTTAAGGTGCAGTGAGGGTGTTAGGTGAAAAAAGTCACACTTTGAAAATGTGGTATAATGTGAAACAATTAATATACCATAATTGACTCATAACTCATTAGCTTAAACTTTTAAATGAATGTGATTTTTACTAAATAAATTGACGGACTCAGACTTAGACTCTTTCTTGGTGATGTCCTCGAGTGAAAGTACTAGCTAGTTTTTGTTGCATCGGTCTAACAAGTGGTATAGGAGCCGACAGTTGCTTAGTGGCAATTCCTAGTATCTAGCAACTTTTCGTTGAACTTGGCTAGGCCAAGGCGATTGAGGTAGAGGTCGAAGGGCAAATATTGTCCATGTTAAAATATGCCAAACTTGATTGGGCCAAGGTTGAAATTCAACTTGAGATAACACTAGTGCAAAACAACACCTAGATGAAGGGGGAGCGGAAACATATATTCTAGTCGGTCAATAACATATTACCTCAACACATATGTACTCTTGACCTATTTCTACTTTCAGGTCGTAAGACTTTACTGCTCAAACTATGTTATTACTCAAAACATCATCAAAACATCACGTTTACCCCAAAAAAAAAAAACCCAATACATACGTTGCACGATTTTGCATTATTCAAGAATTCGAATATTAACATTCACTCTCATATATAGGCACAAGCGTGCGCAAAGCACGTATATTTAGGAAGCTTTCGAGAATATGATTTTCAACCTATATTTTCGACCAAACAAATATAACAAACCAAAATAGTCATCACTTATTCACAAAATGTGCTGAAGCCAAAGATGCTTTACCTCATCTTACTGGCTTTGCACACTTTTCTACATATAACACAATCCAGAATCGCATTGCTATCAAATTCAAGTAAACCGAAAGGTGAAGGGAAGTGAGACAAAACATGAGATTCCGAGGAAGTCCTGCCTTTGATTGAATGGTAAAGTCCCACTATCATCTAATTTACAGAAACTAAGAAAACTCATAGGTCAACAAAAGCATCCGTACAAGGAGAAAAATATATTCCTATGAAGGCCCCACGACGTTATCGTCGCTTCTGCACATTTTGCGGTTATTCGATTTGGGAAGAAAATATTCTGCTGAGCTTGAGTGCTGATATATTCGCCGCGTAATGTGCAGTCAACGTCTGCATATTACAATCGTGTGATTCTTCGCCAATAGTAGCAATGGCCTATGGGTTAAACGATCGGTCGGTGATGTCTAGGCCAATCATAGCTTTGATTTCCGGTGAAATAATAAGAAAATGTTGCATGGTTCTTAGACTATGTGAACCAAACCCATCGAGACCGTTGATCGCACGTGCATTCAATTCAGGTCAAAATTATGAAATCTCTCGAGCAATTAAGTTTAGAGAATTTATGATGGGTATTGTTAAAATATGTATCGAGTTTGAATTTGAAAAGGAAAGTTTCATGATTCAAGTAGGTTTCTAGTTGAATGGTTTCCTAATGAAGAAGGTTTCTTAGAAAAAAGTTTCCTATTTTAAATCAAAGATCTTGTCTATGTATAAGAAGGGGATGTTATTTGTGAAGAGTATCTAAGAGGTTTCTTCATGAATTACACCTTGAAAGCCTTTAGTTTTGAAGCCAATTAAATCTTGTGTGTTCAAATTATATCTCGATTTTGAGCTCGAAAAGAAAAGTTTCTTAATTCAAGTAAGTTTCCTAGTTGGAAAAGGTTTTCTAATTGGAGAAGATTTCCTAAAAAAAAATTTCCTAATTTGGATCAAATTCTTGCCTATAAATAAGAAGGGGATGTTATTTGTGAAGATCATCAAGGATGAGCTTCTGTTTGTGAATTACATCATGAAGATATCCGAGTGTGTTGTAGTCGATTAAATTTTTGTGGTAAGAATTTGTGTAATTCTTTTGTGAGATTGAAAGATTATTTCGTGAGAAATTATGATGCTAAATTCTACGTGAGTTATTGGGTATAATTGGGGCTTGGGAAACACTGAGAGTATTTAAGTGACTTAAGTGTGGTTGTAATCTCCATTGCATCGCTTGATCTAGAGTGGAATTTTGTGCTGCTTTCCTCGTGGACGTAGGTCATTACGACCGAACCACGTAAATTTGGTGTCCTATTTATTTTTCTTATTTTGTTATATTATTGTTCGATCACTTGGCTACAGTAAGATTTGTTAATTCTTTTGTGAGATTGAGAGATTATTTTATAAGGAATTGTGAGGCTACACATTGTTTGAGTTATTGGGCGTAATTGGGAGTAGGGAAATACTGGGAGTGTTTAAATGACTCGAGTGTGGTTATAATCTCTGTTGTATCACTTGATTTATAATGGAATTCGTTGTTGCTCTCCTTGTTGATGTAAGTCACTACGACCGAACCATGTAAATTAGGTGTCCGGTCTATTTCCTTACTCTGTCTATTTTTATGATCAATCGCTTGCTTCAGGTGTGAATGGGGCACGATGCATCGCTCTAGTCACTACACCATTTGAGTATGTCTTGAGTTTTGGCCAACGGCTCGAGTGAGGATCGAATCTTGAAGATGTTAGATAAGCTCGGGATGGAGTTTGGTGAGGCGTCCAAGGATGAAGTGCTTGCCCCTAGTAATACTATAGGAGGCCATAGGCCGGCTATAGTCATACTTTGGAAAAAGTACTTAAAAAGTCCTAAACCTATTGCATTGATGCCAGTTTATTCCTTAACCTATTTTTGGAATTCAGTCCTAAACATTTTGTCTTTGTGCCAATTTAGTCCTTCCGGCTAATTTTGGTTGGATATTATTGACATGGACACCGGCCAGCCTACGTGGCATCGCCAACACTAACGTGGACAACTTTTAATAATATTTGATATTTTTAAATTTTTTTAAAATTTTTATTTTCTTTTTTCTTTTTTTATTTTCTTTCTTTTTCTTTTCCCCAGAGGCTAAGGCTAACGAGGTCGACCTCGCTGGCCACTGGCGAGGCTTGACCTCACCTAATTCGGCTAGGTCGTGCCTCGCCCAGCCGCCGGCGAGACTCGCCCTCGCCGGCAAGGCTCGAGCCCTCACCAGTGGCCAAGAGGTCGCAACTTCAAGCAAGGCCTTGAGCCTCCCCAGCGGCTGGGCGAGGCATGACCTCACCCGATCTGGCAAGGTCAGGCCTCACCCATGGTCAGCGAGGCTTGACCCTCGCCAGCCCACGCAAGGCTGCCCTCATGGCCATTCAGTGAGGTCGAAGGCCGCGACCTCATGGCCTCTAGTGCGGGCTTGAGCCTCGCCAGTGGCTGGGCAAGGTTGGCCTTCACCGTCGTTGGCGAGGGCGAGCCTTGCCAGCCCTAGCCTCCTTCCGGTCGCCAGACGAAGAAAGTGAAGGAAAGAAAAGAAAAATAAATAAATAAATAATTTGAAAAAATATTAAAATATTATTGAAAGTTGTCCATGTCAGCGCTAGCGATGCCACATAGACTGGCCAGCGTCTACGTCAGCAATATCATGTCAAAATTAGCTGGAAGGACTGAATTGGGACAAATGCAATATGTTTATGACTTTTCTGACATTTTTCCCTTCATACTTTGGTCACCCATAGTCGGTGGAGCCCCGGGCGCCTGGCCATGATAGGCATGGAGTGGGCACCTGGGTCTTGGAAACATGGGATTTAGGCTTGTTCTCAACCTATGTTGTGACATTTTATGAGTATTACATATGAGAGCCTCTCGAGGGTACTACTAGGGTTTCTCTCTTTGAGTTTTGAGAAGAAAATTCCTTTCAAAAATTGTGTGAAACACTAGGATAAAGTTGATTCGGTGTGATCTGAGCTCGGGATTAATTGGGTGTAATCAGAGCTTGGGATTGAGAGACATAAATTACCGCGTGCCTGTCTCTCAATCATTTCTCCATCATCTCGCGATTGTGGTGGATTGCACGGTCTCATTGCGCAACAGGTATAGACCATCGACACTTATATCTCTTGCAATGTATCAACGTACCAATAACTAATTACGACATCGCTACTTACGCACTCAGACAATCTATATTTTCTAGGGATTTAGATAAGCATGCATCAACATTTTCAACTCGAACCCAGTGGGCTGAAATGCCTTCTGTTATGTAGGCTTGTTTGGCACTTGACTCAAGTTGCTCAGCGAATCAATTATTCGACCGAAAACAGATAAAAAGAGAGACAGAAGATAAGATTGTTTTACTGATTACGATAATGTCTGAATATTACATGGATCCATGCAATCACCAAAAGAAGGACCCCACTTTTATCTCTCTTCCCCTCGTCTTCTCTTCTCTGTTTCTTTTTCTTCTTTTCCCCCTTTCTTTTTTCCTTTTCTTTTCCCTTCTTATTTAGAATTCGAGCCACCCGATCGAATCAGGGACGTGACGCGAAATGCATCCACTTTTCAACTTTGTCTAGAGATAAGAAAAGATATATAATATGCTTTTCCCTAGAAAAGACACCTTATGTAATTTTCAAAAGGTCAGATTCTGCCACGTGCATGCAGCCTGGAAAGTCAGACCATCTAAGACACATGGTTTAGATTGTCTTTTTTTTTTTCCTTCTATTAAATATTTACAGAGCCAATAAGCATTGGCATGTATAAAGTGCCAAAGATTTAGTAAGAAGTATTTATAGCAAAGGTTCTCATAAATTTAAGAGTTAATACCACGAAAAATCGTAAACGGATATACTTATGATAAATTTACTCCAAATTAATTTTTTGACAATCAAAAACCCCAAACTGGTACATTTCCGATAAATTTACCCCTCGTTAAATTGGATTAATACCACGAAAAATTACAAACTGTTACACATGTGACAAATGGAGGGTAAAACCTCAAATTGGTACACCCGTCAACTACCAAATGTCATTCAACTAAAAAATTTGACAGTAAAATTTAACGGAAACTAACAGAGGGTAAATTAGTTACGGGTGTACTAGTTTCGGATTTTTGGTGATAAAAAAATTAATTTGAGGTAAATTAGTTACGGGTGTACTAGTTTGGAGTTTTTTGTGATATTAAGTCTAAATTTAAAGTTGCTCAAAAAACGATGAAAACATGGGAGAAATTGGAACTTGACCGTAGCATCAGGTTAAGGTAGTTTCAAATGCAAAAAGGCTAAATCCCTTTTTTTTTACGTTTTCCTTTTGTTGGTGTTGGAGTGTCTGGCGTCATATAGCTGCTGACTACCATCCCATAAGTTATGTAATCCCTCCATGCTACTTATACCTTAACAAATAGTTTAGTACATCTACGGGTAATGAATAAGAATTATTTACTTCGGGTCTTGATTAATAGCGTTTTCTTATAAATTGTGGTGGAGATCCTCTAAATTAGGTGTACATTTGCAATTTTTTGCTCAAAATATTGACACGCTAACAATTCATCGAAAGACCTAGGTACAATCACATCCTCTCGCTTTCTCGGCCATCTGACCACGGCTCAGGAGGTGAATGGCTTAAGGGAACCTAAATTTTAAGGCCGGCGACCTCAGACCTGAGATTGCGACCTTTGCTCTCGAGGAGAGGGAGAGAGGGAGGGGCGGTTTTGGTAGAGAGGTGACAGGTGGAGGCGACAGGTGGAGGCAACGAGTGTGCACGATCTTTGTATTCTACATTTGGGGGGATATCGAAAATAAAAAAGGAACAAATTTCAGTCGTTCAAATCAAATCGATCTGTGTATTCTCCGTTTGGGGGAAAAATTTGAGATGTCTATTACGTCCCCAAATGGAGAGAATTCAAACATTCTTTTATGTCTCACACTATTAAAATTTACTTGTCCAAATCAAAAGACTATACTCGCGCATCCAAGGGAAATAGGAAAGCTAAACTTGTCGGAATCGTATCGGAATCCTTGGATAGCAAGTAAAGAAACTAAGTTGGAACCCATAGATATTTAGCACGACTCGCTTAGCTCACGATAAGACCAAAGTCAACTTAAGCGGTATTTCTACATTATACAATGTACATGAACCAGGAATTTTGCAATCCGAGGTGGGTTCCTGGCATCAAAGAGAGGGAGATTAGGGTTTCTCTGATTTAGCAAATCAAGCATTCATATGCACTTTATTCGCTCATCTCCTTTCTCCATGAACTATGCTCGCGTGCGATAACCAAAGATCGACCTTCAGATTATCTTTTCGGTTATTTCTCTTTCTCTATGTCAGGGGACCATTCGATGTGCGTTTTTCTCTGCGAAAAGGGACGATCACCTGATGCTTTTCTTCAAGGCAAAGCTGTGTTTCGTGAGGCGCGAAACACGCCGTTGTGACTCCACGATGGAACTGAAGTCTTCTCGATGTGTGAATATAATGCTTTGGAAGAACCAAATCTCGAGGATGATGATCCTGTCAATATGCACACTGTACCATGATATTTACAAAAGTAGAAGCATACGTGGTTTTTGTGCGGAGGGAGATTCCATGGAGACAGGATGAGGGTATATATATCTTTAGCAAAGGAGGAGGCTCCTTTATGTCTTTCTCACGCGATTCACTATTCCTTGTGTTTTTTTTTCTGTATTATTTTGGAAAGATGACTAACGTAGAATGGATATACCACGTGACATATTGAAATTATCTCATTTATACAATTAAGTTTTATCGATTTTAATTAATATACCATAATGAATGGGGATATTTGACTCAACCCCCCACAATGAATGGGGATATTTTACTCAAACCAACCCCCCCCCCCCCCCCCCAAAAAAAAACCAATATTGGTGAAAAGGTGGAAAGCAAATATAGGAAAATTGCCTAAAAATTCATAAACCTATTGTATGGCTGTCAATTCAATTGTAAACTTATCAATTCACCAAACGTAGAACTAAACTTTTTGACAATTTTTCAATGTAGTCCATCCGCCCGATTTAGGCCAGAAATCACTGACGTGGTGGTCCAATCAACACAGGCCATCCTACGTGGTACAACCAACATCTAACGTGGATGATCTTACATGAAATTATGTATTTTTAATTTATTTTTCCAATATTTTCCTTTTTCTTTCTATTTTCTTCTATCATTTTTATTTTTTCCTATTCTTTCCTTCTATACTGTTCATCTTCTTACCTCTGCCAGAAAGGGTTGACTGGAGTTGCTGAGGCCTCAACGATAGCCAGGGTTGCCGGCCATAGAAGGCCTGAATGCTCTCGTCGGACACGGGTGAACGACAATCTCACACGCCCTCGCCCCTCGCCTTGTGAGCAACGATCACAAATATGACCCATAGGTCCTCACTTGTGGTCGTCACTCATAGCCCTCACAACCTCACCTTTGATTGTCGCTTACATCCCTCATCACCTTTGTTAGCACGCCCTCACCTAGATCTGGACAAGGGTTGACAACCATTGCCAAGGCCCCAATGACCCTATTAGCTCTTTCCGAGAAGATGAGTAGTGAGGAAAAGTAAAGAAAAGAATAAAAAAATTATAAAATTTCTCTAAACGACATCGTTTTGAATAGAGTCAGACTCATCATATCGCCAGTTGTACTGCGTATGACGGTCAATGTTGATTGGACTGTCATGTCAGTGATTTTGGCCTAGGTTGGCTCGATGGATTACATGGAATAACCATGAAAAGATTCAAGACTATATTAGCTAAATTGGAAAGTTTATGACTAAATTGGTAGTCATTAGCCTGTCAAACGAGTGAGTCGGATCGATCGAAAATGATCCGACCCAAACTGACTCATTTTTATGGAATACAATTTTAGCGACCCTTATTCAATCTGACTCAGACCCAACCTGTCTCGTCCTAGGCCCACCCTTTCAAGTGGATCACTCTAGTCTTATATAATTATGAGATTTTTCGCAAGCGAAAGATGCTTTTTTCTAAAGTCAACATTTATAACATGAATGTAACATAGAAGGCATATAAATGTAAGGACACGCATAATATGAACTTTACTACTCATTTTATTTATTAACAGGGGTGATACATAGGGTGACTACACACTTGGGAAACTAACCACAACAACTACTCTAGTCCCGAACTATCAACATGGACCCATCAACCACATGAAACAAAAGCTATCACCCTGATACATGACTCAATCGAAAAAGTGTCAGTCGTGTCTTCCAAAAATGGTTCTTTCCCACTCCTCTATATCGGCCTCGCACTACCCCACTACTGGCATCATCGTCTGCTCCATCCTGTCCCAGGTGTGGGAGAGGTCCCACGAGCCGTCCACCAACGCGAACATAAATGGCTATAAACCCCAAAAGTATGGGTCCCTATGGGGACCGAATATCCACGGTCAGAATGAAGATGCACTTAACAAAAATTATCCCTGGGAAATAGGAGTCCACAAACTCAGTCAAGTGGCCCTCGAAATCAATGGGTACCCCATAACTAGTGGAGGTAGATGTGGGCAGTATCAGCATGGCTACAAATCTGTAAAAAGTTATCAACAATAAATAATGAGCGAAAGCTCAGCAAAGTAAACTCTATCATGCTATACTAAATAGATAATGTTAAGCATATCAACAAGATTAATGAGATAGACAACTAAACCAATCAACAAGCCAGCCATAGCATGCATAGACTCCCCTTTCTTGCTCTACTAACAATCTCCGGGCATAAAGATCACCAATCAATGGAACAGGCGATAACACGAGCATACGACGCATGTGTTTTATATCATCAATTAAGCATTAATCTCAACTCCAAGTCACATATATGGTGCCCTCACCGGCTACGCAAGGAGGATCCTTCCTAACTAGCAAGATCCGGTACGCCCTCCAGTCTGCCGCAGTATACGCCGGTATTCTCATCGGCCCGCATGGGCTTCGTAGTCCACTGACCACGGCATCCCGATCATACTCCTGGGGCATCTAGGGCATGGCGTCTCTTAGGCATCGTAGTCCACTAACCACAGCATCCCACATTCCTTACGGCTCCTCGGGGCATCTTCGTATGTAAACCGACGGCATCAATTCATCTCTTAGTCACACATTCACACGCACAAACGATCTTTTCATTTATCAAATGCATAGTTCACAAAGAACTGACAACTTACAGTGCACTCCTCAGACTCCAAATCAATTCATGAGTATTAATTAGACGGCTTCTCACCATTTCAATATTTGATTATGGGACCCCCTTACTTTGGGACTTCTAATTCTCTCATACTTCTAACCTATGACTCCTATATTTTTGAAATACGGGACCCTCGGCCCGAGACCGTGCCGGATGCCCGTTTTTTCCTCCGGTTGCGCAATCAGCTTCTCGATCACGCCAATTTTCCCACGGCCACGCCGCTGTTCACGCCGGGGCAATCGGCCCACCTCGCCGACCAAACCGGAGCACCCAGCCAATCATTCGGCTCGCCCACGACACCCAATTGATTTCCCGCCCTTGCCACGACATCCTACGACTACCAATATCGCCAACAAGCTTGGGAAAAAACATAGAATTCTTCGAGCTCTCAACCATAGCTCACCTTAGCCAGACACCATCGACAACTCCCCCTCCACATCTAGCTTTCACTTTTTCTAAACTGAGACCCAAACTCGACATGCAAGCACTATAATGGTTAGTATAGGGTGAGAGAGTACACTTGCCTCGACGGCGAGTGCGGCAACACGGCGCACATGTCCTGGTCTGGGGCGGAGAGAGAAGGAGAGCACAGAGTGGCGCTTCCGAGCTTGTTGTGGGATGCTGTCGCCGGTGTGAAGGGGAAAAACAGGATGACGATCGCTGGGCAGAGGGGACGAGGCGGCTGGTCAGGAGTGGCGTTGTGCGGTGGGCTGCTGCCCCGGCTAGTGGAGTTCCGAGCGGAGAGAGAGAGAGAGAGAGAGAGAGAGAGAGAGAGAGAGAGAGAGAGAGAGAGAGAGAGAGAGAGAGAGAGAGAGAACTGGCTAGAAGAGAGGAAAAATGAGGAAATGAAGGGCCAAAAAGGGGTTGTTCCCCTCTTGCATGAAAGGCAATTGGCCGTGTAGGGCGGTGGAGCCACATAGCCCAAGGCAGGCGCCACTTGGCGCTTCTCCTCCGCCAAGTGGCGGAGGGGAAGAAGAAAAGGGAAAAAGAAGAAAAGAAAAGGAAGAAGGGGGCGGTGGTGTTCCGGGCAAAAAGGAGAAGAGGAGATGGAAAGAAAAATGAAAGTGAAGGTGGAGCGGCAGAACAAAGAGAGCAGGGTCGTGTGGCGACGTGGTGTTGGAAACAGTCGGTGCGGTGGTGAATGAAACCTAGAAACACGGTTCACGATCCCAAAGACGATAATGGCGGCGTTAAAATGACACCCGAACTTCTAAGTTCACATTTCCATATTTCCATCAATGAGCGCCCTAATCTTTTAGGATCCTTTCATTCCTCTAAGCAGATGAAAGTCCAGGATGTCACACAACCCAACTTGGGCTCAAATTCTCATCAATTTTTCTCCTTAAATTGTTGCATTTGGAGAACAGCCTACTCCATGAATTGGCTTGCTGAGTCGATAAGGGAGCTCCAATGCTCGGATGTCTGTGGACCTAAGCACGGGCATCGGAGTCTTGGGCTTGACCTTGAGTGACTTGGAGCCAGCCTCTATGGACCTAGGTCCGATCGCTAAGGAACTACGCTAGACCTCCATGGATCCAGCTAGGTGACAGTGACTTGGGCGAGGAAGTTACGTACCCGGGCTTGACCTCAAGGGATCTAAGCCCGACCTCCATGTGCTCAAGCACGAGCACCATGTTCTCGAGCCATGCCTCAAGGGACCTATGTGAAGTGAATATGAGCGGAAGTTGATCGTTCTACGAAGATCTGGAAAGTGCGAATCGCAAAACCTCGACCCCCAATCGAACCTGTGATTGGTAACCTCGGTATAAACGTGACCTGTTGACGAACTTGTGTCAACCAATCGACGTTATAGACGCCACAAACAAGAGAATTCGCTATCCTGCTCGATTAGTCAAATCGACCGCCACAAGGAAGGCCTTGATAAGGTCAAGTCCACAGAGAACTCAAAAAAGAGAAGAACCTCTCGTTACATTAAAATGAATCATCTGTCTCCAAAGAAACCCTAAACACCCTTTTTATATGGTGTTAACCCTAAACGCAAAAATTACGAAAACGCCACTAGAATTAATAAAAGCGCTTAAATAAATAAAAAAACTTAAACTACTCCGAAACGAGAAAAAAAATGACATCTGTTATGGCATTAGTGGTGTGTAATAATCAGCGGCTCGTTTCCTTGCAATTGACCAAATTTGATCGTGTTGCGCCAAAAGATCCAAGATTCTTCACGTCCCGATCCAAGATCGCTTCCACTCCAAAGATCTCGAACCATGATGCCAACAGCTTGCTTGAATTGCTTCACCCTTACTTGAGTAATCGGACCAAGAGAATATGACAATGGGTCCCTAGCACCTCCTCCTCGATATGGCACGATGTCCACATCATTCCCTCCCCTGTGCAAAGGATTTGCCCTCAAATCATCTCATGCATCGAAAAAAGTTAAGTCAGAAACATTGAAAGTAGCACTAATACCATACTCACCTGGAAGGTCAAGCTTGTAGGCATTATCGTTAACCCTCTCCAACACCATAAACGGTCCATCCCCTCGCGGTTGTAACTTAGAAAGTTACCGCTCGGGAAAACGCTCCTTGCGCATATGAACCCAAACCCAATCGCCGGGCTCAAACACTACTTTCTTGCGCCCTTTGTTGGCTTGCTTTGCATATTGTTTGGTTTTGTGCTCAATATTCAACCGCGTCTTCTCATGCAATGCCTTGACAAATTCGGCCTTCCTAGAGCCATCTAAGTCCATACGCTCATCAACAGGCAAAGGGGTTAAATCCAATGGAGTTAAAGGATTAAAGCCATAAACAACCTCAAACGGTGTAAATTTAGTAGCAGAATGCATGCTCCTGTTATATGCAAACTCAACATGTGGCAAACAATCTTCCCAAGACTTTATGTTGTTTTTAATTATAGCACGCAACAATACCCCTAAAGTTCTATTAACTGCCTCAATTTGACCATCAGTTTGTGGATGACAAGTAGTAGAAAATAAAAGTTGTGTACCTAACTTCTTCCATAATGTTTTCCAAAAGTAGCTAAGAAATTTAGTGCCTCGATCAGAAACAATGGACCTAGGCATGCCATGCAAACACACAATCTCACGAAAGAACAAATCAGCAACATGCGATGCGTCATCGGTTTTATGATAGGGTATAAAATGAGCCATCTTTGAAAACCGATCAACAACCACATAAATAGAATCCCGACCATGCTTAGACCTAGGAAATCCTAACACAAAATCTATTGAAATATCAACCCAAGGATGCTTCGGAATAGGCAAAGGCATATACAAGCCATGTGGTTTAGTTGTAGACTTAGTTTGCTTACATGCAATACATCTCTCACAAATACGTGCGACATCTCTTTTCATGTGTGGCCAATAAAAATGTTCATACAGCACTTCATAAGTTTTATTAATGCCAAAATGTCCCATTAAGCCACCACCATGCGCCTTTCACACCAACAACTCACGCAAAGAACATTTAGGCAAACATAACTTGTTCTCACGAAAGAGATAGCCATTATGCCTATAGAATTTTTCAAATGCAGCGTCTTCACAAGCTTCAAACACTCTTCCAAAGTCTTCATCATCAGTATATAAGTCCTTGATATGCTCAAAACCTAGACATTTTGCTCCTAGAGTAGTTAGAATTGCGTACTTTCGAGAAAGTGCATCGGCTACCACATTTTCCTTACCTTTCTTGTACTTGATCGCTTATGGAAAAGTCTCGATGAACTCCATCCATTTGGCATGTCTTTTATTCAACTTTTGCTGTCCCTTCAAGTATTTTAAGGTCTCGTGATGAGTGTGGATCACAAACTCCTTTGGCCATAGGTAATGTTTCCAAGTCTCCAATACGTGCGACATCTCTTTTCATGTGTGGCCAATAAAAATGTTCATACAGCACTTCATAAGTTTTATTAATGCCAAAATGTCCCATTAAGCCACCACCATGCGCCTCTCACACCAACAACTCACGCAAAGAACATTTAGGCAAACATAACTTGTTCTCACGAAAGATATAGCCATTATGCCTATAGAATTTTTCAAATGCAGCGTCTTCACAAGCTTCAAACACTCTTCCAAAGTCTTCATCATCAGTATATAAGTCCTTGATATGCTCAAAACCTAGACATTTTGCTCCTAGAGTAGTTAGAATTGCGTACCTTCGAGAAAATGCATCGGCTACCACATTTTCCTTACCTTTCTTGTACTTGATCGCATATGGAAAAGTCTCGATGAACTCCATCCATTTGACATGTCTTTTATTCAACTTTTGCTGTCCCTTCAAGTATTTTAAGGTCTCGTGATGAGTGTGGATCACAAACTCTTTTGGCCATAGGTAATGTTGCCAAGTCTCCAAGGCTCGCACCAAAGCATACATCTCCTTATCGTAAGTAGGATAATTCAATGTTGCTCCACTTAATTTCTCGCTGAAATAAGCTATGGGACGTCCTCCTTGCATTAACACGGCTCCAATTCCTGTACCAGAAGCATCGCACTCTATCTCAAAAGCAGCACCGAAATTCGGCAAAGATAACAAAGGAGTATTAGTCAACTTATCTTTTAACAGATTGAATGCTCTCTCTTGCTCTTCTCCCCATGTGAAACCCACGTGCTTCTTGATAACTTCGGTCAAAGGTGCGGCAATGGTACTGAAGTCTTTCACGAATCGTCGATAAAAACTTGCTAATCCATGAAAGTTGCGCACCTCACCCACAGTCTTAGGTGTCGGCCACTTACGGATTGATTTCACCTTTTCCTCATCAACCTGTATACCATCAACACTAACAACAAACCCTAGAAACACTAATTTGTTAGTCACAAAAGAGCATTTCTTTAGGTTAGCATATAATTGTTCGGTCCTTAAAATCTACAAAACAGCTCGGATATGTTCAATGTGATCATCAAGGCTTCGGCTGTATATCAAGATATCATCAAAATAGACAACTACAAATTGACCAATAAGAGCACGCAATACATGGTTCATAAGTCGCATAAATGTGCTAGGTGCATTAGTTAGTCCAAATGGCATGACTAACCACTCATACAACCCATACTTGGTTTTAAATGCAGTTTTCCATTCATCCCCTTCTTTCATCCTAATTTGATGATAACCACTTCTCAAATCGATCTTAGTAAATATGCTAGTACCATGCAATTCATCTAACATGTCATCTAACCTAGGAATAGGATGTCGATATTTTACCGTAATGTTATTAATTGCTCGGCAATCAACACACATTCGCCATGACCCATCCTTCTTTGGCACCAACAAAACAAGGACGGCGCACGGGCTAAGACTTTCTCGCACATACCTGTGCTCCAATAGTTCACTAACTTGCCGTTGAAGTTCCTTTGTCTCCTCGGGATTGCTTCGATATGCGGGTCGATTAGGCAGTGGCGCACCAGGTATCAAATCGATTTGATGTTCTATGCCTCGAATCGGGGGTAACATTCTAGGAAGCTCATCAGGAAAGACATCTTCAAATTCCTGCAATAAAGACATAATAGAGCTAGGCAAACTCGGGTCAAGATCGTTAGTAGTAAACAGTGCCTCCTTGTACAAAAGTACAAGCATCGGTCGGTCTAGAATTAAAGCTCTCCTCACTTCGCTGGATTTTGCATAGAAATTCTTTTGCCTCTCTTCTTTTCTCTCTCCTTTTCCCTCGGCTTTTACCACTCTTCTTCCCTCGATCTCTCCCTTTCCCTTTCCTTGTGTCTCGGTCTCTCCTCGCAAACCCTTGGTTCTCTCACCTTTTCTCTCCCTCTCAACCTCACGTTTTAGTTTCAATTGATCCTCATACACCTCACTAGGTGTCATTGGCACCAAGGTATAAGTCTTCTGATTCATTACCAATGAATATCGGTTAGTGTACCCATCATGATGTACCTTTCGATTATATTGCCATGGCCTACCAAGTAAAACATGGCCTGCTTGCATAGGTACAACATCACACATCATCTCGTCCTTATATCTTCCCATCTCAAATGGAACTCGGACTTGCTTCGACACCTTCACCTTTCCACTATCATTCAACCATTAAAGTCTATATGGTCTAGGGTGTTTTGCGGTCTTTAACCCCAACTTCTCCACCATGGTACAACTTGCCACATTCGCACAACTGCCCCCATCAATAATCAAACTACAAATCTTGCCATTCACCACGCATCGTGTATGGAACAAATTGTCACGTTGCTGGTGTTGATCCTCCTCCTTGGCTTGAACACTAAGAGAACGCCTAACCACCATCAATTCACCCTTTGCTGGCATCTGAACATCACTACACTCCTCTAATGGTGGCATGTCATCATCCTCTTCCTCCCTTTCGCTTTTTGATTCAACATCATTATGTCCAGTCATGATCATCACCCTCCTATTAGGGCACTGATTTGCCATATGACCTCTGCCCAAATACTTGAAACATTTAATATCACGAGTTTTAGTGTTAGGATTTTCAATTTTACCTGAAGCCGGATTCGAACCAACTTTGCCATTCTTCTCTTTCTCCTTCAAAGTTTCGGCCTTGGGGTTGTTTCTCTTCCAATTCGGCTTATCATCTCTCTTCCAATGGGACTTCCAATTCGAGCTTGAACCTCCACTACTTTTGTAATTTCGGTCCAACTTCAATTGCCTCTCAACTTTGATGGCATTATCCACCAATTCCTCCAACTCAACATAATGTTGCAGTTCCACCACCCTCGTTATATCTTGGCTTAAACCACTCAAAAATCATGACATTGTGGCTTCACGGTCTTCTACCACATTAGCACGGATCAAGGTAATCTCCATCTCCTTATGGTACTCTTCCACGCTCCTATTGCCTTGTGTGAGATTTTGTAGCTTATGGAACAAGTCTCGGTGGGAATGGCTCGGTACAAAACGCATCCTCATCACTGTTTTCATCTCATCCCACGTGTCTATCGGCCTCTCACCATTGCGCCTCCTGCTAGTCACAAGCTAATCCCACCAAATTATAACATAATCAGTGAATTCAACAGTTGCGATTTTTACCTTCTTAAGCTCGGAATATCATTGGCAGTCAAATACCAATTCTATTCTTTTTTCCCACTCTAGATACGCATCGGGATCATTCTTTCCTTGAAAAGATGGAATCGTCATCTTGATGTTGCCAAGCTTATCATCTTCTCGATGTCTAACCCCTCGGCCTCATCCTCCGTTCCACCTCCCAAATCGGCCATCTCGGTCTTCCTCCCTGTCAGCCTCAAACTCATCATCAAATTGCCGCTGCCATCTAGGTCGTGTTCTAGATTCATCTCGCTGATTTCGCGGCCTCCCCCATGGTGGCTCTCGATCTCCGTCAAGCCTCGTCTCACATCCCATAACTCGAGTACTAAGTACTTCAAGTTGCAATCTCAACTGTTGAATGCCTTCCAAAATTACATCATCCCTTTGTTTAGAAGCATCTTCCTTTTGATTTACGCTTTCTTGATCGTGTGAGATGACTTACCTGCAAGAAAATGTTAGAAATAAAAGAAATCTCACCAAACACTCCCTCATGTGTTTTGCTCAAGGTATTTGTCGCTCCCCCTCGTGTTTAACTCAAACTCAATGTTGGTTTTTTTTATTTATTTAATTAAGCTCACATACTCTTGCCTTTTACCTCTCGTATTCCTTTCTCACAAGTTCTTTATCAGACTAAAAATCGTTTTCTCATCCAGCTCACAACAATCGACCAAACCACCAAGCAGGATCAAAATAATTCGTCAACCTTTCACTAATTGTCAAATTCAAACTCAATTTTGATACTTTTTTTTTAATTCAGTTAGATCCAACTAACAAACGAGTCGTCTTCTCGATTCTTTTCGGTTGATTTTTTTTTTGTTCGGCTTGCTCTTTTTTTTTTATTTGCCAAATCCTTTTTTTTTTACGAACTCAAATACAATCAAAACACAGTAGGACCGAAAAGAAAAAAAAATGCAGCAAGAAAGATTTGGATCCCTAATTTGGTTAAAATCTGAGATCCTAGTTCAATAATTCTCAATTTGCCGAATGAAAGTAACAAAATTAGGATAACTAGACCTTGTAGAACCTGGGCTCTGATACCAGATGAAGAGAATCTGAGCGGAAGTTGATCGTTCTACGAAGATCTGGAAAGTGCAAATCCCAAAACCTCGACCCCCAATCGAACCTGTGATTGATAACCTCGGTATAAACGTGACCTGTTGACGAACTTGTGTCAACCAATCGACATTATAGACGCCACAAACAAGAGAATTCGCTATCATGTTCGATTAGTCGAATCGACCACCACAAGGAAGGCCTTGATAAGGTCAAGTCCACAGAGAACTCAAATAAGAGAAGAACCTCTCGTTGCATTAAAATGAATCATCTGTCTCCAAAGAAACCCTAAACACCCTTTTTATATGGTGTTAACCCTAAACGCAAAAATTACGAAAACGCCACTAGAATTAAAAAAAACGCTTAAATAAATAAAAAAACTTAAACTACTCCGAAACGCGAAAAAAAAATGACATCCGTCACGGCATTAGTGGTGTGTATTAATCAACGGCTCGTTTCCTTGCAATTGACCAAATTTGGTCGTGTTGCGCCAAGAGATCCAAGATTCTTCACGTCTCGATCCAAGATTGCTTCCACTCCAAAGATCTCGAACCATGATGCCAACAGCTTGCTTGAATTGCTTCGCCCTTGCTCGAGTAATCGGACCAAGAGGATAGGACAATGGCTCCCTAGCACCTCCTCCTCGATATGGCACGATGTCCACATCACTATGCCCCACCTTTGTGGACATGGGCCTTGCCATCAAGGAATTGGGCCCGACTACGATGGACCTAACTAAGCGCCAGTGACTTTAGGGCAGAGCTGGGTACTCGAGCATGATCATTTAGGACTCAGTTAAGAGCATCAAGGTCCCAAGTCTAGTCTCGGGAGACATGGACTCTGCCTCGAGGGACCTAGGCCCGGCCTTAATGGAACCAAGCCCGGTGCTAATGACTTGGGTATGCGAGTCGGGTACTTAGGCATGGCTACCGAGAACCTAGACATAGGCACCGGGGTCTTGGGCTCGGCCTTGAGGGACTTGCGCCCTACTACCGAGGAACGGGGCCGAGCCACAATGGACTCGAGCCGGATGCTAGTGGCTTGGGCATAAGAGCCAGGTGCCTGGGTAGGTCCACTGAGGACATGATCTCGGGCTTGGCCTAGGTCTTAGGCCTAACCTCAAGGGTCCAGGGCCCGGCTTTAAGAGAACCGGGCCCGACCATGATAGATTTGGGCTAAGTGCCAATAAACTGGGCACGAGAGTCAGATACTTGGGCATCGTCAAGGACTCAAGCATGAATCCAAGTTCTTGGGCCTAGGTTTGGAGGACTCGAGCACAGCCTCTGTGGACCCTGGCATGAGCACAGAGGTCTCAGCCCTAACCTGAGAGACCTAGGTTGTCTCTATGGACCTGGCCCCGAACTCGACCGTAGAGGAACTACCCTAAACCTTGATGTACCCAAGTCGGCCTCAATGAACCTAGGTCGAGTGCCAATGACTTAAGCGCAAGAGCTAGGTACTTAGGCATGGCAGCCGGCTACCTAGACATTGGCACCGAGGTCTCAAGCCCAACCTTTGTGGACCTAAACACAAGCATAGGGTCTTGGACCCAGCCTCAAGGGACCTGGGCCTAGCCTATGTAGACCTAGACCCAGCCACGGTCTCGATGAACCCAAGTAGGGTGCCAATGACTTGGGGACGGGAGGCGAGTACCCATGCATGGCCGCCGGGGACCAGGACACAAGCACAAGAGGGTATTGCTCCTTAAATAAATGGGTGAATAAGTGATGACTACTTTGGTTGGTTTACATTTGTTTGGTTAATTACATTTTTCTTTGGTTTAAAATCATATTCGAAAGCTTTCTAAATACATTTTCGACCCCCTTTTTCGAGAATTATATATATGTACTTTGCGCACACTTTGTACCAATAAATGCAAATTAAGAGAGTGAGTGTTAAGATTCAAATTCTTGAATAATGTAAAATCATCCAATGTATTGGTAAACATGATATTTTGGTGATGTTATAAGTACATAACACACCTTGAGCGGTAATGTCTTATGATCTTAATGTAGAAATCGGTTAAGATTTTATATGGGAATAATTACCAAAAAAAGTCTTAAACATATTGCACTTGTGTCAATTTAGTACTAAACCTTTCAATTTGGCCAATTTAGTCTTAATCCTTTTGAAAATTTGCCAATGTAGTCCATCCTGCCATTTTGGCCGAAAATTATTGATGTGGACAACGGTTGTCTTACGTGACACTGATGACGCTAACATGGACAATTTTTGTATTTTATTTTTATTTTTTCTGAATTTTTTTATAATTTTTTTTCTTTTTTTTTTCATTCTTCCTCCATGCGAGAGCTAGCAAGACTCGCCTCGTAGGGGCGACAGGCGAGGTCACCTCGCCGACCTCAAGCAAGGCTTGCCCTTGCCAGCTTCGCATGAGGCTCAATAGACCCGAAGCCGACAAGGTCAACTTTCATCGGATACCAACAAGGTTACCTCGCCCCTGCGAAGCGAGTCTTGCTCGACTGGCGAGGTCAGCCCTTGCCGACTCTCACCTATGGCCAATCGTTATCCATCGAGGAGGCCGACAACTGTGGAGGAAGAAGGAAAAAAAAAAGCAAAAATTATAAAAAAAATAAAAGAATAAAAAAATATATTAATAAATTACAAAAATTGTCAATGTCAGCGTTGGCGGTGCTACATAGGAAGGCCAGCGTCCACGTTATGGATTTCCAACCAAAATTAGCCAGATGGACTACATTGGCAAATTTTCAAAATATTTAGGATTAAATTGGCCAAATTAAAAGGTTTAAGACTAATTGGCGCAAGTGCAATAGGTTTATGACTTTTTTGGTAATTTTCCCACGTCTACCTCAATCGCTTTGCCCCACCAAGTTTAGCGAAAAGCTAATACATACTAGGAGTGGCCATTAATCAACTATTGGCTCCTATACTACTCATTGGATTGATGCAACAAAAATTAGTACTTTCACCTAAGGACATCACCGAGGGAGAGTCTAAATCCGATATCGTCAACATATTTAGTAGGACCCATTTTCATTCAAAAATTTAAGCTAATGAGTTATGGGGCAAATATGATATATTAACTGCTCACATTACACCACATTTCTAACGTGGGACTTCTTTCACCTAACACCCTCACAAGTGCACCTTAACAAGGACCATATTTTTTTAGGAAAAGTATCAAAAAAGTTTTAAATCTATTGCATTGATACTAATTTAGTTCTAAACCTAATTATATTGGTACCAATTCAATCTATTCGGCTAATTTAGTCCGGAAATCGCTAACATGGACTTTTTAAAATAATTTTTTGAATTTTTTTTATTAATATTTTCTTTTATTTTTCCTTTTACTTTATTTCTTCTCTTTTTCTTGCTATTCTTCTTTTCTTTCCTTTTTTTATTCTTTCCTTCATCTTCCCTTCGCCAGTCGCCAGCCTCCACAATGACTGGCAGAGGCCACCGGCGAGGGCAAGGGCCAGGACACCCTTGCCGGCCATTGGGGAGGCTAGCCCTTGGCGAGGGCTGGAGGAGGCCACCCATGCCCTCATCGGATCTGGCAAGGGGCCTTGAGACGGTGAGGCCGGCGAGGGCATCCCGGCCTTCACCGGCCTTTGGTGAGGGCTGGGTGAGGGTTCCCTTGCCGAATCTAGCGAGGGACCCCTTAGCTGGCCTCTGGCGAGGGTTGCGCGAGGGTGCTCTTATTGGATCTAGCGAGGGGCGGCCTCGTCCAGCCCTCGCCAAGGGCCGGCCTCCCCCGTGGTCGGCAGCCTCGACCGGTCATCGTGGAGGCTAGCAACTAGTGGAGGGAAGAGGAAGGAAAGGAAAAAAAAGGAAAAAAAAAAAGAAAAGAAAGAAAATGAAGGAAAAAATTAATAAAAAATTTGAAAAATTGTTTTAAAATGTCAACGTCAGCAATGGTCGTGCCACGTAAGACGGTCGGCATCCACGTCGGCGATTTCCGGCCTAAATTAGTCGGATGGACTGAATTTGTACCAATGTAAAAAGGTTTAGGACTAAATTGGTCTAATTGAAAGATTTATGACTGAATTGGTGCCAATACAATACGTTTAGAACTTTTTTTGTACTTTTCCCTATAGTTTCTCCATCTAAACTTGGAGAAAACTTTCTCCAACTAATCTTTCGATTGGTGAGTTACAAAACATTTTTATATCTAATTAAGTTTGCATATGTGATATTCATATTTGTACCACCAATCAGAGGTTTGATTCAAGAAAATTTCCCCAGATCAGGGACGAAGGAAAACTGAAACCATCACCTAATTAGAGTTTGCCGCCGTAACTAAATAAATTTAAAAAATAATAGGGTTTGGAGTACTACAAATTCAGCCTAGTTCAAGTGCTCATGCCACAAAACACCAGATTACCATTCTAGAGAGATCTCCGATTGATTAGGATCTATGTTAGTCTTCGGGCTCATCGTGACAATACGTCCTCAATTCAGGCCACGTAAAACACTGCATGCATGTGAATATATTCCACTCTTTTTAAGTTCTAGATGACAACACAGTCCCTTCACATGGCCTAAAATATGTGTTATATACACTGTGCATCGAGCTAAAGGAGATTGCAACTTGTGACACTAGGGTCGCCGTCACTTAATGATGAGGTTAATATAGGAATAAGATCTATGTACGGTTCCGCATAATATTGTTCTTCCCCCTACAAAGATTGCAAATAAACCCTTTTTATCTCTTAGTATTATTCTTGCAAAACCAAACTTTAAATAAACGGCCAAAAAAAGGTGAATTCACTGTACAACTGATGAGTTTCTATAAAAGGACCTCAAAGCCAAGCCATTTTTCTCACAAGCTGCAGACCCAAAAGCACGAGCTCAAAGCACACTAAGCTCACACACACGAACTCTATTATCTCGAGGCTTCGGATACGTCATCGTCCAGCGGCATGGACGCGGTGCTGGCAGGGCTCGTGAAGGACAAGCCGGTGGTGATATTCAGCAAGAGCACGTGCTGCATGAGCCACACCGTGAAGTCGCTCATACTGAGCTACGGCGCGAACCTGACGGTGTACGAGCTCGACCAGATCCCGAACAGCAACCAGGTCGAGCGCGCGCTGGTCCAGCTCGGGCGGCGTGAGGTCGTCCCCACCGTGTTCATCGGCCAGAAGTACGTCGGCGGCCCGAACGAGCTCATGAGCCACCAGGTGAGGGGGACTTTGGTCCCTCTTCTCCGAGAGGCCAGAGCTATTTGGATATAGAGACTAAAGATAAGCATTTGCGTCTTTCTTCAGTTTTCCCTCATTATAGCAATAATACGTTTAACATACGCGTGCGAGATTGTATTACGAATACGAAAAGGCGGACTTCTTGGTAGCTTTGTTTTCTAACCCTAATGGCTGCACGCTATGGAAGATGGCAGCCTTCTTCTCTTTGTTTTTTTGTTCTTTTGCTTTTTGAGGTCTTTTTGTTTTCTTTTGCATTTACCACTCTAAATGTAATCTTAAGGCATCAAATGATATGTGCGTCCCATGAAATTTATGTAGGCGAATGAGTATCGTTTTCGGGAATTTCTTTAGAATAAAGAGATCTTTATCAATCCAAAAGGATCGTTGGTAGATGATTCTTGGGCCACCTAATTGATAAAGGATCCTATGGTAAAAAAAAAATTAGAGAATTCGGGAGTCACGCTCGGTATGTAGATGACTTAACAGTCAAAGTGTATTGAACTCACACGTAACCGGTGCAGCCAAACATGGCTCCCGAGCATGTTTAACTTGCATCGGATGTAGATACGCAGCATTGCAACGACATGTCGCAATTCAAGCGAATGATTCGAATGGCAAATTTCAGATAAGCAGCGAGTGCGCCGAGAATGACCGGTGATTCGAGTTTCGAGCGACGTGAGATGCATAAAATCTTATAATTCTTATACGTGAGATCCATTAAATCTGTCTATGCTCAAATCAAACAATAAGCGGTGCATGCAACTCTTTTGGCTAAAAGCTGGCACGCACTGTAGGCTACGCGATTTCACTACCAATGAAGAAGGATTTCAATTCGTACTTGTTCAATCGATCGTCACGTAGTCACGGCCAATCACACTTAATTTTAGAAATTAATATGTGTTTTAGTAGTATTATTGAAATCAGATTGGCCAAAAGAAGAAAGTTTAGGCCTGTTGACAATGGCGGAAAGCCAAATGAGAAGAGGCAAAAAAATTAGGCCCGTGGGTGCACGTTCCATCATCAACAGTCGAAAAGTATTTCCGCTCGAGGAAAATCTCACCCTTAAAGTGGGGAATATTCTTCACTACGTGCATCAAGACCAGAAGCTTAAAAAAATATAAAATATAAAAACCACCCCAATTTCCCTTTCTCGAATTTGTTTAGCCGACACCAACGTCAGGAATAATTGCCCTAAAATGACGGTAAATTCAACTCTAAACTTTCAATATGGTTAATAAATTAAATCTTTTAACCGTTTACAAATGTAATCCTTTCAGCCAAATTATTGATGTTAGTGCTGACCACGTAGAAAGAACTACATTGACAAATCGTCAAATAGGTTTAAGACTAAATTTGCCAAATTGAATAATGTAAAAATGAATTGGCCGCCTAGATAATTTTCCCTGGACGCCAAAACGTCATTTTTTCCAGATACATAGGCAACTTTCGCGTGAATAGCGTTCTTATTTCAAAACGTGCAACCGCAATTATGGGATTAACAATAAGAAACGAACAGTTCGATATGCATTGTTGAGATGGCAGTGAGCTCCATACATTGCTGGAGTTCATGGCGTTCTTTTCATGGCAGAACTCATCTGTTTTTCCGGTTCGCATAGATTGAACTCTGAATGGGAATCGATTTAGACATGCGTAATTTGCGCACATGACGATATGCGCTCTGACATAGATGTGTACACTCGATGTAAAAACATTATGCAACGTGTCGTTAAACAACTTACACTGCCGGCGAGAATGGAAGGAGGCGAAACAGAGAATTACATTGACAATCCATCGCTATCCATATGCAAAGTTATTGAGGAACTAGAGCAGAGAACAATCAAGAACAGTGTCTACTTTTTCAAAGTACGACCAACAGACAGCATTTTCACCAATTTCTCAGAACAAAGAACGTTGAAGACGGTGAATTAATCATCCGGGGTCATTGCTACCGTGTTCCTTTCCCGTTATGAGTCCGTAAAAGAAAGTGCAGCAAAGAAAAGATCAAACCTGCAATGATGCAACTCGGAAATGTACCTCCGGTTTTAGCACTATAGAAAGAACTCAAAAGCTTGGCGGACCACCTAGAAGCAAGCCTGTTGGAAACTCCAACCAAGCTCTTTTGGTTACAACTAGGAGACAAGAATATTAGGCACCCCCTCACAGGGTAGAATAAAGTCATTCAGCGCGTAATTGAAGGGCGCGGCGCCAGCAAGCACAATTAGTTTGCATTCTTATTGATATGCTTTCTTAACCAACAAAAAGTGCATGGAGTATGCATCCTTCCGCAAACATACCGGTCAATTTAGTAACAGGGTTGGAAAAGAAGGAATGAGGATGCCTTCCACTCGTTACTTCTACGATTCCTACCAGCAACCAATTCCGAGCGACCAAAACAGCACCGAAATGGATGTTGTGGGAAGTAGACTTTGTATGCATACTCTGAACAGAGCATCAGAAATAGCTTACGCATGGTGATGAGTTGGAGCAATAGGTCTTCCCTCACGATTCGATATAATCTCTCAAGAACGGGTTTCTTTTCTCTAGTTCGGCACTTCTTCTCCAAGCTTCTACTGCTCGGCGGACTGTGGCATTGGCCTCGTTTATCTCCTCAGTGGAGAACTTGTGCTCTATGATTCCCAGAGGTCCAGGCTGCAACACCCTCACTACCGTTTCCACTTCTTGCTCCAACTGCCTGTGGAAAGGGGAAATTGCGTACAAATCAAAAGGCGAAGAACAAAAGTACAAAGAGAGAAAACAAAAAAGGCCAAGATCATCCATAGCTATAGCAGGAATATTAGCAAACTGGAAACTGCAAAGGGAGAAGCAAATACAAGGGAAAAAAAGGAAGAGCCAACCACACATTACATGATATTGGTGGTGTCACTTTAACCTCTGTAACTAACCAGCTTACTCATGCAAAAAGAAGGCTTTTTTTATTTTCAGGTTCAAGTATCAACTCAGCACAATAAGAACCGGTGAAGTCCTCCATGAACCGGACAAGGACACAAGAAATTGATATTATGTCCATAACTTCATCTCGAAACGACAACCAAGGGGCAGAGATATCAATCAACTACCATGCTAAAAGGCAACTAGAGCCATTTGTAAAAGGCTCAAAGCATGACTTGACCACATTCACACCTTATAACATCCATAATCTGTGCTAAACGTGGCCCTTCAATATCAGGAAGAAAAGGCAGATACAGAAAGATCAATCACCCTCACTTTATGATTTCCTGATCAGATCATTGCCCATATCACAGGACATCAATGTTCTTAGACTAAATGACACAATGCAAGCAAAAGCTTCCAAAGCTTCATGCGGATATCGAACGGGCACACAAGTCATCACACCCACGCATCCACCTTCGACCCTCCAACCATTACTCCAACAATTAAACATCCAATTCGACCTACGGAAGAATTACACAGGCACAGGTTTTCCTGCCATTGAAACTCATGCCCCCACAATCCACCATGTCTCCTGAGAATCACTGATTCATCCACATGGGCATAGGATTCATCCTCCTCCTCCCCTTCTTTTATCTGTCTCCTCTTTCGCAGGAAAACCCATTTGTTTCAACTGGGTCTCTTCTCAATGTGATTGGAACAGCACCAAGCAACTTTTAAGAGAACCAGTCTAACTGAGCACGCCCAATCGAGCAGATACAGAACTAGAACGAAAGTCAGAAACCATTATAACCGGAATCGACTCAACACCCAGAAATTTAACGGTTCGAAATCACGCAGACGGGTAAAAAAGAAACACGAAACGCAACCGGGTCGAAGCGAGATCATCAGCCGCTTACTTGAAGAAACGGGAGAAGGGAAAGGAGCTGGTGGGCAGGCGCGAGAACGACATCGCGCGGTGGTGGTGGCGGTCCCTCTCGCGCGCGCTCCCTCTCCGTCTCCCCTCCGAATTTCGATCACCCAGAAGCTCGCGCCGCGCTGCAGCTGCGTTCGCTGCGGCCAAAACGAGCTTCGAAAGGAGGAGGCAGGAAGAAAAGCAAGGACCCGACGGACGGACGGACGGACGACGTTCTTGGATCTCCTCCTCCTGAAGCTCAATCCTCTCAAGAAGAAGAGCCCACAGAAGAATCGATTGGGCAGAAGCCGAAATAAAAAAAGAAAGGGATAACGACGCAACAATTCGTGAACCTTGACACTACTTGCAACGAAATCTCCGAACTTATCCGACTTTTAATTTATTCGATGTAATCTCTAAATTTTAAATTAATATTCAATGTGATCCTTGAACTTTTAATCTGTTCAATATAATCATTGAACTTTTGATAATGCAGGGATTACATTGAACATGTACATTAAACAAATTAAAAGTTCAATATCTGAGCTTTTAATTTGTTCAATGCAATCCATGAAATTTAACTTAATATTCAATATGGTCCATGAACTTTTAATCTGTTCAATGTGATAGTTTGACTTTTGGTAATTCAGAGATTACATTGAACATGTACATTAAACAAATTAAAAGTTCATGGACCACGTTGAAAAAATTAAAAGTTGAAGGACCACATTGCACATTGAGCGAACTATTTATATCATTTTCCCAAAAAGAAATTGAAGGATTACATAATTCATGCATTACATTGAACATGTACATTAAACAAACTAAAAGTTTGGGGACCACGTTACATATTGGGTAAAAATTTAGGAACAGTTTGAGTTATTATGCCTAAAGAAATCAATGGTGTTTGCCAAAAAGAGAGAGAAAAGAAGACAGAGTCGACTCCGCTGGGGATCGAACCCAGAATCTCTGGTTCCGTAGACCAGCGCCTTATCCATTGGGCCACGGAGTCCTCTTCTTGACAAATCTTGCTCACAATATGTTATTATTAATTTTCGTTCCACAGTTCGATTTCTGGACTCGTTTTTTGAGACGAAGGGATGAACAATGGGAGCGGGGACGACGATGATACAGAGTTTAACATTTGCCTGGCAGTAGTGGCAGTTTGTCCATCGACCAACCCCGATGAGATACAATGATACAGTAGAAGCTATACACTTGAAGCTAAAACCCAATAAGATTAAGAAGAGACGAGGCATGCTCGAACATATACATGGTGGTTCAAGAAAATGAGTAGTTCCTTCGCTTGTGGCTCTGGAACAAGAAGCCGGTTTCCGAGTTCGCCTTGCTCCCCTGCGGCCTCGCAGAGCTCATCCGGAACAGCCCGTTGAGCTTGCCCAGCTTCCTGGTGAACGACCTCAGCAGCCTGCTCGCCGGGTGCGGCCTCCCGAGCTCCTGCTTCATCGACACGTGGTCCTTCTCCAGGTCCGTCAGCCGCATCCTCATCCTGGCCACCTCCAGCTTCAGCTCCCGGTTCTCCCGCCTCACTGAAGCGTAGTTGTCCCGCGGCGAGATGGCCCCACTCCCGCCTGCCCCGCTCCCCGAGCGGTGCGGGAACGGGCCGGCCCCGCCGCCAATGCTGGCGGACGAGCCGAGGAAGAACTGGCTGTGGTGGTGGGGCGGCCCGCCCGCCCCACCCATCGCGCTCTTCAGCCTGATCTGCTCGAAGTACAGGACTTGGACCGCCATCTGCACGGGCAGCCTCTCGTTCTGCGCCGCGTGGCTGCAGGCTTCCTGCGACAGTTTCTGGCAGTTGACAGTCTTGCACAGCCGGTATCGCTCCGTGTCCTTGATGTTCGGATGAGCCTGCAAAGAGAAGCGTGAGCCAGTGGACTATGATTATTTCGGTCTACAATTTGAATAGAATTACTTGTATTACAAAAGGTTTTGGTACAAAGATAGGAAGGAGAAGGATCCTGACCTTGAGGAAGATATCGACAGCTCTGTAGAGTCCATCATTTGCTACACGGGCGTGGTCAGGAAGCAGTTCGGTGAGCGCTATGAACTTGGCCGGCGACAAGTTGGGATCAAGCGCAACCTCCGCAAGATAGCTGTCTAACAACTTCGAGACCTTGAGAAGCGAGCTGTGCTTCGGGGATCCAGGACTCTCGAAGTCGCAAACCATCTCGTTTTCATCCCTCAGCTGATTGTCCTCGTCATCATCGTCCTCGTCCAAGTTCAAGAAAGTGGAAAATATCCTCAAGATTGACTCTGTGTCGTAAATTAGGCTTTGCCCATTCCCGTGTGAATTCGCGGGGATGAGGATGTCCTCGAGAATGGCCTGGTCCAACTGCAAGCCGATCCGCCTCTCCAGATCGGATCTGCAAGAAGTGGACGTGGATGCTCCAAAGGCAATTTTCAGCAAGCTCGAGAGAAATACCAACGGGACGGGGCTCTTCCTCGACTGCGTCGGGAGCAAGCTGACTATTGTTTCCACGATCACCCTCTGCTTCTTCTGTGATTCCAAGTCCGAATAACTCGCTTTTGCAGAATGTGGATCTCTAAGGCTGAGGCCCTGAAGAGAATTATGGGCATAGTTCACCAAAATTTTGCTGACCATGTCCTGCTTTAGCCCCTTCGACTTGACTGCCGTTAGAACTCGCTGGAAGAAATCAAGACTTAGCACTGAAAGCGATTTTCCCCACCAATCCGCAGGCGTCTCCGGTTCCACATCCTCGATGGGCTTTGCTGAAAAATTGCGGTCAAGCTTGGATAAGCCCGACGTGAGCTGCTCTTTGCAAGCGTTGTTCGCTATGGCATTGATCAGCCTACTGACCAGGTTGATCTCTTCAGAGATGGGCAACAGGTTTTGGCATTGATGAAGCACGGTGATTGAGATAGAAATGTTCGGTAGCACCATGTCCTTGATGTAAGCTTCAGTACGGAATGCCAGGTTTTTCTCAGCCAATTCCTCCGTCATCTCCAGGTAATGAGCTACGCAGCGAAGCGTTGCGACATTGGACAACGAAATGTCTATGTTTATGCCATAACAGAACTTGGCAGCTATCTCGAATGCCTGCGGACCACCTGGGACATCCCGGAGACAAATCCGTGAGGCTTTTGATTCTTTTGTGTCCACAAACAGTTTCAGAATCCGACCGCTCCTCGAAACAAGAGGAAACTGCAAGGAACGTACTCTCTGCATCAATGATCTTACGAAAAAGCATACACTTGAGCTCCATCTTTACCTCATTTTTCTGCATTAGTTTCTCTAGAAAGAGTAGGTTCGGAGCAAACTTTCTATTTATGTCATCACCATCGGAGAAACTTCTTTTTCTGAAATCTTCAGCCGATGAAACATGATACTCAAATTCGTGAATTAGACTAATTGGACCAGGTTGTATGAATGTGCATAGTTAAGCTACAACGATTTTAGTTAACTATGAGTTGAGAGGATCATCATCATCATCCATTCAAGAAGAAAAGGACCACAACCTTCACCGGCATCTTTAAGTGAAGTTTCGATGATAAACCAATTAAAGATCTTTTCTCCACTCCTAAGAAGATAAAAAGGCGCCAGTTATTCTCCAATTCAATCCTTCCATACCTTGTGAAGCGCGAAGGTTGTTGCCCCTACTTCAACGGCGAGATCACTGGAGACATCAGATATCGGCCTGCAAAAATCATCTCTTCAGATCGAATTTGAAATTTCAGTAAGTTTCACTATCAAAAGCTTGTTTCTATTTGAGAGGAAATTGCCAGTGACTGAAGGACTACGCACCAACCATGGCTTCAGTAGGCATGCATTACCATGTCTGAGGCCAGGACGCTGTGATTGTACGACAGTTCTGTCTGTGCTTAACATTCTTAACTTTGGATGGCATGGTCCATCATGATGTTTGTTCAAAATTATGTCCAAGAAAAGAACCAGACCTACTGTTTTTCATTAATTCCTCTGACGCGCTAGAAGCTATTGAATCCAAGTTTTAAGACCTCGGTATGGCAGAGAGCTATCTTCCAATTTCAGATATAGTTAAGGAGGGAATTACGGTGGATCATTTTCCCATGTAATACCAGGATAAGGGCGGCCTCTACCGGCCGTGTCACTTCCTACTTTATAAGAGCATTAGATTTGTGAAGATAGCATAAGCGATTCTTTGCGATTAACGGAAGCGAAAAATGCCGAGAAGACTATTGTATTTCTTGTAAGACGAGCGTTGACGAGGAGGCGATGTCTATGTCAGGAACGCAGTACAAGCTCTACTCATTTGCCAAATGAATAGTCAGTGCATGGTTTGATTCCTTCTTTTCTTGGTCATACTGAACTGATGGAAGTGAGATACACTTTGCAGCTAACACTAAAACTATGAAAAAACTTGCTATGCAACAAACAGAGTCTCTGGTAGGCGACAGCAAAGAAGTGGAAAATGAGGAAAATACTCACCATTCAATGGCCTGCCTGACGCTCGAACTCGGACGAAGCGACCGCCTCCCTGAAACGCTCGGCTTCAACTCGGCGACTCCAACTGTTATCACACCCATCTCTCCTACATCCGAACCCGCCAACCCCTGTCCTCTAATCCGAAGGTTCTCCTTCTTGCATTTGCACTTTCGAGTCTGTGGAGCCTTCCTGGCGTCGAGTGTGTTTTTGCAATGAAGAAGGGCGTTTGGTGATGAGGAGTGATGACTTTGATGATGGCGGTGAGACTTTTTAATCGAGTGTCCATGATGGCTGTTGCTCTAAAAAGTCAAGTGAGGAGTGCAGGTGTGAGGTGCGCTTTTTTGGGGAGGGAAAGGTGGTGACAGATTGGCCTTATGCTCCATGGTCTTTCGCTTTGAGAAATCGACCTAGATTGTGCGTGTGCGATTGCTGCATTGCTTTTGGGGGGATAGTAATCATTGCCAGTGAATGATATGCACTAAAGAATTGGACTAAACAAAAGGCAAAATTGCTTAAAGCTCATTTCCGGTGTGAGTTGGATTTACCTGCTGCAATGATGACCCCAGTTCATCAACTTTTTCATTTTCTCGTATTGAAAAGAAAGGTACACGGCAGATGGATCTTTACCCTTTCTGGGTCCAATCTCCTTTTTTACTGGTTTGGTACTTCATTTTCTGCAGAATGGATGTCGGTTCAGATCACTTCTCCTAATGCTGATGCATTGAAATGACCGTGAGTCATTTCATCTCAGCTTCGGTATTTTTTGGGGGGGGGCGAAACACTTCATTCTGTTGAATCCTCGTGCCAATTTCTGGGCATCAACCGCTTGTCCAATCATGCTCGCGTGAAAAATCTTAGAATACAAACCATTCTATGGTGTTTGCCGCCCAGGTCGAAAATTGAATCAAATTATGAGATTGAAAGCCGCTTTGAGCTTTCTTGCCAACAGTTCGAAAACAAAATCTGCAGCAAGTTTTGCACGTATACAGGTTTAATCAGATCGATTTAACACGCATCCAATCTTTCTAAAGAATTGAGGAAGATTAATAATTGAGCAGAAAGAAATCATGGGAGTGAAACAAGATGCGAAAGCAGATAGCTTTAGGGGATTAATGTAACTTAGGACCATTCTAAGATAATAATGAACTGCTTGATCAAGACTAAATTCACAAAATAAGCCTAACGTTCTTAATATTCCGATAGTTCATTGAAGGAACATCAGAACATATACACACAGGAGTACTGCAAAACTCCAGAAACTAAAGCAAAGGCAGTATGACCTTACCTGATATGGCTGCAACCTCCGGTGTATCGATGGGTTAACACTTCATATCAGAGAGTATGCAAGCTTATTCAAATATAAAATATAACCCTATAGGAGATCATTAAGTCCTAAATGCTATAATCAAGCTCGTTGGCTAGACCCTCATTTAACAATTGAGGATCCCAAATCATAATGGACACAATTAATTTACTGACATCTAGACCTTATGTAATCGTGGTTTAACCACATAAAGAAGCTAATGGGATTGAATACTTTTGGTTCATCAGCTCGATCGACGAACATCGTTGCCTGGCTTGGTACTTCTGCTACTACTCAAGGAGGCAGAACTATGACTTGAAAATTGTACATCAGATAGTGGAACTGACCCAGTCTGAGAAAACATTAGTCCAACAGAACTAGTAGAAGTCTCGTTAGACGGCACCCTGGTCGAGTAAGAATCTTTCATGGATCCTGAAACCAGTTCAGGCCTCAACTCTGAAGATGATGACGGTGCCAACGTCCCAAGCAAAGATCCAACAGGGTAAGGAGCAACTGGCATGTCAGTGAGAGATGACGCCGACGGGCTATACCTCATTGTCCCCATTGGATGATCAAATTTGCATGTTGACCCAAATTTGCAATGCCCATTTTGCATGTAAAAGGCGCATGGTTGGACTCCCTGCACAAAATAGAACAAATGAATGTTCAACGCCATCAAGCTAGTATTATACAAAGTGAAGATTACAATTGCTGTTCATAAGTTCAAACAGAAAAGTTCATTGCTGTAAAACTTTTTCATCACCTTCTAGTGAAAAAAAAACAAGGAGAAATATGCAGTTATAGAGCATCAACATCTAACTTATGTCCTCCTATAACCACCAACATATGCCCAACTTTGACAAGGACCAATAAATTACCACAATGGGAAGCAGAGCCCTTACTACAATGGGAGATGTACACATAATTAGCATATTATAGTGCATAGAAATGAGAAAGAAAAGTAAACAGGACAAAAAAAATTGGCCACTAGTGTTCAGAATAGATGCACTCCCTCCCTCCTAACCACTGTTCAAAAGCTGGTTTTAAGGTGCAAGCATATACTTGTGCATGTACAAGCTCAAGAGCCTCAGCAATGCACAACACAAGGAAGTACTTCAGGAAAACCACCATTATACCAAGAAGCAGGTAATGAACCACGAAGCATACTTCTGCCAAGTGCTAGACCGAGAGCACATCCCTCTTGTTTCTCAGCAAATAATATTGTAACATTAATTAAAACCTCATTCTTACACAAATTTGAAATAAGAGGAGTAAGATTAACTCATATTACATGAGAAAGCTCAGTTGCCAGAACTTTGTCATCACTAGCTAAGACCAAAAGAGCAAACTCTTAACAAGTGGTCTTCAATTTTTCAAATTTGAATTAATCATTCAGTCTAGCAGCAGCTAGCCAGGATACTCTTCTCATGAAGGTAAAAGCCAGAGCAAACATCTATTGCAGATTGAGAATATTAAACAGATCTTATGACTACTTTTCACAGACATAAGTTCAGTTAGCACCCTACATGCCAGAAATGCCAAAGCATGACAGTTCCCTTTTGAACAACGCCATCAAAACTTGCTAACTAGTTCTTTTCTAAAGGACATTTGACCTAAACATGCTGATGTCTGCAACAACAGCAAGTCAAAAATTTACAAGATAAGGTGATAATCGATCGAAAAACTTTACAAGCTTAGTCAACCAAAGGTCATTAGGATTACTAGAGCTGCATCCATCATGGGTACCAGGATTGCAAAGACTAAAATAGCATACCAGATGATTGTCAACAGGAACAAATATTAGGCAACACATCATTTGCTAGATCAACATTCCTGCTACAAAGAAAACTAACTACAGATGGACAACCCAATTTTCATTTAAAGTATAACAGATGGACCAGGTTTTAACTTTTGGTATCATTTCAACACAAATAAAAGCAAACATCACAGCAGATGTCCTCCTAAAGATAAGGCCTCGTTCCAGCACTGAACAATTTAAATAACTTTTACCTTATAAAACGAAAATTCTTGATCTACATTATTAGCAAGCATAGTAAAGAATCACATGGTAAAAGCAACAAAGAGAAACCGCATACCGGTCTCAAAGGAAGGCCAAGCGGATTGAGGACGAAGTTTGTCCCTGGCACTATACGATCCCTAGGATGATGGTATCTACAAGATGATCCAAATTTACAATCCCCCGTTCTCATGTAATACTGACAATCAGGCTCACCATGTCTCTCTGGAAATACTAGTTCTTTATGACTGCTGCCCCATGGTCCAGCGGAGGAAGGAATGGAGGGAAATGATCCACCAATAGCTGGGGTAGATGATGTCAGCTGTGCTACATCATAAAGCGAAGTTGCTCCCATTGCAGGCCGGGCACCAGGAGATAATGCTGGACTTACAGGTGCCTGCAGAAGAAAGACTAACCACATCATACAAAAGGTTCCATTAAAAAATCTATCAAATTTGATTACAACTTCAACCTTACCGAGTAAGGGCTCCAACCAGGCACGGGAACAACTCCAGGGGAGATCAACACATGACCATACGCCCCTGGAACATACGAACCAGGCAGAAGAGGAGGTCTAGCCACTCTTAAACTAGTGGATGCTCCCCTGTATTGATCAGGAGTAGGAACCGAAGGAGATTGCACCGGTGAATAAAATTGAGGTGCAGATGCTGGCATTGATGCACCAGCAGGTTGAGGATGATGGAATTTACAAGTTATACCAAATTTGCACTGCCCCGTCTTCAAATAGTAGGAGCATTCTTTCTCACCCTGATAACAAAGAAAACAGAATTAGAGAGAGTTCCATAAACTAGATCGAGTAACTTCAAAAAGACTGACTAAGATAGGGAAAAACAATGTCTCACCAGTCTTAATGGGTAGCCATAAATATTAAGTGGGACTCTATTCAACAATCCACCGCCATTTTTGGGATGGTGAAACTTGCAGGAAGCACCAAATTTACAGGTCCCAGTCTTCAAATAAAACTGCAGAGACAGTGACCAAAACAGAAACATCGCTTAATCCTTGTGTGTTTCGTGGGTATCCGTTGTTGGCATTTTCATGCCTATGGAGGGGCACTCAACAATACAATGATCTAGGTAGTGACTACAGAGTCTTTGCATTAACAACGTTGAAAATGCAGAGCTTATTACATGCTTAGCAACTTACATAATTAGTAACTGAATACCTGACATGCAGGTTCCCCTGGTCGCTCTGGATAATCCCCTGTGGCTCTCACAGCTGCCACCACCTAAATACCATGTCGAGCAGGAGTCAGGACTATTAACAAATGCCATGGAGAGGAACAATTAACTAGAATTCCCTGTTGTAAGATCACAGTGATATATTATCAAATCAAAATGTGGCCACTAGAAACCAAAACAAATGACAGAAAAGTTTGTCTTTTTAGGTGCAAATGAGAAGTTTGCAGTGGTTTCTATGAACTATAGCAGGTCTTGCTGAAATAGTGAACGATTTCATGGAATTCCCAACACTTGGGTTCATAAAGCCAATTACGTTAGCTCAATTCTGATATGGAGGAGGAGGAGGAAGAGAGAAAAGTTAAAGGTGTGGTAAACTATAGATGTTACATGACATGAATACATGCTTCTCAATCTGCTTCCGTCAATGTCTGGGAAGCCTAGTTTCCAATCTGAAGTCCTTTGCTTTGTTAAGGTTGAAGACTATCCGTGAGAAAAATAGGAAAGTTAATCATGATGATCTGAATAAGTATCTGTATTGTCATGGGGTGATGGTCATCAAAACCATACTTTTCACAGGTTCAAGGTAAGCAACTCTTACTAATTGTTTGGTCTCAAACACGCTACCTGACACAGAAGTTTATGAATTTGAGATTTTATTTTAGACCATCATCGACAAGTTCACGGAACTATTTAAAATAAAAATGATGTTGAATCCATTCTTACTGAAATCAAGCATTGATTACCTTTTAAGTCTTGGAAATGGCACTGTGTTTCAAGGTGGAAGTGGTTTACTGAATTAGGTGCTCTGGAAAAACAAATTGTCAATTGGATTCTAATTATGATATCATCAGCTTGATGAAATTGGCCATCGAGATCTGATACTCCAACACCTACAAGTTGAAAATCTCACCTGGGACCATTAGGTTCTGATATCTTCTTAACACTGTCCTAATCAAGCAACCAGTAGCTGGAAGGTGTGCGGAACACATATTATGGGGTAATAGTTGGCCTTGTCACGAGGCTACAAGCATTACCATAGATAGAGGGCATTGAGCTTCAGCAAAAGAGCTTCTATCCAGCTATTAATTGGACTGTGAGCAAGGATGACCAAACTCAATGCTTCTAATTCATTGCCGAAGTTCATTGAAATTACCAAATTATTTGTGGCAGAATGAATCTAATGCATCATCCTGCTTGATCTCGTAAAGTCAAACTGTTTACTTCAGAGCAATGTCGACTTGGTCATGGTGTTTCAAGTCTAGCAAAATGTGGTGGAGATCAGGATATTAACATAGGAGTTAACAGGGAAGAGCATGGAGTAATGATCCATGTTTCACGTTTGAACACATTTTGGAATAGAGGATCTATAGGATTTACAGTTCGCAATTCATTAGTAACTGAGTAGTCAGTTAATTCATGTGTTTGTGGACGTTTTGTTGTCAAATTATTGTCCTGTTCCAGGTTCGGCCTAGATCAGGGCGTCATGCGTTAAAGGACAAAGAAAGACAAAACCGCAATCAACTGAATATGGTCTATAAGCCCATCTAGGGGCAGATAGTAATAGATTCATTATCCCCGAAATTTTCATCTCAGTAATAACTAAATGTGCAACCAATTAAAGAAAGGCCTGAATTCATACAGGGTCTTTCACTACCATCAGTCATCAAAGATCATCAAACATGAGTAAAGGATCAAACATTGCAAATCAGTCTACTAATTACACCCACACAAACACTAGAAAGCGAAAATCTAACTAGTACCAGTACTAAATATCTTTGCCCACTATGATGATCAATCGAAGCCAAGTTACCCGCAAGACAAACTCAGGCATCCTAAGTATATGATCAAGCAAGAACGGATTACATCTGACGAAAGAGTTGAATTTCGATTCAAGAACCGGCTACGCGCATTCTATCTAAGTAAAAATAAACTCGGGAAGAATGCATATTACTCAACAGTGATCGAGGAGTTACCGCGGCGCGATCGCGCGGGTGATTGTACCGGCACCTGCTACCGTACCCGCAGAACCCCGTTCGCATGTAATACGCGCAGTCGGGCACGCCGGGTCGCTCCGGGTAGGACTCGCTCCCGCTCCCCCCACCGCCGCCGCCGCCGCCGAGCCCCAGATGCCACATTGAATCTACCAATTCACCCCCCCCCCCCCCACCAACAAAAAAAGAAGAAGGATCAGACCGGGGGAGATGAACCCGAAACCCCTAAACGAACCCGCCACATTTACTTGAACACGAGCAAGAACAAGAACCCTCGAAAGACAGGGGGATCCCACACGAGCGGGCTTCAACCGAAATTGAACGCGCAAGAACAAACCGAAATCAAATGGGGAAGAAGCGGGGGACCACCTTGGAGCCCGGTTTCAGCGCCCACTGGGCTCCACTCGGGAGGATGGTGACCCGATTGGGACCCATTTCTGGCTGGATTGCGACCGTACAGCTCCATCGAAGTCAAGAACAAGAATTTTGAGGAACCTCCCCTCTCTCTCTCTCTCTCTCTCTCTCTCTCCCTCCGTGCGTTCTCCTCCTCCGCCTTATTAACTTTCTGCCCCCTGCTTTGGGCGGTGATTCTGTACAAAAAAAGGTGACGATTTTGACGACTTTACAAAATGGAAGGCCGCGGATGGCTGGATGGATGGATGGGCTTCTTCTCCCTATCTATCTATCCCTCCCTCCCTCCCTCCCCCGCCCACCCCGTCCCACCCTTCCTAGGGTTTTCTACTGTTCTGCCAAAATGATCTCTGATAGAGAGAGAGAGAGAGAGAGTGAGAGAGATGATACAGTAGTGAGAGGAGAGAAGGGACGGGAAGGGGAGCAGAGCTTAAAGCTTTCTCTCTCTATGATCTTCCTCTCCCTCCCTCCCTCCCTCCCTCCCTCTCTCTCTCTCTAAAAGGAGGGTACACTGTACGGTCGTTTGCGGGTGGGGGGTGTGTCGGCATCGCTGTTACCCGGAGGAGCGCTTCCACGTCGTCGTATCGTCGAAGAGAGAGAGAGAAAAGGAATCCGCTTTTTTCCACGTCGGAAATTTGCTTCGAGCACGATTTTCCCGTGAAAATTATTCAAAAAGTTATAAATTTATTCTACTTTTACCAATTCGGATCTAATCCTTTCAATTTTTCCAATTGCGTACTAAATCTTTTCACATTTTGCCAATTAAGTCAATCTGGCCAATTTTGGTCGGAATTCGCTAACGTGAACATCGACTATCCTATATGACACTGACGTTGACAAATTTTATTTATTTTTCTTTTCTTTTCCTTCTTCCTCCGTTAATCGCCCAGCGTCAGTGATGGTCGACAACTAGCCAGAGGCTACGACCGACAAGGGTCGGCCTCGCTAGCCTCAGGTGAGGTAGCCCTCTCCGGGATCTAGAGAGGGGCGACATCGCCGACCTTGAGCAAGGTCGAGCCTCGCTAGCTTTTGGCGAGGGTCGCCCTAGCCGAAGGCTAGTGAGGGCAAGACTCGACCTCGCCCGAAGCAAACGAGGGGTGACCTAGTAGGCGCCACAAGAGAGGCTTACCCAATGCCAGCGAGGTCATCCCTCGCTAGATCTAGGCGAGGCCCACCCTTGCTGACCTCTTTCGAGGCTCGAACTCGCCGGCTTTGGCAAGGGCAAGCCTCACCTAAGGTCGCCTCTTGTCGATCGTAGCACCTGGCCTATCGCCGGAGCCTGGGCGACCGGCAAAGGAAGAAGAGGGAAAAAAAAAGAAAAGAAATATAAAAAAATTAATAAAATTTGTCCACGTTAGCGTCGGTCATCCTACGTGGCACAACCGGCATCCACGTCATTGAATTTCAATGGTTACATGTTAAAATGTTTAGAACTCAATTGGCAAAATTGAAAGGTTTAGGACTGAATTAACTAAAGTGCAATCGGTTTAAGACTTTTTGAATAAATTTCCCTAATTTTTCTCCACTTATAAGACAAAATTGCCCTTCTCAACGAATGATCGAGTAACTTATCTTCTTCACCATTGTTATTTGCTCAATACTCTAATGGTCACCGTCGAGTACTCTATCAAGCAAAGTCTACTTGCCTCCATCCTTTTCTTCCCTCACTGTCTATCAAGCTCGCATGATAGTGAGCTTCACCCATTAGGCACGTTGTGACATCTCCGGATTTGGACCTCGATGGCCAAAGGTAAATAGCGATAGATTGGGCAAGTGGTCTAAGCCGAGGATCGTAATGGAACGGACAATATGGTCGGAACGAGTATATTGAGGGTTGGTCATGGTTCGATCGAAAGATTGTCCACGAATTGGCTTAGGGATCGACAGTGGAATGACTCCCTAATCTCGCAAGACAATTAGAGTGATATGACTGTGGAGTGACCCTTCAACCATAAGGGCCATTAGTGGGACGATCCGGGATAGCTATGGATCAGTTCTGTGTCGGCATGTGTCGGTCGCGGGTGATACCGCACGGCCATGCATCGGTCACGGATGACCATGAGTTGATTCCGGGGTACTGAGTTCCACGAGGCTACATGACAACCGAGGATTGACTATGGGTCGTTGATACTCGAATGTGGACCGATAGTAAATCGGCCACGGATCAATGCGTCAAGTCGGGTAGGCCATGGATGAGCCATGTGCCAGGCCACAAGCCTAATGGCTTGGCCGCAGACTAGGCTATGTGCCAGCCGTGCCGGCCAGGCCTCGTGCCCGGACATGACCGGTCATTGTGCCCGTCAGCTAGGCCACGGACCGGCTACGTGCCTGGTCGTGTGCTAATCATTGTGTCTGACCCTTGTGCCAGGCAATGTGCCCATCAAATCCGACTCCAGCCTAATTCTGTGCCCAAGAGACTTGGCCATGAGCCATGCATGGTGCCCATTCGTGTGTCAATGCATGTGTTTAGTCCATGGATCGGTCCCTTGCCCATGCGGATCGACATCGTGCTCGACGCGCTGCTCGTGCAGTCAGGCACCGCGCCCGTGCAGCCCGGCACTGCGCCCGTGTGCTCGGCCACATGCCCGGCCATGTGCCCAGCCGTGTGCCCGTGCAGCCCATGCAGCCCAACAGCGTGCTCGGTCCTGCACCTAGCCAAGCCCGATTGTACAGGCCACGTGCCTGGGCAACCCAACAGGCCCGAACTTACATAGTTGGACTTGGACTTTTGTTTGGTGGTGTTTGGTCACATTTGGAGGTTTTCCTATACCGAACCTCGGATCGAACGGGTATAATAAGTGTGTTTTGTCACAAAAAACCCTCGGAAAATAAGTTGAGTAATTATGATGTGGGGTTACAAGTTAGACATCGATTGATCGGTATCGTGTAAGCCGATTGATCCGACTATTTGTGAGCAAAACTAGTATATGTAGAGGACTAGAAGAAGGCCTCACGCTTCAGAAATAGAGGGAACTAAGAGACAAATTTGGTCAAATTTTCCACTAAAAGCCACCATTATTGGAATTTAGCTTAGGTGTCCCCCTTCATAATTGGAACCAGCTGAGTTGTCCACCCCATAATGGAGGCATGGTGACTCATGATCACCAATAATCGACAAGAGACAAGAAGAAGGAGTCGGCCAAGGGGGAAGCCGAGAGAAATCAAGTGAGAGAGGGAAAGCCACATTAAGAGCCCTTAGTGGCTTAGATTTGGCAAGATCACTTCATCATGCTCTTTTGACCATTGTTCATTAATATCATTAATACTCAAGATTTTTCTAGATCAAGTTCATGATGGCACTTGATTTTAGGGATCATATCATTATGACTTTACCTCTTCTTCAAGCATGGATCCCCACTTGAATGTGAGCTCCACACGCCCACACACACCAACCGACCATCCTTCTTCTCCTTGTTGTTCGGCCATTAGGAAGTTCACGTCCAAGACCCCGCTTTTCACGTGCTCAAGCCACACGCCACTTACTTTCCTTATTTCTCACGTGTTCTAGTTGTATCGTTTGTGTAAGTGGATTCCCTAATATCGGGAAAGGAAGTTGAGATGCGTTGTGACGTGGTTGCTTGGACCGTATCTCGGTCACTTGGTTGATCATAGTTGGTTCTTTCCATGGTTTGCTTATGTTTCGCGTTTGATGTTCTCTTGTTATTTCTTGGCATGAATTTTGCTATTGATTTGCCATCGATACCGATGCGGTAAGAGCCGACTCGTGTTAACGGCAATCGATTCATCCTCGCTTGACATTAGTGAGTTCACTTATTGAGTCCCCCGACTCATTCCCCGTTGTTTTTCTGTTTTCAGGACCATAGGATGGCGTCTCCCCCAACCCGTTTTGGCAACCCCATAGAGATGCAAGCTGAGTTGCTCATCGTGATCGATGCCCGTGAAGGCCGCGCCTACCGTCGAATTACAACGTATGTTATGGTGGACGAGGGCCTTGAGGAATTGGTCCCCCACACGTATGTGGCATGGTACCGCTTGTCTAACGGAGACTGGATTGAACCCCTGCGCAGGTTCAGCGACCCCTTCGATGGTATGGGCGGGCCGGCTCCGGGGCATGCCGCGGGTGGGGTGTGAGATGGCCAGGTGGACGGGTCGTAGAGAGGAGTAGCACGAGTAAATGGGAACACGAGGAGATGGAGTAGTAGGAGTAGAATCACCCCAAGCCAAAATTTTGTTATTCATAGTCGGCTTTTGCTCGGAAATGCCTTTGGAATAGGCGTGTAAAATATACGCGTGGTTTGCAAGGGATCGAAAAATGGCCTTGTTAAAATAAGCACGAATCATGTAAATATAATGTGCGATGTTTGCTTATGATGTTTCGTGATGTCTCATTTAATATTGCTTCCGGTTGCACATTTAAAATGAACGGGACGTACTAATTCCTTTTCGCGAGTCACGAGCTCGAACGGGTTGTGATCGGTCAACAAGCATCAATCTTGATTCCGAGTCGGGGCGTGACAGTGGGCTTAGTTTTAGTAGCAGAGCAGGTTTTCCCTCTAGTAGGTACAGTCCGAGGCAACTTGCAATTGGTCGATCCAACGAGGGCGGGGAGTGGCACCGGGGCCATACGACCTGATCATTAAGTAGCCTCTGATGGAGGTGGTGCCGGGGTCATGAATGCTTGATCATTGTGCGACTTTTGAAATGAAGTAGCGTCGGGGCAATAATAACTGATCATTGAGCGGCTTCTGACAAAGGTGGTGCCGAGGCAAAAGGCCTGATCATTGAGTGGCCTCTGGGCAGAAGTGGCGTCGGGGTATAACCACCTGAACATTAAGTAGCTTCTGAATAGAAGTGGCGTCGGGGTGAAGGGCCTGATCATTGAGCGGCTCTTAGCAGGCTTCTAAGACTGCTAAATAACGAGAATAATCGAATGTGCACCGAATTATGGAAAACGATTCTGAAAGCCAAGCGAAAATAAAGACATGGAGTGATAAGGTGCGCTGAAGTTGGGATAGTTAACTAGGAAACACTCTGTGCATGTGATTGTTCGACTGATTGTTAGTTGAATAGGCCTTGGTTGATAATATTTTGATCACTGACCTGTTCTTGTGTTGTAGAAAAACCTATTAGAATATCAACGGTAATATGAATGCTCAGGACCTGGCCACGACCTTGAAAGGAAAGTCAAAGCAAGACCCCCGAATAGACGAAATTCAACAGGCTCTTGCAACTGTTGGAGATTTGCTGGGACAACAGGTTCAGCAACGGCTGCCTAATGCTAAGAATGCAGCAGCAAATGGAAATGGGAATGGTGATAGTACGATGCACGGGTTGGTCGAGCAATTCCTGAAATTGCGACCCCCGAAATTTGTTGGGACAGGAGATCTTGAAGAAGCGGCATCCTAGATAAACGACCTTCAAAAGATATTTGAATTGTTAAAATGTTCTGAAGAAGAGAAGGTGACGTTGGCAACATACTAGTTACAGGGTAACACTAATCATTGGTGGAAGGCGATGAAGGAAATTGTGTTTCCAGAAAATACTGCTGTAACTTGGAATGCCTTCGTCGAGGCATTCAACGGAAAGTACTTTTTCGAATGTGCTCAGGATAAAAAGGTGAAGGAATTTTTGCAACTCCAACAGGACAATATGACGGTGGACCAATACGAGGCGAAATTCGCTCAATTATCGAGGTACGCCCCTAAACTTATTGAAGACCTGGTGGATAGGGTAAAGCGATTCCGTGATGGTTTAAAACCCAATATTTGGAGTCAGCTGGTCCTTTAAACTTGAAGGATTATAATGAATTATATAAACAAGCCCAACTGATCGAGAAGGGTTTGCTGGAGAGGGTAACTCTAGCAGGATCCTATTATTCTGCTTCTCGGGCGAATCAACGCTCAGGCAAGAGACCTTTGGCAAGGAAAGCGTTCCTTCATTCCTAATAAGAAGCAAAATTTCCCAAAGGTGACTACTGATACCTATTCTGTTTGCAGAAGACGACATGGTGATGCTCCGTGCCCAATTCACACGGGAGCATGCTTCGGGTGTGGCCAATAGGGTCACATGGTAAGAGACTGTCCACAAAGACAACATGGAATGCCTTCACAACAAAGGCAAGCGACGGCATCAAATGGAGTTCAGCCTCGTGATAACAATGGCAATCGTCCCCCAGCACAAGGACGAATATATATACTTACTCAAGAAGATGCTGAGAACTCTGAAGCAGTTATTAGAGGTATAATTTTTCTCAACAACCGGGCTGCATATGCGTTATTTGATACTAGAGCTACTCATTCGTTTGTATCTCAGCAATTTGTGCGACTGACAAAATTTGAGATGAAACTGTTCGAAAATGCACTTAATGTTTCTACTCCAATGAAAGATGAGGTGCAGACCACCCTAGGATGCCAATGGTGTAAGATTATTATAGGTGGGTTTGAGGAAATTATAAATCTAGCGGTACTAGCCATGTATGATTTTGATGTTATCATAGGAATGAAATGGCTCAATAAACAACGGGCCAATATAGACTACTATAGTAAGGTAATCCAATTTAATCCACCTAATCGTCCCTGCTATACATTTGTGGGAAATGGAGGAAGACCTTCTACTCCTCTGATTTCTGCATTAGAAGCAACCTGACTTTTGAAAAAGGGGTGTCAAGGGTATTTGGCAACAATAGAAAATAAGTCAAAGGAAGAAGAGCCAAAGTTGAAAAATATACTGATGGTACGAGAATTTCCGGATGTTTTTTCGAAGGAATTATCAGGACTACCTCCAGAACGAGAAATAGAGTTTGCCATTGAAGTAGCCCCTAGAACGGAGCCCATTTCCAAAGCTCCTTACAGGATGGCTTTGACCGAGTTGAAGGAACTAAAAGTGCAATTGCAAGAGTTAATTGACAAAGGATTTATCCGTCCAAGTGCATCTTCCTAGGGTGCACCAATATTGTTCGTGAAAAAGAAAGACGGATCACTACGACTATGTATCGACTATTGGCAGTTAAATAGGATTACTATAAAAAATAAGTACCCACTGTCGAGAATCTACGATTTATTTGATCAACTCCAAGGAGCATCCGTGTTTTCCAAGATCGATTTGAGATCGGGATATCATCAGCTAAGGATCAAGAAGGAAGATATTCCGAAAACAGTTCAGGATAATACAGTCATTATGAGTTCACTATGATGCAGTTCGGTTTGACGAATGCTCCAGCTGCTTTTATGGACCTAATGAATCGAGTATTCAAGCCATACTTGGATCGTTTTGTCATAGTCTTTATTGACGATATCCTGATATACTCAAAGAACTCAACTAAACATGAACAACATCTGAGACTAGTGCTTCAGATGTTCAGGGAACACGCACTTTATGCAAAATTCAGCAAGTGTGAGTTCTGGCTATCTCGCGTGGTGTTTCTAGGTCACGTGATCTCAGGTGAAGGAATATCAATGGATCCATCCAAAGTAGAAGTAGTAATCAACTGGCCGAGACCAACGACCGTAACAGAAGTTCGAAGTTTCTTAGGCTTGGCGGTATACTACTAAAGGTTCGTGGAACGATTTTCTAGCATCGCTATTCCTCTAACGCGATTGCTAAAGAAAAAAAACAAAGTTTGAATGGCCCGACAAGTGTGAGCGAAGTTTTCAAGAATTGAAATAAAGACCGACTACTGTACCTGTCTTGACTATACCCAAGGGACCAAGAGGATTTGAGATATATAGTGACGCCTCTCATAAAGGGCTATGCTGTGTATTGATGCAGTATGGCAATATAGTGGCTTATGCCTCGAGACAATTGAGGCCATACGAATTGAATTATCCAACTCATGATTTGGAGCATGCTGCGATCGTGTTTGCCTTGAAAATTTGGCGGCACTACTTGTATGGAGAGAAATTTGTCATATATACGGATCATCAGAGCTTGAAATATTTATTCTCCCAAAAGGAGGTGAATATGAGGGAAAGACGCTGGATGGAACTTCTTAAGGATTACGACTGCGAAATATTGTACCATCTTGGCAAAGCAAATAAAGTTGCCGATGCTCTTAGTCGAAAATCGGCCATCGCTCAGTTAATAGTTAAGGAATGGGCCTTACTTGAAGACGCTCGAGACTTGGATTTCAAACTTGAAGTCGGACGACATCAAAGTCTATTAGCTGCTCTCATAATTGAATGATAAATCATATTAAAAGTTAAGGCATTGCAACAGATAGACTTGGAGATTCAGAAAATTCAGAAGCAATTATCAGAAAAGAAGAAATCCAACTTCCATATAACCGAAGACGGAATATTAAAGTTCAATGGACGTTTATATGTGCCCAACGATGAGAAACTTAAAGAAGAAATCCTGATAGAAACCCATAAGAGTAATTACAGTATTCACCCAGGCAGCACCAAAATGTACTAGAATTTGCGACAACATTTCTGGTGAAATGGCATGAAGACGGACATAGCCAAACACGTTGCTAAATGCTTAACGTGTCAGCAAATCAAGGCTCAATATTGCAAGCCTGGAGGATTATTACAACCGTTGAAAATTCCTAAATGGAAGTGGGAACATATTACGATGGACTTTGTAATGGGATTACCGAGAAGTCAACGAGGAAATGACTCAATATGGGTGATTGTTGATCGACTGACAAAATCAGCCCATTTTCTTCCGATAAGAAAGAACTTTTTGTTGGAAGATTATGCCGAGCTATATGTTCGCCAAATTGTGCGACTACATGGAGTTCTAGTCACAATTACATCCGATCGAGATTCTAAATTTACAGCCACTTTCTGGCGAAGTCTTCAAACCGCTATGAGAACCAAGTTACAATATAGCACTGATTATCATCTGCAGACGGACGGCCAAACAAAAAGGACCATCCAAACTCTCGAAGACATGTTAAGAGCATGTGTCATTAATTTCAAAGGGAGTCCGGATGAACATTTACATCTCATAGAATTCGCATACAACAACAGTTACCAGTAGAGCATCGGAATGGCACCATTCAAGGCACTATACGATCGAGCTTGCAGAACTCCAGTCTGTTGGGACGAGGTTGGGAAAAAGAAGGTCACGGGTCCAGAACTAGTCCAACTCACAGTAGAAATGGTACAAATAATTAGGGATAAGCTTCGAACTGCCCAAAACCGATAGAAGAGTTATGCTAACAAACGTAAGAAGCCTCTAGAATTTCAGGTAGGCGACCACGTGTTTCTTAAAGTGTCACCCATGAAGGGTGTGCTGCGTTTTGGGAAGAAAGGTAAACTCAGTCCTAGGCATGTAGGACCTTTTGAAATTCTAGAAAGAATAGGTAATTTGGCTTATCGGTTGGTATTACCACCAAAACTTGCTCAGGTGCATGACGTGTTTCATGTATCCATATTGAGAAAGGATGAGCCCGATTTGGCACACGTGCTGAATTTCGACGAGGTCGAATTGGACAGCAGAGTGTCTTATGTTGAGGAGCCGGTGCGGATCGTGGATCGTAAAGTGCAAGTGTTGAGAAATAAGACCGTTCCTATAGTAAAGGTCCTATGGCGTCATCATGACATAGAAGAAGCCACTTGGGAAGGTGAGGAAATCATGAAGTGTCAGTACTTGCATTTATTGAGGAACCAGGTACGCGTTTAAATTTCGATGACAAAATTTTATTAGTAGGGGAGAACTGTGACATCCCCGGATTTGGACCTTGATGGCCAATGGTAAATAGTGATAGATTGGGCAAGTGGTCCAAGCCGAGGGTCGTAATAGAACGGATAATATGGTCGGAACGAGTGTCTTGAGAGTTGGTCATGGTTTGATCGAAAGATTATCCACAAATTGACCTAGGGATCGATAGTGGAATGACTCCCTAATCGCGCAAGACGATTAGAGTGACATGACTGTGGAGTGACCCTTCGACCATAAGGGCCATTAGTGGGACGGTCCGGGATAGCTATGGATCAATCCTGTGTCGGCATGTGTCGGTCGCGAGTGATACTGCACGGTCATGCATTGGTCACAGATGACCATGAGTTGATTCCAGGGTACTGAGTTCCACGAGGCTACATGACAACCAAGGGTTGACCATGGGTCGTTGACACTCGAATGTGGACCGATAGTGAATCAGCCATGGTTCGTTACATCAAGTCCGGTAGGCCATGGACGAGCCATATACCAGACCACGAGCTTAATGGCTTGGCCGCAAACTAGGCTATGTGCCAGCCGTGCCGGCCAGGCCTCGTTCTCGGACATGACCGGCCATTGTACCCGTCAGCTAGGCCACGGATCGGCTATGTGCTCGGTCGTGTGCCAGTCATTGTGCCTGCCCTTGTGCCAGTCATTATGTCTGACCCTTGTGCCAGGCAATGTGCCCGTCAGATTCGGCTCCGACCTAATTCCGTGCCCATGAGCCATGCATGGTGCCCATTTGTGTGTCAATGCATGTGTTTAGTCCATGGATCGGCCCCTTGCCCATGCGGATCGGCGTCGTGCTCGGCACGTCACTCGTGCAGCCCGGCACCGCGCCCATGCGCTTGGCCACGCGCCCGGCCATGTGCCCGGCCGTGTGCCCGTGCAGCCCAGCAGCGTACCCGGCCAAGCCCGATTGCACAGGCCACGTGCCTGGGCAACCCGACCGGCCCGAACTTGCATAGTTGGACTTGGACTTTTGTTTGGTTGTGTTTGGTCACATTTGGAGGTTTTCCTACACCGAACCTCGGATCAAACGGGTATAATAAGTGTGTTTTGTCGCAAAAAATTCTCGGAAAATAAGTGGAGTAATTATGATGCGGGGTTATAAGTTAGACATCGACTAGTTGGTATCGTGTAAGCCGATTGATCCAAGCTATTTATGAGCAAAACCAGCATATGTAAAGGACTAGAAGAAGGCCTTACGCTTCAAAAATAGAGGGAACTAAGAGACAAAAATTTGACCAAGTCAAATTTTCCACTAAAAGCCATAATTATTGGAACTTAGCTTAGGTGTCCCCCTTCATAATTGGGACCAGCTGAGTTGTCCACTCCCAAAATGGAGGCATAGTGACTCATGGCCATCAATAATGGACAAGAGACAAGAAGGAGTTGGCCAGGGGAGGAGCCGAGAGAAATCAAGTGAGAGAGGGAAAGCCACATTAAAAGCCCTTAATGGCTTAGATTTGGCAAGATCACTTTATCATGCTCTTTTGGCAATTGTTCATTAATGCCATTAATGCTCAAGATTTCTCTAGATCAAGTTCATGATGGTACTTGACTTTAGGGACCATATCATTATGACTTTGCCTCTTCTTCAAGCATGGATCACTATAAATGGAGAAGGCCCCCACTTGAATGTGAGCTCCACACGCCCACACACACCAACCAACCATCCTTCTTCTCCTTGTTGTTCGGCCATTAGGAAGTTCACGTCCAAGACCCCGCTTTTCACGTGCTCAAGCCACACGCCACTTACTTTCCTTATTTCTCACGTGTTCTAGTTGTATCGTTTGTGTAAGTGGATTCCTTAATATCGGGAAAGGAAGTTGAGATGCGTTGTGACGTGGTTGCTTGGACCGTATCTCGGTCACTTGGTTGATCATAGTTGGTTCTTTCCATGGTTTGCTTATGTTTCGCGTTTGATGTTCTCTTGTTATTTTTTGGCATGAACTTTGCTATTGATTTGCCATCGATACCGATGCGGTAAGAGCTGACTCATGTTAACGGCAATTGATTCATCATCGCTTGACATTAGTGAGTTCACTTATTGAGTCCCTCGACTCATTCCCCGTTGTTTTTCTCTTTTCAGGACCGTAGGATGGCGTCTCCCCCAACCCGTTTTGGCAACCCCATAGAGATGCAAGCTGAGTTGCTCATCGTGATCGATGCCCGTGAAGGCCGCGCCTACCGTCGGATTACAACGTATATTATAGTGGACGAGGGCCTTGAGGAATTGGTCCCCCACATGTATGTGGCATGGTACCGCCTGTCTAACGGAGACTGGATTGGACCCCTGCGAGGGTTCAGCGGCCCCTTCGACGGTATGGGCGGGCCAGCTCCAGGGCATGCTGCGAGTGGGGTGTGAGATGGCCAAGTGGACAGGTCGTGGGGAGGAGTAGCACGAGTAAATGGGAGCACGAAGAGACGGAGTAGTAGGAGCAAAATCACCCCAAGTCGAAATTTTGTTATTCATAGTCGGCTTTTGTTTGGAAATGCCTTTGGAATAGGCGTGTAAAATATACGCGTGGTTTGCAAGGGATAGAAAAATGGCCTTGTTAAAATAAGCACGAATCATGTAAATATAATATGCGATGTTTGCTTATGATGTTTTGTGATGTCTCGTTTAATATTGCTTTCGTTTGCGCATTTAAAATGAACGGCACGTACTAATTTCTTTCCGCGAGTCACGAGCTCGAACGGGTTGTGATCGGTCAACAAGCATCAATCTTGATTCCAAGTCGGGGCGTGACACACGTGGCCTAGAGAATTAGATGGTGTGGGGACGTTTAGTTTGAGGTGTGGGGTTCGATTCTCTTGCCCTGCAAAGAGGTAGAACAAATGTCTAAGAGAGAGAGACAGAGAAATGAGAGCTAGAGTGGGATAGATCATAAAAAAAAAATGAGTGAGTTCTTATTGGGCCGCCAAATCTAAGATAATATCATTATTGCTCAGAAAATCATTTATTCAATGCATAAAATGAAAGAGAAGAAAGGCTACATGCTAGCCAAGATAAATTTGGAGAAGGTGTATTATAGGTTGGGAGGGGAATTCATTCGCGAAACCATTCACATGGCTGGATTTCTTGGTTCATTGGTGGATCTCATCATGCGATGTATTGCAATTAACATTATGCAGCTTCTTTGGAATGGGGAACTAATGGACGTGTTCCGGTCTTTAAGGGCTGTGAGACAAGAAGATCCGCTTCGCCTCACAACTCTATCCTTTGTATGGAGCGGCTTTCTCACTTAATCGTGGATTTGCTTAAGAAGGGTGACTGGAAGCCATTTCGAACTTATCGAGGAAGTACTGTGATATCTCATTTGATGTTTGATGATGATCTCCTTTCATTCGTTGAAACCTTTGTTGATCAAATGTAGGTTATTAAATAGTGCCTTGACTCTTTCTGTGATGCTTCGGGTCAAAAGATCGGTGCTACTAAATCTAAATTCTTTTGCTCTAAGAATGCACCTCGGTACACAATGCTCCATATTAGTACTGTCAGAGGTTTCTCTCTCACAAGTAATCTTGACAAATACTTAGAGTGCATTTGCTTCATGAACGAGTTACTATAAGAACTTATGAGCCTATTGCCGATAAAGTGCACAAGAAAATTAAGTGGGTGGAAAGCTGAAAATCTATCTATTGAAGGAAAAATCACCTTGGTTCAATTTATTGCTCCGGCTTTGCCATTATATGTGATGCAAATGGTGAAGTTGTCTATTATAACATGTGAAGAAGTTGAGCGAAATTGTCGAAATTTTATTTAGGGTGACGTTCAAGATAAATAGAAGGGATAAGTTTTGCCAACCAAAGAATTGTGAAAGGTTAGAACTTTGCAATTTATGAAAAATTAATAAAGGATTCCTTATGAAACTTGCTCGATCCTTAGTTTTGAAGCGAGAGTCATTGTGGGTGACTTTTATTCGAGACAAGTACAGCCGTTTTGAACTATTACTCAATTTCACTCCAACTTGAACAAATCATTCACTCTTGAAAACGCTTAATGAAGTCTAGTCTGACGTCCTAGACGGTATGAGATGGGTAATGGCTAATGGAGAACAATTAAATTCTATACTGTCAAGTGGGTTGATGAAGTTGGCCCCTTGTCCATTGGATTGTGCCCTCTGCAACAATTCTAGATCTAGACTGCTTTGCTCTTAACTTGGTTTGTAACAACTATTAGTCTCACAAGTCTAGCAGGAGTTCTGCCTCAATCAATTTTGATGCGAATTCAGTTCATGCTCCCACCTTCAAACTCTGGTGGTGATGATTTGCTTGGCCGGGGCAACAAAAGCAGTGGTTCTTTCACCATCAAAGAAGCTTACGAATTGATTTCATCGAGATGTTAATTGCTTACTAATAAACTCTAGAGTTTAGTGTGGAAATTGAATGAGCCGCAAGGGATTAGAAGCTTCTGGTGGTTGGCTTTTCACTAGCGTCTACTTACTAGTTACGAAAGATTTCAACGTAAAATCACTGCGGATTTCTTTACTCTTCTTATCCCCAATCCTCTAAAACATTTTTACAAATGTTTAGGAATTGTAATTATGCAAGGCTATTTGGTAAAAGATTTTGCTAGCAAGCTTAAGGTATAACAAATTTTATTACTCGTGATCTGCACGACCTTGGGGTACTTTTTGGGTCTCAAAATGGCCATCTCTTTGGGCATTTACAAACTTATTGTAGAGGTGGACTCGCAAGCAACCATTTACCTTCTTCAAAAATCAATGCCCTCACTCAATTTTGGTGACATTCTCCTTTTTTAGATAGAGAAATTATTAGAGTATTTTTAACAGTCAAAATTGTACATACTTTTAGGGAAAGAAATTTATGTGCCGATTGATCAACAGATTGGGTACTTCAATCCTGTATGTAAATGACACTCTAACATTATATAGTCCACCGAAAGCTTTACTTCTATTGTTGATGAAAATTTAACTAATCAAATTTTATTAGGAGAGTAACGGCGTAACAGTTAGACTTTGCCCTTTTTTCTTGCCTAAGAAAAATTATTGTTTTGGGTCTTGTCAATGTGCCAAGTGAGCGGGAGCTGTAAGAGGCCTCCCTTCATGTGCAGTCAGTTAGTGTTGTGCAATTGCTGAATTTTCTCTTCCAAATTGGTGAAGAAATTTCATTGTAAATTATACCCCGAAGAAATAGTGTTTGAGACAAAGAGTAAATTTCTGCTGCTCTTCCCGTGGAGTAGTCAAATTATTCTATTTCATTTTTCGTATATAATAAAATATGGGAAAATAAAATATTTATTTTTATTAAAAGAGCTTCGATTTTATTGTCAAATGACTCGGAAAAGTTGAAATTTATTTTGGAATAGACATAAAAAAATGTTAGCATAAAAGTATTGACTTATAATTCAACAAGAACGCACAATATGAGAGGACAAGTGCTATAATTCTATTATATTACCCATATTTTGTTCACGTAAAATTTCAACAAAAAGCGCCTTCATTTCTGTTTGTCGCGGAAAAAGAAAATAAAGAAAAAGAGAAAAGAAAAGAGCGTTCGGCTCCAGCGCAGCCTTATCCCTGTAACGGGTTTGACTATCCTGCTTTCCAAACAGTCCGTCGGTAAAGCCTCATCCGATAACGCTCGCCTCGCGTTTCCGGCTTCAAAGTTCAAACCAAGCCACCCACCCATTTCCGCCCTCAAGAAAATGAACGCCTGCACGACGAGCTTCTCCGCCGGGACGTTCCTTCGCCGGCGCCGACGCGGCGTCGCCGACCGCTCGAGCCGGAGCGCCGCCTTCCTCCGGCCCCCGCCGGCGCCTAGGGCGCCGAGAACCGTCTGCATGGCGGTCCGTTGCTCTTCCGAGGCGCTTTGAAACTAGGCTCATCTTTTGCTTTTTCGATCGATGCTTTTGTGCTGATTTGTCGTCCGAGAGCGCTCCGTCGAGCTGATGCGGTGTTCGGTGTTTCCGTGATGCATGTGCAGGAGCCTTTCCTGGTCAGGAAGCTGGAATCGGCCGAGAAGACTTGGAAAGACCTGTCGGTAAGGTTATTGCTATTACTTGTGATCGTTGCGAATCGGCGAACGCTTGTTTCCGGGCGCAATCCGTGAATCTAGCTGTTTTCATCGTGTGTTTCGGGAGCGTTACGCGGTGCTGATGTTTGGTGAATGCGTGGACGTCGTGGTTGTAACTAGAGGCAAATTGCAGGTCAAGCTAGCTGATCCTGAAGTAGTCTCGAACCCTGGCGAGTATCAAAGGCTGGCTCAGTCTGTGTCGGAGCTCGACGAGGTACTACTCGTGTGATTTTTTCTACTCATACCGTGGCGAGAGTCGAATCCTCTTTGTGGTCGTTTGCTTTTTTGCTGAACATAGTGTAATGGCCCTGCTTTGTAGGTTGTCGCGATGTATAGAAGATTTAAGGATTGTGAAAAGAATCTGGAAGACACGAAAGGTTGGCTTATCCGAATAATCTTTGGCAACCTCGAGCTTTTTGGTTAAATTTTCCGTTTTCCTTGTGTCTATGTATAGCTTTGGCAAAGGAGGAAGGTGATGGTGGAGAAATGGCCGAGATGATAGCTTTTGAAATTGATTCTTTGGAGAATGAGCTTAAGGAGATTGAGGAGAAGCTTAAGGTTAATACAGCCTGACCTTTTTGTATCCTTCATTAGAGTTATCATTTTTTGTTACTTCGTCATGGAGCAACGATCTCATGTGGCCCTTGTCCGTGCACCTGCAGGTATTGTTGCTTCCAAGCGATCCCCTCGATTCAAAAAACATTATGCTTGAAGGTAAAATTATTTGTTTGATCCTTGTAGCTTGTTGCACATTTGTTTTTGGGATTTCTAAAAACATCGGATGTAAAAGCTCATAATATCCATGAATTAATGTCATCACGGAGGAGAAATTGGGGATAATTCTTGAGGAATATATAAGTAACAACTGCAAGATCTGGTTGTTTAATCATACTTGAGGTACTTTTGCTTTGTAATTTCGCTCTTCATACGTGGTGAAGTCTGCTCCTGATTATTTGTACCATAACCAGAGGGATTAGAGGGTGTATGTCAATTCAAGCTTCTGCTAAATTGACGCTTATAATAAGCACAAATTAAACACAAACTTAGTACTCTTACATTAATGGTTGATGTTTGGACTGAATCATCATTATATGTACCCTTGGGTGTTGTCTCTGTGACATCATTTACTTCAGTTAATGCTATTTATTTGATCATTTTCCATTTGACATAGTCGGCTGGAAGAATTCTATTTCATCACAATAACTGCAATACTGATAACTAATTGCAGGACACTATCTTTTGCTGTCACTTCAACGCTGTTATTAATAGAAGTTGTTGTATAGCGCTTGTGACCTGTGATTAATGAATGTACATGGCCACGCCATGTTATTTGGATCGCAAACATTCATGGAGAGTTATTGGTAGATTGCCCATTAGATGTGAAGTGAAATAAAATCCTACATCAAATAAGTAAAATAAATGATTTATATCTAGTTAGGTGATAGCTCATTATGAGGTCTAGAACTTCAGTCACGTTCAGAATTTACTTTTGCTTACAGCTATAACTTACAATTTAGAATGGCATGCCATGTGGGGAAACTCTGAGACGCATCCCATTTTAGGTTTCATGGGTTTGCAAGGAAGTAATTCTGTAATTTAGAAAGGAAAACTGCCCCTATTTTTACAGCAGAATGCCTATTTAAAAAGTCGCTGGTCCCAAGGTTGTATGTTTAGACTTTAAATAGATTTTACCTTTCTGTTGATGCACTGAATGCCAAAAACTTAACAAGAAGAAGCTCAAGCAGAAGTGATGACATGAGGTTTTTTGCCTGCAAACTCGTCCTAAACTTATCAGCCAGAGCATGGCCTGTTTTATCTTTTAGTCTAGAGGAGAGCATTTGGGGGATTGGGTTTGCACACGACATTTTTCCTAAAATTGTGTTTTGGCTGATAGATGCTCACATGTTTAGACGGTAACTTCCTCTTTTTGATTTACTAAAACAATATCTCTACTTATTCTTTCATTAAGTGAGGGCTGGCACTGGTGGAGATGAAGCTGGGATTTGGGCTGGTGATCTTGTAGGTATATGTTTCCTTTTTCATTTGGAGTGCACTCTCTTTTATATGTTTTTTCATTCAAAACTCGATACTCGCTGAGCAGAATTCACTCTAAAGAGGTTAAATTGCTGGCATTAGATTCTTTATAGTACTCTGAAATGCTGTTAAGAAAGTACATTTGATATACTTGTTTTTTTCTTTGTTTTTTTTTTTTGGGGAGGGGGGGGGGGGGGGAGGTCAAACTATTGTCAGAAAAAGAGTTGATTTTCATGCTGCTCAAAATTATTGAGTATCTTTTGTATTGAGGGATGAACTTGAATGGAATATAATTATGTCTATTTATTGGCTCTATTCGCATCTATATGAAGTAGAGATTTTCTTACTGGTTATTTGAGTTTGTGTTGCTGCAAATCCTGAAACACACACTTTTATTTGGGGGGAAGGGGGGAGAGGTCAAACTATTGTCAGAAAAATTGACTTTCATGCTGCTCAAAATTATTGAGTATCTTTCGTATTGGAGGGTGAACTTGAATAGACTTAATAGTCATATCCATTTATTGGCCCTATTTGCATCTATATGAAGTAAAGATTTTCTTACTGTTATCCTGGAACACACTTTTATCTTTCTTTGTGCTCCTTTGCTAAGGTAAGCATGTATCAGAAGTATAGTGAGCAGAACTCATGGAAATATTACCTGGTCTCCTATTCTGAGGTATACATTCTTCACTACCCAAAGTTTGCAGTTGGCTCTGTGCTTTGTGGATATATAGGCAATGTTTTCATTCTTTACAGGCTGAAAAAGGAGGGTATAAAACCTATGTGATGGAGATTAGAGGTAATCGAGTGTATAGCAAATTGAAGTATGAGTCAGGTGTGCATCGTGTTCAACGTGTCCCTCAGACAGAAGCACAAGGACGTGTGCATACCTCAACTGCCACAGTAGCCATCATGCCAGAGGTAGATTTTCGTGGACTTCAATACGTGATAGTATATGGCCAAATTTTTTGTTCACGTCGATGTTCTTTGATAACCAGTGGCAAAAGTTGTTTCCAGAAATACTCCTGTTATTTCAGTAGCTCCTTGATATGCCTAAAGTTCTTTTGTATATGAGGGATGTAGAAAAAAGTCTGGTTAGGACTCTGTCTTGTGGGCTGCATTTCTTCAATAACTTGCATGGTGACTATGAAAATACCAGCTTTCTCAGTACCGCAATATGTAAAAAGGCAGTTATGTTTTTCAGTAATGCTGTTGTGCTAGGCTTAGTTGGGCACTTTGGACTTGATATATGCATGATAAGTTTGAACTTGCTTTCTATATGAGTATACTCTTCTTGTTTCTAAAGGGAGTGCAATTGACTAATCGTTATCATATTTTGGATTAGGCTGATGAAGTTGATGTGGTTATTGACCCTAAGGATATTGAACTTACAACTGCAAGGTCCGGTGGTGCTGGAGGTACTTTTCAATAGACATCAAGATGAATAGTAATTTCTTTTATTATGATTTCCTTGGTCAAAGGATTGGGCATTAAGGACAACAATTAGACGATCATTGCTCATATTTACGGAATAGTGATTACCCTCCCATGTGTAGCACCATTTAATCTTGTTTCAGAAAGTTGATTTTTCAGCTGATGGTACTTCTACTGCTACAGGTCAGAATGTGAATAAGGTTGAGACAGCTGTTGATCTTTTTCATAAGCCAACAGGAATTCGTATATTCTGTACTGAAGAGAGGACACAACTTCGAAACAAAAGTCGGGCTATGCAGCTTCTGCGAGCAAAATTGTATGTATTGTCTGCACAATCAGTTTACTACAAAAAGAGGGCAACTAACATTGTCAACACTTGTCCCTTTTTCTCGAACCGCTATAATCCTTCCTTTGTGGTATATTTATTTTTGGCTTATTGATAGAATCCAATTAGTTTCAATAGCTCTTTTTTGGCTGAAGTTGATATTCCCTTCATTGGCTCTATTTATCTAAAGGTTTCTGTCCTTGTTTTTCTTTCTTTCTCAATTCTTTGTGTTCCAAAATATAATTTTTGTGTACCCTGTGACAGATACGAGATGAAAGTAAGAGAGCAGCAAGAGAAGATAAGAAATCAGAGAAAATTACAGGTTTGGTAGATACATCTCTGTCAGGCTAATGCGTGATCTGTCCTATTCTTTTGCAACTTCACTAGGAATGCGCTTCATGATTTCCATTATGAATTTTTAGTAAGCGTGATTTCTGTTACCCTTTAGTTGCCAATGGTAGATTCGTGGATGAGTGGCATTAAATTTCTTCTGGCATGGTTGGCATATGTTTAGAATGCCACAGTGGGTAGTTTTCATAATTGTCCTCTTTGCGCGCTGGATGAGTCCTTTTGTGATATTATTTATCATGTGCAGGTCGGCACTGGGGCTCGGGCAGAAAAGATTAGGACGTACAACTACAAAGTATGTGGTCAACAGTTTTGTCTTTCCTCTGTTTTTTTAAGCAAGCTGTGTATGAATGTGCCTTCATGCCCTTTTGGGGATATTTGAAGCACTAGATGTGTTTGGCCCTTTTTAATTCTTCAGAGCGCACATGAAATGCACTGTTTATACATTGGTCAACAAAACACTTGCTTGCCTGGTATAAAAAAATATGGTTTCATCGTAAGAATTCTGCACCTTGGTTCAGCTGTTGAGATTCTATTAGTGGATAGGTTTATTGTATCTGGTTCTGGATATGTTTAAAAGGACAGTTGATGATATAAATCTCGTCTTGCTCCAAAATGGTAATTCTGATGTACTATATTTTGTCAGGATAACAGGGTCACAGACCATAGGTTAAAGATGAACTTTGAGCTAACATCTTTTCTCAATGGTGATATCGAGAGCGCAGTCCAGGTATATTCTTGCACAATCTGTCGTCGGTCACTACCCCCTCCCGTTTGCGGGCTTATGGATTCAATGGCAATACACGTCTTGTGAAACGAAGAAGTTACATCGGTCTACTTGTGTTGGTAAAATGCAAATCAAGAGCAAATTTAAACTCAATGATTCTGTGGAATTACAGAACTAAAAGTTAAATATACATATAATAGGTGCCATAGCAAGCGATTTAGGAATTTAATCATGAAAATTTGTATCTCAAGAGGAGGGAACTACCAAGTCCTAGCCTTTTGCTGGAAATTTTAGTGTCCCGCAATTGTCGGAAGTCCTGTGATGTTGAAATCTCTTAAGAAGGCTAAAAGTGAATTTGACTAGGCTTGACATGATTCTTATTATGATCTCACATTTCTCTGGAGCTGCTGCTAGAAATTGAGTTCCTCGCCACAAAAACTCTCTTGCAGGCTTGCGGTGCGATGGAGCAGAAGGAACTACTTGAAGAGCTAGCAGAGTCTGTCGCCGCTACTGCAACAGTCGGCTGAGTTCTGGTGCCTTGTGGCCATAGTTTTGGGTTGTTGGGCTAGCAATCAAACTGGAGGGGGGCTCCTTAACAGAAAATTGATGTTGAACTTATGCAGAAGATGCGCTCCTGCTCTGCCATCACATGCCCCCGGTAACATTTACTTTCTCAGCCGATGGGATTTGTGCGCATGGAGTTTTTACTTACTTGTTAAGAGAATAGGGTCCATTTGTTGAGTTGGACAGTCGGAGCCACCCTGACCCTCTTATTCTGTGTAAACTTAACCTTCCATTCAATGAGAAGAGTAGCCCTTTCATGCTTTCTTCTTCTGCTGCTAATTCGAAGTCTACCGAAGCCTTTTGATATTCTTATATGCAAAGATAGCCAAATTTAACTTCTGGAAGCCCATAATGTTACGAATGTTCAGTGATGAGACATCCCAGGATTAGTGCAAAATTGAAGTCGCATGGAAGTGAAAGAATCGAGAGCTCAGATAGTCCCTGGGTACCAGTCTTGCGACAAGCGGAATCAGTGGTGGATTGAGAGGTCAGAAGTTTGGGAACCCTGACCGGAGGGAGATTGAAGCGTCGTCGACTGGTAGGGTGGTGGGTCAGGAATTTCATGTCGCTTCTGGAGTGATTGATATTTTAGCGTAATGACCGAAGCAGATAATCAGACATGTCGAATGTCGCAGCAGCAGAGAAACTGGGTTCTTCAGAATCAGGGGCAACACCAAATGGTCACGCTTCTCATCTTCCGTTTCTCGTTCAGGTTAGCTCATCAAAACTCTGTGGGTCCTGTTTTTAAGAGATCTGTCCACGACTACTTAGTACCAGGATCTTAGGACTCAAAAATCAGATTGAGGACATTCCCAGCTTTAGATGGTGCACTTGCACTTCATCCGGGCCACCAAGAAGCTGACCCGATAATAGGGGCGAGCACGGATCGGGTCGGTGGGGCCGCGAGAATTTTTTTAGCCAAGCCTAGTAGTGCGAAATTGGCCGGCCTGGAGTGAACTAAATCGGTCGGTTTAGGCCTAAGCTTGTGATTTGTTTAATCTTAAAAAAATAATGCAAAAATAATGGATTTAGTTATTATATTTCTAATCCAAATATATGTATATAAATTGATTAACATATCACTACTTTCAAATCTACAAGCTGCATTCGAATAAACGAATTTGGAGAACCTCAGGTCGTTGCTTCACTCACTCATTTTGTTTTTAGGGTTAATATCACAAAAAACCCTAAACTGGTACACCTGTGACAATTTTACTCCAAATTATTTTTTTGACCACAAAAAACCCCAAACTGGTATACCTGTGATAAATTTACCCCAAATTAATTTTTTGACCACTAAAAATCAAAAATTGGTACATTTATGATAAATCTGATTTCCGTTAGTTTCCGTTAAATTAAATTAATACCATAAAAAATCACAAACTGGTATACTTGTGATAAATGGAGGGTAAAACATGTAATTGGTACATCACTTAATTGTCGCGTGTCATTTAACAAAGTAATTTGACAGTAAAATTTAATAGAAATAAATTGAGGGTAAATTTGTCACAAGTGTACCAGTTTGGGGTTTTTGGTTGTCAAAAAATTAGTTTGGGGTAAAATTATCACAGGTGTACTAGTTTGTGATTTTTCGTGGTATTAACCCTTGTTTTTATTAGGTTCTTTTAAACTCATTTAGGACTTTTGTTAAAAGTGTTTAGTGAATAAGTAGTGTTCTTTATGGAGTTCGGGGATCCATCTTAAGAAGCCCCTAGTACGAGGGACATCAAACAAAAGGGGCCTAATACCCTAAAAAACCTCAAACTTTAATTTTTATCCCAATTTTACCTTTTATTTCATAAAAAACCTTTAATTTTAGGTCATGTTCAAATTCTATCATAAACTTTTTTTTTTCCATAAAAAACCCTCAACTTTAGGTTTTATCTCAGTTCTACCATAAATTTTTTTGTCTAGTGAAAAACCTTCAATTTTAGGTCTTATCTTAATTTTACCCTAACATTTTTTCAATTTCATAAAAAATCACAAACTTTTACTTGAGTCACAAATCTGTCCCCATTAGCTCTACTTCCAAAATTTCTCCTTCACAACCGAGAAATGGAAAACTTCCAAGCACGAGTTGTTTGAGAGTCCCGAGCACAAGCTCTTCGATCGCGAGAGATGGAACATTACCGAGCACGAGCTGTTCAAGTGTCCCAAGCGCAATATCACTAAGGGCGATCTTGATAGAGGGTTAATGAACATGAGATTTGAGACTCAAGTAAAGTTAGTGATTTTTTACGAGACAAAAAAATTAGAGTGAAATTGAAATTGGACCTAAATCTAGACGATAAAAGTTTATGGTAGAATGGGTACTATACATAAAATTGATGATTTTTTATGAGACAAAAAAATTTATGGTAGAATTGGGACCGAACCTAAAGTTTGGAGGTTTTTTATGGGACAAATAAAAGTTAATGGTAGAATTGGGACATGACATAAAGTTGAAGATTTTTTATGGGACAAAAAGTCAATTTGGGACAACAGCTAAAGTCGGAGATTTTTTAGGGTATTAGGCCAACAAAAGGGAGTATGTTAGTCAAAATAGAGGGGTCTCCCGGGGGCCTAATCCACGGCCATAGCCTTAAGCGTCTAAGGGCTATCGATCCATAATGAATAAGTAAAAAGACAACGTGGGGCATTCAGCCTAGCTTATATGATGAAAAGTACCAAACCATCTTCGATGCGAGAGATGAAGTTAGATGGCGAGCTTTTCTGCTCGAATTTTTTAAAATTCGTCTGGAAGGAACTGGGGGGCCATTTTGGGCCCAAACAAAAAAAAAAGATGAGCCTAATATTCCGGCTCTCTCAACTCGAAAAAATCAGTTCGGGCTTTTAGGCTCCCAGGCGATTGCGCTCATCCTTACTCGAGAAAGAGCATGCTCTAAATCTTGAAAAAATATGGAAGGCTTTTGGCTCCCATGGAACCTATGATCTATCGCCTCGCCGACACAAGATCCATCGACATAGACATCGAGTACCATTCTCAATCCTAAGTAGGGAGCCATTTGTGCCCACCAACCCTGATGCCGAAGCGCGAAAGAAATTAGGCTAAACAGAATAATCGAAACGATAACGAGGAACAAACTGTTCTCTCAATCAATTAACAATCAAAATATCTAAAGTCTGCTTAAACGAAACCCTAAAACAAGCTTATATATCCCCAAACCTAACCCTACTATGATTAATAAACATCAAAACGCAAAATTACGAAACTGCCATTTACTAAATTAACCATAAAAAATACTAAAATAATAGAAAAACCCATCTAAACGACCCCGAATCGCGAAAATCTATCGTTAGTCACGGCCAACAGCAATGAGTATTAATCAGCACGCCGTTTCGTTTTAGCCAATCAAATTTGAGCTCAATCCGAGATCGTTGACTTCGAGTCTGTCGGTTCGTCTAGTCGCATAACGGGTCCACCGGTCCCCTAGGTGCATCATCCTCCCTTGCTAGAGAGAGATTCATCCTCGAATCTGCTTCGCCTTCATTGTCGTCAATCTCTTCAGGATCTTCTTTCTCTTCAGCGTAGTAAGGTGACAAATATGCTACATTAAAAGTTCCGGATACATTATACTTACTCGGCAAATCGATCTTGTAAGCATTGTCACTAATTCGCTCCAAAACTCTGAAGGGTCCATCAGCTCTAGGTTGAAGCTTGCCAAACCTACCGGCTGGAAATCGTTCTTTCCTAAGGTGAATCCAAACTAGATCACCTTCCTTGAAGACGACTCTTTTCCTGCGTATATCCACGTGCTGCTTATATCTCATGTTCTGCCTATTGATCTGATTATGGACTTGGGAATGCAGCTCTTTGATATGCTTTGCATGTTCTTCAGCTTCCGAACCAAATTGCTTGAGAACTGGTATCGGTGTGAGATCCAATGGAATAATTAGATTACGCCCATAAATCACCTCAAAAGGAGTCTCAAAAGGAGTCTTGCCTGTAGTTCGGTTCTCAGATCTGTTATATGCAAATTATGCCTGAGGCAATGCCAAGTCCCATTGTCACGGATTATCTCCAATCAAACTCTGCAGCAAATTCCCTAAGCTTCGATTGACAACTTCTGTCTGACCATCAGTCTGAGGATGATGAGGGGAACTAAACTTCAAACTTGTGCCCATGTACCTGCAAAGAGTGCGCCAGAAGTGACTCACAAACTTCACATCACGATATGAGGTTATGGACTTAGGAATTCCATGCAGCTTAACAATCTCCTGCATAAACAATCGAGCAACCTGTGAAGCATCATAGGACTTGCTACACGGGACAAAGTGGGCCATCTTTGAGAACCTATCGACAATCACCATTATTGAATCCTTACTCCGCTGCGTTCTTGGCAAACCCAAGACAAAGTCAAGACTGACATCCTCCCACGGTGCAACTGGAACAGGTAGAGGCATATACAGTCCAGCATTAATACTCTTGGTTTTTGCCACATGACATACCCTGCACCTCTCTATAAAACGCGTCACGTCACGCTCCATCCGAGGCCAATAAAAATGTTCACTCAACAAGGCCTTCGTCTTATCCACGCCAAAGTGCCTAGCTAAACCGCGTGCATGTCCCTCAATAATAATAGATTCCCTCAAAGAACATTGAGGAATGCACAATCTGTTACCTTTAAATATGTAACCCTCCACGATCTGAAATTGTTGAAAAAGCTCCGTTTTGCTCTTTCTCCAGATATCCCCAAAATGAGGATCATCAACATATAAATCTTTAAAAGTATCAAAGCCTAGAACTTTTACCTGCATCGTAGACACCAAAGAGTGTTTTCTGCTCAATGCATTTGCCACACTATTTAGCACTCCCGCTTTATGCTTGATGGAAAAACTAAAAACTTGAAGGAACTCCACCCACTTCGCATGCCTTGCGTTCAATTTGTGCTGCCCATTGATGTATTTCAAGGCTTCATGATCAGAAAATAAGATAAACTCTTTCGAAATAAGATAGTGCCTCCAATGCTCCAAACTTCTCACAATAGCATAAAATTCTTTATCATAAGTTGAATACTTTCTTTTCGCCTCATTCAACTTCTCACTAAAGAATGCTACAGGTTTACATTTTTGACTTAGGACACCCCCAATACCAACACCTAAAGCATCACAATGCACCTCAAAAATCTCATTAAAGTCAGGAAGCACGAGAATAGGTGCTTCAGTCACCTTCTTCTTTAATAATTGAAAGGCAGCTTCTGCCTCCTTAGTCCACACAAATTTACTTCCTTTCAGACAATCCGTCAGAGGTGCAATAATAATACTGAAATCCCGAACAAATCTCCGATAAAAAGATGCAAGCCCATGAAAGCTACGTGCCTCATGAATATTTTTCGGAATCTCCCAATTTGTAATAGCCTCAACCTTAGCTGGGTCCATCTGAATGCCCTCCTTAGTTACTATATATCCCAAAAAGGTCACACGATCAGTCAGGAAGTGACACTTCTTGGTATTAGCATATAATTTCTGCTCCCTCAATGTCTCGAACACCCTTCTCAAATGCTGCAAGTGTTGATTAGTCGATGCACTATAAACCAAAATATCATCGAAATATACGACGACAAACTGGCCAATAAAAGGACGAAACACCTGATTCATCAGTCTCATAAAGGTGCTCGGCGCGTTAGATAACCCGAAAGGCATCACCATCCACTCATATAGACCATCTCGAGTTTTAAAAGCGGTCTTACACTCATCTCCAGGACGCACCCTAATCTGATGATATCCACTCCTCAAGTCTATCTTCGAAAAGATAGTCGCTCCATACAGCTGATCAATTAAATCATCAAATCTCGGGATAGGAAAGCGATACCTGATCGTGATCCTGTTGACAGCTCTCCTATCCACGCACATTCTCCACGACCCGTCTTTCTTAGGAACCAACAAAGCTGGCACTGCACAAGGGCTCATGCTCTCTCGAATTGCACCCTCTTCTAATAATTCTTGCACTTGCCTCTGCATCTCCTCATGCTCCTTAGGATTCATTCGGTAAGCTGCCTTATTAGGAATAGCAGCTCTTGGAACGAGATCTATACAATGCTGAATGTCCCTCATGGGTGGCAATCCAGATGGCAATTCCTCTGGTACGACATCAGCAAACTCCTCAAGTATAGGCAGAACTTGAGTTGAAATTTCTGGACTATCAAGATTCTGCTCCATGACTACAATAGCAAAAAGCTCTGGGGCATTCTCCGCCTCCTCCTTGAACTCTGATTTGGAAAGCATATTACTTTTCCCTTCTTTTCTCAAATCTGAAGGACCTAGAGTAATGGTTCGACCATCCTTCTTGAAGGTGTGCGTATTTTTGAATCCGTCATGCTGTGTTTTCCCGTCAAACTGCCAAGGTCTTCCTAACAGAATATGACAAGCATCCATTGGAACTACGTCACCCCACACTTCATCAGTATATTTCTTCCCAATCGAGAACCGCACTAAACACCTCTTGCTCACTTTTACCTCATTCCCCTTCCTAAGCCATGACAGCTTATATGGTTGAGGATGTTCGATAGTTTTCAACCCCAACTTTTCTACCATAGTGGTAGATATCACATTCTCGCCACTTCCCCCGTCAATTATCATACTACACACTTTTCCCCCACTAGTGCACTTAGTATGAAAGATATTATGCCTGAGCCACGATTCATCATCTACCTCAGCAATATTTAAAATCCGACGCACAACTAAAGACTCACCAGAATCGGCATAGACAATGTCCTCCTGATCTGGATCCGCATCTTCTTGCTCTCCATCAGATTCATCATAAGTTTGGTCTTCATCAAAAGTTGGATTATCTACAAGTGTCACAAACTGTCGGTTCGGACAATCAGCAGCAAAATGCCCGAGTCCTTGACACTTGAAACATCGTTTGCCTGCAGCTCCTCCCCTGCTAGATCCAGCACTACCCTGCTCTCCTTTTGTTGCAGATTTTGAACCAACGCCCTTAACTACCGCCGTGGCTGAAGAACTCCCTGCTTTCCCTCAGGACTCTTTATTTGACCACTTGGAACTGCTGCCTGACCACTTAGAATCGCTGCTAGACCACTTGGACTTACTGCTCTTTCTTTTAAATTGCCCCTCCACCTTTAGGGCTAGTCTGCACACATCCTCGTATGTCCAATACTACTGTAATTGGACAACATCAGAGATCTCATATCGCAGCCCTGCCAGATATCGAGCAATCGTCTCCTCGTCTTCCTCCGCCACATCACAACGCATCCGCAAGCGATCAAATTCCTCTGTAAATTCCTCAATTGTTTTATCACCTTGCTTGACGTTATGATACTCGATAAACGCATCTTGCTTATAATGAGTAGGCAAATATTTTTTTTGCAACAACTTTTTCATCTTCTCCCAGCGATCCACCTTTGGCTTCCCCTCTCTAGCGCGTTGCTTTTTCACGTGTTCCTACCAAATCGAAACATGTTTTCGCAGCCTAATAGCCACTAACTTCACTTTTTGCCCCTCAGCTAGGTCTTTAAGATCAAAAATCCGTTCTACCGTATATAACCAATCAATAAACTCATCAGGATGAGCCTTACCATTAAACTCGGGAATCTCGATCTTCATCCCGAAATTTTGAGAAGAGCGCTGATTTCCAGGTCGTACTCCTCGATTCCGCCCTTGGTTCAGAACCCCGAAAGGGTTTACGTCCTCCTCTTCATCATCGGATGGATCCTCAGATTCTGCTTCTTCTTCGGATTGAGCGTCAAGCCCTACCTCCGCAAGACGTCGCTCTAAATCCTGGATTCGCCTTCTCTGTTCCTGAATTTCTATATCTCGCAAGTCTCTCAGACGCGGCTGTTCATCTGCATCAGGAACGACTCCACGCCCCCGACCTCCACGAGCACGCTGCCTTTGACCACCTCGATTCTCCTCAGCCATTGATTCAGATAACCTATGCTCTGATACCAATTGATGCCGAAGCGCGAAAGAAATTAGGCTAAACAGAAGAATCGAAACGATAACGAGGAACAAACTGTTCTCTCAATCGATTAAAAATCAAAATATCCAAAGTCTGCTCAAACGAAACCCTAAAACAAGCTTATATATCCCCAAACCTAACCCTACTAGGATTAATAAATATCAAAACGCAAAATTACGAAACTGCCCTTTACTAAATTAACCCATAAAAAATACTAAATTAATAGAAAAATCCATCTAAACTATCGCGAATCGCGAAAATCCATCGTTAGTCACGGCCAACAGCAGTGAGTATTGATCAGCACGCCGTTTCGCTTCAGCCGATCAAATTTGAGCTCAATTCGAGATCGTTGACTTCGAGCCTGTCGGTTCATCTAGTCGCATAACGGATCCACCGGTCCCCTAGGTGCATCAAACCCAATGACAAATCCAATGTCCGAGAAGTAGTGCTCTCTCGTTTCAATTGCATAACCCGAAATACATATCATGATATCAAAGATACGCATTAGAATATTTAAATATCAAATTACAGTGTTGTGTAACCGCGACAAAAATGTCTTCTATGTTTATCTATTTATTAATAAAAGCAGTCAACGCTCACGCAGCTTCAGAGTCAGCCGACACAACTTAGCCGTAAATCGCTCCCCCGTCATCATCCTCGAGTCGCGGGTAAAGGATCACTTCGCTCCTCCCCCCAAACTCCGACGAAACATACGGTTATTCCGCCGCTGCTCGGCTTCGCTCCTCCGTGCCCGAGAAAGAAATGGTGGAGCGGAGGAGGAGGCCTCTCCTCCTTTCTTCCACCAAATCCCTTGTCGATTCCGTGCTCGCCTCCTCGTCCCGCCTCGAGGCGGCCGAGCTCCCGCCGGAGCTGAGGCTGCCCGCCGGAATCCTCCGGCTCGCGGGGGAGAGGGCCCAGGAGACGGACCCGAGGCTGGCGAAGCTGGACGACGCGGCCTTGGTCGGGCTCCCGACGTCCGCTCTGAAGCGACTGTCCATCGCTTCTGGCTCGCTGGTAAGGTTTCGGGAATCTTCTTTCTTTCTTTTTCTTCTCTTTTTCTCGCTCGAGAAGAAGGGCGAGTTCGAAGCATCGAGAATCGGTGTTTGAAGGTGTGGACTGTGGAGGCATGTCGGGGAAGATGATGTGATCGGGTTTTGGAATTGGCTTTCCTTGGCAGTCGTTTTAAGCAACTGATGCGATCGAGTTGGACGGGAGACGCGAAGGTTTCTTGCGCTGTCGATGATCATTAGCGTCTTTCTTCGATTCCTTAAACACACGAATTAGCAAGTGTGCATTAGCATAGATATGTCGAACTGGCGGTGCAGGTGTATGTGAAGTACCCGAAGCTACTTTAAGCTGTCGGCTCTTTGCAGTGGAAATTTGGTGATTGCCTGGATGAGCTCACGACAGTAGACGTATCCAGTTTACTATAAAACGGGATGGTTGTCCTGGTTGTGGAATTGTGAAGCTATGTTTGGTGGTTGCTTGTGATTTCCTTTCGGCACAAAGGAATTTAAAGGAGAGAACGAACGAAAAGAGACTGTTAAGTCAAATGGAGTATCTTCCTCACGAAAAGTGAGGTGCTTTCTGCCGGGAAAAAATGTTGTTTTTACGTTTTTACCAACTTCTTCATCTGGAAGCATGTGAAATTGTTCTGATCCCGGTCATTGACTTAGTTATACTTCATTTTGTGGACTAGGTGCATATAAGGAATCTCGACACGAACTCTGCGAGAATGGCTCAAGTAGTTGTTCTTGATCCTCCGTCCGCACCCGAGCACTCACATCAAGTTAAGCTTCCCTTTTCCCAGTGCGAGAAGGAATTGTTGATCTTCCCGTCGTGTAGCTTCCCTCCAACTAAGCCAGCTTTGCCAGACCGCGAAGTAGCCTACTTGTCTCCTTTCTTAGCATTTAACCTCGGTTTGCACCTATCATGCTTCAGAACTCTAGTTCACCACGGAGGAGACACTTTAACATCATTCTTCGGAGCTAGGGTTGATAATGGAATGTCGGAACAGGGTGGTGAAGTTCCGGTAATTGACGTGGAGCTTCAACCTCCGGGACAATTACCAAACTACGCGTCACACTTGCGGGTTTCTTTTGTGAAGATACCAGAATGTGGCACCATTGAATCTCTTAAAGGAAGTTCATCAATTGAAGCTGAAGCTCGCCAAGAAATGATTGATCTCGCATTACAGAACTACTTTGAAATAGATAGACATCTAGCGATAGGTGATGTTTTCAGTATTAAGATTAAATGGACTTGCAACTCATTTATTTGCATTCGCTGCAGCCAAAAGTTGCCAAATGATGATGTCATCTACTTCAAGGTAAATGCTCTCATTGTTCCCATGATTTGAATGTGATATGTGAAAGAGATCTTAAAATTTAATGCGAAGGCTGGCTCCACTGACAGTTTGTGATCTTCAGGTGGTGGCTATGGAACCATCAGACCACCCTGTTCTTCGAGTCAACCGCACTAAAACTGCCCTTGTTCTTGGAGGGAATGTCCCATCTGGCGTTCCTCCAGATTTACTTTGTGACCGCCCAAAAACATTTGCACCCTTGCAAGGAGATACCGTGAAGATTTTGGCCTCCGTGCTCACACCATCTCTGTGTTCATCAGCGCTTGCTGTTAAATTTAGAGTGGCTGTGTTGTTGTCTGGTTTGACAGGTGAATGCAACCCAAAAATGATATGTAATTGGCAAGTGAATTTTTAAGTTAGATGTCCTTAACACTGCATTGTTTGTTGACATTTTATCTGTCTTTGAGTTTCTTGTTGCTTAGGTTTTTAGTTACTGATTTTGCAGGATGTGGGAAGAGAACAATAGTTAGGTTTGTTGCTCGCCGATTGGGTCTGCATGTAGTGGAGTTCAGCTGTAACAGTCTAATGTCTTCCTCTGAGAGAAAAACATCCATTGCCCTAGCTGAAGCATTTAATACTGCACAAAGGTACCGAAGTAATTTCTTGAGTTGTTTTTTTTTTTCTTCATGTTGGTTCATAAAATGAATCATTCAATAACAATGAGTAAAGGGCGTGCTCTTCCTTGGACATTTTATTATTTCTGGTTCTATTCACATTTTATGGGGAAAAAGGATCTTCTTTCCTCTCTGAGTCACTCTTGCTGCCTTTTGTAGATATTCACCGTCAATACTTCTCCTCCGCCACTTTGATGCTTTTCGGAATTTGGGATCTAATGAAGGTTTACCAAATGATCAAAATGGCATCTCTTCTGAACTTGCATCAGTCATAAGGGAATTCACTACCCAAGATAATGAAGATGAGGATGTTTATGCCTCAGAAAACTTGAATGGTGATTTGGTACGAATAGAAAGTATCAAGCTCTTTCGCAGAAGAATAAAACTTATTTGCTTGTAATCTGTTAAATGTATCATATCCTTTTAATGACCTTAGTCAAGGAACAATAAGTCTTCTTCTTCTTTAAAAACCTTCCCTTCATTAAGGATTTTGATGCGCTACAATTCAAAGAAGCAAAGAGGAAGGGGCAGTACAATTGTTGGGAATAAATATTAACAAAACTTTGCTGAATATGTTTTTATCAGATAAAATGACTTAAACAAAACTGTTCAAAACCATGAGGAATACACAAGAATAGGAAAAAGAGACTAACAAGACAAACACTAATCAACAACTTTTGCTTAACCTAAATAGCAGAATAATGAAAAATGCTCATGTAGGAAAGAAGTGTAGTCACTAAAATACCCTCCCATAGTCCCTCCAATGGTTTCCTAAGTATGCTTCAGTATATTCTGAATTCTTATACTCACAAATACATTTAAGCTCCAATAGATGGTGAAAATGTGTTAATTGTTTGCAATGATAATTAAATATGGATCTTGGGCTTAAATGATTCTGTGGTTCTAACCCTGAAACTTGAAGTCCTTGTCAAGAGGAAGGTTTTCATTGCCTGATGATTTTAAATTTTGATTATGGGTGTTCTTTTGGTATATCTCCAATGTTTGTGCCATGAATTGCTCAGAATTTCTTAATAACTGGTGCATCTACATTTTGTTCATGAAGCAGTCTGCAAATACTTATGCACATAAGGTGTTCTTAGTTGCAACTGCTGATAGCACTGAAGGCCTACCTCCTACCATTAGACGTTGCTTCAGTCATGAGATAACTATGGGTCCTTTAACTGAGGAACAAAGGGTCGAGATGCTTAGCCAGTCACTGAAGGGCATTTCTGAGCTGCTGCCTAATGTACGTAAATATATCCTAACTTCTGAAGCGATATGCTCTCTCTCTCTCTCTCTCTCTCCTCTCTCTCTCTCTCTGAGTTAAATTGCACCTATAATGCCTTTAAAGTCAGGAAATAAGGCATCATCTATGGTGATGGTTGGAATTGTTAAGGTCACCTGGCGCATGTTCTTATAATTATTATTCGTTCGATTAGCTTTCCAATGATTCTCTGAAAGGGTTTTTGGGTGCTGCAACACTAACTGGCCCCTTTTTATCTTAAATCTCTATTTTCTAATTAAATATATGTTTCATAGCAAGCAAGGATTTTGAGAATTTAGGAAAGATGGGCCTATTTTCAATATATCTTTTTGCTTTACATTAGTATAGCTCATTCCATATGATTGTTGACTTTGACCATTCAGATTGCTTCTTGCAGAGTAGTCCAGAAGATTTTGTAAGAGATATAGTCGGACAGACATCTGGCTTTATTCCCAGGGACCTGAACGCTTTAATTGCTGATGCTGGCGCAAACATGATACCAGGGAGCATTTTGCATAAAAATGAAGTTGATTCTGGGGATTTTCATAACAAATCTGCAGAAGACAAAACTGTGCCGGAAAATGATGTAAAAGAGGCTGTAGATCAGGTTCTCAGGAAAGATGATATGGCTAAAGCCTTGGAACGGTCAAAGAAGAGGAATGCAGTGGCTTTGGGCACTCCTAAAGTAAGTCGACTGAGCAACAATAACATCAATCATATCTTCTATTACTTGAAGATGCACCCTAACTCGAGCTTTTGTCACAGGTTCCTAATGTGAAGTGGGAAGATGTCGGAGGTCTTGAGGACGTAAAAAAATCAATTTTGGATACTGTTCAGGTGGGATCTTATTTTCTGATATCTGTCATCAGTTCTAGTTGATAAATCAGGCCTATCCCTGTTCCTTTTAAAGGGAAAATGCCTATTGTTCCATATCATTGACTTCCATGACTACACTTACTGAAGAGCATCCACAGAAATATTTAGCAGGTTTATACATTGGTGTGGTTTATGCATCGGTTTTTTTTCACATTGGTGGGGTTTACACATATAGCAGGTTTTGTTTGACCACAAGTTATCCTTGATCTAAACTGAGATGAAAGAAACAATGAAGAATGCATAAACAATGAAAATTTAGTTCTGGAAGTAGGCTTTCTGCAAGACACGCTGCAAGATATGAAATTGTTCTAGCCACTGAAGTTTTTGGCTGATCATGCATAACGCCACCCTCAAGATCAATATATACCTTGGTCGACTCTGATAAAAAGAAGTCATCTCTGCCATATTTTCTCATCTTGTCCTCAGCATCTGCTTTCATATTTACCCTGTTTATCTGCTTAATATGCCATCTCTTGGACAATTTATTTTAGTTACACAAGAATAGCTGGTTTAAACATGACATTATGTTTATATCCAGGAATTTAACACCTTTTGCGGTTTGTACAAGAATTCAACTGAAGTGTCTAAGGAACTAGTTTTTTGTTGAAGATGTATATTCAAAGGCTTTATTTACAGTGATGTCAATGAGAAAGTCCAGGGGTGGGGTTGTATGCTGTGTAAGCAACAAATTGTGGTTTATATATGTGCCAATGAGAAAATCAAGTTATCACTCTGACAGCTGGTCGCTTGTATTGTTTGATGCTAGTCATTTCCATCATTTTTCCTTTTTTGGGTAGATTTTGCATGTTCCTTGTACTCTTTTTATTCTCATTTTTGGGTGGAAGTTTCAATTAGCACAGAAGTTTGAAAGTAAACCTGTATGAAACAAATAAGGAAAAGTAAAACCAGTACAGATCCAATCAAAAGTTTTATACTCACTGAGGTATTGTCAAAATGCAGTTGCCTTTACTCCACAAGGATTTGTTTTCTTCGGGATTGCGCAAGCGATCTGGTGTTCTTCTATATGGTCCTCCTGGAACCGGAAAAGTGAGTTCTGAAGTCATATTTCAGTTTGCCGGCATTGTCCAGAAATCTGCTTTCATTTTGTTCATATAGGTTTTTGTTAATAGATGGACAAGGTATGCATGGTTATCTGTTGATTTCTTTCCAAATTCCAGACCTTGTTAGCAAAGGCTGTGGCAACAGAGTGTTCCCTGAACTTCCTTAGTGTAAAAGGACCTGAGCTTATTAATATGTACATTGGAGAGTCAGAGAAAAATGTCCGAGATATTTTCCAGAAGGTGAAATTTTTGCTTTATTTTCAATATTCCTCTTAAGATTTTTTTAAATGTTCAATTGAGGTTATTCTTGATAATTTTTCTCGCTCCAAAGTTAATATTGAGATGCTTCACATGTTATGCAGGCAAGATCTGCTCGTCCTTGTGTTATCTTCTTTGATGAACTTGATTCTCTGGCTCCAGCTCGTGGTGCTTCTGGAGATTCTGGTGGCGTAATGGATAGAGTTGTTTCTCAGGTGAAGAGAGAAACCTGTTCATGTTAGCTTATAGTTATGTTCCACTCTGAGTTATTGAATTAACACGGGTATCTCCTTATTGTAGATGCTTGCGGAAATCGACGGATTAAATGATGACACGCAGGTTATTTACAGTGAAGATGCTTATACTTTCTCCTCCAATTATCTTTCCCAATTTAACTTTCTCAAGGTTTCTGCTAGCTCAGCAGAGTACATTTACCCTTACATTCTTTTGGCATGTCAGGATTTGTTTATAATTGGGGCTAGCAACAGACCAGATCTTATTGATCCAGCACTTCTAAGGCCAGGTCGATTTGACAAATTACTCTATGTTGGGGTCAACACTGATGCATCTTATCGTGAACGGTGAATTTTATCTTTGCATTTGCCATTTGTGGAAGCCACTTTCTGTTTGCACTCGTTGTATAGTTCCCTGGGGATTTTACAGTTTCTGTACGACCTTTTCCAGGGTCCTGAAAGCACTCACAAGGAAGTTTAAATTGCATGAAGATGTATCTCTATACTCCATAGCAAAGAAATGTCCACCAAATTTTACTGGTGCAGACATGTATGCCCTGTGTGCAGATGCTTGGTTTCATGCTGCAAAGAGCAAGGTGTGTTGTGTCTTCCGTAACACTGATGTAAAGTTTTTAGATAATTTACTTACTTTTTATTTTTGACATTGGCTTCTTGGTGCATGTTTATGCTTCTTATAATGGTTTGTGTGCAGGTTTTGAGTTCAGACGTAGATTCTTCTTCCAAGGACCTTGCAGCCGACTCTGTTGTGGTTGGATATGAAGATTTTGTAGAGGTAATAACTCTTTGACCCTTTAATAATCAAAATATAGGAAAACATTAGTATTCTATCTGATCACTTTTTTTGTTTGTAGGGGTTTGTCTACAATAAAAAAATTCCACTGTTCTACAGGGCTTAATTCAGGGACTCACATAAAAAGAATAAGATGAAGGGGGTTCGAAGCCATAAAAAATATGGTGCCTGATGCCCCTCAAATTTGGCTTGAAGAAGACAAAAATGGGGATTTAGTGATGAAAAATGAAATAGAAACTTTGATTGACCAACTCTTTAGGAATGATAACAGGAAGTCCCTTTCAAAGTAAATGATTTATTTGACTGCTCTGAAAGATTTTAACGGCTACAGGACTGAGCAGCTCAACTTAAGCTGGTATCCACGAAAAAACAAACTTAAGCTTATATTGAACATGCAAAATGTTCAGAAACATATTCTGAGATTAAAGAGGAAACATAAGCTGTTATGGTTTTCTATTATTTCAATGCGTAATGTTCGCTAACGTTGAATCTCGATACCTTGGCAAAAGAGAATGTAGCAGGCTCCTTTTCAGCTGCAAAAGGAGAAGAGGGTTTTCTCAGACAAAAGAGAAAGGGAGGACCTAGGATTATGAATTCTAGGGTACTGCAACAACCTCTGAATGTGACATCAGTCAGAGAAATTTGGTGGCTCCATAAAATAACTCTGACACGGGGTGTCCAAGTAAATTTTCCCAACATAGGGTTATCCCTGCAATTTTGTCCGAGACAGGAGGAGTGTACCGTGTTCTACCCTAGGTCTTGAGATCTTTGGCCAACTGTACTCCAGGAGTAGTTGTCTTGTTTGCACCCATTTGATTATATCTGATGTGGCAAAGTTATCCATAGTTTCATTAGGTAAAAAATCTATCTATCAATTAATCCTATATAAACTAAAGAAATCTGAACATGAATGACTTTAGCTTGGAAGCCAATAATTGTGATGGTATGACATTCCCTTGAAAAAGTAAGACCAAAGTTCAATGAATTGAAGTTTTCTTTTTTTGGGATCATGTCGAAAGAGAATAATTTGCCACTTCCACAGTAATGGCGATGCTTCCCAAGACCCTGGTTTAAGCCCTTCCATTGAAAAATTTCGCTTTTATCAACATGATCTTGAGTATTTGGTAGTTTAATATTATGAAATTCACTATTCACTAGTCATTGATATGCATGGCAGGTGGTGCCTCTTCCTGAACAGAAATTTCAAGTCATAACTATTTTTGCTTCTTATCTGGTGTTCAAATTCATTATCATGCATGAGAGCAGCAAATGACAAGAATATGCTTTCCTGAAGTGTATATGCCTGAATTCGGTTCTACCTTGGCAGGTCTTGGGAGAACTCTCCCCTTCCCTCTCCATGGCCGAGCTTAAGAAGTACGAGTTGCTGAGGGATCAGTTTGAAGGTTCTTCAAAATAAGTTAAGGGAAACCATGATGTACAGTGGATTATCGGTTCATATTATGGGTAAGTGCTAAACTCATTCAAGAATCTTAACTATCTTGTTTTCGTATCCCCATTCTACTGTTGGGCTTCTAGCTTTTGGGGTCTAGTTACTCTTCTTAATTATTTACGCTTCCTCTCAATTTATGGACCACTGTTCTGCAGTGCTGCATTTCTTTTAAATCTTGAAAATTCTTCCTTATGTTGCTTTAAAAGGATCTGTCCGGTGGTTCGAGTTTGTATTTAAGCTGGTAGTAGGTGGTGTTTCTGGCCATATTCATCTGCTTTTCAAAAATTTGCTTAAGGCAGTTTAAATTGCATTTACTTTCTAAGTTTGCTTTTATTCGGTATGTAAGAACCATAATTTCACGTTTCAAGCATACTAGAGTGTCCTCCGTCATGAGCGAACCTCTAAACTACTTGTGTTGCGTTGCCTAGTTGTAGCATACCTTGAATTGAGAGACTTTCTGATTGCTAGCATCTTGGTGGGATTGTGGAATGGGCTAGACCTTTGGGTCTCGGGTGTTGTAGAGCAATTATGGCTCAAAGCGAGCATTCCGTACCTGGTGTGTTATCCTTATAATAACACCCAAAGGGAGTTGCTGGCGCTAGTCGTCCCTTCCCACCTTTTTTCCAATAAAAAAAGAGTGTCCTTTGGCCTTTACTATAATCCTGTGAGTTGTAAGTTTCCTTTTCTTATTAGCGATGCTTTCATGAGATGCCCATTTGATAAAAATTTACAGTATGCCACCTGAATCAAGTTACTGGAGAGCATTGTCCTTTCACCAAGCGTTAACATGTAGGATTGTTTGGTGGCCTTTATAATCTGCAATCTTTTGAAGGTGAATTAATTTTTGAAGGCACGTAGAGCATGTGTAATGGCCTGGTTAGAGGATGACCATTTGATCCAGTTGCTCCTGGATCAGTGCGTATAATCCGGGAACGATTGCTCTAGATCCGACATCACGGGGCGGGGGCATCATTCAGTTTGAGAGATTCAATGTTCCCGGTAAGATCCGGTTCTCAATCACTAAGCCTGCACCATCCTCTTCCACCGGGAGCCAGCCGAAAGCAGACAGAGGATTCATGGATAAACAGCGGAACCGGAGGAGGCAACCGACGGTTAGCCGCCTTGGTCAGGTTCTTAAAGTACCGGTGGGGCATTTCTTAATCTCAGGAAAAGTTGTCGATTCTGTTGCAGCGCACAGTGACCGAGGCAACAGTCAAATAGAATTATCACCTCTTACATAAAGTTACCAATTCTCATTCATGGTATGAAAATTACTAACTTTTCCTGCAAATGACCAAATTTTATTTGTTCGTCTTACCGTCATCTTGGATTTATTAACTTTAAATAAAATTATCATCTCATTCACCGACTTTTCTCAAATTAAATTACTTCTTAATTTTAAGCTAATTTGTTTGCTTGAAAGTTACCAAATTTTCAAGTAAATCATTGGCTTTTGCTTGTCTAACTTAACAAAATTCTAAATTTTTACGTGTGATAAGTCTATCCAAAATTAAATTGCTATAATAACGAGCTAAATTTGTCAAATCATCAAACATGTTATGCCAATAAAAAATATTCATGTTTATATTGGGTGGACTTTAGGTTGGAGTGAAAATAAGAATCCATGACTACTAAATTTCTATGGGTACAATTAATCCTTAATGTAATTTTACGACGATTTGCAATTAAATATTAGTTTTCATGCTCGCGTTATTCGCGTGCAATTGTGTGCGCAACTGCTTTTGAGATGATACCGTGAATTTTATCTACTAGATTTATTTAGTGATATCATTTTAGCGTGAAGATGGAAAATTGTCGTATAAAAAAGTGTAGAATAAAAATTTATATAACGACGACAGTGTCCCCGAATCATGTTAATATTTATGAAAAACAAAACGATAGAGTGGTTATATATGCACGTGAAGACAGTGTGAGGGTTATTCAATGTATAAGTTTATATAGCAAAGGTAAATTCAAAATGTAAAAAGTGAGATAAATGGTGCCGTCGACTTAAAGAGATCGATAGAAAATAGATCTTTATATAGAGAAAATCAGTTTGACATTGTAAAATATAATATTCTTTTTTACCATAGAATCATATATAGATAAAAGTAATAAAAAGACACTGTAAAGCCATCAAACTCTAAACTATATTCACCGTAACGCATTTATGCTAAATTTACACCTGTTTGACACAATGACATTTACCTCAATATTTTTTTATGACATAGAAAACCCTTATTGACAAAAAAAAATAGACGTAGAAAATCTTAAAATTGTATTCATGTGACACATTTACTTCAAAATTTTTTGTAACATCAAATATCTTAAACTTTGACTCGCGTAATATATTTTGTTTCCTTCCTCCTTCGTCTTTACATCGCCCTCGCCGTCGCCAAACCAAGTAAGAAAACGAACGGGGAACTTAAGGAAAAAACAAGAAAACCGAGAAATGAGGAACACACAACGAGTCGACATATTTTTGCCACGCGAGCGCCACATCAGCACCGTTTGCTTCCCGTCATTCACGTATGCAGCCACATAAAATTTTCAGCAGTGCTCGCTAATGGAAATTTTAATAGAAGGTAAAATATGTCACCCGGGTATAAATTCGAGGTGAACATATCACACAGATATAAGTTTGTAATTCACGGCGACCAAAAAAAAAAAAAGGGGGGGCTTAGGAGGCAAATAATTTGAGAATTTTTTTTTTAATTGGTGACTTTCTCTTTTACCATAGCATCATCGCCCAGCGTTTTCACGTTTTTCCCGGGGGGACGATGACGCTTTTACATACCGCAAGCAAAAGAGTTTTGGTAAGCCTCTCTTCACCTACGGCCGTGATCCCCCACCTTCTCTCTCTCTCTCTCCCCAAACCCTAATTCGTACGGGCCATCGTCGTCCCCCAAAGCTCCACTGAATCGCGCCCTCGCGCTCGTGCTCGCGCTCGTCCCTTCCGATTCCCCCTCCCCCCGGGGCGCTCGAACCGCTAATGCGCGAGCCGCGTCGATCGACGCCGCCGCCGCCGCCGACGACCCGCGAGCCTTCCGCATCGGGCGCTTCTTCGCATGGAGGTCTTGAGGGGGGAGGACCCGCCGTCGGAACAGGAGGAGATCGGGGGCTCGCCGGAGTCGCTCCGGCGGTCCCTGGAGTCCCAGAGCGCGCTCTTCCACGGCCAAATCGACCGGCTCCGGAGCATCGTCGTCGCCCAGTGCAGGCTCACCGGCGTGAACCCGCTCGCCCAGGAAATGGTGCGTCCTTGGGTCTTTGTTTAGTTAGCTTCTCGTGCGCCGTGCGGAGAGGATGGGGGGCTGTTGGGTACCGGTAGTTTTTCCTGAGCATGCAAAGAGTGGGGGAAGCGAATTTTGGGTGCCCTGATTTTGTTCGGTGTGAGAACTTTCGGGGGAGGGTTCGGGATTCTTTGCTAGGACTTGATTTTGCTCGGAATTGCGGTATGGGGAATTCATTGAGGTCGCTGGAAGTGATGTTTGACTTTGGGGAGAGGCTCTATCTGTTCAATGTGCTTGAAGATGGTTCATAAGTCATGCAGGAAGCTACGCTTTTGCATGTGTAGTTTATCTTTCGACGACGAGATTGGATTTCGGTTTCTGATCGATGTGCCTCTCGCTTAATACAGTTTAACTGTCTATCGGAGTTTGGTGCATTGCCTATGAGATATGGAAGAACGGATGGGTTCAATATCTGGTCATTGCTGGCTATGCCTGCAAAAGAGTTTGCGCTTTTTTGTCTTGGGGCTCAAGTTAATTGTGATTTCACGATGTGTTTGAAAAGATAATTGAATGGTGTAGTTTATGGTTTTGAAAGTTGTTCGGTTTTTCGAATGAATTTCTGTCGGTCAATTTTTGGAAGTTGCAGATGTACTGATTCTTCATATTTCACATAGTTTTCAGGTTTGTGCATCTCCTTGTTATGCTAAGTTTGGTCAGTTAATGGATCTTTCCCAGAAACATACAAGATCAGTGTCTTTTTTTTTATTCTTATTAAAGAACAAGAAAGACCCTATTCTTGTAAGTTTGGTTTAGTTGAGCTGCACTTCAGAAGATTAAATCTCTTACATTCTCCGTGCTTTAGATGGCTCTAAGTTGATTTTCGGTGGTTTTTCTTCCCCAAAATTAAATTTTGCTAACAGATTTCTCCTTATGATTTTCAGGCGGCTGGAGCATTGTCAATTAAAATTGGTAAGTCTATAGAATAACTAGCGCCCAATTGTTTTTAGTGAAGTCTCAAAGCTGATGGAGTTTATTTGGTGAATTGAGAAGCTAGTTGTGCTATTGTTGTTGTTATTGTGATAGTTTTGTTGGAACATTTTTGCATAATCCTGCAAGAGTTCTACAATTTTCCTTTTACCAAGGGCTATGTAAGCTCCAAAACAAAAAGGTTTTCTTTTCTTTTACTCTTCACCCTTTGCTGCTGGTCTGATCTTGACTGTGGATTACTAAATTTCAGGAAAAAGACCTAGAGATTTGCTAAATCCTAAGGCTGTGAAGTATATGCAATCAGTTTTTTCTATTAAAGATGCAATTAGCAAGAAGGAATCTCGGGAAATCAGTGCTCTTTTTGGAGTCACAGTCACTCAGGTTGTTTCTCCGTTCAGTTCTTCTGGCTCTTCAATTGCTTTTTTTTAAAAATTAATTGAACTCTCACTGTACGCCTGAAGTTTGGACCCTTCAAGTAGTTCACGATTTCTGTGCATTAACACAGATTATGTAATCTTCTCATGCTTATTGGAAATGAAACAGTGACTTGTATTGACAATCTAGTGAGATGGATAAGTAAAATAATTTGCCCTTGTCTTTAATTACTGATATTAGGATATATCCCCTTACCTCTTTGCATTTTATGTACTTGAAGGTTCGCGATTTTTTTAATAGTCAACGGTCACGAGTGAGAAAGTTTGTACGACTCTCAAGGGAGAAAGCTATTAGATTGAAAGCTCCGAAAGATTCTAATGTTGTTCTCCCAGTAAATTCTGAATCATCAACGGCTACACCTGTTGATCCACTTCCATTAAACTCTGTTGCACCTGATGTTGGAGATGCCTCACCTTGCCCTGTGCAAAATGATCTCTTGCCTGGCATAGACGAGGCTGATAAAGAGTTTCTTCAAAATATCTTCACATTTATGGGGAAAGAAGAAACATTCTCTGGGCAGGTCAAGTTGATGGAGTGGATTCTGCGGATAGAGAATTCTTCAGTACTGTCTTGGTACATTTTTGGCCTATTCTTTTGTTGTCTGTATTTCTAGAAATTTTTCCGTTTGTTTTAACTTCTTTTCATGCTTCTAGGTTTATGACTAAAGGTGGTGTAATGATATTGGCAACATGGTTGAGCCAAGCAGCCTCTGAAGAACAAACCAGTGTGCTTTCTATCATCCTTGAGGTAGAGAATGATCGAAGTTGTAAAACAAATTGCACCAAGCATTGCAAGTTGCTAAAGATTATTTTGTACCACTTGCAGGTTCTCTCTCATTTGCCCCTACATAAAGCTCTTCCTAGTCAATTGTCTGCCGTTCTCCAAACTGTTAACAGACTGCGGTTTTATAGGACATCAGGTGTGCGTTTACTTACAAAAGTGTCTCATAATTTTCACTTTGTGCATTCTCTATTGTTGTCTCTCTTATGTTTGTTCCTCATTTCATCATACCTGTTCCTGTGATGGTTTACTGTTGTATGATTGGTTGGCTACTCAAATAAAGTGCCATTGTGTCTATTCATTTCATGCGATTAATTCCAGTGGAGATGCTCACTTTTCTCAGGGAGTGAACAAGCACAAACCCTTTTTTTTTGGGGGGGTGGGGGTGGGGGTGGGGGAGGGAACTGCTGTTCGACTATTTAAAGAGGAACTGGTTACGAATTAATAACCAGACCAAAATCATTTGTAAATTTTTTGTGAGCTTGATTGTCTAGTCCTTTCTCTCTCGTATCTTTTTTGCATAAGAGTCGAGGGTCAAGTAATTTTCACTTTTTATGGTAAGATAGTGAGAAGTACTTGTTAAGCGAAATTTTAATGCATGCGTGTATCATATGTGTCTCTTCATGTTGAAGTTGAAACTCATTTATCTGATTTGGAGATCAGATGTATCAAACAGGGCAAAGGCTTTGCTATCAAAATGGAGCAAAATGTTTGCACGAACCCAGGTTAATAAGAAGCCCAATGGCGTGAGATCTTGTACTGCAATGCAGAAAGAAATGATGGTGAAGCAGAGGCAAGTTCATGGTCACATCCACTTTTGTAATTATGGAGATAGAAACTCACTATTTATAAACCTTGTTTTTGGCAGTTTTGGTGAAATCATGGGTGATGAAGCATGGCATTCAGATAACACTTTATCTGTAAGTACCTCTTTAAAATATGATTAAGTTTGCTAAAAGTTGTATATCGAGGATAGTAACTATTTAAGTGTTGACAGGAAGAGATTCTTGCTTCATGCGAAAATTTGGAGGTTACCAGGTATGGGCGACTTGTGATCAAGTTTCGATAGTTCTTTCATGTCTTGAAAGTGTTTTGAGCAACATTTCTTGCACCAGGGGGTTGGAATCTTCAAAAGCACTGAAACTTTTGCCTGCTCCAGCAGATGATTCAAGCAGGAAACACATCCTTGGTGTAACTTCAGCTCGTATCCTTTTGGAATTTTTTTTTCTAAGTTCTATTTACTTTGAGGATAAAAAAAGAACTTTTGCAATTTACTTGTCGAAGTGGATGATAGAAGTTCACTAGTTAGCGATGGCATAGCAGTGTGGTATTCTTTACTGATGGGGGAAGATAAATATCTCTAATACATGTTTCCATATTCCCTAGGCCATTGCTCAGCCAAGGGATGGATGCTCAGTCTCCATTACCATTGTTATCCATCTTTCTTTTTCTCCTAAAGCCAGAATATCCCACTGCTCAGATTAGGGAGCTGGGTTCTCAGTTCAGTGGACTGAAAATTCCACTGGGCATAACTTCTGGGAAAAGTGATCCTGCTGCGGGTCAGATATTTCACTTTTGGATTTTGGAGTTGTTAATTGTTAATATTAGTGTTTGCAAACTGAAAAAAAAAAAGTTCTTACAAAACTTGTACTAAGCAGTTTCTTTTGACGGGGCCAGAAGCAACACAATGCCGTCATATTTGCTAAGACTGATGGGACTATAATTGTCTTGGATGATAATTGAATATAGATTTTTTTAGTGATTGAGTGGATTCTCTGTGGGCGCTTCAACCATATTTCTTGTACTTAAAATATATCTTTGTAAAGGTATTGTCATATTCTGGCCTGACTATGATTTTCATGGGTCCAATTTAATTTTATCAATTTGATAGTTAGGGCGCGGAAAATGAATAAGAGGATATCTTAAGATGTCTGAGAGTTGAATTTGCTTCTACCATTGTTTGCTCGAATTAATGTATCATATGCGCTGTAGTTGCTGCCTTAGCCCATATCAGAAAATAGAGAGCGCAGGAAAGTGCAGATGGTGGAACAGCCTGGCCAGAAAATGGCTGGCAGAAGCCCACAGACTTCCAAAGTGGTTTCTGTTAGCCGTAGTCGTCCAATGTCTGTTGATGACATTCAGAAGGCAAAAATGCGGGCACTGCACATGCAGAACAAATATGGAAAGAGCGGGTCCTCTTGTAATGAGAGTAATGAAATAAAAACTGAAAGTTCTGTTAAAGCTTCGATTACTAAGACAGTCAATGTGCCTCCAGCAGCTACAGTACATGTTCAGTCTGAAGGTGTTGAACAAAATAATGTGATGCCCTCTGAAGCTCCTCGTAAGCTTGATATGTCTTTTCCAAAGACCAATTTGGATTCAAGGGAGACTGTATTGGAGGACTGTAAGAGGGTTTGGATCCCCTGGAAGAGACCGGCAGGTAATCTTGTTGTTCAAGAGCCTTTCTTGGTTTTTCTGACTTGCTGCAATAGTATGTTGAGGACCATAAATATAGTCTGGGAATTGTGAAATGTTGATTAACTGAGAGGATGCTGCAGGTCTGGTTTGGGTTTTCCTTACAAACAGTGATTTGCTAGCTAGCCTGCAACTGACGATGTTATCATTTTCAGTATTTTCCTTTAACCATAGAGACAGAACAGGAGTAATCTATGTGATGTGATTTGTCTCTTTTACAAGACATGAGAAGTGGTCAGTCAATTGTATATTCACTTTTTCTTGTCATTTAGTGGAGTTTTTTTTTTTTTTGGTCGAAATTTAGTGGAGTAATATGGAGAAAGAACGTTGTGAAATTATCTTTTTGATGTTTAGAACTAACCACTTGGGATGGCACTTCTAGGATCCTCCGTTTTCAAAAAATTTGGTGGATCAAGGTAATGTTGTGCACTACGGTTTGAGATCTATGCTTGTTTAGTACTCTTAATATCTCGAGTTAAAATGTATCCCAAAGCTTGCAAGTGAACAGGTGCTAACATAACCAAGAGTTTGCTAAGTTTCATGTAGGGTGACTCTGTGAAGTGATAACTCCTGGACATCCTAATAAGTTTTTCCTGCATATCTGCTTGACACATTGGAGAACGTTGTCTTGTCTAATAAATGCACCTGTAATTACCAATGTAACTCAGTTTGGCTCCTTCACTTCCACCCATTTGCTGGACCATTTGACTCAAAAACTAGAATTTCCAATTGATTCTTATCAGTAGATGGAATGGGCTCTGTTGCCTGCTGACTATGTGTCGTTGACCCTGTATCGATTCAAGAATGGCGTGTGGAAGTGAAATTTATGCTGTTGTTGCGTAAATTTGATAATAGCATGGATTAAGATAATTATGCTAATTGAAGCTGAAATCTATGTTTGGCGCAATTGTGCGTGAGCAATGTGGAATGAAACAATTCTGGTGAGCAAAATGGAATGAAACAACTCTGATTCTTTTCAACGATTAACTTTTTGCGCCAGAACGTGATATTAACATCCGGATCTCCTGGACAGTCCTTTTTTCCCTCACTATGCAATGACTTTCTGAGAGGTTCCTGATTGCAATTAATCTGAGAGTGTTGCCTGATGAGACGGTGGTGCTTCAACATCTGACTTGCAAATATAAATAGAGATCACTTTTAGATCACGAAAATGTACAATTCCACTTGGTTGAACATTACAGTGGTATGTTCAACAGGAGATATACAAATTTATTACCATAAAAAAGAACCAAATGCAGAGGATGACTGCACTGAGCAAGCACGTTGATGTGAGATTTGATTGGTTTGAGATATATGTGAAGTGATGGGCAATTGCACTCCCAATGCATTCACGACGTGATAGAGTAGTAGATGATGTGGGTATATTTCTCTTTTTTCATCAGGTAACAGGACATTTAATGAGCACCCTCTCGACATAACAAGTCACTTTCCTTTTACTGTCCTTAGTTTCTTCGGGCAAATACTTGATGGTTTGAGATATATGTGAAGTAATGGGCAATTGCAATACCATAATTGTTGATCATGTTTTCGCTCATTGTCCTGGGAGATGAGCTGAGTAAGTTGATTTGATGGTTCTGGGGTTTTGCAACTTTGACAGAGTGCAGGAAAGCAGCATAGCCGACGGCTTACTTTCAAGATCTGTCATTGTGAAAATAAGACTACACAAAACATTTTGGGCCGTTAGTTAGATATATTGTTATCTATTTTCAACTATAAAATTGTATCCCTTTAACCCATGCACTGGTTTATTATGCAGAAGTAAAACTGAACGATCAGTGGAGGGTGGGTGGAGGTGAGGATAGCAAAGAAGTTGAATTCCAGAAAAACAGGAATCGCCGCGAGAAAGAGACTATCTACAGGACAGTCCAAGAGATACCCCCCAATCCCAAAGAGCCGTGGGACCGCGAGATGGACTATGATGACTCGCTAACACCAGTGATTTCGATTGAACAGTTACCTGATGCCGATGTCGTCCCAGAAACGCAGGTTCCTTCTAATGAAAACGCAAGAGCAGGATTGTCTTCGACGTCACAAAACAGTAACCCTGCTGCAGCAGAGCCCGATCTTGAGTTGCTGGCTGTGCTGCTCAAGAACCCGGAGATTGTTTTTGCGCTGACCTCGGGGGGAGCCGGGAACTTATCGAGCACGGATACAGTGAGACTTCTCGATATGATTAAGGCCGGAGGTGGAGCGGCTAATTTAGTTGCTGGGAATTTGAATGGACTGGGTGTCGGCGCTGGCATGGGTGGCAGAATAGAAGGGAGGGTTGAAGTGTCCCTCCCATCCCCGACGCCTTCCAGCAATCCTCCTGTAACGGTGCGTGACCTAGGTTTTTACTGCACTATGACACTAGGACTCTCGCTGACGCGCGATTTCTGCTGCTCTCGTTACCCCATTGGGCCAGTGGGAGTGATGCTATTGAAAACCACACGTACGACTAAAAGGAATCAACGAAATGAATTCATCTTCTTCTTCCTTTTCTGGGCTCCAAGTTTTGAATTTGTGAAAATGAATGCCTCAGATAGAAAAAACGGGGGTTCCACCGTGGGATTTGTCATGTGGGGCACTATTTCACGTTGGTTTGAGAGACCATCCCCCCTACGGTGATGACTGAAGAAATTACTCCCTCCCTTACTGTCTCTCTCAAAAGAATGGGTCCCACCTCTCCCATGTACAAGAAAACTGTACCATAGGAGATGGGTCAGGACAAAGTTCTTAACGCTGAAAATTCGCCACCTCGGATTGTTGTAGTGGAGTGGCATAGCATCGACGTTAAAATTACGACAGATATTTCGTAATTCTTTCTATATGGGAGTAATACTGGACAAATAATTACCAAAAATAGCAAAGTGACACCCTTCCTTTTCCCTGTTTGATGATTTTTGCAGGGTGCTTGGGCAGCAGCTGCTGTGAAGAATCCGTTTTCTAGGCACGCTTCATCTTCGGCAGCAGCGAGCACATCAGGAATTTTCCAAGGACATGCCTCCAGTTTTCCTGTTACGCTTCAACAAGAAGCGAGAACTGTCCAAAGCTCGCTGTCTCAATCAAGTCAAGTTCATGCGCATTCGATGATGGCCCCATCTCTCCAACATAGAATTCCTGTCGAGTCCGCAGCTGTTCAATCGCAAGCCCAGGAAGCCTTTGCTCCCATGAACGGAGTACTGAATCTGAGTTCGACAGGAAAAAGGGCGATGCATTCGCTTCCATATTCGGCGGTCACGTCGCTACAGCTGCAGCCGATGCAGCGGGTGCACTCATCATCGTACCCTGGTGGTCCCGGTCCATCCGCAGACACGAATTCTTCGTGGGGAGGTGGACGGGAGATGACTCATCAGTATAGTCACCCTCATTCTTATTCTCAACCTAACCAATCTAATTTTAATGCCTCGTCTCGGGCTCCCTACGAAAGAAATAACTATGCCCGGGAGGATTTTGAATCTTGGAGCCAGGAAAACAGCCCGACGAGGTATCCACCTGGAAGGAACGCCCCGGAGACGAGAGCAGTTCCTGATCGGTTTTCTGGGCCGCCGGAGAGTTCGAGGCAGGGGAGCTCCTCCGGGTACTGGGACCATAACAGGGACTATAACAGGCATGGAGGCAGGTGGCAGCGAGACTGGAGACAATGAGTTGTGGGGACATTCATGTTGTCTCGGGACTTTTTGACGGGCTCAAGTTCCCCAGGGTTGACCGATGAACAAGCATAAGAAAACCGAAACCTGGTCCAGAATCAGGAAGATGTGCACAAATTGAAATTTTTGATACATTCAGTGTGTGAGGGACAAGATCTGAACGATCAGACACCAACAACGCACAAGATCAGCGGTTGGTGTTAGTGTTGTAACCTGTGAAAATAGAAAACTCAAAAAGGGTCGAGGTTGGGTTGAAGCTGAGGGTGGATGTGGGAGGTTTGAGGTTGAAAAAAATCTGATGGGCCTTGTAAAGATTGAATTTTTATTGGAACAGCGCCATAAGCTGCAAGTCAACTGACCATTAATCGGATATTTTATTAATTTTTGAGAAGAAAAAGGGTCATTTCATTGTACATTCTGGGACCCAGCTGATCATACAAAGTAACTTGATATGACTGATCTGAAGAAATCTCCATGACATCGGAAGATCCTTGATCACTTCTGCTATAGATAGACTAAAAAGGCCTTGGGCCTTGTTTGCTTCGAGAGCTGGGCCTCTGGTCTAGCTGAACTTTCATGTTTTGGATCGCCACGATGGCATGCCTGGTCCCCGTCCAGTGGAATCGAATTGATTGAACTTGGGGAAGGAAATCGAGAGAATCTATTTATCAACTCGAATCATGATACATCTAGATCAGAATCGGATAATAATTTCTACCAAGTATGATCTTAATAGCGAATTTGCTGGTTTGGTAGGATGAGAAGATTCATGTCCGAAAGAATTTCTTAAAAAAAAAAATCCTCGAAAAATTTAGTTCTGCAGTTGTTTGACCCATAGTACGTAGTAAAGAGAAAATTATCTAAAAAGTCTTAAATCTATTGCAATTTTGCCAATTCAGTCATATACCTTTCAATTTTGCCAATTGAATCTTAAACCTTTTCACGTTTTGTCAATTGAGTCCATTCTGCCAATTTTAACCGGAAATCACTAACGTGGATGCCAGTAGCGGCACATAGTACGGCCGATGCTAATGTGGATAATTTTTTATAATTATTTTTAAAATTTAAAATCTTTTCTGTTTTTTAAAGAAAAAAATTAAAAAACTATTAAAAAATAATAAAATTGTCCACATCGTTGTCGGTCGATTCGTATCACGTAGTCACGTAGGACAAGAGGCATCCATGTCGAGATTCGGAAAAAATTGGTCCGATGGACTCAATTGACAAACGTGAAAAGTCTATGATTTAATTGGCAAAATTGAAAGTTTAGAACTAAATTGACAAAAGTGCAATAGGTTTAGAATTTTTTGGACAATTTTGCCGTAGACATGAATTCGCAACTAAATGGTAAAGGATAAGTGCACTACAAGTCCTAAAACTTGTCACAAAAGTGCGTTGAGTCCTAAAACTTGCAAAAGTTCATTTGAGTCCTAAAACTTGTCAAAATAGTTCATTTGAGTCCTAAAGTTAACACCGTTAGATTTACTAACGGAAAATGCTGACTTGCGCGACGTGTCATTTTTAATTATTTTTCTTGAGACACGTGGCGCCACGTCAGCAAAATAAAAAAAATAGAAAAAGCTGAAAAAAAAAAAAAATTATTAAAAAATGATAAGTGCAGCGCGGCCTTCCGGCGGCGACCTCTGCCCGGAGCCGCACTCGCTCATCGGGCGAGGTCGCGCCCTCCCTCGATCGAGAGTCGCCGACCCTCACCGGGACCCTCGACTCGAGGAGGCGCGACCTCGCCCCGCGATCGAGCGAGGGTCGCGGGACTCGCCGGGCCGGGCGAGGGTCGCCGGGCTTCGGGAAGGCCCGTGCGACCTCGCCGTCCTTCCCGCCACCAGGCTTCGGGAAGGCCCGGCGACCTCCGCCGGTCCTTCCCGGCCGCCGGGCTTCGCCACGGTGGTGGCCGCCGGCTGGCCACCGCCGGTTCTTTTATTTTTTTTCCTTTTTTGGTTTTTTTTTTTTGTTTTTTTTTTCAGCTTTTTCTATTTTTATTTTTATTTTTGCTGACGTGGCGCCACGTGTCTCAAGAAAATAATTAAAAATGACACGTCAGCGCCACATCAGCATTTTCCGTTAGTAAATCTAACGGGGTTAACTTTAGGACTCAAATGAATTATTTTGACAAGTTTTAGGACTCAAATGAACTTTTTGCAAGTTTTAGGACTCAAACGCATTTTTGTAACAAGTTTTAGAACTAAATTGACAAAAGTGCAATAGGTTTAGAATTTTTTGGACAATTTTTGCCGTAGACATGAATTCGCAACTAAATGGTAAACATCATAGCTTGTGTATCACTGATATATAATTATGTCGCAATTAATTCTCGACAAGATGCATCATGACATTTAACTTTTCAACTAGATTTATTATGCATAAGGTCTTTCTGGTATACAAGGCATGTCCTTCAACTCGGATTGCGGGTTGCGACATGCTTACATGAGTTCAATAGAGACACTGGAGCAATGAACTTTAACCAAAACGAAGTTTTTAATCTTTCTTGAAACAATTCTGTCGATTTTTTTTTTCCTCCTTTTCTCTTATGGCAAGCAATGAATGGATACTTGTTGCCACTTGAAATCATGATAGAATCTGGTCTAAAGTCATAGTAAAGTAATGCTTCAAAACTAGTGTTTCTGTGCAACTTCCAAAGACAATGCATGCCATAATCATTGTCTATGTCATAAGAAAGGGCAACGTGCATAAGTATGGTCTTTGAACATACACAAATCAAAGCTCTTTGTTACATTGCCCATATCTAAGTTAATAGCTACCAACTCAAACGCATTTCGTATACGGAATGAATATAGTGCACGTTTTATGAATATTAATTATTTCGACCTTCCACAAGTTCAATTTATCCAAACACCTCACATTAATTGATATGTAGGCGCCCTTTAGTATCGACGCGATTTGTTGGGGTATTTGGGGATTTTCAACTCAAGGATCATCACCCATTTGAATTCCATCAATTGCGTGCAAATCGCTCTGGTTCACTTAATTAAAAATTTTAACTACATGGTAAATGTGCTTGAGTAAGATAACGCGTTAAAAAATTAATACAACCAACAGTCATCGCAGTCCTTTTGATTACCAAACTTTTCTGTCCCTTTAATCAAGTACTCTCAAAGATGCTTATGCATTCTATCTTTTCTAACAAACACAAAGTTTTTAGGAATACGCACCACAGTACAAAAGAACAACCAACTCTCCTCCGCCTCCTCCTCCTCCTCCTTGTGAAATAATCAAGCATCCCATATTGGTTTCTCCATTGCTGAATCGCCATGAGAGAGCTGCTGAGCAAAATGACCCATCATTGCAGGCAATCTCTGCTGGCTCATCCCCTCCATCTCCATTCTCTGCTGATGTTGCTGTTCATGTAAATTCCCCAAGTGTCGCGACCCTCCAAGCCCCAAAAAATCGAGCGTCGTCACGCCATCGTTCTTACTATTGCTACTGCTGTTATTGTTATTACTATTCCCTCCGAACGTTGTTGGTCCTATCGGAACATTCTTGTCTGACGGGGTCCTTCCTTGCCCGAAGCTCGTCAAGCTACTGTCTTCATGATCCACCACCCCACTAGGAGGACTCTTCATGTTATGATGATCTGTGCCCATTACGAACATGCTCCTGAACATGCCCATTTCGGCACTCATCATTGCATTAGTACTCTCGATGACATGCGGCATTGGGCTGTGGTGGTGGTCGTGTGGGTTGCTCTTCTGCAGGAGCTGGTTGAACTGTTCAGGGTGGGGCGGTGGCGACTGGAACCCATGATGCGGATGATGGTTGAATGAAGCCGTGTGCACGTTGTTACTGTGATGCTGATGCGGGACATTGCTGACGCTGTACTGTGACATCAATGGCGGCGGTCTGATGGGAAGAGGAGGAGCAGAGCTGGTTGGGATGAGTTGTGGCTGTTGCTGTTGCTGTTGCTGGTCAGGTCCTGCCATGAAGCTCTTCTGGTGCATCATGGGTGAGTTGATGCTGTTGCTCGCGGTCGCGCCCATCTGGGCCGCCTTCTGCAGCAGTGCAGTTGCTGACATGTGGGCTGAGGAGGCACCGCCTGCTGCCAGCAGGCCACCACCACCTGCCTTTGCTTCTTGGAGGTAGTTGAAGCCACCGGATGAGGTGTTGGAACTGAGCTGGAGGCTCGAGGAGGAGGAGGAGATGGCAGCACCCCTCGGGCCACCGAAGAGCGTGCCTGAGGTCGTCGAGAACATGCCAGGAGGCGACATCATGCTCATGCTGCTGAGGTTGCTCGTGTTGGGCTTGAAGGGCAAGGGGACGAGGTCTTGGGGGAGGGACTTGAGGGGGTTTTTCGAATCGAATGTGGCATTGAAGTCGTTGAGGAACATGGGCGAGTTGGAGGAGTTGGTTGTGTTGATCATGGGCATTGATGAGGGCATGAGGTCATGGTTAGGCATCTGTTGGTGGAGGCCTTGGTTCACCTTGTTGTTCTCTTCAGCGAGCGCGTCGCAGAAGGCGCGGTGGGTGATGAAGCTGTCTCTCCTGCAGTGAAAAATGTGTGAATAGTAAAGGAAATATTCAACTGTCAAAAAGTGCAGTTGCAATTTCATTTCATGGCCTTAGTGTATACTTTATATGATTTCGGTAAGTGAGGTGAATTATACTTTCAATTCTGATGGGTGTCTAAAGAAGTGGGATAGTGAGTCGATTCTTTCAGATAATATCATATGAAGGGGCAAATTTTTCACTTTTAAGAAATTAAACTTTTATAAACCTTCTTAGTGCTAGTGAAGTCCAATTTTAGTTTTCTATATCTCGTTCACTTCGTTTAATTTTCCGAAGGAAAATATACTATATATCTGTAGGATAGAAACAAGTGTTTCAGCATTGCATCACCCCTAGTTCTAACATGAGAAAATATTTGTGTGCATCATTTAATGGACTTGTGCAAATCTGATGTGGCGTCACTATTGCATGCAATATTTTCTCGAGGGGAGAGAGAGACTTTCAAAGGGATTTTCAAAATGTTCTTACAGTGGGTCCAGTGAGAGACACGTGTCGATCGTTCAATGGACTTGTGCAAATCTGATGTGTTACACGCAATATTTTGTTGTTCTAACATAGGACATATCGAAAGGCTTCACAAGGTCAATGGCAAGGTTCAAAGAAACCCCAAAAAAAGTTTGCGTATGTTATTTTCCATCGCTTCTGAAAATTATGTTTTCACAAAAGAATATGTAATCCTTGAGATAATGTGTCCTATGGAAGAAGTAGCGGGAAGAAGTTCGTGATTCAAAAGATCGTTTTATAGAAATTACACTACTCGGACAAAATATATATATCCCTGTTTGGTCATAGCTAAACCATTCATCCTATCAATAAAACTCAAGAATTAAATTGCAAGTAACATATAAGTGGGAAACTTGTCTATCAAAAGAATCATCAAACTACCATAACTGGGTCAAAAGTGGAAGTATGTCAGATTTAGTTTTTCTCACTAGCATATATCTTCTGGGATTCCAAGGGTAGAATTAAGGAGAACATCTCTACCATTATTATGGCTATATTTCTCACTTGTATGAATGTATCTATCAAACAATTCTTGATTATCCACCAAACAATGCATGCACATGCGATATTGATCCACAAAAGAAGTTTAGTACGAAACCTGGAAAATATGGTTCCGCAGTCGCACTTGTATTCCCGAGTCCCGCAAGTCTTCTGGTGTGCCTTCCAGTCGGACTGGACTGCGTACTTCTTTGAGCACTTGTCACACTTCCACTTCTTCTCACCGTGCTTGCGGCTGTAGTGCTTCTTGATTCCTGTGAGGTCCCCGAGAGCGCGAGCTGGGTTGTGGTGCACACACGTTGGCTCTGGGCAAATGTAGACCCTCTTCTTGGCCTCGTTAGGCTGCCTTTGCCTGAGCTTCCATGGGAGGTTATGCCCTCTTCTGTGCAGCTGAAGGTTCTGGTCTCTTTGGAAGCCCTTGTTGCAGATCTCGCACACAAAACGATTCGTCGCCATCAGCGTCGTTGGAGATAGAGCAACAACTTCAGCATTTGGGTCTATAAATGACAAAAGAACAAGAGGACATTTTATAAATAGGAAAGAAAATTGAGTCAACAGAGATTTTCTTTCACAAAAGCAGCAATAGTACTCTTAGCAGGCATGTTAGGTTTGAGGAATGGGATAAAGATAGAATAAATCGGGAATAGTACTGAAATAATTGTTTGGCTTATTTCGGAACCTTTAAAAGAAGATACAGCAAGTGCTCAGATATATTACATGATCTTCTGCTGTATAATACTACTAAAAATTGATCAAATTGGTTAGAAATAAAAAGTAAGACCTATGAAACATTATCGAGTCAATAGTTATCATTTCTAGCAAAATTCTTGATCAGTCTCTGACTTTACTTGAGCTAAATCAGTCCTTCATTGATCTGCACATCGTGCAAATTATTTTTGGTATCTTTCGTGCTAATAAGTACCTTTCATTAGGAGTATATTTTGACATCCACTCATGAATCACATACATAACTTCACCTTGTTTGAGAAAGCATACGACTAATACAGGATCAGCAACATATGTAACCAGTTTCCAAGGGAGTGGATGAGTTTATTGCCTGGTGTCCCCGGCAGATTCCTCTTCTTCTTGACCGGCTGTTGCTGTGAGGTGGAGCTGCTATCGTTGGTCGTGCTGGAAGGTTGCGAGTTCGGGCCAAGAAGATGGCCTTGCAACTTTTGTTGTTTCTCATGCTGGTGGACTTCCTCCCCAGTGTTTCCTGAAGAGAAGCTCCCTTCTTCACCTGTGAAGTTTGACATTTTTGGAAGAGGTGCGTGGGGTTTGATCTCGAGACAACTACTTTAGGGCTTTTTGTCTCCGTCTCTTCAAAAAATCTGTTTGCTTTCTTCCTTATTTGTTGTTGTTGGTTCTTGCTAAAAGGAGGGTTTGTTTTGTGATGATGAGACCAAGACAGGGAATTTGATCATGCTAGAGGGAGACAAAGTTGAGGGAGTTTCTCCATTTCCAGACGAGAAAGAAAAATGGTTTTTTGGATAGAATTATTTGGTATCGTGTGGGAACATGTTCTTCTTTGGCTTTATGTAAGCATATATATAGAAGTTGGAAGAGACAAACAGTTGCCCTAAAATATACCTTATATGAAATTATGTGATATCACCGCTAATTTATCTAAAAATTCTTTCGGTAGTTGGTGTTGTCTTAGTGCTATAAGCACTTGAACACCCCTTCTCGCGTGTAAGTTGATAGTTTAACATGATATTCCTAGCGCGGAAGTAAATTTTAGGGGTGATCGGTTCCAGGGTGGGTTGGGTCCAGACCTGGAACCTGAAACCAACCTTGTTATAACCGGTTCTCAATTTTTGGAACCTGAAACCAACCCTGTTTTCACTTAACCCTGTTTTGGAACCGACCCTATTTTTCCGGTCCAGTTTCAGGGTCTACCCAAGAACCTGTTTTTTTTTTGTTCCTTTTTCCGGTTTCATTTTTTTCCAACAAAATAATATAGGTAGCAATGAAACGATTCAAAGTAAAAGATGAATAACAAAAACCACTATCCGCCAAAAGTAACAATCCCCAAAATGAGCAATTGAAATTACAATCCATCGAAATCAACAATCCAAAAGCACTACGTGGCAAGACATAGTCCAATCACATAAATCTTTAAGAGTCACATTTCTAGGGAATCTGTTCAACATGTTTAGCTCTTTATTTTGCGCCATGATGAGAGAACTCCTCACTTTTGTTTCCGAATGAAATATCTTGAAAGGAAAATCAAGAGACTTAGTAGTAAAGCATCTGCTCTCACTATAGAAATATCTATATATCTCATCTGAATCACACAATATTTTGATGACTTTAAGGGCCGTGCTGTTTCGCTCATAGTTGTGAAACAGATCCCAATATTAAACCGGAAACCGGTTCTAAAACCAGTGAAGTAGGGTAACGTGATCTAGGATTTTTACTTTTTCTTACATTATCTCAAAACCGGTTCTAAAACCGGTTCGGGTTGGTTTTTACTTGGAACCGGAAACCGGACCGGTTCTAACCGGTTCCCAAAAAATGGAACCGGTTCTTGTTAGAACAGGTTCCCGGACCTGTTTTTCGGGTGGGCCGGTCCGGTTTCCGGGTAAACCCGGTCCGGTTGCACACCCCTAGTAAATTTCACATCATCAAGTAATTCAAGGAATAATAAAATTTGAATGAAACACTTTCTATTTCTTTACTATGTAAAAGTTTTAGTACAATTTTCCACTGTTTGAAAGCTTAAACTGATATATGGAAATGTACGTTCAATTGTTTTTAAATAGTTTAATACAAGATATACCAAGATTGGTTTACAATGGTGTATTGGGTAACGTGGTAGTTTTTTTTTTTGGGTCGAAAACGTGGCAATTTAGAAATGCACATCATTTAAGCAAATGGTTCGTATATTTGACAAACACTAAAAATTTGCAATCGATTTTATAAATAGTTTTAGTACAAATTGCACTATTCTTATTCGAAGACTATTAGGCTTAAGTTAATAAATAGAGGGAAGGCCATTGAAATCTCATATTCAAGAAATGCAAGACACAACCTTTAACATCCCGTTACACGTGCAAAATTAGATTAAAAATGTGTGAAGGGTGGGAGGTAATATGCATGCAAAATAAACTTAGGGCTTGAAAGATATAGAATTGGGCTATGATATCATAATAGAATGTCCAGTCGAAAAGCTTTAATTCCTTGCAAAATTTTTCGCTCTATGTGAGCAATTGAATCAATAATGCCCTCATTTTTTTTGTGTCTTTTACTCTCTCTAGAGTGTTGATAATTCTTACTTGGGACCCCACCCATCTGGATTCTAAGCATATTACAGATGTTGGATTATTACAAAGCAGCCAACCATCTATTTTTTGGTTTTTTGGGTAAACATAGAAGCCTTAAAAGGTAAATTGAGAGTGAATTCACTCGCACTCACGCCTTTGTTGTTCATGGTTCATAAATTGTTCGCTACTTTCAAATTGCTTCTTGAAGTGTAATGTACTCCTTTGTTCTGGTGAAGAGAGTCTACCCTTTACTGGCACAAAGACGATTGGCAAGGCGTTCTGATCTATACTCATGATGAAAATTTATTGGCTAAGCTACGTACATATAGAGTTATGTACAATAGAAAATTTATTAGTGGTTTTTGGGACTCTTGCCTAAATTTATATTTGTATTTATATATAAAACTATAATTATGTATGTTTTAAAGATTGCCTCACATCATTTAAATCCATGTTGTAATAGGTTCTGTTTATTTATGCAGTATTCATCCACCTAATGACAAGATATTTGGTTGAAATTTCCATTAGCTTGCTTTTTTTAGTGCTTTAGAGAGATTCACATAAATCTTTCATGTTTTAGTAAAAACACAGTTAATATTGTTTCGAAAGATAGGATACAAAATGCAATTATTTTGAAGTTCTTCTATTCGTTCATAGGATGTATACCTTCCATTGCAATTTTATGCAAGATTGACTTATTCAAATACTTTATGCTTGGCAAATCACATCACAACATCATTTTATTGAGCATAGAGGAAGCACTCAGAAATTACAATAATCGTTCAGAGGTGTATTCCACCAATGAGTGCAATGATCAACATATCACCATATGGTTTCTCTCGTTAACCATTTATCTTTCTCTAAGTTCACTTGGTCAAATATTTTGTAGCTCAAATGAGTACTTCTGGCTTTTCCTATAAAAGTTTGATTTTTCTCAATTTTTTAACAAATGATGAGTTATTTGACTGTCTGGACTACTTTTTTTGGATTTTCTTTTCATTAGCCTCCACATTCTAAATTAGAAGTTCTCTAAAGGTGAATTCTCCACAAATTCTTTACATATGGATTTTAAATTTATTTTTTCTGCGTCTATCTTTCATTTATTAGCTTTTCAAAATGGATTGCAAAAGAAAAAAAAATAAGAAAAGGAAGAAGGTGGACTTCTGCTCTGTCTACGGAAATACTTATATAGTCATTAGGGTTGCGTACAGAAGCAGTAAAAGTCATCGAAAAATAATCTTGCAATAGTCTCAAGCATAGTCTAATGATATGACCATACTTTGATTAAATGAGATTTTCAATCAAACGTACGTTTGTATAAACAGGTTTAGCTTCCACCTTTGATGCAGCTCCAAACAAAGAAAAATAATTGAAAAAGAGACTTGGTGATGACTATTAAAAGTATAAGATCATTATCGAGTGCAAAACTAATGATCTAATCAAATGTTGGATGGTGTAAAGTGTAACTTCTTAAGACATGGAATGATAGAAACAATTATTGTTATCCAAGGATATTTCAAAATCTTTGATTGGGATATCTAAGTTCTCTGGTAAACCACTTAGTGACTTAGGAGAACATGGTTCTTTATCTCGTAATTAATTGTTAAAATTTCATGTGGGGATTACATTTTTTCAGATAGGTCATGATTTCATTAACTTACGTATCTAAAAATGAATTAAAAAAGTTAATCATGGAATACTCATGTTGTTAGTTCTATTGGTCCAACTAAGGAGGGGCCAGATGTCAACTCTTTAGAGGCGCCCTCTCAATGCACCAAAAATTACTTTCTAATATTTCAGATTTACCAAAGGAAAGTCGTCTAATGATAATCAAAGGTAGAATTTCTTGTTCCATGACTAATCTGATCAAGATACATTTATCGTTAAATATACAAGAAATTCAATTAATTTAATGTGATAATTGAAGCTTAATTTGTCACTACTTACTAGACAAGTATGTAATTAGAGGGACATACGGTGCGGCATTCTGCTTGTCTTGATGGGTTCGAACGGCCACAAGCGACCAAACAAGTGAATGTCATTTTAGTAGCAAAATATTGATGATGATATGTAAGCCTTGTTGTTCTTTGAAAATTCCAAATTAAATTGATTGATTAAGAGGTCACATCATTATGAAAGCGCTCTGCAGTGGTCATCGGGGAATTACCTCAAACAATACAAACATTAAGTCTAATCTATTTTACTCTTCACCGAAGAAGTTTTCGTGAAATTCAGAAGAAAAATCAAGCACGATCGACCTTTATTAGTATGGTAATGGACTTAGTTAGTAGTGCTACATTCTTTACGTGGTCACAGGGTCACATCCTTTATGTTCATGTTGGGTTATATCCTCCTTTTGGGGTATGTCCAAGGTAAGATGATTTGTAATCATGCAGTTCATATGCTTTTTTGAAGAAAAAAAATCATTGGTTCGTCAATAATGTTCCACCACAAAGTTAATTAGCTTATATTTCGTGTCCTGACGAATGCAACATGAGCTACTTACAATTGTGTCCAAAATCACTTAAACCCCACGATGTCTAGTCTCTGTCTACTACAAAGGAAGATGTCAGTTCAAATGCATGTCCCATGCATGTGGAACTTGACGTTGCAAAAAGTCCTGACTCCAAACTCGGACAGAAGAGAGTCAATCGGAGATCTGATGTGTATTACACCTGCTACAGCACAAGATGGTTTGAACCCATTTGTCTGATGTATAGAGTTAAAATGAGTCTGCGCCTGAAAAGTTAAAAATTTCAAGAACACAACCTATGTGCTGACAGGCTTGTGCTAGGGTTTAGGGTTTCCTCTTGAAGGGTGTGTGGTTCAGGGAAAATGAATATACATTTTAATTGAGAGAAACATGCTCGTCCTTCAGACGTGGTCAATTCAACCACAGGCACCAGAAACGACAAGCCACTCGGCAATAAAAAGAGGGACAACAAGGAGACATCAATCCCTATATCAGACAACCAGCAAAATCCTAAAACTCCAGTCAAGAATATGTGCTTCGAAGACGGTTGGATGGTAGATTCTTCTCCTCCATTTGATAATAATTAGACGCAACAAGAAAATCGCCATGTTATCATCGACGAACGTCGATGTTTTTGATGATCTGAACACCAATACAACAACTCCATGACAACAGATCTCCAACATTCATACGCTTCCAATTAGTTTTAGCGTGGATCTGAATGATTATTTAACCAGGGTTTTTCTTTTTTAATGGTTTATATGAGGACGAAGCAGCATTTGGATGATGACAAGATTACAGTTGAATGGGGAATTCATAGTGCTTGGTTGACATAGACAAACTATCTTCTTGGATGATACCAACACAAAAGACAGGTCACGGCAACTTTTTTGAGCTGATGACAATGACTAAATCCTAAAGAAATAGTAAATGATGGGTATATCTAGTCCAATTATTGATGGTAAGGCTTTTTTTACAATTATAATTACGGAATGTTGAATGGGAAAGAAGATACTTTAGGATCTAGACATCATGTGTAATGCACGGACCGACTAATTCCTTAATTACCTCGCTAACATAAAAGAAATAGTATTTATAATGGACTTGAACCAGCCGGTTTAATTGGTTCAATCAATAACTGGTGACCTTTCCAGTTTGGTTTAATTCCTAGCCCCGAACCTAGTTGAAAATTCGGGAAATTAGTTCAATCGGGTTCGAGGGATTTTCATATTGTAATAGAATTTGAAACATTCAAATTATGGTTCAATTAATTTCCAAGGACGCATGCTAATTACCCGTCCTTATATATCGAATAAGACTATACCTATAGGATGGCAGGCATGACTTTCAAGGATAATAAGATGAAGTGACATTGTATTTTAAACACACAATTGTTTGATCCAAATCAAGCACTTAACCACTTAATCAACCATTTAGATAAAAGTGAAAGCCCAAAAGTCTAGCCCGGAAGCATTTAGCACAAATAGTCTGGGCTAGGATTTTGGGCTCATTCTTTTTTCACATTTTGGGCTGGGCTAGACATTTGAGCTTCATTGTGTGAAGCCCAAAATGGGCTTGGCCTAGACCGACCCGATTTTCTTCATATAATTTCTAATATTTCTAACAACATTTGATTGATGTTTTTTCGCGAAATGCATAAATAAAATTTTACAACTGAATTAATTATCTTTTTATATTATCGAATTAATTATTATATTTTGGTATTGAATTAATGAAATGATTTATTTGATGTAAAATATTGCAAAAAATAATTTCGGGCTTAGCCAGACCCTAACAAGCCCAAAATTTTCGGGTCGGTCTCTCTAGGTTCATGCTTGATTTTGGGCTTGGGGTGTCCAAGCCTGAAAGTTTTGGGCCATGCTAGTTTTCAAGAGTAAGCCCAGCTCGTTTACACTGTTACCGTTAGATGTTGACGTCTAATAATTGGATTATGTTATTACTTCCGGTTGTCTAATGAGAAATCGAGAGAATACAACGATAATGTTGTTGACACCTATTTTTTTTTTTAATTTTACCCAAAATTAATTATGTAAAAATTTAGGAGTTAATGTCCTTAATTCCTAAAACAAAAAAAATTATTTAATTACATTGCATATAGACATTAGGCACATTTGCATTCATAGGTAGACATGGCCACGGTTCCGGTTCGTGGCCACGTATGAACCGGCGGTTCCGGGCCGGTTCCGGTTCCGGTTCGTAATTTAAAAATTAATAAAATAAATTATAAAATAAAAATTGCAGGCCTGGTCCTCCGTCGGTCGTCGCTCGGGCTTCGCGGCCTTGGCCACGGTGGCGGAGGCAAGGTTCAAGGCGGCGAGGAGATGAAGCGGGAGACGGGGGCGGCGGCGAGGGGGAGAAGGAGGGGGACGGGGACGGGGACGGGGACGGGGACGGGGAGGAGGAGCGGGGGGTCCTCCTCCTCCGGGGTCGGGAGGAGGGGAGGAGGAGGGGGCGTCGGCGTCGGCAGCTGCGGCCATGGGCAGCGGCGGGGGTCAGATCTGGGGAGACAGGGGGTGGGCGGAGGAGAAAAGGGGAGGAGCGGAGGAGTGCGAGGGCGGCGGGGTAGTGCGGGGGAAGGAGGAGGGGGCGGCGTCGGCAGGTGCGGCCATGAAGGGCAAAGGGGCGACGGTGGCGGGGGTCAAATACTGGAAAGACGAGGGCGGGCGGAGGAGAAGAAGAAGAAGGAGAAGGAGAAGAAGAAGATGCAGAGCACAGAGAGAGAGAGAGAGAGAGAGAGAGAAGGAGAGAAGGGCAGTACGAGGCAGTGAGGTGTATGGACCGTATGCAAATGGCGAAAGTGTAGAGAGAGAGAGAGAGAGAGAGAGAGAGAGAGAGAGAGAGAATCTAGCTTTTTTTTTTTTTTTAACGGCCCATAGACCACGGGTCAAATTCTGACCGAACCGCGGCCCGAGGCCAACGGGCCGTCGGTCAAACCGCGGTTTGACCTAACGGGCCGGTCCCGGGCCAAAACTGGCCCGTGGCCATGTCTATTCATAGGATCTATTAGATCATATTTTCTTTTTAAAAAAATTAGTTAATTTAAAAAAAAAAATCGAATCGGCCCCTGCCGGCCGCTCCCTTTTCTCCTCCTTTTTTCCGCGCGAGCTGGGCCCGGCCCGGTTTGCCCCCCCTCTCCACCTTTGGCCTGGCCCTGCTCCCTCTCTCCTCCTTCCTCCCCTGCAGCCACGATTGGCCGCAGCCTGGGACAGACGCGGAGAAGTCTCTCTACCATGCAAGCAGGCCACAAAAGTCAAGGAAGCGTAGTAGGTTGGTGCAAAGCATTGAATGGACGACTTTCGCGGCAGAGGCCAGTGGTCGGTGGCGGCTATATAAGCCAACGAAGAGGAGAGAATGGGGTGGCAAAAAACAGAGAAGAGAGAGAGAGAGAGAGAGAGAGAGAGAGAGATTTTGAGAGACTTAGAGAGAGACAAAGAGTAAAAGGGTGAGTTGAGAGTTTGTAGGGTCTGAAGAGGAAGCCAGACGAGCCTTCCCGACGAGCATACAGCGCCGGCGAACCCCAAGACGTGCCTCGACCGGTAAGTCTTCTCGGCCCCCCTGTTTTCCCCTGTTTCTATTTGCAGGTTGGCTAGAACTCGCGCCGACCGTTTCGCGCGAATCCTAACCCATGCCGTCCCTTCTTCCGGTCTAGACTCGTTGTCGGAGGCGAGTTGTGGCCGCCAGAGCTGGCCATTACCCCGAGAGAGATTGAAGTTCCTCTGTTTCGGTCATGCACTCCATCTATTCGACAAAATGCCTGAATGAAATTGTTTTGTCTCGGTCCTCGGCTGGCGATTTAAGAGCTGACCGGTGACCTTTGATCTCCTGGGTTGGCTTTGTGATGGCCATTAGAGGCCGGATAAGGTCAAAGTATGACCTAAGTTGCCGGTCAAGCTCCGACCGACGTTTGGGCTCAACGAGCTCCAATCGGGACTTGGCCGGCAACCATCCCGGTCAGTCGTCCAATGGTCTGCCATCCCCTAATCTCCTCAGAAAGGCCGGGCGAAATAGGCGGCAACTTGCCGGATTTCTGCCCGGCTGTTGGTCCCCCGAGCCTAGAAGACTCGGGATTTGGCCTGAATTGGCCTGCAGATCCAGTCAAACCGATTTGTAGGCTATATAGAGCCGGTTCAATCGGGTCAAACCAGCCCTATTTCGTCATTTACCATCGGACCGGGCCCTAACCTGGCCCGATCCGGTTCAGGACCCGAGTCAACGGCCCGGGTTGACCCCCTTGACCCGGTTCGAATCCAGAGATCCAACCTGGGTCAACGAGTTTAGGTCAGGTCCGTTGACCTGGGTTGATTCTGACTCGATCCGGATTAGCCGGCTCGACCCAATTGAATATTATATTAATATTATATTCTTTTTAATTAAAAATATATATTTTTTAAAAATAAATAATAAAAAATCGAAATTTTTTTTAGGAAATAGTTTCGAAATTAGTATTTTAAAATAATTTTCTAAATTATTTGATTAATAATTACGTCTAAATCGGATAAGCCTATAAGGTTATGCAGTAGGAGTTTGGATGTTATTTTTACTACTGTTGTATTATTATTAGATATTATTATTATGCATGCTAATTCTAATCAGTATATGATTGCATAAATTGTCATGTGTTGAATGTCGTATCCCTTGATTGTTAATTGTTAATATTTGTGCACTCGTTTGTTCACCTCACATGTTAGGAGATAAAGGTCCTAAAATCAATTCAAGTTGTCTAATAAATATTTTCTGAAATGAACAGGATAAAATGTACCAAAAGGGCACTAGTCACTCAACTAGTATTACCAAGTTCCCGAACTCATTTAATCTCTGATTCGTAGGAGTAAGGCAATTTTCCCGTCACCTTACTTGAGTTTCTAATCGACCCACCTCAAACTGATTAGTGACGACTCTTAGATAAAAATCACTTCCAGATTAAAAACCTAAATCATAAGTCACAATATGATATAGGCTTGGGAGAGCCCGAGTTAAGTCCTAAACCTAGACTTAGTGTATACTCAGGCAACACCACTTAACCAAAGGTTGGTTGCGACAAATGTGTTATAAACTAATCGACGTGCGAGTGATAATAGATATGTTGTATAATCACGGGAAAAAGGGATAAACATGAAATGAGTTATCAACCGAAATACTTTAGCTAAAGTGTAATACCATAAGTATTCTAAATGTGTATAATTTGTTTTGCTGAAAAAGAATAGATTGTTCTCTATAAGTTCAGAAAGCTTAGGTACAATGAGTGAAAGTTGTATTGAACATCACGAAAGTTGTATTGTATTCTTTCAAAAGTGATTATGGGCCTCATATTAGATTTGGGCTTGATCCAGCATAAGACTATCAAGAAGATAGGCTTAGTGGGGACTTTGTTTAGGGCCCAAAAATTAGGATTATCGATCTCGGCCTCTGATTAAAGAGCTGTTTGATGGTTAATCACAGGGCTTAATTTAGACGAGGGTGAGGTTTTACTCAAGTAAGATAAATTGATTTTGATTGATCTAAAGCCCAAGAAAACATTTGAAGTAATGCATACCGAGTACTGGCTATGACTTCCTTTGTGCAGATACTTTCAGGTTCATCTATTTTGCGAATATTGTCCTTTGTTAGAAAATATTTTCGAATTATGTTACTGTCAGGACTTAAATATCACTTTAATCTTGCAATTTGTGAGTTCAGTCCTTCAAGTTCTTATCGTTCAATTCAGTAATTTATATTTTATCAATTTATAGAATCAAGAGTCCTTCTCTCATGTACGTTATTAGCATTGTTAAATTGCTGATGTGGCAATTTTGAAATGGAAAAAATTTCAAACTCGCGGCATTGCTATGGCACCACATCAGCAAATCGAGAGAGAGAGAGAGTATACCACGCTTTTGTTTATTTTCTCATATTCATCCCCGTAGTTCCTATCTAATCACTAGAAATTTTTTAGCGGAAATTTTTAACAGTTAGTAGCATTGATGGTTAAGATGGATATGAGAAAGTAAACAAAAAAATGGTACGGAAAATCTCTTTTGAACGTTGCTATTGAACCACTGTAGTTGCCCCAGTGGCCACCCTTCTCACATGAGAAGCGAAAGGTGGGGAGTTTAATTCCCCACCTTCTCGGAGGGGCTGAGGGTGGGGACACGTGAGTGAGGGAGTAGGCTTCAAAACTTGTGTACAGCATATAGTGCACACAGTGGCTTGTAAAATAGTAATACGATAGAACCAGACAAAAAAAGAAAAAAACGAAAACCGTTGCTGTTGTCGATTGTTTCATAGACTCAAATCGAAGTAATTAAAATTCCTTGAATGCCATTGTAGAGGGGCATCGGTGATGCGATCATTCTAATAAGTAATGGTTATAGATTAAATAGAACATTTCATTGCAGGTGTGCAAACATTCTACGGTCATGTTTAGAGGGTTAGCGACATGATCTGTCTTTTCCCACCATCTTGCCAATCCAAAAGAAAATGCTAAATGCCTGTTTAGGCTAACCTTACCGATTCTCTTACAGTTGAATTGGTTTTTGACTTCCGAAAAGAAACAGTTTTGAGACATTCGTTGACCTTCCTAATTTAGGCTCCGTCTGCTTCGTGAAAAATGAAGGATTTGGAAAAAAAAATTTCTAAAAATGATCGCCAGAAAAGCTTTAGACATGTTGAACTTTCACCTGTTAAGGATTTTGTCTGTCTTGAGAAAGGATAAGTTTTTGGCCCCAAGCTAACCTCATACGACATCTTGTATCAACTCAGCTGCTATCATATCCAAATATGACACTGATCGCTAACCTGGATAACAAAACATGGTTTTGAAGGCAAACGATATTTCCACAGCACAATAGTATTCTTCCCCTACTTGTCAAAAGTCCCCATTTTCATAGATTAATTTGCCCTTAAAACTCAGAAACATTCTTCATGAAGATTCTTGAACATTACAAATAAGGAAATATCGTCTACCAAATTGAGTAAATAATCAAAGAAGTCTATTCTTTCTTCTTCTTTTTTTCTTTTTAATTCTAACATTTTCTGTTGTTCATTAGTGATATTTAACCTTGTTCTAACCTACAGGCAACAAAATCTGGTCATATTACTTTCAAAGTTATTAAAAAAACAAAAATTTCAATTTTTTTATCTGAACATAAATTATTTGGTATAAATCGTAGTGATGATACTTTTGTTATTAACATTATTTTTTATTCAAATCAAGTGAATCCTTTATTACTTTAAATTATATATACTATTTTACTAATTATATGTCCTTGAGTTTTCCATTCTCATATTTACTATAATAAGTTATATCATTTAATGGTATTTTTCATTAATTTTACTACAATTTTTCCATTTAAGGCTATATTTATTGAGTGTTGACACCTAAATTTTGGAGACCCAATTAGTCGTTCATTGCATAAAAATTAGGAATCGATCCCGGTCCCTAGAAAAAAATTTAGTTAAATTGCATATAAATTAGAAGCATTTGAATTAGTATTTAGGCCCATATAATTGCATTTTACATTAGGCTGACAGTGGCGAATGAACTTGAAGTTAGCAGCGTGAGTCTAGCTCGCACATCAAGCAATACTCAGCCAAGCTAAGGAGATAGGGGCCGAAAATTTCAAGGGTAAAAGCGGTCTAGGTTGTCTTAATTTGAGCTCAAATCAGCACATTAAACTTTAATTAAAGAAGAGCCCGAAATAATTTAGCCCACTGAGAAATTAAATAGAAAAACCAGGTTAAAGCCCATTATATTATAAAAGGCCAGCCAATTAACCTAGGTTTAGATTATAAATATGTCGTTATACTACTTGGGATAATGGAGCGTTCATAATTTTCAGAACACACAAGAGTGAAACACGTGAGTAATAGTGAGAGCTAGAGAGAGAGAGAGAGAGAGAGAGAGAGAGAGAGAGAGAGAGAGAGAGAGAGAGAGAGAGAGAGAGAGAGAGAGAGAGAGAGAGAGAGAGAGAGAGAGAGGGACCGGCCAAGTTCTGCTCCCGCGCGTGCCCGTGCCGTTGCTGCCGTCCGCGCCCGGCCGACTGCGTTCACCACTCGACCACCTGCGCCCGTGTGCCCTGCCGCACCGGCCCGCTTGCTGCTACTCCCGCTCGACCAACCCGCTTGCTGCTGCTCCCGCTCGGCGTCGTCGTCGCCGTTGCCGTGCCCCACCACTGCCCGAGGACCAAGCCGTGCCTGTCTGTGCCCTTGCAGCTCCGCTGAAGTACTACACCCGACGAGCCCTATTGCTAATCACCCTGCCGCTGCCGCCCCATGTCCAACCGTGCCAAGCTATCCCCGGTCGTGCCTGACGCGCCCGCTGCCCGTTGAACCGAGGCTCGAGCCCGTGCCGCCGCTGTGTCCCAGTCCCACCGTCGCCGGTTCCTCGCCGTCGGCCACCGTCTCGATCCGCGAACCTGAGCCCCATCCGAGTTCGAATTGGAAATATCCGCAAATTAGGTAAGATCATTATTCGAATATTTTTAAATATTTAATTTCCTGATTTTCGGATATTTTAAATATTTTGTGAATATTCTGTGGATTGCTAGATATTTTAGGGATAATGTGTACTATATCCGCAATATTCGAAAATACCCCAAATTAGGAATTTTTTTCTAATTTAGCAACGTACCTGGACGACTATCTGACCTCAACCCCAAGGTATGATACGCGATAGTGCAGAAGATTGTTATCTTAGCCATAACCACTTGGATACGATAATATATCTTATTTGCTTTCCAAATTCAAACGGTCGGCTTTCCATCGATATTTATGACTATATAGATATGATCGTTAGCTCGAATCGTTTTCCCAATTTGAACATGATAAATAAACTTTGCGGATTGCATGGATTGTTTGAATGTGATTGCTATCCTTTGTTTGATTGCCTTATTTTTTAAATAAAAGAAAATCCAAAAATATTAGTTAGGATTTAAGTTAGAAATATTGCATGTTTAGGGTATCCTGGGTATATCTAAAAGATAGGATATTTTTCTAATTAAAATTGGGATTTAGGGTAGCTTATTTCCTAGTTTAAATTAGGGATTATTCTAGTCTTAATGGATTATTTAGGATATTTCTGGTTTCGAATTTTCATAAAAGTATTCAAAAAGAGGTCATTTTAGAATAAGTTAGAGTGTCTTTCTAGAATAGATTGCATGTTATTTTAGGTGTTTTTATTATTCCGAACTTTAATGAAAAATACCAACAAAAAAAAAAACATCATTTGCCTATCATTAGAAGTAGGTCATATCGTCGCATGACATATAGTTTGCATGTTAGGTTTCATTAATCGCATGTCATATTTCGCACGTTATTGCCTGTAGGTTAGTTTTCATTTAAATAAAGAGAAAACCCTAAACAACACATTGATTGAAGTGCTTGTTAATTAGAAATCATAATAGGACTGTCTGTGTGATTTTCTAGCTAACAATACAGATGCTTATATTGATAAAAGGTATGTTGTCCTACTAAACTAGTAATTTATTTACTACTTTATGGGTGTTACATTAGTGGATTGCGCATCCGCATGGTCACCTTGCATGTTAGTGAATAGGTAATAAAATGGATCCAGACTGCCTACTCAAACATATTTTTTAAAAGAAAAGGTACTGAAAGGGCGTTAGACTAGCTCTAGCGTAACCAAGTCTCCAAATTCAAAATCTCTGGTTCGTAGGAATAAAACATATCTCCTATGTTTTATTTGAGTTTCTAATTGACCCACCGCAAAATAGATTAGTGGCGACTCCAGCATGAAAACATTTGCATGTTAAAAACTTAAATTCTAAGTCGTGAATTGGTAGGGCTTGGGAGGGCCCGAATTAGGTTTAAACTTAATAATCCATTAGCCGAACCTTAGATAGTGCACCCCGAGGGTAGGTCGCGACACTAAGAACAATACGTTCACTTAATAAAATAAGCTATAGTTAGAATTGTAAATATTACTTTGGTAATAAGGGGCTAGTTTGTTTGATTTTCTATTTTACTCCATTGAAAAACCTATATTTAGTTTTAGTAATAAGTAAATTTAATCGTAACAAAAACAACATTTGCTTTAGTCGCACCACTGTCACTGCCACATGATTGAGTATGGAAAAGTACAAGAAATAGGTAAAGGAAGACAAAACTGTGTTAGAATACTATTTGATTGTGAAAATGTCATTTTCGGAATTTAAATTGTTAGCTTGTCTATATAACCTATAATTATCAATGCTTTGCTAATTTAAAGGGGATCCATCTCTCAGATAGCCTTCTCTAATTAACTTTAGTTGTCTAATTGACAACAATTTGGCTAATTAAGGGTGTGCATGTTCGTGGAAAACTTTTTCCGTACAAATTATTTTTTAAAAAATGACTCGTTTTTAGTTGTTTGGCGGCATATTGAAAGTGACATGGAAGAAGTTTTTCAATATTTAGATCTTACTTTCAAATAATCATTCTCTCTGTTAGAATTATATTTTTTTCCTAATGAAAAATACTAACATGATATCAGAATCCTTGTCTAAAATATTATTAACATGTAAATTATAAAATAATTTTTTATTATTAAAATAAAACAACCTAAAAACGGATGCCAAAAGAAGTAGAAAATGGAAATAATTAACAACCTTAATCTCGCAATAGTCACAAAACTACAAGTAAGAATGGTTCTCCATTATGTATGAGCGTGCACGTGGAAAAAGAGTTAAAAAAACAATTTCTTTTTTTGTAGGATGGAGAAATCATTTTCGTAAATTTTAACTATGGTTGTTTACCTTCAACTATAAAATCTTTTCTGTTGATTATCCTATTGCAGCGAACCAAATACATGAAAGTTTGGAAAATCACTTCTTGAAAATCATTTTCATGAAAATAAACACACCATAAGATACTTCATTTTTGAGTTAATATCCGGGGTGGTATAACTAGGACAGCTTCAATTGGCCAAGGAAAAGAGCACTATGTGAGCTTTAATCACCTCCACTATTGAAAAGCAAACTTCAGCTAATCAAATTTTGGGCACCGATTCTCCATACCTTAATCAATTCCATTTGTCCTTGATTTTATAATCATGTAACCACGACTTTTTTTTCATCAACATGTTATAAGAGCATTGAAAGATAGAATTTTGAGCAATATTTTTGCACTAAGTGGAAGTTGAAAGCATGATTTTATATAGCAAAAGAAAAGGAAAAAAATTAAATAAAACGAAGGCATCCGGTAAGGGTTGGTCCAAGTGGAAGTTCGAGGAAGAATAAAGAAAGAGTATAAAGAAAGGACAACAAAAAGTCGTATTCCAAAGTGGGCAATTTTCGACCAAAAAAAAGGGGCACTTAAAATTACAAAGGCTTATGCTAAATTAAGGTAAGGAGGACCCTAAACAAAGTGGAATGTGGGAGCAAAAGTGGAGGTATTACATTCCTTAATCCTCAGATTAAGACTTTAACTTAATTGGAACAAAACCCTACTTTTTAGCCAAGGTCACTAAATTCAATCTTGGATCAGATCATGTCGGATGCCCACTATAGAGGAGAGCAAAATGGAAAGAGAGAATCTTAACAAAAGCAGGTAGATGGTGGCCTCCACAAAAGGAAGAGAACAAGCTGATGCACACAAGATTTTCTTAGGGTCCTCTCTCTTGATGGAATTATACTATATGCAACGTGCATGCGCAATCCCAATGGCAAACGAGATCAGCTGTCCTCTAAGTGGAGCCTGATTTATATTACCAGAATAGAATGACTACAAGCGTTTCAAATGATTGATGAAGCGCATTAAAAAACATATTACTTATTGAGAAAACCTCATATGATATTTTGAAATTGACAAAACTATCTAATTATATCAACTATTGGACAAATGCAGATGTTGTCATACCTCAGAATTGAACAAATGCAAGGATAACTCTATCACCAGATATAGATATAGAACCTGAAGTATGAAGTGGAAGATTGAAGATGATTGAAAGGACTTGGAGGTGAACATGTCAAAGAATGAGAAGTTCGTGAGGACTTGGAAGTGCCATGACAAGGTAAACAGATCATGTGGTCGTATTCATACACAAAAGATAAATTGGAAGGCAGCACGTAAGTCAACTAATGGCGGGAAGCCTTGATAGACTCATTGCTGATAAAAGTAGTTCCCTATATCACTTGAAAAGAATGTGCATATTGTATAATTACGCATAATGTCCTGAAGACCAAGATATTCCTTTTGAGCAAAATCTAAACCTTAAGGTATGCCTCAAGCCTACGGAGAGAAATTTTATCCATTGTCAATCAAATTACTAAGAAGGATTATTTCTTAGTACAACCCGTTCTATTCGTGGAAACCATTTTGTCACTAGGAAGATTTGATTGTATAGGCGATCAGATCTCCCAGTGATTATGGAGTTTATCTTAAACACCTAAATTGATCATCTTGAAGATTTTCCTACCGTTAGTATGGATCTTGAAGACTACATAAGAAGATCAACATATGCTGGTGATCACACGAGTTGCGAGAGCATCTACAAATTGAAAAGGTTTATTCTCAGAGATTCATATACCCTTGTTATTGAGCAAGCAGTTCATTGTTATTGAGAGTGATTCACTGATTGTAATCTCTATTGAGAAGTATATGAGAGTGTTGTAGTATTGCTTGGAAATCAGTAGTGTGATCTACTAACTTTGGGTGGAAGCAACATGAGCTACATTTAAACCTCTTAAAAGATTAGTAGTGAAATCCAGCCTATTAATAGTTGTTAGTTTAGGAGAGCGAACGCAGCCTTGATCTAAGCCAAACTCTTATAAAGATCTGCGTACAACTCTTGTACCTCTTTTTATTTATTTTCATATTGGTTTGATAGACGCATACTACACTTGATATAATTAGCTTACTCTTACATATATTAAATTGTCCTACCTAACCAAACTTGTTTTTAATGATTCCGCATAATTCATTAAGTTTTGTTTGATAGCCTATTTACCCCCTCTAGATTATATCCTAAGTAGTACCGACACGCGACACGCGACACGACATGACACGCGACACGTTATTTCTCAAAAAATAGAGAATTCCGATACGTTAGGACACGTTGTATATTAAATATATATTTTTATATATACATAATAAATTATTATTTTTAAATTTGATTCAAATAAGTAAATAAATAATAATAAAAATCCTAGAATGAATTTACCCTAAAAAAATTATACACATAAGTTTTTAAAAAATAATTATGTATAAATAAATATATTAGTTAAGAAATTAAAAATAAATAATCAAAATTGAAAAAAAGGAAAGTACAAATGCTGCCTTCTAGGCTTCTCTTTCACGTCTCCACCCCATTCTCTCTCTCTCTCCCTCCTCCAAAGCCTTCGCTTTTAACACTCTTTCTCTGCACGCTCCTCGACGCCCGCGAAGGAGAAGACATGCCTTCGGACACGAGCGAGCGTAGGCCGGCCCGGCCTCAGGTCTCCGCCGCCGCCGCGGGGGGAGGAGCCAGCCTGCACCATCCGCCTCCGCCGCCGCAGGCGGAGGCGCTGCCCTGCCCACCAACACCAAGTTCTGCTGCCACAGCAACTACTACCTCTCCCAGCCCCGCCACTTCTGCAAGTCCCGCCGCCGCTACTGGACCCAGGGCGGCACCCTCCGCAACGTCCCCGTCGGCGGCGGCTCCCGCAAGTCGGCGGCGGCGGCGGCGTCGGCCTCCGCCTCGTCGAAGAGGCCCCGCTCGTTGGCCCCGCCTCCGTCCTCGTCTCCTTCCTGCAACTCCTCTAACTCCTCCGTGACCCACGACCCTCGGCGCCGGACACGCGTGTCGCCGGCGTGTCCGGTGCGTTGACCGCGTGTCGGATCTCCGACACCCGTTGACCGCGTGTCCGAGCGTGTCGGCCGCATGTCCGAGCATGTCGAAGCGTGTCCGACACGCGACACGTGTCCGACACCGACTTGGACGCCTCTCAAGCGTGTCGGTGCTACTTAGATTATATCTCTAGTCATAACATTACTAACCACCTAAGGTCGGGTCACAAGGAAGTAATTTCTTCCGACTTCTCTAGTTCCAATGTGAATGACTTGTGTTTGACCAAAACAAGGTAATGGACTAAGGGTGTGCTTGGGAGAGCATTTGTCGAAAGTATTGCAGGGCTTTTATGAAATGCATGTAGTGTTTGTAATGAAATGGACTTAGGGTGTGCTTAGGAGAGCATTTGGCGAAAATATTACATAGATGAAAGGAATTGCGAAATGCAAATAGTATTTACCAAACACTAATGCGGTAAACACTATTTCATAAAAGACTTTAGGTTAAAAAAAAAAACCAAAAAATTGTAACACCTTGTCAACTCAGGCGAAGTTGGAAGCTCTGGCGACGGCCATCACGGAGGTCATGCAATCCTAGGCAAGCCTACGCTGGAGTTGGGTGACCTCAAGCGACGCACGTCGACGTCCCAGATCTGCAAAATGCCAGACACCAGTGTCGCGTGAATTCCGAGCACTTCCTCCGCAGTCTTAGTGAGCTAGATTTGGACCAGAGCTAATGCTAGGGTCGTGCAACCCCAAGTGAGGCAATATCGGTGTTGCGAGACCCTAGGCGATGCACGCTAGGCATCCCAAATCTACAAAATCCCAAACACCGGTGTTGCGCAAATACCTAATTTGCAAAACTGAGGTCTACGCGACCATAGGCCAGGCCACCGAGGTCTCGTAGCTTAAGCGAGACTATGTTGAGGGTCGCGTGTTTGCGCAAAACCAAATCTCATGTGACATCGGGTGGCCCAAGCGATGCGAGGCCAAGGGTCACATGACCTTGGCGGCCACCATCGGAGAATCCGAAGCGAGGGGCTCAAAAATGAAGAACAATGCAAAATTAACAACAAAAGAGAGCCAATAGGCAGGCATAGCGTGTAGGGTCGACTCCTCGCAGAGCGAATAAAGTAGAAAGTGAGGAGAGTTAAATACGAAAAAACAGAAAGAGAGATACGTAAAGGGATTATGAGGGTGGGTATGCTAGTATCACGGGTGTAGGGTTCGACTCCCGAGCTCTGCAAGAGGCAGAATAAAAGTTAGAAAGTGAGGAGAGTTAGAAATACGAAAAAAAAAACAGAAAAAGAGAGATACGAAAAAGTAGTGAGGGTAGAATTGGAATAAAAGAACTCATTAATTCTGGCCTCTAGCATTTCGAAAATGTTGGAATGCCAAAGCTGGTATGGACTTGCCTAAAAAGAAAGACTTTTGGAAATGACGTCATTTGTCAAATGGGTTTCCAAATTGCTTCACCAAATATAATTGCATTTTCCCAAATGCCTTTATAGGTTCATAGTCCTTCAATAAAGTGTTGCCATACGTATCCTTATTTGGTGTACGGAAGTTGTTTTGGTATACATCTTGACCACGATATGAAGAGAAGTGTTAGGTCCTTATGTCACTAATGTCTAAAAATACTTTTTTTTGTTCTCTAGTTAAAATTCAAATCACACTTAAATGTCAAAAAATAATTAAAAAAAATTATGTATTTGTATATATGTGATATTTTCGAGTTAAAAAAAGTAAAGCATGAGAGTTGCAAGATTTTTTTTTTTTTAATAAAAAGGAAAAGTCATTCAAGAGCCTTGGAATAATGGTCCTACTCTTACATGACAATGAAGCGACAATGACTTTCAGTCCTAACTTAATTTTTTTTTATAAAGGAAGTGGTATTAATTGCTTGAAAGGATACATGATAAATACATAAACTTTTATGGCAAAGAAAATCAAAGCAAAGTAAAGCCGAAAATACAACAAAATAAAGTCAAATCCAGAAAATAGGGAGGATTGACAAAGTACTGGCAGGGTTAAGCACACACTTGTGTCATAAAAACGAATCTGTCAAGCAAAATAATTGGTGCTCGATCACTAGATCTCGTATTATTGTCGGTAATGAGTATACGCCGAAAATTTCTTCTCCAAGAATTACAGCATTGTCAATTGGCGGTGCGTGCCTTGGTTCGGTTTCCTCTACATTATCGCCGTACGGAAACAACCAAAACATGTTGAATAAATAGAGATCTAATTTCTGGAAGAGCAAATCTTTGTTGCTCAAGGAGATGCCAGAATTTTTACGATCACCAGTAAAACTTAAGGTAAAAGGACTAGTACACAAATAAAGTATAGGGGTATCATATCGCCAAAAACATTATTAAACTACTAATTCTAAATTAGGAGAGAATAGCTCATACATCTAGAACTAGATTAGGAGAGTTCAATGTTAGTGGTCTGCCATAGGAATCAATCAAGGTTGATACTCTAATATTAGTTGTGGATTAGGTTGTGTCAGAAAACCGACCTTCACTATACTTAGGTAGTCATAATGTCTTGCTAGAAACCGCTTATGACTTGTGGGCTAAAAAGGGTTTTGAGCACACTACTAATATTTAGTGAACCTACATGGTCGCACACAATAGCGAACTGAGTTAATATTTTCTGTGCGTCGGAATCTACTTAAAATAAGAAGTAGATTTTAATTTATTCTCCTATTCAACTTATCTACGCGGTTATGCACGTTATGAGATAACGATTAAACGTACGATTGAAGGTGGACATTTTGGCAAGCCCAAATCGCCCGGCCCCACTTCTTTTAATTCGCGTAGATAATGAGGCTATATATATACATATAGCGTGTGGGTGACGAAAAAAAAACCCTAAGAAAATACGAAGAAAATCATTCTTTGTTCAGAGATCTTTGAGAGAGTCTCGAAGATCAAAGGCGATCAGGAAAAAGAAGTCCAAGATCTTTAGCTAGTACTTGGATCGTTAGAGACTTCCGTTCGTGTGTGTGGATACCAGTAGAGGCGCAACACTTGGGGCGCTAATCCAGACACAATCGATTGTCAATTTACCTTTGATCTGCAAAAAGTACGTGTCGAACTTCTGTTTAGATTTTAATATACGCATGGATCCTGTCTAGGGTTTCGGTTTATAAATTCCGCTGCGTTTTTAGCACTTGAGGAACCCAACATTCAAATTCTCAAATCTAAAACTAGACTAGGAGAAAAGAACTCCCAAATCTAGATCGGGAGAGAAGAAAAAATAAGAAAAGAACACAAGCACTCAAACAAAATCAATAAGAGAGGGAAGGGAGGGTGAGACTAGCTCAAACCCTTCATATGGTCGAAGTTTGAAGAAGATGATGGAGAAAAAGACTTTTTGGCTGCTTGCCCGGAGGCAGTAAATTATCCATTCTAACCTGACTTAGATAACCATTATATCGCATCTATCCGCTATTTTTCTTTTGTTTGGTAACGTTAAGAGATCTTACTAAAATTATTTTTTAGATACCATAAGGGATGTGACAATTTTCTGTTGGGTATTTTCTAAGCCAATCATTCAATCCGCTATGGCTAATGGGCTGTGTCGGCCTAGGCATGGATGACACGACTCAAGCATGTTCGACCCGTGCCTGCTACGACCCTTCACTTACAACCCAGGCCCAATGTTTTTAGTGAACTCATTAGGAGATGGATCGACTAACAGACTTACTTCTTTTAGAGCTATAAGTTAATGAATCAACTTACTTCTTTCGATGAATTAAGGGAAAATTCCAAATAAGGACACAAAGTGCTTTCATTTTCTCAAATAAGGGCCTGAAGTGGACCTTGTGTCAAATAAGGATATGAAGTGCCATCATTTCATCAAATAAGGATTTGAAGTGAATATTATCTCAAATAAGAGCCTGAAGATGCCATCTCAGTCTCAATAAATGGCCTAACCTCACTGAAGTCAAGGGCATTTTCGTCTTTTAATTTTTTTTACTTTTTTATCTTTCTTTTTTTTCCTTTTGTGTTTTTTTTCCATAAAAAATAAACTAAGAAAAAGCTAAAGTTAAAAAGAAAAAAAGCACAAAAAAAGGGGCAGCAGCCGTCCCTTTCGCTTGTGGCCGCCGCCCCATCGCCGATGGGGTGGCAACCACAAGCGAGGAGGGATGCCAGCCCTCCCCCTTGTTTTTTTTCTTCTTCTTTTTAATTTCTTTTAATTTTTAATCTAATTTAACTAAAATTTATGTTAAAATTATTTTTAGACGAAAATGCCATTGGCCGACTGGCGAGCTGGCGGGGTGAGGCCTTTATTTGAAACTGTTATAGTCGCTTCAGGTCTTTATTTGAGAAAATGAGGACACTTCAGGTCATTATTTGAGACAAGGTCTACTTCGGATCCTTATTTGAGAAAATGCAGGCACTTCAGATCCTTATTTGGAATTTTTCCACGAATATTAATGAAAAATTGAGAATTTTCTTTGTTGTGCTTCGTGTGCACGTGTCTGTCTACGTGTTACGATTCAAGTGTTTACTTGTTTCAGCAGATTGGATTATATACGTCCTTATCGTTTCTATTGCTTCAATTTGGTAACAGAACGGGCAAAAAATGTCGGAGAGCTGAGCCAATGTCCTTAATGATGGCAATAGAAACAATCGTCTCGCTGACGAAGATTAAAATTGCCGCCAAATTTGAAGCAATATTTCAGACAGTGGACACAATCGCCAAACGTAATCTGAGTTCTCATGGGTCAAGATCAAGGATGCTGAGTCGTCGTCCCTGCTATGTCAGCCGACGTGGGGAGAGGTCATCGTGGTGGCATTTGGTGCAATCCTGGAGGAGGTTAGTGGGGATCGTGGTTATGATTACGATGTTGATCGGTGGGATCAAATGCAGGAGGAGGAAAAGAACCGTTTGGGACATGGGAGTAAGATGAATTATTGTATAACCCGTGCATACTCTGAAAATCCTTTTGAATAGCCTGAGTCCCTCTTATGATGCCATGTATTTAGAATTTTTTTTTTCACTTAAATATAGCCACCGCGTTGTGTTCGGATCACTTTTCGGGCATTGCGACTAGTCCGCCTTCTCGAGCAATCTTAAAGACGTAAACGTTCACATAGGCCTGGTGCATTTGAGATTTTACTTGTACAATGCTCCTGATAAGATTTGAATCCAAGATCACAATTAGAGAAGCAAATTCCCTTGTAATCTAAGGCAGCACTTCGTTGGTGTACTTAAGATACTTTATTAAGTATACAGTGTTTCGTACCAAAAGTGTAGCTATAGTATGCTAATAATTCCATCTCTTCTTAATTTTCTAGTTACTGAAACGATAACCGAGGCATACCAACAAAAGTTCGAAGGACCATGGAAGGAAGTGTTTGGACAACTTTGGTACTTGGTAGGCCAAAATGTACCAGATGCAACGAAATTCGGCCAACAAAAGTACCTTTGGTATTATTCAATAATTTCTCAAATTAGTGTTATTAACACAAAGGGTACGAAATGCCTTCTTTTTCAGTTCAATTTTAGGTCATATAATTTACTAAACATGGACCGCTTATAGATCACGTTGTGAAACAGTCACTTCACCCACATAAGTACACCTGGGTGGAGAAGATTGGCTGATCTCGAGTAGCCTTGCGAAGGACCACCCATGTCCTCGAAACATGGATCATAAACTTGTCTATAGAGGAAAAATTGGGGGAAAAGATGATGGTGGAGATATTGTGAATTGATTATTCCTTTTATTTTAGCAAATTTGAATATGAACAAGGACATATAATTAATTCACCAACTCGACCTACCCCTTTTAATTAGAATGCATGAAAAAGGGATCATTGGAGACTCTCCGTTGGAGTGAGGACAAAATTACTTGAAGGTGAGAAGATGCCAAATTAAAAAGGGTTTAGTTTAATTTATAGTATAATCCAAGTAATAAAGTTAGACTAATTTTGTCTTTTAGCCCAGTAATTAATCATTGAAACTGGTGAGAGGGAGAGGGAGGGGCCATTGAAGTCAATTTTGTCATTCTTAGAAGAAAGGCTTCCCAGATTTAGCATGTTAAGTTTTGTTCCTGAGAATCAGAAGACATTTCCGTTTAATTATAAGGTTTGTACTTCACCTCATGATTATAGTCAATCGAACACTATGAGAGTTACGAAAAGTGCTTCTAGTTTGCCAATTTCATTTCTTTTGTTCTTCTTCGGGCTTTCCCATGTTGTTAAGCCCCTGTTACTAGTAACATCTCCCAAAAATATCGAATAAAACCCTAAAAGTAAAAATCTGGATACTAGAAGATGAGGTCGAATGATTCTCCAATAACCCTTATCTTATATTATTCCTTGATTTCCATCTCTTCGAGTGTTTAATTAGCTTTGATTTTCTCCAAAGCATCTAGAGCATACTTAGCTTGCATAAGCAGGAGGACATCCTGATTATAATAAGATCAAATAAAAGTGTCATAGCTATATATAGAGCGTTTCCTCCACGATGAACAGTGGATATAGTCTATGAAGTGCATTGATCACGATCACGATCATGCACAACATAAGAGGCCATTAACCTAATTGAGATTCTATAATTTGTGCTTGAATTACAGCCTGCCATATGTCGATTCTATACGAGCTAAAACCCTAGGCTGATTGCTTGCTTTTTCGTTTATTTTGGGATTAAATATGTCAGTCCAAAGATTTAGGACCCGACCATAGCCGTACAAATTCTCCCTAGGAAGTAAAAAAGAGAGCTTATGATTCTTTAAGGCATTATACTATGTAAAAACCAAAGCAGTAGGTAACCCATCACTGGGATATCCGTGTTTCTTGGCTAATAATTTGTTTCTTTTTAGGCCTTGTTTGGTTGTGTTAGCAATTCAACATAGCCCACGTGCACTTATGTGGTCCACAAATTTGAAATTTCTACCTTATAATATGCTTGTCAAGTTCAAACTTATTAAGAGCATTAAAAGATAAGCGAATGGGTCTTAATAGAGGGGGACCACTGCCTTCATAATTGATGAGCTTGCTTCTTTTTTCTGTTGCCTTTTAATTGTATATTGCTATTCCTGTGCACTCATTTCGTGGAAAATTCGATCAATTCATTGAAACTAACTATTTCTCTTCTAGAAGGCAAGAATTGAGGAGATCCCATACCTGCAATTTTGGAGGAACATATGGTCAATTATTTTCCTTAGTACACAATAGTATAGGCTTTGAGGACTTTATTTCTCTTGTATATATGACATACTTTGGCTCATACAATTGCTATCTAACCCTAAAGATTTTGAGTGATGAACTTGGACAGTGTAGAGCAATAGTTCCAAACAAAGTATGTCTTCTGGATGGAATAAATTTTGTTCTCGGCTTTTTCTTATTTAAAATAATTACAGTTGACCAGAATCGCATAGCGTCATGTCACAGTACGCCAGATAAGAAAAAGGGTTTCGCCACTCACCGGAACCTTTACCATCCCTAGATCTATGGTGCAGAAGGCACCCAAAGAAAAAGAAAATTCTCCAATACACGACAGACTTAAACACAGATGTGTTAATTCGCCTATATAGAAGGGGAGGTCTTAAGCAATTGTAAGAGAGCGACGTGTCTTTGTTTGAGAGGGTCCTCAATTTCCTCTCTCAAATGGTGGACAAATTGGGCTCGAACTCAGATAGAGAAGGCGACAGCAAGTACAACTTCTCAGGAGGAGGAGCAACAAGTGCTTCAAATGAAGAAGCAATCTCTATAAGAGAGCAAGATCGCCTCCTCCCAATCGCCAATGTGGGGAGGATTATGAAGCAGATCCTCCCCCCAAACGCCAAGATCTCGAAGGAGGCGAAGGAGACGATGCAGGAGTGCGTCTCTGAGTTCATCAGCTTCGTCACCGGCGAGGCCTCAGACAAGTGCCACAAGGAGAAGCGAAAGACCGTGAATGGCGACGACATCGTTTGGGCTCTCGGGTCCCTAGGGTTCGATGACTACGCCGAGCCGCTCAAGCGGTACTTAAATCGGTATCGGGAGGTCGAAGGGGAGAGGGCCAGCCAAAACAAGGCCACAGGCAGCGAATCAAGAAACGAGAAGAATTTGTACGGGGACGAGTCGCCGGAGAAGCAGCCAGGCGCAGCCTCTTCGTCACCTCTGAAGTTCTTCGACGTGGCCGGCAGGAGTACTAATGGCTCTTTCTCTAAGAGGTATTGAGAGGTACACACATCTTGGAAATCAATCTAACTAAAACGATAGATTTTTAGGTTTTGCTAGTATATAGCATATATATAGATATATGTGAAGCAATCTAAAATATATATGCTTGTGGTGGTGTGTTCCTGGGCAACTCGTGGTTTGCATCTTAGAATTAGCATGGATTTCCTTTCACTGACTATTGGTAGATGCAGAATAATTATGTACAATTGATGATGGTTGTTAATTGAGAACATTTGTGTGCTTGATTTGCTGCTAGTTTTCTGTGAATGACACGAGTTTTGCAACGTTGGGTTTTGTATTGGAGGTACTTTGTGTTGAATTGGCCAAGAGTGCGGGTTTTGGTCTATACTAAACATGCTAACAATTTGGCCATTTTCTCCAGTTCAATGCCTTTTTAAAGTTCAGTCTTGATAATTAGAATCTGCATTACTCATGGAAGCCTAAAAGCATACGGCCTCAGCATTTTGAAACAAGACCTAACTCGTGCTTATGCTTGGTAACTTGTAATCTGGACAACTGCGAGACATATGAAACTAGTTATGTTGATATCCAAGGCTTCGTATGTACACCGATCTAATATGGTCAAAGAAAGGTTTAGATTTCGATTGATTCGCTGAGCTTTGAACTGTGTGACGATAAACAGGTTTTAACCCATGAAATTACTAGTACACAAGTCAGATTGATAGTGCATGCATAGAACATGTAGTGACCCGAAGCCAAGCATCTAATTTCTTTTCTTTTCTTTCCATGTTTGGCCAAAGAAAAAAGCTTCTAGTAAGGAATAACCTTTGCCCTTTTTTGCTGGAATTATTTGCTTGAATTGTAATGAATTTGTTTCGCTCAAAAATTGGGGTTGATAATCTAGAATTCACATCTTTGAAGGAGTTATAACTCGCTAGATTCAGTTTTAAGTCAAAAGCGAATTTAGATCTACCGCAAAAGGCTAGTGGATAGGTTAACTTCTTTCTTTGATTAATGGGTGGTTGATGGGCGAGATCATCGGATACCTTTAATATATTCCTCATTTCTCATATTAATTAATCCCGTGTTTATGGAATTTAAATTTATATGAGACCGATTATAGGTACTAAGAGTATGCAATAATAAGTGAGTATGGCTGACAGATGTACAACGATACTATGAGATTAAATTGTAATTCAAAACGAAATTTAGATCTACCGCAAAAGACTAGTAATTAATTTAATTTCTTTCTTTGATTAGTTGCTCGTTGATTGGCGATATCATTTGATATCCTTGATATATTCCTCATTTCTCGTATTAGTGAATATCGTGTGTACAACTTCAAAATTTATTTGAGACCAATTGCATGTATTGAGAGTGTGCAATTGAGTATCACCGACAGATGTATAATCTTCTTACTCTCTATACAACAATTAAGAGAGTCATTGCTGACAGGTATATAATCTTCTATATTGAGAGTATGCAATAATTGAGTTTGTATTGCTGGCAGATGTATGATATTTTCTCACTCTCTCTTTTTGCAATAATTATGTGAGTATCACTAACAGATGTATAACTCTCTCTCTCTCTCTCTCTCTCTCTAACACACACACACACACACAACCTTATTAGAACTGAGCCACTAGGAGTTGAGCGCGTGGCACGCACAACCTTATTAGTACAGAGCCACTAGGAGGCGAGCAAGGGAGAAGCAGTAAATCTAGCTATGACTCTCATCGAGGAACTTGCTATACACTTCTCTAGAAAAGCATAGCAAGCAAGGTCATTCGATAGTGTTTGTGCAATCTACGGTTGTTTAACATTACGGGCATATGCAAGTTCCGTACAATTTCTATTTTAGCAACAAAAAAAAAAAAGGTTCCACACAATTTCTAAAGAGTTTTGCTAGGGTTATAACTCCTGACTTACAAAATCGATTCTTTAAACAAAGTATCAAGCTGTAAATCACCATGTAGTCAATCTCAGTGTATGGTAAGAATCATTTACCACTTTTTTTAAAATTTCTTTCTGAGAAAATCATGAGTGGAAGAGTCTCTCATTGCAATGTCCGAGGTTGACCCCAGGGGCGCCCACTTTTGTTGTCTTTCCATGGCTTCACATCAACAAGACAGGTCGTGTCGCGCAAAACCCCATCAGGTCTCGATCAAGCTGACATTTTCCACACACAGACGACGGTGACATCTCCTTCCGACAACTGAGGGTGCCCGAACTTGTTTGAGCCATTTGAGGGGAAGCTTATTCTCTTCAGTGGAATCTTTCTGCAGATACTTACAAAGGAAGAGCGTGGAATAAGGGTTCAAACATCAAATTCTTCGAAACATTTGTTTAAGCGTTTATGCTGCGTTTGATGCATCACGAAAACGATGTACTCGTGAAGACAAACGGAGCAAGAGATCGAGAAACGTAACACAAGTGAAAACCCTAGATACCTACGGCCAACAAAGGAACAGAAGAAAAAGAAAGAGAAAAAGAAGAAGAAAATAGCTACTTTTCTTTTGCACGTGGAGCTAGGTGATGGACTTCTTGGGAAACTTATACTAAACGTTTTTCCTAATTCTTCTTTTGATGAAGACCCCTAAAAAGAATTGATGTGGTTCGTAAGACTCACGGGAGAAAACTGCGAATGAATTAGCAATGGATTTTTATGTTTGTTTTTTGCCATAAATGAAATTTGAGGTCAAGATCCTCCCAGAAGAGTATCTATATAGAACATCATTATGCCTTGAATGGATATACCTATGATTTAGATCTGATCGTTGATCATGACCTTGTCCAAACCTGCCCATACCACGAGCTCGAAGACAAATTTGGGCGAACCTGTATATGGACATCTTGAAAAAAATCGAGGGACTAAACTGGAAAATGGTTCATATGTAATTTTTTATAAATTTATATTTTTTGTTGATGGGTGCGTTTAGCCAATAAGTTAAGCTCGACCCAATGGCCCTATCAGGCTTGGGTCCATCTCTAGTTAGGGTACATGAACTTCTGTTGGGAGCACACGCATGTCAAGCATTGAGCAATATTTTGCTACCATGTGGAATGATAGGCCTTTAGAACTTCACATTTTACCAAAATGAACGACACTAAGGGTGTGTTTGCTTAAACTTTTATGTGTTGAGTTCGCTGAAAGTAGATAATTACCGGAAAAGACTTTAATGGTCAAGGAGTACTAGCATACTTAAAATTGAAGAAACTATTTTTTCATACTAAAAAGAAGATATCGTTTTCTGAAATTCATTTTCCATACTCGCATTCGCAGATAGCTTCAATCTACTCTCTCTCTATTAGTCTTCACTCCTCTTTAGTACCTTATGTTCATTCGCTTGCTGTGGTATCACTCTTTGATTACCTTTTTGGAATGAGAACCATTCTCGTGTGAAGTTTTACGGGCACTGAGAGACATTTTTTTTAGTCGAAACACTGAGAGAGATTAAGTTTGTTAATTATTTACGTTTTCTATTTTCTTGACATCCTTTTTTAGGTTATTTTATTTTGATAATAAAAGAACATAAAATTTATATTTTTATATTTTGGTAATTAGACAAGCATTTCAATATCGTCTTAGTATCTCATATTAGGAACAAGATATAATTATAACGGAGAGAGTAAATTTCTTACAAGTAAAATTTGAACATCAAAAAACATTTTCCAATTCATTTTTTAGTACATTACCGAACAACTGAAAATCAACCATTTTCAGTAAAAATGATTTTCACGAAAAATATTTTTCTTCATTGAGAAGTTTTTCGCGAATCAAAGACGCACTAAGTATCAAGTTTTGTACAATTTCACTATTGAAATATATAATGCGAAGGCGTACTCTTCCCTATCTATATATACACTCTGAGCATGAAGAAATATTCTTTCAAATTGGGTGGTCACGAAAATCATCTTAAATATAGTACTTTGGGAGTTTACACGTTTTCCATTTAAAGCTGCCACGTGGGCCGTAGCACTACAAAACTGACAAGTTTCAATTTCCACCAATCACCAAAAAGGCCAACACCAAAGTAAGATCAATCACAAAAAAAATATTAAAATTACTTAAAAAAGCTGCATTCGTATAAATAACTATTAGGTCCACTAAAGTATGTGATTAAATTATAAGTAATCATAGTGGAGACAAGATATATATGAAATAAAACCTAATTAAATATTGATACCTAAATTTTAGCTGCCTATTTAGTTATTCATTACATTAAAAATGAGGGATCGACCCGATTCTTAAACAAATAAATTATTAACTTGCATTTGTACATTAGGAGTATTGTCATTTAATAGTAATAAGCCCACATAAATTGCATTTTGACTGAATTGGTGTAGGGAGGCTTTGAGTTTAATTAAATTACTTTTATTAAGCCCCATAGAAAGTGATAATTGGAACAAGCCCATTCCTGATCGAATTATGTGATTTGCACATGGGGTACTTCAAATGAAGAAATATTGGTTTATTGAAGGAAACCTTGGGGGTAATTAAGCTTTATATTGTCAAATTTTGATTAAAATGAAATAAGAAAGAGGGTATACTCTAATTTCTTAGTAAGAAATCACATAACCTAAAATAGGAAATAAACATGTACTTGGTTGTTTCAAGACAACCTTAACCCTATATAAACCCATTGAAGGTTGTTCACAAAAGAGGTTGGACATTGTAGAGAAAGAATAGAATCCACAAAAAGGAGAAGCACTCTCTCTTCCACGGCCACCATCCTTCGATCCACGCCGCCGTCGTGACCTACCATCGTTGAGATCTTGCTGCTTCTCGCCACACCTCACCACAGTCTGCTCTTGCAATTCCGACATCCTTGCAACAATACTAACCCAAATCCGCCGAGACCAGCGAGGCCAGAGGCTCCAACAATCACCCACACCGCCTGCAAGTCCAGTTACGGAGGTCTCTGTATTCGCACACTCTTCGTGTTTCTTGTAGGTTGCTTGACGATTCAAAGACGTCCCCGTAGTCCCGTTGTTCTTCCAATAGATTCCAATAGCCTCCCAACGAGCACCTAGACCTTGCTGTTGCCAGTTACCGCCAAATCGCCGTTCACCCATTGCCATGAACATCCCCTCATCGCCAATCCTGTTGGAATTGGGTAATCCTATTTAGGTAACTTCCTAAATTGTACTTGAATTAAATCTTCAATTGCCTAACTTTGATCATTACAATTCCAACATGATATGGTTTGAAGTTTAAGTATACCCCGAATAGGCAGTATTCTGTTGGAGTCGATATGATAATTAGGAATTCGATCCTTGAAGCTAAAGATGGGATTCCCCAATAAAACTTTATCACCTATTTTGGTAGTGGTTGTTGACACCTAAATTTTTGCCCAAAGATTTTGTATAACTTTTGAAAAAAAAAAGTTGAAAAAATTGCTAGGGCCAAGGATATGAGTGTGACTAGCTAAGCACTGAGGGATCGGATTGCAATTGAAACAGCAAGTTAGGGGCCCAAATGCAATTTTCAAGAGTTGGGGCCCAATTCGCAATTTTTACAAAATTTGCCCAAGCCCTTAAATCATCATATTTATCATGTTGACCTTAATTAAGATTGAAATTGAACTTGGGCTAAGTGGAATTGATCAATCGAGACAAAAGGACCAAGTGCATTAAATTGGGCATTCTCGGGCAAGAAAATGGACAATTTTGAGGGACGTTTTTGCAAAATTGGGCAAAGAGACTTGCAAAGTATGGTCAGGGGCCTATATTACTCCATATCTGCTTGGCAATTGATAACAAATTTTAGCCAAATTGATGGATTTTAGCACCTAAACCAACTGCGAAAACCAAGTCCACGATTTGGCCGCAATTCAAAGCAGCTGAGTAGGCAACTTCGTGGCCCCACCTCCACCATATCCTACTCAACTGCCCAATGAACCTTATCTGTAGCTGAGGTGAAAGACGACCATTAGATGTGCAAATAAACAAAAATTGGCCAGGGATAAACTGTTGGAGGCACATGAAAATTGCAGGCAAAGGAGCTCACTCAGCAGCTGCAAAAGTTTCAAAATTTGACCAAGTCAGAGAGTTGGTAAAGCAGTTGAGTTGGCAGGCTTGGCGTGTGGGCAAGGACTGGCCAAATGCTGGCTTAATTCAGTGGATAAGCTCTCTGATACATGCTCTTCTCAGGCATAAATAGTTGGAGACGAGGTAGCTGAGGGAGTTCTCCACGACCCACACAAGTACTCAAAAAACCAACTTCAACCCAAAAAAAAAAAAAAATTCCAGACTAACCCATTGAGAGAAAACGAAATTTTCACGAACTTCCCACCAAAATTAGCAAAAACCCTCAACTAGAGAGTGGAAGTATATTCAAAGAGATTTCCAACCATATGTCGCACGTCTCAAATGGAGATCGGGAAGACCTCCTAAATTTTGGAGAGTATTACAAAGAGATTTCTAGACTGACCAATTGGTGAGTTTTGTGATCTAGTATTGAGTGATTTTTGCTCTTGATGTGTAGCTGTACAACATTGTTGCTTTATTTATGCTTAACAGCGTTTGCGGGTCGAGATTGGAGGCCATGAACATGGCTCGGAGAAACTCGCTTGGGCAGTATAATGCACACCGAGTATTCGACGAAATGCCCAAACCCAGTTTCAATCTTGAATAGGTTGATTCGAGCTTTGATTAATGTGATTTTCCTGTTCAGAGTTGGTCCCTATTCATTTAAATCAAGCATAAATCAGTTTAATGAGTTATTTTTTTATAAAATATATATAAAACAGATATATATAAACGAAAAATCAATTTTTTTTTAAAAAACATCAAAAAATGTAGAGTTAGTGCTAAATTCGGGTAGAAATGACATCTTTAAAATTTTCCTAATTTTTTAGAGTCATTATCCTAATTTATTGCTATTTTTTGGTATTTAACAATCATGTTTATAAAGCATCCTTTTTGTGTAGATTAAAATTATTTAGTGTAATTTCATGAGTTTTGAGTAATTTCACGCGCATTTAAATTTCCATTTAGCTCATGGGAGATCCTATCCTAGGGCTCTATAACAAGGCTGTATATATTTTTTGCCCGACTTGTATTGAGATACTTTAGTGCACTTTATCTTTACTCGTTCTTCATTACTACTTTTGATGTGTCGGTTGTGATTGCTTTTATATCATTTCTTGTGTTGCGATTCATTTTCTTGGTCGAGTGGTTAGGTTTTATTCTAGGATCATTATAAACATAAAAACATCGGATGGACACCTAGCGGACAAAAACTTTATGACTCATAATTGATAAAAATAGTTTGATCACTTAGTTGAACAATCCCACCAAGTTAGAGGTACCAAAAGGACGCTAATTAGATCATTAGCGTAATCAAGTTCCAAACCTAGTTAATATTTGGTTGCATAGGAGGTGAGACGAAAATCCTGTGTCTCACTTGGTTTCTAGCCGACCCCAATAACCTAGTGGCTACTCCCGTCTCACATAGAATACCTTTAAGATAAATCTGAACTTAAAATGAACCTAATGTTGCACAAGGTAAGGGCTTAGTAGAGCCCGCGCCTAATCAAGGGCTGTTGGTCCGCGTCAACGGAAAAGGTGGGTTGAGGCTGTGGTGAATATTCATTATGTTAGGTTAGATATTATATGTCATTAGATTATGAACACGCATCATATATTAACTTACATCTAGGATTAATCAAGAATATTATCTCTAACTCATAATGTTCAAGTTAGATAATTGCATATTTTTTATAGGTATTGATGACTCTTGAATGACATTGCAAAATTTGCATGAGCATTGATGCACAGTAATAATACTTGAAGTTATTTGCTGATATTGCAATTCCATAAAATAATTAGCGCTTTCGTCAGATTTAACGTTTTTACCAAATATTCATGCACGTTGTATATTTTAGGTCATATATATGTTTCTTAATTTAGAATTGCATATTTGGGAACGATGTAGTAATTACGAAATTACCTAATTTAGATTAGGATTTAATATAATTTATTTCCAAGTTTAAATTGAGTCTTATATATACTAGGCTTTCCGATTTTAATTCACAAAAAAAATCTCAGAAAAATCTCATGTGTATTTCATGTAGAATTAGTTAATTTTAGAACATCTATCACATATATTGCGTGTCATTTAGTGATAATATGCTTTAGGGTCATATAGTTTAAGTCATACATATTAATAATAGCATCTCATGCATAGCATATAGTTTTATATTTCATAAAAAGAAAATACCAAAAAGAGTCAACGTTGTATCACTAGATTATTATTCTTTTTGATAAAAGTCACTTAGGTCCTGTTAGGTGTCTTAGAGCTTAGTTAAAAAAAAAAGAAAAGAAAACACGAAATCTCATACGTAGTTTAAATAATAGGGTTTATAATTAATTCTATTCCATGTCATTAAACTTGCATGTAGGTTGCATTTAATTTAATTAACTTATATGCATGTCATCTAGGATGTTATGTTTGTTCATCAATGCATGTTAGATTAAAACTCATATAGTCATAGCATTTAGTTTAAGTCATGCTTATTTTAAATAAGAAAAACTCAAAAGAATTGATAAACATTGCATTTAGAAATCATATTTAGGTCATGTATACATTTTTTTAATTTAACATCTTGCAGAATACTTGCTGTGTTGGATGATAATAAAGCCTTGCTTTTGCTCTGCTCAATGCATCAAGCTTTTTGCCCTATTTCTAGCAATTTATTTACTGCTTTGATTTTTTTAATGTTAAGGCTGTGTTCGTTTGGCGGAAAATGTTTTCGGGAAAACATTTTCCGGGTTTTTCGGTGTTCGGGGCGGAAAACATTTTCCCCGGAAAACATTTTCCCCTCAATGAGGGAAAACATGACCAAATTGGCGGAAAATGATTTCCGCTTCAAAAGCGGAAATCATTTTCCGCCAAACTCCTCCTTCCCCCTCCGTCGCCAGGCCGCCGCTGCGCGTCATCGCCGCCGCCCCGCAGGTGCTGGCGGCCCGCCGCCGCCGCGGCAGTGGCGCCGCCGTCGCCCGACCGCCGCCGCCGGTCACCCGCCGCCGTTCGCCGGCCGCCGTGAAAAATATTTTCCGAAATTTTTTCATATTAGTCGCCGAACACCGGAAAATTATGTTAGGGAAAACATTTTCCAGGAAAATGACTTCCGGAAAATATTTTCCAAAAGGAGAATATTTTCCGCCAAACGAACAGGCATAAATTCTTGCTTGGGCACCTGCATGTTACCCATCGCATGTTAGTGACTAAGGTTAAAATTGACCTAGACTGCTTGAAAAATATTTTTGAAATAAAGAGAAAATGTATCGAAATGGCGTTAGATTTATCTAGCGTAACCAAGTCCCCGTATCCTGGTTTACAGAAGTAAATTGTTCCCCCACATTTTACTCAAGTTTCTAATTAACCTACAATAAATTAGTGACGATTCCTGAATAAACTGAATTGCATGTTTAATTAATACAATTAAATCCACAAAGTTGCAATTGGTATGGGCTTGGGAGAGTTCGCACTAAGCGTTTGCTTAGTAATCCATTAGCTTTCCCTTGATTGGTCACCTCGTGAAAAGTACATTAAATTACTTACAAAACTTGCTTTGATTCTACTTAATTTCATTCCACATAATCACTAAATCCTAAAATCTATATAAGTAGAGTAAAAAGTACAATTTAAATGGTGATTTTAAATTGAAATGAAGAATTCAATGGTGAATCGCTAAAGATTAAAGAAAAATGGATCCTTAATCTTCCATGCCCGAAATAGTAATAAAATTTACAATCAGGTTATTGAAATTTGATTTTAATAACCTGAGGAACTAAACTTTCAATTCTTTCCAATCTATGTGCTTAGACTGAATTCCAATGAATTTCCGACGAATTACTAGATGTGGTCGATTTTCTGAATGTCGCATCATATTGCCGCGTTAGCACCGGACCAACATTCCAAGGGGAAATTGATTGGATTCTCGTTGAAGCACACTAATTGTCAAAAATAAAAAAACATAAAGTCTATTTAGAATTTGAAATCAAACATGAGAAACGTCATTTTAATTTCTAATAAATTTTAGTGACCCCGGATAAAATAGACCCTAAAGTATGAGAACTCAAACTACAATATGTCGATTGATATCAAACGGAAAAAAAAAACGAACAATATTCATATTCGTCATTAAAATTTTATATTGTGCCTATAGAGGTAGTGCTAAAGGTCAATACTTGCCAAGTTATATCGATAAAACAATCTCATATACATCTGTTAAGGAAATTGTCCAAAAAGTTCTAAACCCATTACACTTTGGTCAATTTAATCCTAAACATTTTAATTTTGCAAATTGAATCCTGAACATTTTCAAGTTCTGTCAATTGAGTCAATTCGGCCAATTTTAGCTGGAAATCGCTGATGTGGATGCCGACTATTCTACATTGCACGACCGGCGCTTACGTGTACAATTTTTAGAGTTTTTATATTTGTATTTTTTTTCTTTTATTTCTTTTTCTTTTTTTTTCAAGCTTGGTGAGGGTTGCGGCCCTTGCCAAATCTGGGCGAGAGCCAGGACCCTCGCCCATGGCCGATGAGGGCTTTGCGGCCCTCGCCTATGATCGGTGAGGGTCGGCCAGCAACCCTCGCTGAACTTGGTAGGAAAAAAAAAGGGTAAAGAAAGAAAGAAAAAGAAAAAATAAAAGAAAAGAATAGAAATTATAAAAATTATAAAAAATTGTCCATGTCAATACCGATCGTCTTACGTGGCACTATTGGCGTCCACGTCAGCAATTTCCAGTTAAAATTGGCTAAATGAATTTAATTAGCAAAACGTGAAAAGATTTAGAACTCAATTGGTAAAATTGAAAAGTGCTGAATTAGCTAAAGGGCAAAAAGTTTATAACTTTTTAAACAATTTTCCCCAATATTTTCTATGAAAAAACTTCTCTTTTGTTTCAGCTAGAGGTGAGCATGGTTCCAGGTTCCAATGCGTCGCGGTCCAATTCTTGGTTCCCCGTGGAACCGAATCAGGAAACGAGAATCGGGAACCGGACCAGGGGAACCAGGAGTTAATTCTCACACCTTTTTGAGTCTTGCGCTCAGGATTATGAAAATAAAACACGTTTAAGCTAGCATAACCCAAGCATCTGTACTTCGGTTTATCGATCAAGTGATAATTTTTCCTCTCCTATCATCAGCATCTCGTGTGCAAGGACAAAACAAAAACGAAAACTATGAATAGATACCTTTTTTTTTGTTTTGTTAAAAGAAAGAAGGGATAATGACACAAAAGTCCCCGAACTTTGGCTCAATGTGCAATTTGGTCCCTAAACTTTTAATTTGTTCAATGTAGTCCCTGAACTTTAACCTAATGTTCAATGTGGTCTCTGAACTTTCAATTTGTTCAACTTGGTCCCTGAACTTTTAGTAAATGTTCAATTTAATTCCTGAACTATATGAAAATATACAATATAGTCCTTGAACTTGAATTAATGTAAGGACTACATTGAACATTTTTATAAAATTCAGGACTATATTGAACATGTACCAAAAGTTCAAGGACCACATTGAACCAATTGAAAGTTCAGGGACCATATTGAACATTGTAAAAGTTCATGACTACATAACAAATTTTTGTGCACATTTCAAAGTTAAAAGAAAGAAACAAACTTCATGGGTACCCTGCATTCGTTGGGTAATCCAGAACTTTGTACCTTCCCGTTTTTTGCAGCCACTTGATTGGGATGTGGCTATAAGGAAAGAGATCTGTTCAAACCTTCCCGTTCTCTCTCTCTTTAACTGGGGATATTCGGTGAGAGTCAAAATGAAAGTAGCAGTGTATGTGTGTATGACTCACACACATTTTTCGTGAATGATTAACTATTTGGAGCCAACTATTATTAAGTGATTAGCTAATATTGTTGTATCTTTTGATTTAAGGTGGTGAGAATTCGAAGCAATTTTTTAATAGATGATTGAGGACTAAAGTTCTATAATTAATGTTGTATGTTACGTGTTTTGAACTTTTTATTGTTTATTTTAATTTACGTGTACATCTTTTATGGATTATTGTTACTATTGACAAATGAGAAACTTTCATTTTTGTTGCTGTTCACGTTTATTGTGTTTAACTAAAACTGGAAAAAAAAAAAAGAAACTTGGTAGACCCCAGAACCCATTTTGATAGGGTAAATTCCAAGTTCTAAGGTATACATGATAGGTTTCAAATTCAAAAAAATGAAGAACATGTTCCATCGTGTAGGTTCCGAGTTTCAAGTGGAATCCGTAAAGAATTTGGAACCTGCTCACGCCTAGTTTCAACGACAATTTCTTCTGGCTGGTCCTTGCTGAAGCAGGAAGACAGAGTATCACATCGTTTATGTCCAAGAACATAAAAGTTGAAAATATAACAGAGAAAAAACAGTATCCTCCTTGCAGATTCTCAGCTTCAAACAAGGAATGGACTCTATAGGAAAATAATTTACAAGAAAGTAGAAATAAAGCTTGAAGAAAATTGTACATATAGAAGCACAAGAAAAGATTAACACTGAGAGAACTATAACGATGAAAAACCGACTGGAACAGAGGAAACTGAAGCAAAGAGTTGAAGAAAATAAGGCATCTTAGATAAAGACCAGCCAGAAGTGTAATTTCCCGCGACTTGTATATCTGATGTCTATGCGGCTCTCTCTTGCTGCTTCTTAAGACAGCTTAGAAATAGGTTAAAAAAGAGACGATAAAGATGCGAAGAAGATGAAGATTGCTGACAAGAAGATCAACCATTGACATCTGGTGTCCATGGTTTCTTTCTTCTTTCTTAACCTCTTCATCGCAGGCTCAGGCTTAACTTCAGAAATTGTAGAGCGTCAGGAGAAAAGTTTCTGTTTCACTGCGAGGTTGCCAATATGAAAGTGCATAACAAGGCAGATATACACGAGGAATGTAAATTTCTGTAGATTGTAATGTATGAATATTACCACTAGACAAGGATTCATCCTAATGACCCACTTTACGTCTTGAGATTCTTGACCATAATAACGATGGTTAACACCTTGATGATAGTTCATAACATCTCTTTATTCACAATATAATATATCTATCGTTTTCCCTAAAGTTCATAAGTCATCCCAACCTTCAACATTCGCTTGTGGGGAATGTCAAATATCTTGTCACTCTGCCTCAAGTTCCTCTTCAAGAAGTTGTAAGCATAGTCAATCAAGACCCTCTTCCCCAAACTAGCCCCTTTCCCTGCCACCACCTCATTCTCACCAATTAAGTGAACCACACCCGCACGCCAAGCCCCATCCAGCACACTAATCTCTCTCTCCGATGCCTCTTGTGCCTTATAGTTGCATTTATCATTAGCTTCATCATCAATCTCTTTTTCGATCCCATTCTCACAATTCTCTTCACTCTCTAACCCATCAACCAATTGCTCGTCATCCTCCTTGCCCTTGTTCAACCTCACTCGATCGGTCATAGTCCAATGCTCTTCCCTTACAAACTCCTTGAGCCTATGAAACAGGAGCCTCTCGAAACGGCTCATCGTGCTCGTTCCGTGAGTCGGTGTACCCGTACCTCACAACGCACCGGAACACATTGAGCTCCGTCGGCTCAACTCGGCGGAACAGGAACCGCTCTTCTGATGGGACTTTGCTTATCGGGAGCGACTTTATCGAGATGAAGACAAGGACTGAGTGGACAGCAGGCACATTCTCCACATAGTGCTTGAAAATCGGGGGGATCCCTTGGACGAGCTCCGAGTAGAAGACCGCGAGCCCCGGTATGCGGCAGAGGCCGGCGGGGTCAGTGGCAATCTCCCTGAGCTTCTCCGGCGACATCTTATGGTCGAGCTCATAGTAGTACTTGCGCCGGTACACGTCATTCCAGACGTACATTATGGTCATAAGGACAGTGGCAAAGGCCAGTGGAAGATATCCTCCTCGGTAGAATTTGTAGAGGACCGAGCTCAGGTAGAGAAGCTCCACAGTGCCCACAACTACAATGTAAGTGATGACGAAGAAGATGTTGCATTTCCATATCATGATCATGATGAGCACCAGGAATGCAGATGTGAGGGTCATCACAAATACCACCGCTATGCCTGCATGAAACAAATATACATATATTTAGTCCCTCACGCAGATAAATAAGATCCCTCATATGAATCATGCATCGTGATATGCTTAATATAGTGAAATTATAGATACATGAAAACGCGACATTTATTATGATGACAATTGTTTTTGCGAGGCAAACGAAAAAATTAATATATGATTGATTTTTACTTTTCAGATGCACCAATGACTTACCAATGACTTACCATTGGACATAAAAGGGTTAGCATAAGTTTAAGAACCAATGACTTACCATAGGCATTGCCTATTTTCTCAGTAGTCCTGAAGCCAAGAGTGACCGCAACGCATGCCAACATCAGGAGATAATTAATCTCTGGTATGTAAACTTGTCCTTCATATTTTGACGACGTATGCACAATTTTCACGCGAGGAAAACACCCCAGCGAGAGTGATTGTTGGATGATTGAAAACGTCCCCGAGATCATGGCTTGGCTCGCGATGATCGCAGCCAGTATAGCAAGCACGAACATCGGCCAATATAAAGGGCCTGCATCACAGAAAGTTATCGCCATCTTCAATATTTAAATGAAGATGAACAACCTTAAAAGAATGTCTTAGTTTGTAATTAATGTCAAAGAGTTAGCGCGTATATGAAGGTTAGAAGATATTCACCGGGTATAGATTTGTAGAATGGGTCATTGAAAAGACTGTTATGCTTGCGAAGAAATGAGGCCTGTCCAGCGTAAGCCAATATGAGCGAGGGGTATGTCACAGTACACATGCTTATCTGTATCGAGCGGACCGTGAAGTGCCCAACATCGGCGAATAATGCCTCCGTTCCTGCATTTTTTTTTCGAACTAATCGGTTATATGGAGATTATAAACCTAACTGCATAAGTAAAGGAGAAAAGCAATGCGATTGTACCTGTTATGGCAAGGACAATGCCACCGAGAGATATCCATCCTTCCTTCTTGTTCCTCCGAAAGTAATCAACAATGTAAATCGGATTGATGGCTTTGACGACTCCTGGGTCGTACTTGACGAAATTGTAGAGACCAATTGCGCCGATACATGTGAACCAAACACATATGATCGGGGCAAAGCTGTATCCTACTTTGTCGGTCCCGAACCTTTGGACCGAGAACAAGCATACCAGTATTGCCACCGAAATCCATACTATCATATCTGTGAAATACGAAGGTGTTTGAGTTTTAGGAAGAAAGCAAAATTTAACAGACTCTACCTGTGTAGCGATAAACCTGGGGACCAAAGGTCAAGGTTGGACCATCTAAACCTAAAATCACCATTCAGATGAATATGTTTTTTCACGGAAATAATTTCTGTAGGATAAGATAACTCTCCGTTCAGGATTGAAATTATCTTAGTTTGTACTTTTGTTTCTGTTTTAAATAACCTACTCAATTTCTTTAGTTCAATCCAAGAAACTGAGAGAATCCAATAATAACGTGCGACTTACTTGGGATGTCAAAAAGATGCCCAAATATCGTGGCAAGGGGGTTTGATTAAATTAAACTTAAGCCCCACTAAAACAATAAAATGTCAACTTCAAATGAACCAGGTCATAAAATATTGAGTAGAACATAAAATCAAGTCAGAGTGTGGGGTTTGATTCATTTTTTACTTTCTGTGCAACAAAAAAGTGTTCGGTCGATTACTCGAGCGAGGATCAAAACCCGCAGTCGAGGATAGGGTCGAGGAGTTTTTGGCAAGGTGTCCGAGGTCCCGAGCTTCTAGGAACTGCCCTGGAGAGAGGGCCGGATGCCCGGGCTGCTGGGGTCATAGGCCAGGAGTGGCCTGTGACCAAGCCCAGGGCCAGGTGCCTGGATTTCCCTACGTGCGCCGAGCTTGTTTCAAGCGCCCAAATGACGCCGTGGGGTCCCGAAACTCAATTCAACTTAACCTAATGGTATTACACGTTGGAGCCTCTTGAAATTGGTTTTAGGGCCTTTTCTCTTAAATTTTTGTGGGGAAAACACTCAAAGAATTTGAGTGAAACACTGGTGAGGAGCAATTGGGTGTCTGTTGGGACTTGGGAAGGACAGCTTTGTTGATTTAAGCTAGTGGATCATAGTCGCCATGCTCCCCATACGGTGAGCACGGATACTTAGATCGTAAATCCTAGTGAGTTATGTTCCCTATTTCGCTTATTTCTATGTTATGTTGCGATTTTGCTTCGTTGCAAGGTCTTCTTCCCACAACAAAAACAAATGTTTTTTAGGTTGAGATCTGCACTTGGACAATTGGATGCATTGGTACTCTACATAGGAATGAATTTGTCTCATGGTGCATAGTGTTCAGAGTATCAAGAGTGTCATTGAATAATAGAACAAGTAGAGAGATTAATGGGGTTGATGTGATAGCAAATAAAAATACCTTTTGTCACTGCAGAAGTAGCTTGCTTGATACCTCCAACAGCTGACAGAACTGCAACTCACACACGGGATTGCAAGTCAAACGTTGCAGATTACTTCAGTCCTATATTATGCAAGCTAGTGTAATTGACGTTGACAACTTGTCAACGACGACATGGAAATGAGTATGCATAATCATGCTACGTTGTGTTCAATAGGAAGAGATTTTGGTATAATTCCTATGTGAGCCGAAAGGAAGGCTTAAATTTGATATGATAGGATTAGGACTACAAAATCCCATTTACTAAATGAAGTGTGCTCCCTAATTGTTCCGGTAAAAAAAATAAGCTGAGGCGGTGATCATTAGAGGTGCGTACCGGAGATGCAAGGAGTGAGGACACCATCACCAATGACCATGGAAGTGCCAAGCATGGTGGCAAAGAGCAAGAAGAACTTGGCGAACTGGCTCTTCTCGAGCTTGGACTTGAGCCTCGATGCCCTGAGAAGGCGATTGCTTGGCAGCTCTAGCCGGAAATTAGACACATCTTGATCTTCCGATTGTTGACTTGGGATCAATCCTACTCTTGTATATCGGCATATCAATGAGTATAATGCGAATGTCCCTCCTGAAAAATTGGAAAAAGAAACAAAAAATAAATTTATTCATGTCCATTGAAGAGAGGATATTAAATTTTTTCTCAATCAACTAAAAACGAAAAAAAGATCTCCTATGTACCAAGGCATTATTATTATTATTATTATTTTGGTAAGGAAACCAAGGCATTATTATTTATTCTTGTTATTGGTATTTATTCTTGTTCATTTCAATGATTAGAACCATTATATTCAATTGATCATGAGTAATCAGTATATGCTGGCAAGATTGACGCTTGATCGAGCTCGAGTTTTAATAATTTGTTTGCGCGGATATTCCAAATTATAATAAGAAAAAGTTTGACATCATCCTTTTCATATAGTTTTGATATTTAATCTGATTTCCTATTGCTTCGTGCACCGCTATAACAGAGGACACACCAGCCAATGCAAATGAACTCCCTCGGTTGAACATGCGAAGAGTTATTGCTTTCAACACGACAAAGACCTCCCTCGGTTGTAACACGAACATGCCGAAGCTAAATTTTGACATCAGTGCCTTTTTTTGGTGTCCATCTATCGCTTCATACGTCAAGCTTTTTGACTAAAATCGACAGAACTTACCAATCACAAACCAGACAAAAGTCTATTGACCTAGTTGATGAATCTCATCGATACCGACGAGTCGACGACTATTCAATGCGCAGCATCGCTTCGAAGACCATTAGTATGGCTTACATGATATGCTGACTTGTAACAGACGATTCAGATTACCTTAATTGTCGCATTCCAATTGCTTAGCAGTCTTCGAGCTTAATTTTCACTCAGACTACTTTTTATGAAGTAGGACCGGCAAAGAGAAAAAAAAACGGGTGCATGCTAAAAACAATCATTTTTCCCAATCACGAGTGACGCCTAGTGCCGAAGAGTTCATTACCAGTGGGAGCCTAAGCGGCCTTTCCCGTGGGTGGGCTTTACCAATACGTTTTTTATTTTAACGTATCAGTGCCCGCACGACCCGATCTCTCCTATTGGGTCAATATTTTTTTCTTGCCCTGATCTTGATAATATCCTCTATTTTACATCTCAAAGTCTTGGACGTAGCCTTCTAGAGACACGCTTAGATCCAGAAGTAGAGCCGGTAAAGAGAAAAGATGGGTACATGCTAAAAACAATCATTTTTCCCTATCTCGAAGACTGTTGTGGTCATATATGTCTGCCTTTCTTGAGATTAACACCAGAAGGAAGGCCCCCTACATGGGACCTGAACTAGCTGAAGTCCTCACCGCATGAACCGGAAGTTTTTAACTTGCTCGGTAGATCATATGAGACAGCTTGTTCTAAGTGCGCTCGGTTATCTCGTCCATGAAATCATAGACAAGTGGCCTAAACGTATTCGATCCGCGGTCGGACAACCGAAAAGATTTCCAGCGAACTGGGAAATTTAACAAAAAATTGATTCATCAAGTAATATGACTGAGTATTTATTTGCTAGGTGTTTTGACCAGAGTGATTGTGGTCGGCGTTATCAAATCCCCTCAACAGACATATCTGAACCACCGAAAGGAAATTTAACAAAAAATTGATTCATTAAGTAATATGACGATTATTTATTGGCTATGTGTTTTGACCATAGTGATTGTGGTTGGCGTTATAAAATCCCCTTAACTGACATATCTGAACCACCGAAAGGAAATTACCTATCAACAATGTATTTATATTAAAGCATGCAGGCTTACGACAACATATGAGCAGGTGAGTTTTTGACTACTTCGTGTACACGAAGATCTCACTGCTCTGGTCAAGAATTCCACTAGTGGAAGCCTCTGACCATATAACTCTACCCGAATTTACTATTAAAAAATTGGATTTACGACATAATCTGATCTAACTCCACGCATCAACGTAAATTACTGCGAAATCTGATGACAAAACCAATTAATGAAATTCTAATGGGTACCCATTTTAAATGGAAAACAGTCAATATCTCAGACACTATTCTATACTTTTCACTCTAAGACTCCATAAATCCAGACTAACATCTTCTCTTCTTGGTGCTCATATAAATGTTGGTTCTAATAAAGATGTGTGTAGGTAAATATGGGTAGGTTTCTCTTACCGTCGCCGTTGTCGGTGGCGCGTAGGACGATGAAGACGTACTTGATGAGAGGGATCAAGGTGATGGTGTAGAGGATCAGGGCGAGGACACCCAAGATGTCGTCGTTGTGCTTGATGCCCCCGGTGAAGGTGCTCGAGTACACGTAAAGCGGGGACGTGCCGATGTCCCCGTACACGATCCCGATGCTCTGGAACGCCAGACTCAGTATCACCGGCCACCCCATCGCCTTCAAAGACGAGACATCGCATTCCATTTTTACTATACTGTTTGATAAATCTGACTTTCTCAAAAGTTAAAACTGCGAAGAGATGGTCGATGTTCGGAAATTTAATCTGTACTTACTTGCTTGGAGCCATGAGGATGATGACCTGCGCATTTAGCGGATTCGACGTCTAGAGAGTCGTATCTGCGCAACTTGCGGCGCGAGAGCTGTTTCCCGTTGATGAGCAGCAGAGACGGCGAAGGAGAAGCCGTCTCGGATTGTTGTCGGCTTTCGTCTTCCCGGGATTCTTCGACCGCGTCCCCTGACATTTCCGGCTCTCTCCCAAAGTTGTAACGACGTGCGCGCCACGGGCTCGGAGGTGGGCGGGAGAGACAAGGTGGTGGCAATGGGTTAGGCCGAGGACGAGGTTTTTAGAGGTGAAGATGGTGGGTGTCGCATTTATAGAGGGCAAAACTAGCACGGCCACAGGTAGACAAACCTTTTGTTCGAAAGTTTAGAGTGATTACAAAAGAAAATTCAATATGAACGCGCAGAGACAGATACAGCCTGAGCCGGGTGCTGACGCGAGACGGGGGATGAATCTGGAATATCCTTTTGACGAAAGGAAGTTTCTTGATCCCATCTATACTTACACCAGAGCTATTTTCGTAATAATTTTCATCGGATTATGTGAACGACAGCTCTCGTTAAGCAATCAATTAATAAAATCTTTATACTTTGCAATGCACTTTGCACCCTCGTGTGTATGCGCAATTGGCATCTTGAAAATCGAATCGTTTCAAATAAAACATACTTAACGAGTGCTCCAAGAAACACGTTAATATCACCTATCTTTTATCTTATGACAAAAAAGCTGATTTCAGATAAATAAATTTTGGAATCATACTTGATCCCATGCAATTGTATTTTGTATGAATCGCACGCTTGGTCTCAGCTGACGATCCTGATAGAGAGATCTGTCTCTATATGAGCCATTCACAAACTCAAGAGAGATTAACAAATTGAACTTCGAACTACGCGCACTTTCTAGGTGTCCAGCATTTTCCAAAGTCCAGAGGGAGAGATTCTCGTGCTATAGTTAGTCGTGGTCACGTGCGATCTGTGTGTCTGTAGTTGGAAGTCTACATCATTGTTGACTAAATTTAATGACCAACACATGTATTGATTAATATAGCAGTGTTTCCACACCCGAATAGAAAAATTGCAGTCGTAGAATCGCAGGCATTGTCAAAAGTGTACTTTTGGGGACCATTGAGCAGATTCCGCGCTAATTCATAGGGGTAATCAATTCGGAATGGATCGGTTCTCGGATTGAAATCGGGCCACCGATCTTACGGCTCCCGATTTCAACGATTTGTAACCGAGAACGGACCAATCGATTTTGAAACTGTCGATTCCGGGACTGGACCAATAATGCACGGCTGCCTACAATCTTTTCCATTTCTTCTTTAGATATTTTATTAATTTATTCAAGAAAAAGGGTTAGAAACCGACACACTCTATTTTCTTTTAAATCTCTATTGGACCCATAGAAACATTTCCCTAGGCAAGTGTGCGAAGAGGGTTTTAATTTCTCGTCTCGATCACTTTCCATCCCTTGATCACGTTCATCTCAAAGGACGTCAACCAGTTGCTCCTTGATATCCATATTCATCTGTGAGGATCACGCTCATCTTCTCCATCTCCATAGCCACGGAGTTAAAAACACTGGTGCCGACGTCGACGAGCTTGTCCTGGAGGAGGTTGACCTTCAAATACGTATGCTCCTTAATCGCCTTCGGTGACTCCACACCCATCTTCTCCATCTCCACAGCCACTCCTCTCTGTCTCCTTTTATGAGCTAGATAATAATTCGGTCCAGTCCGATTCGGTTCTGCACAAGGAATTGAGAATCGGAAATTTGGAACCGGCAACAACTGTTCCGGTTCCCTTAGGAATCGCACAGGACCGATCGGTTTTGTCCGGTTCTCAGATTGAATCGGGACCTGTGCTCACCCTTAATAATTCATGTGAATATACTTCAAAGCATGCTCTTAGGAGCAAACAAAGCAGATTAATCAACTAAATCCCTTTTCCATTAATTAAGAAATTGCTTTAATCAAATCGGTTCATTGTATCTTTTGGCGATGATCGAATTCCCATGATCAATCACAATCGCTTATTTCAAAACTGTTGACCACAATTCGAATAATTAGGTGACTCTTTGCTTCCAAAGTTTAAGCTATTAGAGCAATTGGTTGAGCTCAATTAAAGCTAGTGTCTTATCAAGAAAATTTAGCTCAATTCGAACATCGACAACATCCTTTTTTTTTTATTTCGTACTATGAGACTTACATGTTATGGACTTTGTTTACTTTTGTTCCTTTGACAATTAAATTTGCATGTACATTATTGGCTTTCACCGTCCTGCTGTTGAGGATATTATTAAAATAAAAATATTATGGGATTATAAATCTTGTTAGTCTAACCGTCTCTCCCAATAAATTTAAGCTATCGGAAACGGGCCAACAATGTATTTAAGAAGATGAACCAACAAACATGTTTATAGCATATGAGTTATTGGTTCTTATCAATTCCTTCTTTTGTAATTGTGGTCCCACAGTTCAATTTTTGCCTTCTTCATTCACCACCCTCCAATTCACCATGAATTATTTTTTTGGATAATGACATAAACGGTCCCTGAAGTTTAGCCCAATGTATAATATGGTCCATAAACTTTTAATTTATTCAATGTAGTCACTGAACTTTAGCATAATGTTTAATGTGGTCCTTGAACTTTTGGTACATGTTCAATATAGTTCCTAAACTATATGAAAAGCCTTGAACTTGAATTAATGGAAGGACTATATTGAACACTTTTATATAGTTCATGGATTAAATTGAATATATATCGAAAGTTCTCGGACGACAGTGAATAAATTAAAAGTTTAATGACCATATTGCATATTGGATTAAAGTTCATGGATCATATTAAACAAATTAAAAGTTCAGGACCACATTATATTTGAACCAAAGTTCAAGGACTGTTTGTGTCATTTTCCCTTATTCTTTTTTGAAATGGGCCCACAAAGTGCCAGGATTGATTATGTAGCTTTGTTGTCAATGTCCTCGTTTGGCAAACATTATTCCAAATCCAATTCGATATTTTAATCTATGGTTCCCGTTCCCCACTTTATTAGAATTATCATTTCCAACTAAAGTTTACCTGCTGCTATAAAACAAAAATGGAAGCTGATAGACTTAGGCATAAATTTATTATTCTGTCATCTTTTCTCCCATGGTCAGACGTCATAAACTTGGCAAAGTTGGTATTTTGTGATTTAAAGCTAGAAAGAACCCTATGAATAGATTAAGAGTCAACGGCCTAGGTTAGGCTGAACATACTTTCTTAATTATCTATCTTCTATAAAAGTTTTGCTTTGTCAGTTGTGGCAAGCATCTGTAAGCATTATTGCCTACAATAATATAGCGGTATGGCACGTCTAAAATTTTTTGGAAAATTGCACTTTGGTCCTTCTAGTTTTTGGGTTGCACGTTTCTTGTCACCTTGCTTTCTTTTGTCAAATTTCCGTGACAATTTCTACAAGAAAAATGAGGGAAAAGTACAAAAAAATTCTTAAATATATTGTATTGGTACCAATCCAGTTATAAACTTTTCAATTTGACCAATTTAGTTATAAATATTTTCACATTAGTACCATTTCAGTCCACATGACCAATTTAGACCGAAAATCACTGACGTGGATGCCGATTGTCCTATATGATATGGCCGGCACTGACCTGAACATTTTTAATGATATTTTAAATTTTTAAATTTTTTTTATTTGTTCTTTTATTTTCTTTTCTTTTTTTCTTTCTTTTTTTTCCCTTCATTTTGGCTGTCGAGACCCAGCAAGCCCTTGCTAGATTTAGGTGAGGAGTCGCTAGCCAAGAGCCAGCAGGGTCATGAAGGCCCTAGGCGAGGCCATTGCGGCCTTGTTAGCCGCAGGTGAGAGCTACCTCGCCAGCTACCGGCGAGGGCTTGCTGACCATCGCTGACCAAAATTAAGGACAAAAAGTAAAAGGAGAAAAACAGAAGAAAAAAAATTTAAAATATTATTAAAAATGTTCATGTAAGACGACCAGCGTCCATGCAGCAATTTTCAACCTAAATTAGCCGAATGGGTTAAATTGGTGTTAATGTGAAAAGGTTTATGACTAAATTAGTTCAATTGACAGGTTTAGAACTGAATTTGTACCAATACAATAGATTTAAGACTTTTTTTGTACTTTTCCCCGAAATTGACACTGTTTATCACCATCCTCAAGGTGTCTAGGTTTATATATGTCTATTTGGGTCTTCGAATGAGTTATACGTTCGTCTAAAAAAGAAGTATATGTGGAATTAATCTCAACAAGACTCTCAATTTGATTTTAAGGACTCAAAGATGTAGGCATTACCTAGTTAGTACTGATTCATCATTTCTTTCAGATTTACAATAGAAATGTGATGAAAGTACTTCTATTGTAATTGACAATATTAGATGGACAAGCTTTACAGAATAGAATAAAACATACGTAAAAAGTACATAAATCGATGATGTAATTTCTTTTAAGATTCGTACACATAGGCACCACATTTCAATGGTTGACGCTAACTCGGCAGTCTCCATTCGAAATGGATTACAATTTGTACATGTTGGTTCCAATTATCCAAGGTCATTGCTAATTCGGTACGTGTCTTTAGGTTTTGAAAACAAATTCGACAACGAAAAAGATTTATATTGCCGTAATGCAATACTATAAGAATTAGGATCGTTACAAAACCAATTACAAAGACCAAAGTTGAACTCTCAAAGATATATATAAGGGCCGAAAGTCTGATGTTCCTTGTTTTTCTATACAGGAAATTTATAAAAAGGGTTTACAAGCGTCTACTTTTCGAATCTGTCCAATGCATGCCGGCCCTTGATACATAGCTAGAGTTCAGAGTTAAACACCACCATGCGTACAAGTTGGGTCGTGCTCTGCATCCATTTCTATATTACCTAAATTGATTTGGTTGGTGGTTGGCATTGAATAAATATTACTGGACTTATATACATAAAATTTGAGTTTCTCAAAACGAGCAGTCTATTCTTTGTAGCACATACTTTAGCCCCTCCACTGATGTAACCCCATTTTCTGTGCAATTTTCATAGTGCTGGAGGGTTCTTTGTCCGAAAAAGGACAAACAACATGTTACTTCAATTCTGCATTTGGGAGGAGGCGATGACCTTAGACTTCTTTAACTATGATTACTTATCGCAGGACTAATGCAACATATGGTACTCGTGGCGTGGTGGAACCTATAGAGCCATCATTTGTTGTACCTGTCGAGTTTGGCAAAGTGTGTGTCAGAGCTCCTAATAGAAATGAATGCAACGGTGATATTGTTTTATCAGTAATGGAGGAGGTTGTGTTTGTGAGCTCTTGTGGAGTGATTAAAGTTGCGGGTAGAGTTTGATATCTTGACGAGGTCCTTGGTTATGACAAAGTTTAAGCACGATTTAAATTTGGAAGATCTCCATGACGGTTAAACTTGTGAGGAGCTACAGGAGGGCAGTAGTGATTTGACTAAAACATCAAGTCACAGTGAAGATTCTAAGAACATATTTCGAGTTTGAGCTCGTAAATGAAACAATGAATCGAATCAAAGTCCCGTGGACTATTCGAAGTCCAATGCAAGTCGAAGGTAGGCACTGGACAGGTAGCTGCACTTACGGGAGATTCATCAATTTGAGTTTCTCAGAACGAGCAGTCACTTCTGTGCAGCACGTATTTTACTTTTTGTTTGAAGGCATGTTGTACCCACTCCACTGGTGTAACTCCAATGTTTTTGCAATTCTAATGGGGGGTTGAGGGCTGTTTGTCTGAAGAAGCACAAAAGTGTTACTTCAATTAGGCATTAGGTAGGAAGGCGATCACCGATTAATTACCGCTTGACTAATGCCACTGAAACCTAGTGCCTACTTGGGAAGGTGTAAGCTAGTGCCTACCTAGCAATCACTGTGGACCTTTGTTTTTCTGTGAGACTCTGTGTTGTCTTTTGGGATAATATTACAAAAAAATTGCAAATTGGCACGCTCATGTTACATTTATTCAAAATTAATTTTCGTATAACAAAAAATCTCAAATCGATATATTTGCGATAAATCTATCCTCTGATAAATTCCATACAATATCCTTGTTAAATTACTACAAGCAAACACTATAATAAAGTAGTCAACTTGTGGTGTCATTGCCGTTACGGCAACCAAATGTATTGTAAGTTCAATATGACTTTCATGGAGATTGGCCTCCTTTTAACGGGATGGGTAAGAGAATTTCCTCTCCTTCCTTATAATGTTTCCCTGTTAAAATGCAACGAGTAGTAAATTTTGAAAAATAGCATGTCACAAGGTACCTAACGAGTTATTTAAACATAGAGATAAATAGTTACGACCATACTTAACAAAGCATAGGTATGTAATCTTCTACGTGGTTAGTTTGAGGTTGACTTTGACGGGACATGAGAGGGCTTTAATTTTTAAACAAGCAATCATGTTGGGTCTTGAATTCGCACAAAAGGATAGCCTAAAGGTAATAACAGCACGTATTAAACTTGAAACTTAAAATGCTTAAATAGTATCAACTATGTAATTCTTGCATTTTATTAGTTATCTTATTCATGGATAAGTAAGTAATTAGTTGACCCAATTCAGTGCCAGCTGTTCTAGCTCGCATCCGAATCAGAGCACAATTAGAATATCCAAGTGTAAGCAATCCGAGATTGATTCAAACTTGATCTCCACCGGTGATTACCAATTCTATTGTCAATATTTATTACCTAAGATTCTCTCTAAGTGTATGTGTTGTAAGTCATCACGATTGTAACATACAATGCATAAATCAAAATATAAACTTCTTATATCTTCTTTATTCCCTGTTTTTCGCATCTCTATTTCTTTCTTGGTATCATATCAGAAAAAGGCGAAAGCCCATAGATCCAAATATGAGTAACTTAAATCATTCATCTTCCGAACAAACAACCAATCAACAGCCTCCCACTAGATATACCACCACACCTACAACTCCTGCAGTTACTATTTCCGGTCTTCTCTCTTCTCCATTATTCAGAGAGCACTTAGATGGAACAAATTATGTGATTTGGCGCACACGGATCCTACCATATTTTTTAGCCTTTGAACTAATTTCTATAGTAGATAGCACCGAACCAGCACCACCTATCCACATTTCTCCACAAGACCCACAAAATATTGGCCAAATCATACTTACTCCCAACCCCACCTACAAAGCGTGGCGCATTTAAAATCAAACAACCATTGACTTGATCCTAAATACAACGACAAGTCCCATAGTTGCACAACTCACTGGCCATAAAACTTATGCATCATTGTGGTCCCACTTGGCCGACGCATACGCTTCTCAGTCCAATGCTCACTCCTCTTCCCTCTGGATACAACTACAATCCATGAGAAAAAGCAATGGTAGTGTGACTAAATATATATATACATGAGGTTACCAAGATTGCCAATCAATCGCTAGCTATTAGAGAAACTATTTCTGTCGGAGAATACCAAACCCACCTCTCCCATGGTCTAAGTTCGGAATACTCTACTTTGGACACTGCCTTCTCAATCATTTCGGCTAATACCCAGTCCTCCACTCTCTCTAGAAATGAGCTACACAATTTTTTGCTATCTCACGAAGGCTATTTAGAGCTTTCGGCTTTGGATGCTGGTCAGCCACCTCCAATTACATTTGATGTTGATGCTGCGTCACCAACCTCTGCACCTTTCAAGCCAAATCAACAATTTTCAGGCTCACAACCACGCAAATCAACACCTACTTATGGCTCGCCAACTGTTGGTCTTCTACCTTCCCTGTAGTCTTCGGTGACGTACTAGTCGCTAAGCAGCAAGGATCGTCGTTGGGGAGCTCCCTTTTGTCAGAGTCACCATCGTTGGGGCATGCTATTATCTACCATGAACGATATAATTCTCAATTTGTGGCCACACCTCCTCCTCAGGCTCATTATGTTGCACATGCCCCACAAACCAATTATCCTACTCTTACTTGCCCATTTCAATATCGTGCCATTTCTCCACCTCCACAGGCATATTACAACTCCTTACCACTGCCTATAACTCAATACCCTAAGTTCCACCACCTCAACCTCCATCAGCCATGTTGATTCCAACTGGTTCCCTCACTCCGGTACTACCCATCATGTCACTGATAGTACCATTGGTCGTACTAATGTCATTCCTTATACAAGCTCACAACAACTCACTATGGGTGATGGCATCTCTCTTCCCATCACTCACACATATACTTTTGTGTCTTCTACGTCTCATTTCTTTATCCATAAGAATGTTTTAGTTGTTCCTAATATCACCAAGAAGTTATTATTCGTTTTTTAATTTTCCTTCAATAATAACTATGTTTTCTTATTTTACCCTACATATTTTCTCGCGATGTGCTTACTTACGGGTCAAATCCTTCTTCGAGGCAATGTTGATTCCAGCCTATACTATGTTTCGCCCTCTAGCTCGGCAACTTCTCCATCTACTTTTGTGTCGTCCCGCACCAGTTCACTCACTGCTTAGCATCACTGTTTGGGACATGCTTCCTTGAATATTGTGATTTGTCTTTAAATTCAACAGAAACTAACTTTTCACATTCTCCATCTTCCGTACAGCATGCGCTCTTAGTAAAAGTCATTGCCATCCCCACCCTCCTATCCATTCTAGGGTTACTTCCCCTCTAAAGCTAGTTCATTTTGATGTTTAGGGTCCATCCCCCATGCCTTATCTTTCAAGTTATAAATATTACGTCTGTTTTATTGATGACTTTTCTCGATTTACTTGGCTCTATCCCTTCACATCTGGAAATCAATTTTGCAACATTTTTAAAGCCTTTCATGCACTTGTGGAGACTCAACTTCAGTGCAGGTTAGTGTGATGGAGCACCCAAGTTCTTATCCTCTGCATGCCCTTTCACCTTCTTAGTCAAGAGATTCATCAATGCATCTCTTGTCCGTAATCTCCTTTCCAAAATAGGACTGCTAAACGCATGCATCATCATATATTGAAGATTGGCCCTAATTTCATGACCCAAGCTAATGTTCCTTCTCGTATTTGGAAATTGCCTTAAAGACTATAGTTCGCCTGATCAATTGGCTTCCAACTTATGTTCTAGACAATTTGTCTACCTGACAGGTTCTTTTCTGTACCATTCCTGATATATCTCACTTACGAGTGTTCAGTTGCACAGCATTTTTATACTTACGACCGTATGCCTAACACAAGCTAACTTCTCGCTCTAGAACCTGCATCTTTCTTTGGTATCCTCTAGGTTACCAAGGCTACCGCTGCAACTGTCCTTGGACCCGGCGTACTTACATTACTACTGATGCTATCTTGATGACTGTTCTCGTTTCAATAGACTACATCTGCGTCTCCACCGTCACCGCCTACTATGTTGCCAATCCAGTTACCACTACTACCGCTGCCGATTGCTCCTATCGAGCACTCACGATTTATGGACTCCGCTTCACCGGCTTCAATGTCCCTGACATCATCCTCACCATCTCCGGCTCAAGTCCTTAACTCACTTCTCCACCATCACCAGCAACATCTTCACAGGCATCTACTCACCATATGGTTGCTTGTCTCCGTGATGGCACCATCTCTCACAAAAATCCTTAACCGAAATCACACTTTTGCTCTTACGACAATTACTCATCCTTACACTGAGCCTATTTGTTTTTCTCAAATATCACGAGATCCAAAATGACGGACTGTCATGAATGCTGTCCAGAATAACACTTGTAAATTGGTTCCGCTACCTTCTCATGCTCACCCTATTGGCTATAAATGGGTCGTCAAGGTCAAACTTTGCTCCGATGGTACACTAGAACGCTACAAAGTCTAACTTGTTGTTAAGGGATTTCATCAGCAAGTTGGCATTGACTATAGTAAGACATTTAGCTCAGTGGCTTAAGCAGTCATTATCCAAATTGTTCTTCCATTTGCTTACTCTCGAGGATGGTCTATCCAATAGCTTGATGTCTCAAATGCCTTTCTCCATGGATATTTATTTGAAGAGGTGTATATGATCCAAACTCGGGACTTTGTTGACCCCCAACGGCCTCATCATGTCTGTTGTCTCCGTCTCTCTCTTTAAGGTCTGAAGCACAAGCTCCTCGTGCTTGGTATCAACGGCTTAGCTCCTATCTCACCAACATCAGTTTTCTTATCTCAACTGCTAACTCGTTCTTGTTCATTCATCATTTTACATCCTACAACATCTTATTATTTTATGTGGACAACATAATCCTTTAACGACTCTCCTAATTCTCCACTGCCAACTTTTTTTGCAGGCTCTACATGGTGAATTTGCCATCAGGGATCTCATACTTATTCACTATTTTCTAGGTGTTAAGGTACAATCTACCTCCAACAGACTTCATCTACATCAAGCCAAGTTCAGTCATGAGATTCTAGATCGTGCAAAGATGTTTGATAATTAATATGTTTCCACCCCATGCACCACCAATGAACCATTGTCCATTTGTCAAGGGGAGCCATTACCTAATCCTCTCCTCTACTGCAGTATTGTGGGTGCCCTCCAATATTTAACACTCACCCAACCTAACATTACATACTCAGTGAATATTGCTTGTCAGTTCCTTCATGCTTCTACCACTGTACGTTGGCAAGCTATGAAAAACATTCTTCGGTATCTAGTGGATACTCCTTGTTATGGACTTATCTTCACTCACACTTCTTTACTCACTCTTCATGCATTTTCAAATGCTGGCTAAGCTGGTGATTATGATGATCATAGCTATGTTGGTGGATACTGCGTTTTTCTCAGCAGTAATCTTATCTCGTGGTGTTCTTGCAATTAGCGAACTGTGGCACGCTCTGGTACTGAGACTGAATGCAAATGCCTTGCCAACATGTTTATTGAAATTATGTGGATTGAGTATCTTTTTCGTGATCTCTATACTCTAGCACCTCATCCACCCACGCTCCGGTGCGACAACCTTTCTGCCATTTATCTTATGGCGAATCAAGTTTTTCATACTCATACAAAACATATGGAGATTGATTACCACTTCATTCGTGAGCATCTCACTTGCGGACAACTCTATGTTCAATTTATCTCCTCCGGTGATCAGCCTACAGACATTCTTACTAAAGGCTTGTCATCTACTCGGTTTCATCTCTTACAATCCAAGCTGACGATTTGTTTCGCCTCGTCAGCTTGCAGGGAGATGTTGACCTAGTCCATTGCCAACTGTTCAAGCTTGTATCGGAACCAAACGTTTTCTTCAACTCATACCTGAATTAGAGCACAATCAGAATATCCACATGATAAACAATTCGAGATTGATTCAAACGCTATCTCCAGCTTGCACTAGAATCAGAGCACAATAAGAATATCCGCATGATTAGCAATCCGAGATTGATTCAAACTTTTTATCTACTGATGGTTACCAATTCTGTTGTCAATATTTATGGCTTAAGATTCTTTCTAAGTGTATGTATATAAGTCATCACTGATTGTAACAAACGGTTCAGAAATCAAAATATTATTATTCTTTTAGGGTCGCGTTTTTTCCACTCCCACTATGGCCAAAACACTCCCTCTTATAAGGTTTTGACAATATTAGCCTTTATAGGTCCCATCTTTTTTAAGAATTCTTCGTTTGCTTTTCTTCTTTCTCTTATCTCGCAGGTCCACTTTCCTTTTTCTCATTTATTTCTCTTTGTTCTCTCTCTTTCTAAAACATCCATTTCATGTCAATAGTCTGTGTTGAAGCCCAAATTTGCAAAAACCTCCTCCTCACCCAACTAGTCATCTTCCATCTCCACTTCTTCAACTCAAAGCTCAATCGTAAGTAAAAAAATCTCATATCTCTTCACTCCCATTCCATCACTTTCGCTCTGTGTTATTCATTATCCCATTTCGCATCAAACTCTTCAATTGATCGATCATGAAAACAAGAAAAAAAAAACCCCATTAAAGATTCAGATAGAGGAGTTGAAGCTCTGCCCAAAACCTCATCAAGTTCATCAAAAATGCCCGCTTCTTTGTCTTTGTCTTCTTGGTCCTAATTGTCGCCTTCATTGCCAATTCACCATTACCTACCTACCTTCAAATATATGGCTCGAATCTTCCCCCGTCTCATTAAGTTATTTATGCAAAACGAAAATGCGACCGGCAAGGATTTGCCCCTCCTCGCCCTCGCGGTTTCTCTAACTTCCGCACCCTTCTCAATTACCGAGCTGTCGCCGTCGGTGATTGAGAGGACTGAAGAGGTGATTGTGAACTCAATTCTCAAGTCCGAGCCCTTATGCGATGAGCCACCGTCAATTGTTCAAATCGTTGTGTTCTCATAGGCGTTGAGTTCAATGCGGGAGCCTTTAGGTCTATTGTGTTCATGGGCATCAAATTCCGGTTAACGATTGAAAAACCGATTAGTGCGACAATGCGGGGACAACAAGTGACAAAGACAGACCACAAAAGAGAGTGTTCTTTTTTTTCTTTTTATAGAAACCACCAAGGCTTGAACCATGATCAGAATTAAGAGGGAACGGAGAGAAGGAACGAAGGATGAGGAAAATGGGACTCGCAAGAAAAAATAAAGAAGCAAACAAATGGGCACCACAACCAAGCAAAAAAGGATGCTTAAAAAAGATGGGACCACATAGGTTAAAATTGTCAAAATATTGTGACAGGGAGTGTTTTAGTCATGGTAGGAATGGAAAAAGCGCGGCCCTTCTTTTGTCTTTGTTCTCTGTTTTATGCATCTCTATGTCTATCTTAATTGTTCGATTTTTTTTCTTATTCGAGAGGATTGGAACCGATGCTCTGATTTCGCATGAAGACACGGCAATGTAACTGATGGACAAATCAGTTGTCGGATCGTCAAAGATCATAAAGATACAAGCATGAGGTTGTTCTTATTCAGATCATCTGCATTCGATGGCTACACTTTCATGATCACAAAAGCTTTACCCAATTTCATTAATTAAAGTACCATAGAAGTTCAACAGACGACATTCTTGTATCAAGTATAGCTTTATACGAATTTTTCATGTTTCACCTCAACATTCTTTCACTGTTGCAGTTTCTTGATTACAAGAGTTTAAGAGAAAAGAAAGCCAAAAATCAATTAGAAGTACGTATACATGTGGAATGTAAATTTCTGAAGATTGCATTGTATAAACCATACCACTAGATAAGGTGTTCATCATTTTTGCCCCCCTTATACATTCGTGTTCATCATTTTTGCCCCCCTTATACATTGTGCCCTCTAAAGACCAACTTTACCATCTTGTGATTCTTGACCATAATAATTTAACACCTTGATCATAATTAGTAATTTCTCCCTATTCACAACATAATTTATCTAACTCTTTCCCTAAAGTTCATAAGTCATCCCAACCTTCAACATTCGCTTGTGGGGAATGTCAAAGATCTTGTCACTCTGTCTCAAGTTCCTCTTCAAGAAGTTGTAAGCATAGTCAATCAAGACCCTCTTCCCCAAACTAGCCCCTTTCGCTGCCACCACCTCATTCTCACCAATTAAGTGAACCACACCCGCACGCCAAGCCCTATCTAACACAGCAATTTCTCTCTCCGATGCCTCTTGTGCCTTATGATTACATTCATCATTAGCTTCATCATAAATCTCTTTTTTTACCCCATTCTCACAATTCTCTGCAGTCTCTAACCCATCAACCGATTGCTCGTCATCATCCTCGCCCTTGTTCAACCTCAATCGATCGGTCATAGTCCAATGCTCTTCCATTACAAACGCCTTGAGCCTTTGAAATAGGAGCCTCTCGAATGGCTCATCTTGCTCGTTCCGTGAGTCGGTGTACCCGTACCTCACAACGCACCGGAACACATTGAGCTCCTTTGGCTCAACTCGGCGGAACAACATCCGCTCTTCTGACGGGACTTTGCTTATCGGGAGTGACTTTATCGAGACAAAGACAAGGACGGAGTGGACGGCAGGCACGTTCTCCACATAGTGCTTGAAAATCGGGGGGATCCCGTGGACAAGCTCAGAGTAGAAGACCGCGAGCCCCGGAATGCGGCAGAGGCCGGCGGGGTTAGTGGCGATCTCCCTGACCTTCTCCGGTGACACCTTGTGGTCGAGCTCATAGTAGTATTTGCGCCGGTACACGTCGTTCCACACGTACATAATGGTCATAAGGACGGTGGCAAAGGCCAATGGAAGGTATCCTCCTCTGTAGAATTTGTAGAGGACTGAGCTTAAGTAGAGAAGCTCCACACTGCCCACAACTAGAACATACGTGATGACAACGAAGATGTTCCATTTCCATATCATGATCATGATGAGCACCAGGAATCCAGATGTGAGGGTCATCACAAAGACCACCGCTATGCCTGCATGAAACAAATATACATATATTTAGACCCTTACACAGATAAATAAGATCACACATGAATTATGCATCATGATATGCTTAATATAGTGAAATTATAGATACATGAAAACGCGACATTTACTGTAATGACAATTACTTTTGCGAGGCGAAGCAAAAAAAATCAATAAACCGTGCCTTCATCATTGATTTTTATTTTTCAGATGCACTGTCGTTAGAGGTACTAAACTTTGTATGATTTTAAGTGATGTTAGGCACCTAGGACATAATAGGGTTATAAAAAGTGTAAGAAACAATGACTTACCGTAGGCATTGCCTATTTTCTCGGTAGTCCTGAAGCCAAGAGTGATCGCAACGCATGCCAACATCAGGAGATAATTAATCTCTGGTATGTAAACTTGTCCTTCGTATTTCGACGATGTATGCACAATTTTCACGCGAGGAAAACACCCCAGAGAGAGCGATTGTTGGATGATCGAAAACGTCCCTGAGATCATAGCTTGGCTCGCAATGATTGCGGCCAGTACAGCGATCACGAACATCGGCCAATATAAAGGCCCTGCATCACAGAAAGTTATCGCCATCTTCAATATTTAGATGAACACATACAACCTTAAAGGATGTTTTCATCTGTAATTAATCTCAAAGAGTTAGCGTGCATATGAAGGTTAGAGGATATTCACCGGGTGTAGATTCGAAGAATGCGTCATCGACAAGATCGTTATGCTTGCGAAGAAACGAGGCCTGCCCAGTGTACGCCAATACGAGTGAGGGGTACGTCACGGCACACATGCTTATCTGTATCGAGCGGACCGTGAAGTGTCCAACATCGGCGAATAATGCCTCCGTTCCTGCATCATACGACGAACTTATCCATTATACGGAGACTATACGCCCAGGACAATAAATTAGGAAACAAAGCAATTCGAGCGTACCTGTTATGGCTAGGACAATGCCACCGAGAGATATCCATCCCTCCTTTTTGTTCCTCCGAAAATAATCAATGATGTAAACCGGATTGATGGCTTTGATGACTCCGGGGTCGTACTTGACGAAATTGTAGAAACCAATCGTGCTGATAAATGCGAACCAAACACATATGATTGGAGCGAAACTATATCCGACTTTATCAGTCCCGAACCTTTGGACCGCGAACAAGCCCACCAGTATCGCCACCGAAATCCATACTATCATATCTGTGGAACACAGAGGTGTTCGAGTTTTAAGAAGAAGGAAGAATTAAGAGACGCCTAGTTATATCACACATAAACCTGGGACCACAGGTCAAGGCTGGACCATCGAAACCTGAATCACCAGTCACACGGATATGTTTTTCTACAGTAATAACTTCTGTAGGATAAGATAACTCTCCACTCAGGGGTGAAATTATCTTAATTTATAAGTTTGTTCAAAGAACCTACTCAGTCTCTTTAATTTCTGTCGTCCCTTTACAGGGCAACGGGGTAGCCATATTCGTACTAAGTCGGATTAAATTAACTTAAGCCCCTCTAAAGAGATAAAATGTCAACATCAAATGGACCAAGTCAAGAAATTTCTGAGTAAAACATTAAAAAAATAAGACAAAGTGTGGGGTTTGATTCATTTTCTCCTTTTTGTGCACCGAAAAATTGTTTGGCCAAGGACTCAAGTGAGGATCGAAACCCGCAGTCGACAATAGGTCGAGGAGTTTTTTGGCAAGGCTTCCGACGTCCAACTAGACAAGGCTATACGCCGGGTCTTCTAGGAACAGGCCCGAAAATCATGTTTTAAGTTCACTTTTTAACCTGTTCTAAGAGTATTACACGTTAGAGTCTCTTGAGAGTGTTTCGAGGGTATTTTCTTTCCTCTTAAAACATTTTGTGATGAAACACTCAAGAATTTGAGTGAAATACTGGGTGTATTAGGCTTGGGTATGAGGGCTTTCTAGATTTAAGCTTGTGGTATAGTCACCGGTCTCTCCTTGGAATAAGTACTGTAGCTCCGACAGAACCACGTCAATCCCAAACGAGTTATTTCCTCTATTTCTTGCTTATTTCTCCATCATCTCTTGATTAAGCTCAATTGCAAGGTCTTCTTTCCGCAACAAAAGTTTAAAAAGAAAAGGTTTGACATCTCTACTCAGACAATTGGATGCATTGATGCAGTACATATAAAATATGGTACCTAGGGATTAATTTGTTGTGCTATCACATGGTGCATAGTATCTAGAGTATGAAGTATGTCTTTGAATAATAGAACAAGTAGAGAGACATTAATGTGGCTGATGTGATAATATAAAGTATAATACCTTCTGTCACTGCAGAAGTAGCTTGCTTTATCCCTCCAACAGCTGACAGAACTGCAACGCACACATGGGATTGCAAGTCAAACATTGCGAATTGACATTAACATTTGTAACCATAGAACCAGTCGTATGTTACGCAAGCCAGATTAATTAAAAGAGAAATGCTATTCCTCACTGTCCTTCCATAATCTCCAATTTGCTATTTAGGGAGAGTTCTTGCGAGTTGATGTACATGCATTCCCTTATTTAGCTAAAAGACCCCAAAAATAAGTTGGACCACACCCAGATCGTTCTAGTGTTCAATCGGGAAACGCAACTCCTTTGCAGTAAGTCAAGAAAATGGCAGGGGACGAAATTGAACCCAATTTCTACCACTAGGGTTTGAATAAAAAGGGCATGATTGTTGTGCTTAGTCGCCCCTGCATTTCGGTCGTCTTTGTCTTCTTTATTCACATGATTTAGTAAGAGCTATTGGTATAATTCCTATGTCACCCAAAAGGAATGCTTATACTTGGTATATAAGAAAAGGACTATAAAATTACATTTACTAAATGATATGGTCATTTTATCGATCAGAAGTGTGCTACCTAATTACTCTGGTATAAAAAAAGAGTTTGAGACGGGAATGATTAGAGGTGCGTACCGGAGATGCAAGGAGTGAGGACACCATCACCAACGACCATGGAAGTGCCGAGCATGGTGGCGAAGAGCAAGAAGAACTTGGCAAACCAGCTCTTCTCGAGCTTGGACTTGAGCTTCGATGCCCTTAGTAGGCGATTGCTCGGCAGCTCCAACTGGAAATTAGACACGTCTTGATCTTCCGGTTGCTGACTCGGGATCAACCCAACCCTTGCATATCGGCATAACAGTGAGTATAATGCGAACGTCCCTCCTGTAAAATGCGGTAAAGAAAAAGTCATTCATGTGCACTGGATAGAGAACTATATATCAATTACATTCTCCTTGTTTATTCAGATTATTAGAACCGTTAGATTCAAATAATCATAATCAATTAGTGTATGCTGCTTAAAATGATGTTTGATCTTAGCTCAAGTACTGAATTGATATAATCTCCATCTTCTTTGCAAATGATTTCGTATAGCTGCGTGCACCGCTATAGCAAAAGGAGAGGCTTAGCCATGAACTGCCTCAGCTGAACACGAAAGCTCGCCGAAGCTAAACTAGTCGACATCAGCGCCTTTGTTTTTTGTATAAATTTATGACTTCGGATGTCACCCCTTTTGACTAATTGACAGAACTTTTACCAATCCCAAAACCAGACAAAAGCCCCCCTGACCTTAACGAATGAATCCCATCGATACCGACGAGTCGACGACTATTCATATCTTTACCATTTAATGCGCATCACTCAGAAGACCAATCCTATGGATGTGCTCTGGAATGACCCGACATGCTGAATTCTAACAGACTATGCAGATGACTCATAGTTTTCGCATTCCGATGTCTTGACAGCCTTCTAATTCATGGCACAGAAAAACAATTAGCTTTCAATTATTTAGTGATAGATTTAGAAAATATTTTCTTCATTATCATAAAAAAAGTCATTTTCCAAACCCAAACTTGTTATTTTTAGTCCATAAAAAAGACTCTCCATAAATCAATTAGTTTTTCGTCGTCCAAACATCGAAAAGCCAGAAAATAATTTTTCGAAAATAATTTTTCTTTAGATAAACGGACTCCTAATTCCACTTTTATAGTTTTATAGAGTAGAGCTAGTAAAGGGGAAGAAAGGGTGCATCCTAAAAATAATCATTCTGTTTAATCACGAGTGACTCCAAGTACTCGAAGACTCTCGGGTTCACATATGTCTATCTTTCTTGAAAGCGGTGCCAAAAGGAAAGCCCCTAGATAGAACCCGAACTAGCCGAAGTCCTCACCGGATGGGTTTTGTCTCTTTACGTTTCAACAAAAAACCAAAAAATCTTGCTGCATGAACCGAAAACTTTTATAATTTGTTTGCTGAAAAATACGGGACAGGCATCATCGTGTCCATGAAACCCTTGACAAAAGTGGCCCATCTTGGCTTATCAAGCGATATGACACCTATTCATTTACTATATACTTCGGCTACAGCGATCGGGGTTGGTGTTTCACATCCCTTGAAACACAAGCATATCTGAACCAACAAAAGGGAACGACGATGTATTTATATTGCATTACGTGCCGTGAAGACGAAACCTTGAGGGAGATTAAATGATTTAAACATTCGTAACGTGTTGTCTTGGTCATCAGGTTATACTTAGAGAGAATATGCTCAATCATTGTCATGGGTTCTTGACTTTTGACTGAACAAATATCTCAGCTGGGGGGCAAAAGAATCGAAGTCGAACTTCGTTTCCCCACCGTCCACGGAGATCGAACACTGGCTCTGGTCATGAATTGCTATTAGCAGAAGCCCTCTGATCATGTTTCTGTCTTTTTCCTTAAGAAAGAATAAATAAATAGAGACCGGTCAAAAAGTTCGGACCCACGTTTTTTGGCTGCAGTAACCCCAAGAACCTGCAAAACTTTCTTCTATTTCGGCTGAAAAATGTCGAACCAAGTGAATCTTGAATTCTAGATATCGCACGGAGACAAAAAAAAAAGGAACTTTATAAGATGTATTTTATTTGTTCAAAGTTGGTTGTAGACGTATTTGATTTGAAGAGATGTTGTTCTTCTAACACAGATGTCTATTTGCCTCGACAGAGGCCACGGGCAACGCAGGCTGTGTTCTACTAACGTGTCATAGGAATGCGACCGATCAAGAATCAGATGATCACACATCCAAGAAAACCCCCCATCACTTTGAAAAGACAGTATGATGCGCGTAGTAATTTCTATTTAATTTTAGCGCACGAGTTTGACCTTAAGCATTGGGGTTTGGGATATAGTCCAATATAACTCACACACGTGAACGTAAAATATTGCGGAATCTCATGACAAAACGTATGAAGATACGTATGAGTAGGTTTCACTAACCGTCGCCGTTGTCGGTGGCGCGCAGGACGATGAAGACGTACTTCATGAGAGGGATCAAGGTGATGGTGTAGAGGATCAGCGAGAGGACGCCCAGGACGTCATCGTTGTGCTTGATGCCCCCGGTGAAGGTGCTCCGGAACACGTAGAGCGGCGACGTGCCGATGTCGCCGTACACTATCCCGATGCTCTGGAACGCCAGGGTTAGTATCACCCTCCACTCCACCACCTTCAAACACCATTATCGTTATCATTTTTGCCAAAACTGTTTAATGAATCGGACTCGCTCGAAAGTTTAAACTGCGCAAAGACGGTCGATATTCGGAACCTAATCCGTACTTACTTGCTTGGAGCCATGAGGATGCTGACCGGGGTATTTAGCGGATTCGACGTCTAAAGAGTCGTATCTGCTCAACTTTTGGGTCGAGAGCTTCCTCCCGTTGATGAGCCCCGGAGAAGCTGTCTCCGCTTGTTGGCTCTCGCCTTCCCGGGACCCTTCGACCGCGTCTCCCGACATCTCTTGCTCTCTCTCGAAGTCGCAAAGACGCGCGCGCGCGCAGGCACGGCGGCGGGCGGGAGAGACGGAGGAACGAGGTGGAGAAAAAGGCTGTTGGCAATTAGCTCAGCCGAGGACGAGGTTTTCGTTGAGATGGAGATGGAGATGGAGATGATGGGCGTCGTATTTATACATGAAAACCCAACATGGCCCACGTGTAAAATTTCTTCTGTTTTTTCCTCTCTTCTGTTTAGAGCAATTGCAAAAGAAAAGTCAACATGAACGCGTGGGAACGCAGACGTCTGGAGGTAGAGAGGTAGGTTCTGATTCAAGATGGGGGCTGAATCTGTGGCTACGTTTTTGACAAAAGAAGTTTCTCATAAATTTCCGATTTGGAAAACGAGTAACTCGTTGCTCTTAGTTGCGTACTTATCTCGTACTTATCTTGTTCATCTACTGCTCCGTTCGTGAAGATAACTTCTCACGAAAAACATTTCCTAGGAAATGGGCAAAACACTTTCACTTTTGAGAAAAATGTTCTCCTCTTCCCCTCCTCCTCCTTTCACCATTCATTTTAAATTTTTTTTTTTTTCCTTCTCTTTTCTATCTTCTTCTCCGGCCGGTCGCCGGCCACGGCGGCTAACGACCGACCACAGGAGAGCTCGAGCCTCGCCAGATCCGATGAGCTGAACTTGGCTCGAGCCTCGCCCTAGGTTGCCAAAGCCTCGTCGACATCTGGCAAGCTCGACCACGCCGAATCAGGCGAGGCTTGAGCTGGCCGATCGCCGGCCGCCCCTGTGACCGGCGACCTGCTGAGGAAGAAGAAGAAGAAGGAAAAAAAAAAGAAAAAAAGAAAATTAAAAATATTTTAAAAAATAAAAATAAAAATAAAAAATTATTAAAAGTAGTGCAAGGAAGAAAATTTTTTCCATACCAAATAACGAAAAATATTTTCCAAAACTTTTTCATATTTCAGCCGAACACCGGAAAATTGTGTCATTTTCCAGGAAAATGACTTTCTAGAAAATATTTTTCAGAAACGTAACATTTTTCGCGAAACGAACGGAGCCTAACTTTACATAAGATTTCACCGACCAGCGTCAATGACTTTCTAGAAAATATTTTTCAGAAACGTAACATTTTTCGCGAAACGAACGGAGCCTAACTTTACATAAGATTTCACCGACCAGCGTCTTAAGGACACTTATCAAGCAACCAATTAAATTAACTTCACAGTATTCAGTGTGTAATTAATGCTTTGAAAATCAAAATATTCTTATCAAGTGCTTCGAGGGCACTTATTAAAAACACACAATTCGATTTTATGACAAGAAAGTTGGGTTCGGACAATATAAACTCTGGATTCATGATCCCATGATATAAAGATAATTGTTGTTTTTGGGTTGATTAGCGTGGATAGCATGGAGACATCGCTCCTTATGCTAATCATCCCCAAAGTCAAGGGAGCTGTGCAAATTCAACTTTGAACTACGCGCCACTTGCTAGGTGTCTTGGCAATTTGCGACTCCCAAGGGAGTGAGAATGTCGTGCTGCTATTGGTAGTCATGGTCACGGGCGATATGCCAATGTCTCAGGAAGTCTGCAATCTGCATCATTGTTGACTAGAACCGATGAACCAACCAATCTGCTTCTGGGGACCATTGAGCAGATCCCGTGCTATATGCTTCGAATTAACGCTCCTTAGGTGGGCAAACCAAGCAGATTAGTTAACTAAACCCCCTTTTTTTTCCACAGTAACTTGATGATTACTATTAGTCAGATGGTTCATTGTGTCTTTCTATGATGATTGAATCCCCCGTGATTCATCGCGATTGCTAATTTAGAAGCCATTGAAGCTGCTGTTCTTAATGTCTTCCATCGTCCCCTTGATTCTATCATGCGAGGTTATTGTTAAGATGAGATATTATTAGTTGTAGCTCCCGTTAGATGGACAGTTGGTCCTAAAAGTTTATATTGTTTGAAACAGAGGGACAATATACTTATAACATATGTAATAATACTTACCCAGATGGAAAAAGTATTAAAAATAAAGGCACTCCCGGTGAATTTTATTCTACACGAAACGTTTGTCCTGAAAGTTTAAGCTACAAAGGAATGGATTAATATTTTTTTTTTATAAGCATATGACTCAACAATTCTTATTGATAACTTCCGTTTTTAAAGTGATCTCCCAGTTTCTAGAAGCTACGATGTCCGCTTTCTTCAAAAGTTTTCATTTTTCTACTCCGCCAAGAATTTTCTTTTCCTTTTAAAACGGGCCAACAAAGTGCCAGGATTGGTTATGCTGCTGCGTACTCTGATTGATTAATTAATGGATACCCTGCGACCGATAGTTCTTCCGATTATAGAAAATATATAATTAAGTATGTTTAGCCTAGCCTAGGCACTTGACTCTTAATTTTATTCATAGGCTCTTTCTTTACATCCCAAAGCACCTGCTTTGCCAAGTTCGTGACGTCCAAGTATGATGCATTTCTCAATTATTTCCCAAAGAGGGGAAAAATAAAAGAATAATATATATTTATGCCTAAGTCTATCAGCTTAATTTTCTATTTATTGCGGCAGGCAAACTTTAGTTGGAGATGAGAATTCTAATAAATGGGAGACCGTCGATTTAAGTATTCGAAATTACATTTTGGAATTTGTCGTGCTTAAACGAGGACACTGACAGACGAGGACACCGACAGCCTAATAGATACTTCATTTTATCTAGTTTGTGACTTTGTGGCAAGCATGTGCGAGCATCATTGCCAGCAATAATAGACGCACAGCATTCCTTAAAAAAAATTCTTGGAAAAATTGCACTTTGGCCCTTCCAGTTTCTTCGGGAGCACGTTTCGTGCCCCCCCCACTTTCTTTAATTGTCAAATTGTGCCCCCGGTGAAAAGTTAAAGTACCTCTTGCTAGACTAGCGACGTCAATGCGCCACGTCAGCTGTGAACCAAGGTCGAAGACAAAGCGCTTGAAGACAAGTGTTGGGGGCAGCGTGTTTAAAGTATTCCTGAAAGGCTGCTGCTCCCCATCAATTGATCCGGCAAGTGGTCAGAAACTTCGCTTTTTGTTTTAATTTTAGTTCACATTTTCTCCCCCCCACCACCACCCACGGTTTCCGTCCAAATTTCAATTGAAGAATTAAAACTCAAGAGAATGACTTCGCACCTTCTTCGTTGAAAAAGAGAGTACAGTGTATGCCTAGTTGGGACATCGAACGAGAAATTTGTTCATCTGAAAAAAGAACCGTACATAGTGGAATTTATTTCAATGAGAGATCAATTTGACAATAATACATGGACTAGTTTTGTTATAGATACAGGTACTAAAGGCTCGTTTATTTCGCGAAAAATGAATAATTCGAAATATATTTTTCTAAAAATGATATATTGTATCGCTTACAAAATTTAGTGTACGAAAAATATGTTCATCATGTACGAAAATATTTAGGTATGATTATTGTCGATAATAGAAGTATTTTTTTATTGACTAATTATTTCAAACGAGATAAACGATCATTTATAGCAAATCATTCATTTTTCGCGAAATAAACGAAACCTAAAATTTCCTCAAAAGTACGTGGACCGATGATGTCATTTTCCTATGAAATTCTTACGCATAGGCACTGCATTTCAATGGTTGATGCAAACTTAGCACTCTCCATTCGGAACGGATTGCAATTTGTGCATGTTGATTATGCACTTTTCTTTAAACTTTACAATGAAATTCGACAATAAAAAAGACTTAAATTGCCATAACACACTAGTATAGGAATTAGGATTGTTACAAAACCAAATACGAAGACCAAAGTTGGACTCTAAAAAATGTATTAATTTCCGAAAGTCTAATGTCCCTTGCTTTTCTAGACCCGAAAGTGATTGTTACAAGCGTCTACTTTCCGAATTTGTCCAATGCAGGTCAGCCGTCGCTAGATAGCGAGGGTTCAGCAATTGAAAACCGTGCCTCTACAAGTTGTCATATTCTGCATTCATTTCTATTTCTACCTTAAATCAATTGGGTCGGAGGTTGGCATTTACTAAATGTTCCTAGAATTATAGGAGATTCATGGCAACTCTAACGGAGGCGGAGGGTTCTTTGTCTAAAAAAGGCGAAACAACATGTCGCTTCAATGGCGCATTAGGGAGGACGCGATGGCCTTAGCCTTCTTTAATTTCGATTAATTATCGCACGACTAATGCCACATGTGGTGCTTATGACGAGGTGGAGCCTATAATGCTATCTTTTGCTATACCTACTCAATTCGATAGAGGGTGCATCCAGTAACGGATAGATATGGATGTACTAGTAATTTATTTAATCTGTGATGAAGAGGGTTGTGTTCACAAATCCTTATGAAGCAATTCAAGTTGCATGTAGAGAGGGTTGTGTTCGCAAATCCTTATGGAGCGGTTCAAATTTCAGGTAGAGTTGATATCTTGATGAGGTCCGCGGTCATAATGAAATTCAAGCGCGGCTTGAAGTTGGAAGATCTCTATAATGATTGAGCCCCCGTGAGGAGCTATGGAAAAGTAGCAGTGACCTGACCCAAATATCATGCCTAAAATAGAGATCGTTAGGACATGCCTCAAGTTTGAGCCAGTAAGCGAAATCTGCATCGAACCGGAGCGTATGGTCATAGGTAGGCATTGCCCAGATAGATAGGGTTCAGCAATCAAACGCCATGCCTGCAAGTGGTGTCATATTCTGCATAAATTTATTTTTTACCTAAATCAATTTGGTGGGAGGGAGGCATTGAAAAAAAAAGGTTCTTTGCACTCACAGGAGGTTCATCAATTTGCGTTTCTCAGAAAGGGCAGTCTCTTCTTTGCAATTCTAATGGAGGTGGAGGGTCCTTTGCCCGAAGAAGGGCAAACATGTTGCTTCAATTAGACATGAGGTAGGTGGTCGGTCACCTTAGACTTCTCTGAGTACAATTGATTGCCGCATGACTAGTGCCACTGAAAACTAGTGCCTCCATGGGAAGGTGTGTAAACTAGTGCCTACCTAGCAATTACTTTGGACCTCTGTTTTTTTCTGTGGGATTTTGTGTTATCTCTTGGGACAATACTACCAAAAAAAAAAAAAACCAAATATTGGTACACTCATGCCACACTTATTTTAAAAAAATTTCATATTTAAAAAGTTTCAAACAACTTGGATGAATGGCATGTGACGTAGATTTGACGTAGAAATTCAACATAAATGAGTCTCCACTAATAAAATGCCGTTTTGACAAGCCAGATTTGAAGAAATTGAATTGATATTAAGAATTAAGGCACAATTGAATATGTTCCTTTTCTCTATCAGAAATCAGCAAAATCTTAGGCAAAATTGGGTATAATTAGCAGATTTCCCAACTCAGTTCATTTTCTTGAGATCTGACTTTCCAAAATGACTTCATTTAAGAGACTCATTTATGTTGAATTTCCACGTCACACGCCAATCATCCCAGTTATTTGCCCCCGTGTGTTTTCAAGTTAGCAATTTAAGATGATATTGGACAGAAGTGGGCGGATGGAAGATTTGTCACCAGTTTGAGATTTTTTGTGATGTGAAAATTAGTTTAGGATAAATGCAGCACGGGTAAACTAGTTTACTATTTTTTTTGGTGGTCTAAACCTTTTTGTTGTTGCGACTAATTTAAATAACTGTCTTACGAAGTGATTGACATAATCTAGTGAAATGAAAAGTAGAACATAATTTCTCAATGAATGAGTAGGGAGCACCCTCCTCGTCCGGATGCAGAAGACTTGTGCAAAGACAAAGCCCATACTAGCACAACAAAGCCAGAGTCAATGAACTAGAATTATGACTAAACACTTTTGCATGCTGCAAGAAAAATGAAATGGATGACTTCCCACAGATCAAACAACTGGTTCAAAGCTTGAAGTAGATGACAGTACAATTGAAATGAACTGTATAAAGAGTAGAAACAGCAAGCGCCGACCGATTCTTCATGGCAGATAGCAAATGATATTCGGACTCAAAGATGAACATGGCTTTTCCATTGCACGGCATATCTTCCCTTAGTGTCATGCTTACAACGCCTTTTCACTGATGTTTCCGCTTACCGATCCAGCACCATTACATCACAAAATTGGTGCACGTACTAGCCAAAGAATAAAGAGCAAGATCGGCACAGGATCTCCCCGATACCTTCGTAGTCAACTTTACCTGAATGGTCACTGATACCTTCAGCACCTGCAGTTAGTTATTTGTGTTCATAGTTGGAATCACTGTCTTGGCTCAGGTCTTTCCGTTCCTCCGAATCCTGTCGAAAATTGGACTCGCCACCAGTTCTTTCGCAGAAGGCCGGGCAGTTGGATCTGGATCCATCATGACCTGAGGAAGTCGAGAACGTTGGAAAGCTACCGGGTTAATGGATCTTTCCAAAAAAGCGAACAAGAAAACGACGAGTCCCATTGAAAGAAACGAAGACACAGCACCTTCAGCAAATTCTGGAAATGCAGTGAATGGCCAGGTAGAAAAGGCAGATTTCCCTCTCTAAGACTCAGAAACTGAGGCCCAGACTTCGTCAAAGTCGACCCTGTTACAAGCTCAAACGCAGAAGCTCCCAAGGCAAAAATATCAACCTTGTCAAGATGATCAAAGTTCTCATTCAGGATCTCATGAGGCATGTACCGTGTATCACCCTCCTGAACGGGTAGGCTGTTGTTAAGGAGAGTCGCACAACCAAAATCACCGAGCTTGTATACACCATTCTTGACATAAATGTTATCCAGCTTGACATCGAGGTGGGCAATTCCTCTGTCATGCATAAAAAGCAATACTTTCGCAAGCTGCAGGTATTTGGACATTAGCAATGGTAAATCATGGGGACCAAACATTAACCTTCATGACAAGATTATAAAAGTAAAATCTATAACAATAGACCACTATATCTTATCCAAGGAATTGAAGTTGAAGGTGGTCTTTAACATATATAAGGAGGGAAGGAGCTATAGCCTGCTTTCCCAGGTAAATGCTTAAAATACTTAGTAGAATAATGACTGCAAAGAACACCAGTAAAACCTCTTGGACAAACGATGTAGTGTTACCCCATTCAAGCAAGATTTTTCATCTTATTCTCCATTTTTACACTCACACATGCTAGACATATTTCCAACTATTGTTCTTCCAGTCTGCAAAGGAGGGCAAACACACAATTATCCAGCATTACATGTCCACAAGAATTTTATTGATCTTCAACACATATCACCTTCCCCCTAAAGATTGAAGCTTTGAGGTTTGACTCTTTAACAATTGCGAATAAATATTGAAAAAAATGCTTTTGTTGCCACTGCATATTCAAGATTTAAGTAACAATGTGGAATCTGCTTATGAAATGACCCTACTACTATAGGAGAGGAGACTATGCTCATTTAGCGCTAGAATCAATCCTTAATTCTAAATGCTATTGACCATTGCTTCATGGATTGGCTGATATAAGTAACTTAATAAAGGCCATTAATATCATAAGACATTGCTATTAACATATGAACTTGTGGTTAACCTGATGTAGAGTTGTCAGTGCGTCATATTCGGTTAAAAGTGAAGACTTCTGACTGGACAAGTTGTAATCACAGAGCTCCATCTGAATGTAAAGATGCTCATTTTCGAACCAAGAAGAGTAATATCCAACAATGTTCTCGTGAGAGCCTGTAACAGACATGCTAAGATGATTATCAGAGAAAATGTTGCAGCAGACATACAAAATTGAGGATAATGTAAGCAGCATTAATACCTAAAGCTGCCAAAGATTGTACTTCCATCAAAGCTGTTATCCTGCACAATGGATATCATGCTGTTCAGATAAGTGGTGAATGTCTGAAAGCAGTGCATGAGACAAATACCGTTCTCTGTCTTCACACAATGGCCTGATGATCTGCTTTACAGCATACAAGCAACCATCTATTCTCTTTAAAACTTTCCAAACACGACCAAAGGTACCAGCTCCAATTTGCTGGGAAGAGTTAGCAAATTGACAAGTCAAGCCAAAAGAAACTTGAATTTCAGTATAGTAACGAGGGGCAATATACTATATACTTTAATTTTGAATGGAGACCTCAATTTCATGGAAATCGGTGTGGTACTGTGAGGGACAATCTCCTCCAGTAACAGAAGAGAATAAGCCTGCATATTGTCGCATCTGTTAAACAATTAATGTAAATAAATGTCTTAAACAAAACACCGAACAAATCATTAGCAATTTCTCATTATCAATTTGTCCTTTTTTTAAGACATGGCATAAATAGTATACACAGTTTTAGAAGATTTGATTATAGACATACCAGCACTTTTGGACCTTTCATTTCCAAATGGATCTACGTCAGTCTCTGACGCATCACTGAGATATGGGTTTCTAATGCAAGGTGGGGGCATGACCCTACAGTGTAAAGCAATGGAAGACTGTAGGACATAACTGTGTATCTGCTGCATACCATTTGATACTTTTTTCTCCATTTTAGCATCTTCAGTTTCCAAAGTATCCTCTGCAAGATCCTCTATTTGTTTGACTTCCAGGAAAAATTGGACTTTGAGGATTCAAGGTTACTTGATCCGAGGAAAGTCACAAAAATAAACACCTCAAAGTTTGAACTTCTAACAGATAACAACTATGACAGCAGGAAATTTTGACATCAAGAAGAGAAATGGCTGATTAGAGCTAAAGTGTATATCTTTGCTTATGTGCTGTGCCATAGGTGCATGGAGATGAAAAAGTTGAATCAAAACTACTCAAAAATGGGCATTGACAACGTAGAAAGTTTGAACACAAGAAGCAAAGCCGTGATCAAATCTATCATGTGGCTATGATATGTCTCAATAAGCATGTGCCGAAGACTTCGGTAAAATACATTGATTCAGTCCCTACAATGATCGCTTTCCTTCAATATTTTTTGACTTGCTCAAGCAAGAGAACCTGTCTGGAGGCTCTAGCTCTTTGCAAACTTCGATGAAGTTACTATCATAATCTTGAGGCATTACATATAAAAGCATATGATCCCTCAAAATTAAAACAAGACTCCACAGATTGTGAAGCACAAAACCTGATCTAGCATCATCGTTGACTTCATAGGAAAGGATACAGCTTACAATGAAAAAACTTTCTCGATACTATCATTGATTAGATAACCCGCAAACTTTGCAAATCTAGAGAATCATCCCCCAAAGCGAAAACCAAGACAACATTCATTTCACACATTCCAATTCACATGAACCGTTCACCTGCTTTATTATGCATACTTAAAAATGATGACACTTATAGAGTAGATCTGTCTAGCTGCCGTATTCCCAATTATTTGGTTCAAAAAAGGAGAAATGTCCATCTAATAAGTGACATGGTTGAATGAATACACCAACAGAGTAGAGTCCAACTATTCCATTGGAGGAACCCACCGAGGAGAATAATTTTTCATTTATTCGCTGGACCGAGACAAAAGCTCTAGATTCACTTTCTATCCCAAGTGTATGAACCCGACATTCCGTTTACGTCCTACAGTTATTCATGATCCTGCCCGCCAGGACCATTGACAATGAGGCCACTGCATTCTCATGATTGCCCACAATCCATGTTAATTGGTGCCTAACGAATTCGTTTCGAGCTACTGGCATGTGAGAAAGAAAACCTCTATGAGAAGCATCGACAGCGCAACGAAAACATACCTTGCCGAAATCCATTGCTCTTAGTCGTATTAAGTTTCTCTGGTAACGGAGCAGCTCTCTCGGCTCGTGGGCGTTCGTCTTCCCGGGATTGCTCCACCACGTCTCCCGACATTTCTCACTCTCTCTCTCCAAGTCGTAAAGACACGCACGCACGCACGGAGGCGGGCTGCAGAGGCGGAGGAATGGGTAGAGAGAAGGTGATGGCAATCAGTTCTGCAGAGGACGAGGTTCTTAGTAGGTGAAGATGATGGGCGTTGCATTCACACATGCAAAACTAATGTGCCCACATATGGACAAATTCTTCTCTCAAAAAGCTAGAGTAATTACAAAAGAGAAGTCAGTATGAACGAGCAGAGAAATCAGGCAGGCGCTGACGCAAGATTGGGGATGAATCTGGAGAATGTCTTTGGTGAATTAATTCTTTCATAAACTTTTGGGATGAACGAAGTTTTCTTCTTATCTTCCAACAACTCGGAGCAGTTGGTTTCACTTTTGTCCCCCTCGACTATCTTCAGTGGCCTTTTTAAGTTACTCGAAATGACCACATCAAGCATCCATTCAACCAATTCAACCAATGACAAACACACAAAATGGTATATACACTTACCATCTTCCATCAAAAAATGTCTTTCATATCACGTATTTTTGGTTGAGTAGACGGATGGCTCGACTCTTTCAAAAAGAACCAAACGATTCGCGACGTCAACCTCGTCCCCTTCAAACCGACACCACCGCAACACCATCAGATGCCGCCTGGGTTTAGTCTCCTAGCTCAGCCAAACTCGACAAGACCAGAATCGGGTCCGTCTTCCCTCGATGGAGCCAGATTTGCCTTATCGAGAAATCAGGTAACTTGTCACAAGAAGATTTATATGAGAACATGTTCTACAGTGGAATTTGTTATTGGCTCAACCCGAGTACATCGAGGATAGTGTCGAACTATAGAGGAACAGCAAACTTAAGGAAGAAAAGAAGACGAATAGACTCTTTTGTTTTCTTTCTTTATATTTCGCCCCATTAAGAAATTACAAGAAGACTTGCCTTTATATAGGCTTGTTACATAACTCTTAATCTTAATCTTAAATCACTCATAAATATATCTAACATTCCGAGAAGATAGATTCCTAGAAATTTACAAAACATTAAACTAAACATAAAATAGACTCTTGAAAGCAACATTACAATAAAAGAATCTTCACAATTCGTACACCAATCTTGGGAGCCGAACGACATCGACATCGATAACGAGGTAGCCAATCATCGACAATCATTAAAACCGACAAAATGTTTAGTGAGTCGATAACTCATCCATTGAATCGACGAAACGAGAGGGAGATGGGGACTTCTTCAGATAGTTTCTAAAATGACCATTTGAAGCTGTGTATGGAGAGTAGCACCAGTTAACTCTTTTGGATCTTACCACCATGGGAGCCCCCTATTCAGTGAAGATGCCGAAGAAAAGGCTCGGAAAATCGAGCGGTTACAGAAGGAAGTGAGGAAGAGACTTCATAAAGCAAACTGAAAAAGTACTGTTATGAGAATTATAGGGATAGGGATGTGGGATATTATCATTATTTGCAAGTTTGTTTTAAGTGTATTTAGGATTAATTGCTTTTAATCTAGATTAGGAATTCGACAATATTGTTGCTAAGTTATCTTTTTTTCTTCTGTATAATAAATACCTAGAAGTTCCTCATTGTTATGCACCCTGTTTAGTCATTACATGAAGTTTACTCATTTGAGATGGTCCTTTGTTATCTTCCCTTTGTATACTTTGTCGGGGTAGTCGTTTTTCCCCGATCATCATCTCTTACCCAAGAGTTACCCTCATAATTTTTATTGGATTTTGTTTAACGGGCGACTTGTTAAAGCAACCAATTAAGGAAACTTTACAATTTCTGATATACTTATCATCTCGCATTATGCATAATCAGTACTTTCAAAATTGAATTACTCTAAATAAAGTATGCTTAACAAGTCTTCCTATTGGGTGGGGGGAGGTGGGGGCGGGGCAACTTTACCCTTTTTTTTTTATGACGAGAAAGTCCGCTTCGGATGAATAAATTTTGGACTCATAATGGGCCTCACAATATAAAATAATTGTACTTTGAAGGATATAGTATCCTTGGTCTCCACTGCTAATTATGATAGAGAGAGATCTCTCTATATACTAATCATCCACAAATCAAGAGAGATCAACCAATTCAACTTTGTACTGTGCGCATTTCTCGGTGTCTAGCTTTCTCGGCTAAAGAGGAGAGAGAATCTCGTGCTTATTTTTTTTTTGGTCTCACTCCTCTCTATTATGTATATTTGCGCTCACGAGAATCGAATCTCGAACCTGGTATTTTACGACCTTACCTTTCAATCCCTTTACTAGAGGGCCGCATGCTTATTAGTATAATCTCGAGCTGTTGATAGTCATGGCGTGCGTGGAAATCTCTTCGGGAGTCTCCATCATTGTTGACCAGCATCTAATCACCGACCCATGTTTTGATTAAGGCATCGATGACGTTTCCACCGGAGGACTAAAGATTAATTACCGATTAATGGACGGTCCCAGACGCGTGGGCATTGTCAAAAGCGTTCCTTTGAGGACCATTAAAGCAGATTGCACGATCATTGCCAGCAATAATTTGCGGTGTAGATTTGCAGTTTGGTCCTTCTGGTTTTTGGGGAGCGCGTTTCTCGTCCCCTTACTTTCTTTTTTCATCAAATTATGCCCCCGGCCAGACGTTGGATCTTTCCACCCGCTTTCGTTCGACTGAAATCTTCCATTGTAACATCGATCACCATGCGCAAGGTGACTAGGTTTAGTCCTCGTACTTTGTCTCGTTCCTGAAAAAACCGTGCCTAATTTTTTCACTGAGAATTTAAGTATTATCATAACATTTCCATCTCAAGCCTCATGAAAATATGCAATAGACGTCAGCTACCAATATGTGAGGCATCCTTCTTAGGGATTACTAAAAATACTTCGCCTATTTTACTGTTCAATCACTAACTTGCACGACAATTTCGTGTCTAATTCTAATCTCACTGTATTGCAAAAGTGATTTGACATAGTCTTAAGAAATGAAAACATAGAAAATGATTACGCCAGGACAAGCTCATCATTTCTAGGATAACAGGATTTTTTCTTTTGGTGCCAGGACCGGACAGCTCTAGACAACTCGATTGGTTCTGTAGATACCAGCGACTCCAAAAGCAAGAATCGTTGAGCAAGAATTACGACTGAACACTTGAGCATGCTGCAAGAAAGATGAAATAGGTGACTTCCCACAGATCAAATAACTGGTTCAAAGCTTAAAGCTGATGTCTGTACAATTGGAATGAATTATATCAACATTAGGAACAGCAAGCACCCACAGATTCTTCATGGCAGATAGCAAAGGATAATCGGACTCTGGGATGAACATGGCTTTTCAATTACACGGCATATCTTAGCTTGGGGTCGGGCCTACAACACCATTTGCTAGTGCCGTTCCCATTTACCGATCCAGCACCATTGCAGCACAAAAATTGGTGCACATACCAGCCAAAGAATAAAAAGCAAAATTGGCACTCGATTTTCCTAATACCTTCGTATTCAACTTCACCCCGAATGGTCACTGATACATTCAGTGCCTGCAATTAATTATTTATGTTCGTGGTTGAAATCCGATTACTGTCATGGCTTAAATCTTTCCATTCCTCCGAATCCTGTCCAAAATTGGATTAGCCACCAGTTCTTTTGCAGAAGGCCGGGTGGTTGGATCTGGATCCATCATGACCTGCAGAAGTCAAGAACATCAGAAAGCCACAAAATCAACGGTTTTCCCCAAAAGCAAAAAACAAAACAACACAAGTCCCATTGAAAGAAACGAAGAAACGGTACCTTCAGCAAGTTCTGGAAATGCAGTGAATGGCCAGGGAGAAGGGGCAGCTTTCCCTCTCTAAGATTCAGAAACTGAGGCCCAGATTCCGGCAAAGGCGACCCTCTTATAAGCTCATATATAGAAGCTCCCAAGGAAAATATATCAACCTTATCAAGATGATCAAAATTGTCATTCAGGATCTCCTGAGGCATATACCGTGCATCGCCCTCCTCAACGGGTAGGCTGTTATTAAGGAGAGTCGCACAACCAAGGTCACCAAGCTTGTACACACCATTCTTGACATAAATATTATCCGGCTTAACATCAAGGTGGGCAATTCCTCTGTCATGCATAAAAAGCAATGCTTTCGCAAGCTGCAGGTATTTTGACATTAGCAAGTGTAAATCATGAAGATAAACCATTAACCTTCATGACAAAGATTACGAAAAATAAAATCCATAATAGGCCACTATATCTTGTCAAAGGAAATGAAGATGGTCTTTTATATATGTAATAAGGAAAGGAGCTTTAGCCCAAATTTCCATTGCACTCTCACTGCATTATCCAGGACTTGATCATTGAGATACTTGAATAAGTGATAACCCGAAAACATCTTATAAATAATTGAAGATTTGTGAACCACAGTACGATAGAAAGTCACAAATACTATATCTCATGGAAGCTCATCAATAGCATTCACGTAGCCATTGGTCACCCAAATCCTATACTAGGAAGTGGATAGTCTGTGTACTCTTCCAAGAAGGAAGAACTTTTTTACTTTCATTTTTTGTAACTAAACCAATCGTTTGGAAAGGAGGTGCCACAATCATAAATCCCACTTTTAAATTCTTTTGAGTAATATGAGCACCTAAAATCCCCACTCTATGCAAGTATGATGAATTATATATGATGGATGACCGGATGGGATGTGATCATGATTGAAACAATCATAAACCCAAAGTGAAGAATCCCACTTGAATAGTTAAAATATTTAGTGGAAAAGTGCATGCAAAGAACACCAGTAAAACCTCATGGACAAACGATGTAGTGGGCCCCATTTAAGCAAGTTTTCCATCTTATTCTCCATTTTTACACTCACACATGCTAGACATATTTCCCACTTTTAATTCTTCCGGTCTGCAACTGAACGTAGATGCACATTTATCCAGCATTACGTGTCTACAAGATTTCTATTGATCTTCGACATGTATCACCTTCCCCCTAAAGATTGAAGCTTTAAGGTTCGACTCTTTAACAAGCAAAAATAAAAATTCAAAAAAACTGCTTTTCTTTCACTGCATATTCAAAATTGAAGTGACAACTTTACTGCTTACGAAGTGAACCTAATACTTGAGGATCAATCCTTAATTCTGAATGCCATTGAACTTAGCATCATGGGTTGCTTGATAGAATAACTTAATAAAGGCCATTTATATCATTATAAATTGCCATCATCACATAAACTTGTGGTTAACCTGATATAGAGCTGTCAAGGCGTCACATTCGGTTAAACGTTTATACTTCTGACTAGATAAGCTGTAATCACAGAGCTCCATCTGAATGTAAAGATGCTCATTTTCGAACCACGAAGAGTAATATCCAACAATGTTCTCGTGAGAGCCTGTAACAAACATGCCAAGATTATTAGAGAAAATCATGCAGCAGAATACAAAATTGAGGTAATGAAACCGGCATTGATACCTAAAGCTGCCAAAGATTGTACTTCCATCAAAGCTTTTCTCCTACAATACAGTGGGTATCATATTCTGTTCAAATAAGTGGTGAATGTCTGAAAGCAGCGAGACAAGTACCTTTCCCAATCTTGATACAATGGCCTGATGCTTTGCTTCACAGCATACAAGCAACCGTCTATTCTCTTTAAAACTTTCAAAACACGGCTGAAGTTACCAGCTCCAACTTGCTGGGAAGAATTTGCAAATTAACAAGTCAATCCAAAGAAACTTGAATTTCTGTGTAGTAAAGAATAGCTATATACTATATTTGCAAAAGGCTTTAATTTGGAATAGAGACCTCAATTTCATGGAAATCGGTGTGGTACCGTGAGAGACCATCTCCTCCGGTAATAGAAGAGAATAAGCCTGCATATAGTCACATAACAATAAACATACATAAACGTCTTAACTGAAACAGCGAACAAACCATTCACAATTTCTCATTATCAATTTATCTTCTTATTTTCTAAAGATATGGCATATATAGAATGCACAATTTAGAAGACTATGATTATAATTCGTACATGCCACATGAATCAATAACTAACAGGCAATATACACATACCAGCACATTTGGACCTTTGATTTCCGAAAGGATCTATGTCAGTCTCTGATGCATCATTGAGATATGGGTTTCTAATGCAAGGAGGGGGCATGACCCTACAGCGTAAAGCAATGGCAGACTGTGGGACATAACTGTGTATCTGCTGCTTGCCATTTGATACTTTTTTCTCAATTATAGCTTCTTCAGTTTCCAAAGTATCCTCTGTAAGATCCTCTATTTGCTGACTTCCAGAAAAAATGGGACTTTGAGGATTCACGGTAACTTGATCTGACGAAAGTCACAAAGGTAAACACCTCAAATTTCCTCAAATTTGAAGTACTACAGATAACAATTATGACAATCGGAAATTTCAATAAGAGAAATGACCGATAAGAGCTAAACTGTATATCTTTGTTTATGTGCTATCTGTAGGCGCATGCAGATAATTGAATCAAAACTACTCAAAAATGGGCATTGACAATTAGGAAAAGTGTGAACACACGAAACAGTGATCAGATATATCAAGTGGCTATGATGTCTCGACATGAATGTGCCCAACACTTCGGTGTAATATCTCGATTCAGTCCCTCAAATGATCACTTTCCATGAACATTCTTTGACTTGCTCAAGCAAGAGAAATTGGATGGAGGATCCCGCTCTTTGCAACTCCCATAATGTTATCATAATCATTATGCATTACATATAAAAGCACATGATCCATACTCTTCCAATCGCAGAAGCACAAAATCTGATCTAGCATCATCATTAAAATGATCGACCTTTAAAGAGGTAGATAAACAATTTCAGGTGATTATATGGATCTCAAAGGCTTGATCGAATTCGTAGCAAATAATACAGGGTACGCTAAAAAAATTCTCTCAATACTATCATTGATAAATTACCCACAAACTCCACAAATCTAGAGAATTATCCCCCAAAGAGAAAATCAAGTCAACATTTATCTCATACATTCCAATTCACATCAACCACTCGCCTGCTTAATTATGCATACTAAAGATCACGATACTTATAGAGAAGATTTATCTAGCTATATTCCCTACTGATTGGTTCAAAAAAGAAAAAACGTCCATCTAAGGTGTGACACGGCTGAATGATTAAACCAGCTGAGTAGAATCCAGCTATTCTATTAGACGACCCCATCAAGGAGAAAAATTTTCGTCTATTTGTTCGACCCTGACAAAAGCTTTAGATTCACAGTCTATCCCAAGTGTAATAACCTGGCATTCCGTTACATCCGATAATTATTCATGATCCTGCTCGTGAGGGCCATTGACAAAGAGGCCAATGCATTCCTCATGATTGCCCAGAATCCTCAAACATGTTAACAGATTTACAATAATATTTCGGGCATCTAAAGAAATCTATTCGAGTTACTAACATGAGAAACGAAAAATTTTCAAGAGCATCAACGGCGCAGCTAAAACATACCTTGCCGAAACCTTTTGGTCTTAGTCGAATTAAGTTTCTCCGGTGATTTAGGGCAATTGTCCTGCATGGATAGGATGGGGAAATTCATGCCAAGAATATCACATCAAAGTCAGACAAAGCAGAGAACAACATCACATCTACCTTACCTTGTTATAATCCAAGCCGTTCACTAAATTTTGATTGTCCGGGGTGATATAATCCGGAGTACTGCATCCACAACAAAGACAACACAAAACAAAGTTGTCGAGGAAAACTCGAAGTTAACGAACCCCATTTATTCTGCTCAAAGCAGAGTAAATACATCGACACACAAAACCAGGCCTAACTTCCACATTTTTGTCTTCATTGTCAAATTCCGCTTCACCGGCGGTGATGTTTACCTCCAACTTCGTTCTTTCACAACAGCTTAAAAGCGCATTTGCTAATTCCAACGTAATACAAAGATGCTACTTTCAAATCCAACGTGCATCTCCGTCAAGCAACCACACAATACGACACTATTCGTGGCGTTTAAGCCCTCCGCGCTTCCCCCAACCCCCAAAAAGAAAAGTTAAAAACGGAACCGCCAGCTCCTCACATAAACCCATCGATCGAACTCCAAACGAAGCCAATAAAGCCAAAGAGAAAGAAATCAGAAATCAGCTTCACAGGCACACAGGGCACCGTCGATTACCAGAAGAAATCCTGGCTGAGGATGCAATCGGCGCCGGCGCCGGCGCCGGCCTCGCCGTCGTGAGCCGAGGCGGAGTGGAGCGAGGGATCGGGCTCGAGGAGGCTCGGGAGGAGAGAGGGCTTGGGATTGGCAGCGGAAGGAGGTTGGCGGCGATGGTGGTCGGGGTGGAGAGAGAGGAGGGACACCTGCCCTAGCTGGGCCTCCCAGCTCTCCGCCGCCGCTGTCCCCTTCGCCTCGGCGGCGCTCCACCTCCCGCCGCCGCCGGCGCGGCCACCGGTTCGCTTCCCGCTCTTCCTCTTCATCTCTCTCTCTCTCTCTCTCTCTCTCTCTCTCTCTCTCTCTCTAAATCTCGAATTTCGCGGATGTTCGGGAGGTCACTGCTGCGAGTCTTGTCGGCTTCGTGAAAAGGTGCGAAGCGATTCAAATTTCGCGCGGGGTTTGATCGGGGCGGGGCGGAAGGACTACCGTGTGGCCTGGTCAACTGACTGATCAGGACCGTCCATCTTGTGGACTTTAATGACGACCTCTTTCATCGGCTCTCGACCTTTTTCTTCCCCCCGAATAAGTGCAAAATGGTCGGGGCGAGTACGAAGTCCAACTAGCTCGATGTCGATGATCGTCGAATTAAAAATATATAAATTTCACTTGGTAAGCATATATTTTTTAAATTCATATAAAAGCTGCGAAGAATTATATGGATTTACGACCTGGACGAGAATCCATTTTTTCATAGAATCGTGGAACCGCTTTAATAATGTTTTTAGGCGGAAATCCAATCAATTGAAGGTGTGATTTTTCGGGTCGCAATAGAATAGGGGGCGATTGGGCCGAGGCAGATGGCCCGTTGGCTCGACATGACCTAATTGTGAAGCACTTATGTTTACTTATTAAATTCAGTAGCAGCCTTGTAGGTTCATTCACATCATATCTCAAGTGACAAGGAAAAAAAAAAGGTGGTCTTCTCATAATGTCACTCTCTATTCTAAAATCGAAAAATAGATTAGATACGATTAAAGAAAAGATTAAAAAAAGAGAGAAATGATTTTTGAATTTTGTTCTATATGGATTCAAATTTCTTATTATTATATTAATAATTCAAAATTCTTATTATTTTTGTATTTTATTATTAGTCCCATTCAAGAATTGTCTAACGAATCCTTGATTCAAAATGAAGAGATAGATAAATGTTACAAATGATTAATTGATCTCTTTTTCCATCTCCTTCACTCTATGTTTTTGTTAATCCCATTTATATTGTTTGATGAATTAACAACTGTAAATTAAACTTATTCTTTCATTTGAATTGGTAAGGGCACGTTTGGCAAGTTGCCAAATAGTAACTATTTATGTTCTTTTGTTCTTAGAATCAGTTTTGGAACAGAAATTCATTTGGTAAATTTTTTGTTTCCAGGCACAAATTTGCAAAAATTTGTTCCCACAATCAGTTTTAAAACAAAATCAAAAAGTAAAAAAAAGTAGCTTCTTGATTCTGGGAACAAGAATCAGAAATGGAAAAGAATTGTTCTTTTCTTCTTCTTCTTCTTAGTTTTCTTCTTTCTCCTTGGTTTCTTCTTCTTCTTCAATTCTGGCCTGCCGCCAGTGAGGGCAAAGGCCGCCCTTGTCAGAGCTAGCGTGGGCAACCCTCACTGCCGCCCTCACCGGATCTAGCAAGGGCGGCTCGCGACCTGGGCAAGGGCCGCCCTCACCGGATCTGGCGAGGGTGACCCTCTCCCAGGCCGTCGAGGGTAGCCCTCGCCTAGGCCGCTAGTCGCCCTCGGCATATCTGGTGAGGGTGGCGGCAAGGGTCTAGCCCTCGCTAAATCAGGCGAGGTCTACGATGCCCTCGTCGGCCCTGGCCTATGGCCGGTCGCCGGCCATGGCCAAGGAAGGGGAAGGGAAAGAAAAAAAAAAGAAAGAAATATAAAAAAATTCAAAATATTACTAAAATATTATTAATAAAAAGAAATTTTTTACAGTTACCAAACGCATTTCTGCTCTTTTTCTATTCCAATAATAGAAATTTTGGGTAGTTACCAAACGCCTTCAAATGCTTAGAAATTATTCCCGGAAAGGGAATAAAAAAGAATTATTTCTGAACAGAATTAGCTTCCGGGAACATAATGGTTGCTACACGCGCTCTAATTATACTTATCTTCGTATCTTGAAGCTTAGGGATGTGCTTTTATAAACATGTGTATAAAAAGAACACATTTCATTTAGCTCCTTCATCTTTATGCTTACTATAACTAATTATTTCGATTTTCTACTAGCAGCTTTAATTATAATATCAGCTCTCTTTATTGGCCTCACCAAGATACTATTTATTTGAAAGTAATTGAATGAACACATCGCATAAAAATAAATCTTTATGTGGTATTCAGAGACTCTATAGTTCCTAACTGGGTCAATTTCCTCTCCTTTTTCCCTATAAAAAAAATGAAATGATTAAAGTATTTCTATTTGGAATTGTCTTAGGTCTAATTCCCATTACTTTAGCTGGATTATTTGCACCTGCATATTTACAATAAAGACGTGGTCATCAGTTGGACCTTTGATTAAATTAATTAACATCTTTTTTAAGTGACCTCCTCACCTCTTTTCTTTAATTTAAAGGAGGTCGAATTAAGATTACTGTTCAATTATTTAAGTATAAATTTCGGACTAACCTAACCAAGACTGGAATCACGCTTTGCAGGATTTAAACCTCCGACATTGGGTTTTGGAAAGCCACGTTTTACCGAACTAAACACAGAGCGCTTTCTTATCTTCTTATCATTATCATACTAGCTAAAACTTTAAAGAGAGAGAGAGAGAGAGAGAGAGAGAGAGAGAGAGAGAGAGAGAGAGAGAGAGAGAGAGAGAGAGAGAGAGAGAGAGAGAGAGAGAGAGAGAGAGAGAGGAGTTTTTCTAACCCAAATACATCTTGTACACATAAGACTATCATATAGAATATGATACAAAAAAAAATGATTATGTATGTTTGATTTGAATCGATTTCAATGAATCCTTCGTTACTACTCATATGAGAAGTAATAGGTAAGGTTGATAGGATTTGAACACGTGACATTTTTACCCAAAACAGTCACACTACCAAACTACCCTACATCCTTTTCAATTGGTCTATAGCGTCATTTTATAGAATCCTTCTCTTGTTTTCAAAATCCGTTTTTTTACATTGATATATCCAAGTTATCTTGCCATTCCTTTTTTTTATTCTCATGTAACATATAATAATAATAATAATAATAATAATAATAATAATAATAATATAAGGCTTATCTACACATGAATATCTAACCCATCGTAAAAAAAAACTAAAAAAAGGAATATTTTTTGGGAATGCTCGGTCGGAAGGCACATCTTTTTCAGTTTTAAAAAAAAAAACAAAATCTTATCTACTGAATCATTGTGCATTTCAATTGGAATTAGGAATTCCGTGTACAAATACAAGCAGTCCTTAACCACTTACATATATATTATATAGAATCATATATGCATTACCATTAGGCATTACAATAAAAAAATACAATAAGTAAAAAGAATAAAGAAGGAGGTTTTAAAATGCAAGATCTAAAAGCATATCTTTCCGTGGCACCAAGTACTCTATGATTTGGGCTTTAGCAAGTCTTTTGATAGAGATCAATCGTTTATTTCCGGATGCATTGGCATTCCTTTTTTTTTTTTTCATCATAGCTATTGACATGTGAAGGGGTGAAGAAGATTAGACATAGAATCAAAAGATTTGTGAGTAATCCCTCCCCTTCTTTTTTTATCGATAAAATAGAATTCGATACAATATAACAAGTAGAAATTTAATAATAAAAAAAGGAGGAAAGAGAAATAAAAAAGTAGATTCAACCTCGGCGAAATTCGGGTTTAGTCTCCAATTCCATCTATAAATAATATTTTGAGAACAGAAATGTGTCTACGGCAAGAAGATCATACAAGATCTTTTAATGAAATACTGTACATCAAACTTCGATTCAATATATACCAAAATATTAGTTTGTTGTTTTACTTGTTTTTTATTTCTTTTTTTTCCTTCCTTTTTTCACATAAAGTAGAAGAGTTGGTTGAATAAAAAACGTGAAGGATTTTCATGGCCAAGGGTAAAAATGTCTGAGCAATGGTTATTTTAGAATGTATCAACTGTGTTCAAAACGGTCTTATTAAGGAATCAAAGGGTCTTTCCAGATATATTACTTAAAAGAATCAACACAATGTGCCTCATCGATTGGAATTGAGAAAATTTTGTCCGTATTTTTACAAACATAGGATTCATTGGGGAGATAAAAGAAATAACTCGAATCAAGTGCTTATGTGTCACTCTAATAAGGAACATGAAAATGACATATTCTATATATACCATATTATTGTAGTTAACAAAATTTAACTAACTCAAAAAGCCAAATCAAATCCAATATTTAGAATTCGAAATCTTTTTGGATCAGATTGAAATAAGATTTGGGGGATAAGGAATAAACAAACCATGGGAAAATCCAAGCGAATCTTTCTTAAATCCAAGTGATCTTTTCGTACGTGTTTGCCCCCGATCCAATCAAGGGATCGAATTGATTATAAAACATGAGTTTAATTAGTTGATTTATTAGTGAACAAGGGAAAATATTTTCTAGATGGGTAAATATATTAACCATAAAACAATAATGATTAATTACCATTGCTATCGGGCCAGCACGGCCCCCACTTTTTAATTTTTTTTGTCTGTGTTTTCTCTCTTCCTCAGTAAATTTATATTTACAAATGCCCAATACTTACCTATCTAAAATCCTCACAAATTTTCTTTCGCCAATGTCTTTTCCTTCTCAATCTCCAGTTAAGTGTATATTTTCGCTCTCAGTCTCTCAAGTTTACTCATAATAGTCTGCATTTGTCTTTGGAGTGCAATATCTATTATTGGGACGCGTTCGAGGATTCAACATGAAAATTATTGGAGCTCTTCAACTTGCAAGATATGTAAATTTGGATGTGCGTTATGATGTTAACCAAAACGTAAATACAATTCACATAACGAATTTGCCTCCATCGGCTTTGCTAGGGAGAGAAGAACTTGGAATGAGATCAATTTGATGCTTAATCTTTCTAAAAGGGGAAAGCCCATATTTTGAGATCAAGAATAATGTTCTATCTATGTATTGATAATTCCGTGAAATTTGGAACTTGAACGTTTATCACTTGATTTCAAGTCGCATTTTTACAAATCGCCACTCGATGGCAAACATGGCAGGATCACAAGAATGACATAGGTTATACACGACACAAGCACAACCGGGGCAAAAGCACGAACTGGGTCAGACCATGCACGGCCCGCCGGTATAGAGGGTCGAGTATGTCCAACACAATCCCTTTCCCGCCACTAGCCATTCGAATGCAAAGGCCAAAACGTCGATTTTGAAATGATCGACTTCTAGAATGACGAAACCAGTACTAAGAGTCATGCAACCTTTATATATATTTTTTAAAATCAATTATTTATACAATGTGTATTTGATAAGTGTTTCTCTTCACTATCTAAAAATACTTTCGAGAAAACTTGAAAATCTATGAAGTCCAAAACATTTTCAAGAAGATCCAAGAGGCCAACCGAACTCTTTTGCGTGAAGGCCATGAATAACACGTATTAGCAAAGTTTGAATAGTCAAATATTGACCGACATGTCTAGAATCTTTGCGAGGTCAATGACAGGTAATGCAATATGATATACATTGTTCAAAGTCACATGGACATCGCAACTCCAATTCAAAGTCAGCAGTATAGTAATTGTCTTTAGATTTATCCGCCACTTATCAATTTAGATGAATCAAAACCTTGAAAGAACACATATAAAAACAAAGGGTTAAGTCCATCATTCGATTAATATCTTATTGTAAAGTATTGTAGGCCCGCCACTCGAGCCTCACCTAATACATGTGGGTGGGATAATCTGCACGCATTCGTTGAGATTAGTCGAATTGAAGATTCGGGGATTCATATTATTGAAAAAAAAAAGTAATAGAAGAAGTTTTTTGCACAACTTGTGTGTGCTCATTATATCATTTAAATGAGTTTTAAAGATTCCAAAACAGCAGCATGAACCATGGATGACCTATAACCAAGTTGACCCGATCTGGGTCGAGATTTCAGGCTGCAGAAATTACTGGAGACATGCTAAAAGTGGCAAGCTTTGTATTGGGATTTGCTAGTGACATTTCTCTATGAAAAGTACTTCAATTTTTGTAATACTACATGCTTAATAGAGTTTTTTTTAATTAGTATGCTTAATACAGTGATCAAGAATGAGGGAGTGACTGCAGAGGAACTTTAACTTTGTATGTTCATAGTTCCCTTCATTGACCTCCAAAAACTCCCATCGTTGACTTTGTATTTTAGACGTTGATATTCTTTGCCAGTGGTTACTATTCTTGCATGGTTGTGCCCATTATCAAGGCAAGTTGAATTTCTTTAAGCCTAAACTCGTGATCATTGACTTCAAAATCGAAAACCTCCGTAGTCTTTCCCCGTACTTCATCTTAGCTTATAAATACGAACCATCCTGAACCAAGCAGATATCACTTTAATCCTCCACCAAGTTTCTCGCCTCTTTTTGTTTCAACTCTGTGTTCTGAGTAGAGAAGTATAGGACCGAAAGGAGATGGAGTGTAGGCCACTTAACATCACCATAGTCTCGGCAAAAGGTCTCAAGAAGGGGAAAGACGTCCCGCAAATGCTTGTGTACTTGGAGGCCAACGTCTCCACCGATCCCAACACCAAGCAGCGGACTCCAGCTGCCAGGGAAGGCGGCAACAGCCCCGCCTGGACCTTCCCCATGCAGTTCGTCATCGACGCGGCTTCCCTCCAAAAGGATGGCCCTCTTTTGATTCTGAAACTCAGATGCCAACGCCCCGGCGGTGATCTTGACATTGGAGAAACTCAGGTGATGTAAGATTGATAACATATATGTGAGAAAAGAAAACGGAAGTCTCTATCTTTGGGAACAAAATTTTTCATTCACCTTAGAATGCAACGTAAGTGTGTAATTCTACTGGATGTAGTATCGAATCTTAATCGGATCGTCAATGAAATAAATGTGCCACTCAATGGCAGACCTAGAAACCTAAGCTTATACGAGGGCGAGATAAGAAAACTTCGCTGAGTCTAGTTAAGGAGGCAAGATAAAGGAGTTTCATATAAAACTTGACAAACCATGCACATAATTGTATTCAGGTACCCATCAAGGAATTACTCGAAACGGCTGGCAAGGACAAGGATCCTAAGAAAGCTGAATATCCGGTAAAGAAACCGTCTGGTAAAGAGAAAGGCGAATTGAAATTCACATTCAAGTTCGGGGAAAAACTACCAGGGGGATTTCCTTTCCAAGCGCCACCGAGCATGCCGTATACCGCGGCAACGACCCAAACCCCGATCAGTTATCCACCGGTAGGATATCCTCAGGCTGGCCTTGGAGGTCGATACGGGCTGCTTCCTCATGGAGGGTCCAAAGACGTGGCTCCGCCATTGTGATCATATCCTCAGCCTAGCTTCGTAGGAGGATACGGGTTCGGTCCTCAAGGCTGGCCTAGAGATGTGGTTCCGCAAGCAAGGTATCCTCAGCCGGCTACTAGTTATCCACAAGCCCCGGGCGAGTATCCTCAGCCCATTCCTAGCTATCCACAGGTCGGATATCGTCAACCTACTTCAGGATATCCTCAGCCCACTCCAAGATATTCGGCTGCATATGGCTATCAACAGTCGGTGCAGGTGCAGCCGCCACCGCCACCGCCTCCGCAACTGAGAGGCAACATTAATGGTTTCGGAATGGGAGCCGCATTCGTTGGAGGCGTCGTTGGTGGTATGGTGTTGAGTGACATAGGGCCCATTTGGTTCGACTTTGGCGGAATGCATTTGGGGGAATGCAAATACCTTTGAGTTAAAGGGGTTTTCCGAAATGCAAGTAGTGTTTGGTAAGTGTTTTTTTAAAATCAACATGGACTAAAGGACTTTTGCTAATTTTTTTTTTTAAAAAAAAAAGCTCCGGTGGAGCTTAACCACCGGCCACTGCCGCCGGCCAGATCTGGTTGCCAGCCACCGCCGCCTGGGGTTGCCGGACCTCGGGCGTCGCCTGGGTCGCGCGACCCAGGCAGCGGTCGCTGGGGTCGCGTAACCTCCAGGCGGTGGTCACCGGGGTCGGGCTAGCCTTCAGGCGGCGGTCGTCGGCCGCCGGACCTGCCTCTGGGGAAGATGAATAGTCGTGATGAACAGTGCAATTTGCATTCCGAAAATGCAACTTCTCAAAGCACCTCCACCCTTGCATTGGCCAAAAGTCCCTTGGAGAGCATTCTAAAAGAAATTGCATTTCTCCAAAGTGAGTAAAAAAAGTTGTCAAACACCATTTGCATTTGGCCAATGAACTTTAGAGCCTAAATGAGCATTCCAAATGCTGAACCAAATGGGGCCATAATATCGAATGGAGGACCAACTTATGAAACCGGATTTGAAACATTTGACGAATATGTCTAAGGGTATCCTCCTCAAAAATTTCGAATCCTCTCTAAATTCCTATGAACTGCATTTTTTTTTTCCGCATGATAACTACTTCTATCTGTAATTTTCTTTTTCTTTTTTTCTTCTTTTGTAATTCTATGTGAATTCAAGGAAGTTGGTATCACAAATGAAGGTGAAATGATGAGATTTCAAATTCGATAGTCAATCGCATGTACCTGCAAAAGAGTAATATTCCAAAAGCCGGTGGGAGAACTGTTGATATAATTACATCGTCATGGGTCGTTTGTTGCAAAAAACAAGCAATCAAACAATGCAAAAAACAAAACAAGGAACTAAATTGAACACCGAATTTACTTTGTTCGATTTTTGTGACTTACTCTATGAGAAGAGCATCAAAGTATTCCATTATAATCATGCGATACAATGGAAATTACAACTACACTCAAGTACTTTTAGTATTTCCCAACACTCAATTACACCGAGTAATTTTCACAGTGTTTAGCCTTTATAATTCCTTAAAAAATAATCTTTCAATCTCACAATGGAATTATACAAAATCTTGTCACAAAATTTATTGACTTTAATACTCTCGAATTACTTCAAAATGTAATTAACAAAGAAGTTGCTTCTTGAATGCTCTTAACGAAGAATGCCCAATATATATATATATATATGGTTGCAAATATGTATATATATATAATCATCAGCTCTGAGATTCTGGAAGATGACGATGAAGACGAAGACCTTTGAATCACATTAACTTTGCAACCATCAGCTATGAAGGTCACCAGCACAATCATCACAAAGAACGAAATTCTAAAAAAAAAATTATTAAAAAAAAACCCATCAAATCACTGCCTGTAAAATGAAGGCAGAAGGAAGTGGAAGGGCACGCTTTTTCTCTGAGATTCCTGACCCTTTGCTCTCTTCCTCTTGTTCTAGCTTTCTTGCTTCTACTTAAGCTCACGTCTTCCACCATCACTCATCTTTACCTTCTTCTTCTTCTTCTTCTTCTTCTTCTTCCTGTTCTTGATCACTTGTAAGTTTCTTTATTTAATAAAGAGATTACCAACCGGTTCATGGTTGGCTTAAGCATTATATGATCCAAGTTTATCTTTCTTGTTCTATTACAAGTGGGATCACTACCTGTGTGTGGATTACCGCCCTTTGTGAGTGGTTTACCACCCTTGTAGAAGAATCGCATTTTCATCTTTCTTGTTTATATGTTTGACGGGATCTCTCTTAACGAGGGTCACGTTGTGATTTATTGTTAATTACGATAATCCACACCCCACTTGAGAGTGGGTTTCCCCTCTTGTGTGGAATCCCCCCTTGTGGATGGTTTTACTTTTCTTTATTTATTTGTCCAACGAGATCTCTCTTAACGAGGGTCACGTTGTGATTTGTTATTAATCACCTTCATCCATACCTCACGTGGGAGTGGATATCCCCTCCTGTGGTGGTTTTATTTTTATGTGTTATTTTACTTTATGTCTTATATGTCACTCTTGCTTTATATATAATTTTCCATTCTCATAATTTTAATTAGTTTTATATTATTTGTAAGTATACAATATATCATTTTAACCATAAGAATCACAACTAGGTTAATAGATTACTTCGATTACATTTTAGATATTGATGTAACAGAACTTTTTCTTACTTATTCTAATAATCACACATGTAGACGTCTAGGTTAAAATCACTTATAAACCAATAATCTATAAATTTATTGAATACTTCTTAGTTTACTACTTTTCTATATATAGATCCCCAGATCCTGAGAGCTGTATGGTGTATATATATATATCATTTAATTTTTTACTAATTTTGCAATATCTAAAAGTGTGACCTTTCTTTCCACAATTATAACAAGTAATGTTTTTAAAATTCTTTTTTGAAGTTTTCTTATACTCAGGATACTTCCTAGATTTCTTCTTGTAAAACTTTTTATTGAATTTCTTCTTAGGCTTTTGTTCAGGTGAGCATTTCCCTAAACACTTTGGTTTAGATTTTTCAAAACACTTAAAAGAGGGATCATATTGGGCACAAAAATCTCCTAATCCTTTTTTAGAATTCTTTTGTTCTCTTTTGATTTATTTTTGAAGACGAATATTGGTACACATTTGTGTTCCGATTTTATAAGTATAAGAGGTTAATTCGCCATAAGAAAGATGATCATATGGAATTTGTTGTCCATATTCTTCTCTTATCTTATTACGAACTTGTTCTCCTATTAGTTTGGCTAAGCCAACAATAAATTTTTCTTTCCAAAATGGTTGGTTATAATATGTTCTTTGGAAAACTCTTTGCAAAAATACTTCTTTGTATTCTCTAAATTCTCCTAAAGATTTTCATTTCATATTGGATAAAAGGTCTTGATTCTTATCACGAATATGAGATGGATCTCCCATAAAATGTTGAGATATTGAAAATATAAGAGTATTAACAGCATCTTGGATGGGTTGATCTTCCTCATCAACAATTCTTTGGCCATAATCATCTAACTTATAGGCATTGAGAATTTGATTTCACTGCTCATCTGTTAGATAATTATCCCACCATCCTTTTAGCTGACCAGTAAATCCTGCTACTAAAAGGTATGCTACCAAATGATTTGTGGTATCTGGGACGGTTTTATAAATATTAGCAAGCATAACCATTTAGGTTAAAATATTTATAAGATTTTGTTCAGAAATACCATCTATGTTCCATTCATATATTGCATCAGAAGAGTGTTTATTCTGTATTTTTGAAGATGATTCTTCCATAAGTATATCAGGAGGTGTTGCCCTAGAAAAGTATAATTTTTGTGGATCTTTCCAAGTAATCCTATTTATTTCAAGAATTGATTTTGTATCAGACTTATCTAAAATGTTAATCTGTTCATGAGTGTCTTTAACAGTAAGGTTTTGTATTATGAGAGTATCTAGAGTTATAGAATGTTTTGCTTTAAATTTGGGTTAATACCACGAAAAACCCTAAACTGGTACACTTGTGACACATTTACCCAAAACTATTTTTTTGACCATAAAAAACCCCAAACTGGTACACTTGTGATAATTTTACCCTGAACTATTTTTTTGACCACTAAAAACCCTAAACTGGTACACCTGTGACAATTTTACCCTGAACTTACCACAAAAAATCCCAAACTGGTACATATGTGACAATTTTACCCTGAATTAAAATTTTAATATTATTTTTTATTTTTTTCGAATTTTTATTTATTTTTTATTCTTTTCTTTTCTTTTTTTTTTCATCTTCAGACCCTGGCCGGTCGCCGGTCAGAGGCGGAAGCCGGCGAGGGTCGCCCTCGCCGGGGTCGGGCGAGGGCCATCCTCGCCCGCCCAGGGCAAGGGCGACCTTCGCCCGAGGCAGGGTAGGGTCGCCCTCGCCAGATCCGGCGAGGCCGACCCTCGCCGGTATCGGGCGAGGGTTGCCCTCGCCGGATCTCGGCGGGCGACCCTCACTCGAGTCGGGCGAGGGTCGCCCTTGCCCCTGGGTAGGAGAGGACGGGCCCTTGCCCAATGCCGGTGAGGGCCGCCCTCGCCGACGCGAGCGAGGGTCGCCTTCGCGAGATCCGGCGAGGCAACCCTCGCCCGTCTGGCGAGGAGTCGGCCTCGCCGGATTTGGCGAGGCGACCCTCGCTCGCCTCGGGCGAAGGTCGCCCTTGCCACTGGGCGGGCGAGGATGGCCTCGCCCGCCCCCGGCGAGGGCGGCCCACGCCGGCTTCCGCCTCTGACCGACAACCGGCCAGGGTCTGAAGATGAAAAAAAAAAAGAAAAGAAAAGAATAAAAAATAAATAAAAATTCGAAAAAAATAAAAAATAATATTAAAATTTTAATTCAGGGTAAAATTGTCACATATGTACCAGTTTGGGATTTTTTGTGGTAAGTTCAGGGTAAAATTGTCACAGGTGTACCAGTTTAGGGTTTTTAGTGGTCAAAAAAATAGTTCAGGGTAAAATTGTCACAGGTGTACCAGTTTGGGGTTTTTTATGGTCAAAAAAATAGTTTGGGGTAAATGTGTCACAAGTGTACCATAAGTATATCAGGAGGTGTTGCCCTAGAAAAGTATAATTTTTGTGGATCTTTCCAAGTAATCCTATTTATTTTAGGAATTGATTTTGTATCAGACTTATCTAAAATGTTAATCTGTTCATGAGTGTCTTTAACAGTAAGGTTTTGTATTATGAGAGTATCTAGAGTTATAGAAGGTTTTGCTTTAAATTTTCCTTTTATAAGTCTTTTTCTTTCTTCTAAAGCTCTAGCAAATTCCATACTAGGATTTTTTGGAAGTTCAAAATTTTTTAAAAAGGGTGTTTTCAAATTTTTTGAAATGATTTTGGAGGAAGTGTTTTGGACTGAAGATTCTATTCGGTCCAATTGTTGTCCTACGGTATGAAGATGTTGATTAGAATAACTATTATGTTCAACAATTTTCATAATTCCTATACCATCTATTTCTGAAGTGGTTTTGAAAGGGGAAGCTACTATTTCAGTTTCCTTATGAGGAATTTTTATTTTTCTTAGAGAAGGATGATTGGATTCAATTATTTGGCCGTTATCTAATTTTCACTTATAAAATTGATCTAAAACAAAAACCTGCTTTCCTTTTAAAAATTCTTCTTCATACCAATTAAAAAAGAACAGTTGAATTTCATGTCGATACATGTATTCATAATATTCTTCTTTGATTTTGTGACATTCTGAATTTCGACTCATTTTTGGGATTTATAAAACGTGTATTTCGTCAGTGCGCTTATAGTTAAATCTCACCCAGAACTAATGACTCTCGGGTTATTTTAAATTTGAGATTTCGCTAAAATCGCATCCGATCTAATTTGGCCGTTATTTAGAGCCCGAACTTTGGTGTCGAATTTCTCGAAGTTTTGTGACGAATTTAATTAGACAGTGTCGATATTATTGTGGCCAGCGTCGATATTGCCCGGGATAAGTGAAAAGTAAAATTTGGATCGGGTGCGAATTTAGACTAGTAGACCTCCCTCGTAGTGTGCTTTAGTTATTGTCTGTTGGCCTTTTCTTTTATTTGAATTGGGATTTTTAGTGGCCGTTGGATCAGTCAACGAGATCGATTTGTGGCCGTTGGATCGCACTTGAGTGCAATTTGACTCTCTCTCTCTCTCTCTCTCTCTTTGCCGCGCCCCTCCCCTACGCGCGCACCTCCTCCCCTGCCTGCTGCGCACGTCCCCTCCCCCTTCCCCCCATGCAGACCTCTCTCCCTCTCCTCTGTTTCTTTTTCTTCTTTCTTCTTCTCTTCTTCTCCTTCCCACGACTGTTTCTGCTCGCTGTTCGCCGACCGTCGCTCGTAGCTCGCCCCCCGGCCTACACCGACCAACGCTCGCCGTCGCCCGTTCGCCGTCTCAGCCAGGGCCACCATCCGTCCAGCCGCCATTTTCTCCCCCGACCCGGCTATCCATCTCCTCCCTGTCGCGTGCAGCAGCAGGTCGCTGGCACGCCCACCGCGGTTCAGCGCTGCCCAGCCGATTGTCGGCCTGTCCTCCATCGCCCGACCGCCTGCGACGCCGCCGTGCCGCCTCCGGCCGCCGCGCGACCATCCCCTCCCCCTGTTTTTCTTTTCCCCAGCGCTTTCCCCTGTTTTGGCTCCCAGGCTTCGCCACCGCCGCGCTCCGCCATTCCGGCCGCCGCTGCTCCACCTCTGCCACCCAACCTCTCCCCTCAGCCACCTCCACCGCCCTGCTGCCCCCCCTTGACCGCCACCACCTCCCTTCCCCTGTTTTTTCTTCTCCCCCGACGCTTTCCCTGTTTTCGGCTCACCCCGGCTCCACCGCTCGCCCAGCCGCCGTGCGCTGCCATCCCAACCGCCGCTGCTCCGCCCGCCACCACCCAGCAGCTCTGCTGCCACCAGCAGCCGCCGTGCTCGCCTGGACAGCCCGGGCCACCCCAGCTCAGCCTTGGCCGGACTGTCCCGGTCGTGGCCGAGCCTCCGCCGCCCAACCGCCGTCGCCATCGCCTGGCCGCCTCCAGGCCATGGCCCAGCCGCTCGCCGGTGCCGAGCCGCTGTCCCGGCCATGGCCGAGCTCCCCGACCGCTCGCCGCCGTGCTCGTACCTCGCCGCTGCCCCGACAGGCCATTTGGGCCTTTGCTGATTTTCCGTGGGCTTGGATTTAGGTAAGTGACTTCCTAAACCCTATCTAGTATAATGGATATTATTTAGACTTGTTTAGGGTGTGATTAGTATCGGTTTAGTGGCTAAGCTTGGAATAGGATTGTTATGTGGCTAGTTGGTAGATTAAATTGTGGTGATTATGTGGCTAAATTAGTGGCTGAATTGGTGGGTTCAATGGCTGGTTCGTCGTGGCAATTGCGGGTGATATTGATGTTTGATTGTGGCCGACTTGAATGTCGAATTGGTGGACTAGTGTGGTGAGTTCGCGGTTTGAATTTGAATTGTACGACGTGTTAGAATGACGAATTGTGTTGTGGTGCATGTGCATGAGGAATGTCCTGAGGCGTGGTTACGTGGGACTGAGCCCGGATTGATCGGAGGGCTACCAACCTGAGGCGTGGTTACGCGGGTGTGGCTAGAAAGGCAAGAAATGACCTGAGGTGTGATTACGCGGGACTGAGCCCGGATTGATCAGAGGGCTGCCAACCTGAGGCATGGTTACGCGGTTGTGGCTAGAAAGGCAAGAAATGACCTGAAGCGTGGTTACGCCGGTCGAAGAAAGTGTCCTGAGGCGTGGTTACGCGGGACTGAGCCCGGATTGATCGGAGGGCTGTACCTGAAGCATGTTAACGCGGGTCGTGAAAAGTTGCTCAGCCACGCATGCGAATTGTGTTTGATTGAATTAGGTGAACGTACGTGATTATGGTGCTTGAGTGTTTATATTATGTTCTTAAGTAATTATCGCATTATGGTGATTTAACTAATATGCAGAGTTGACACTTGGTTTAAGGCAAGGTAAGTATGTTTGTGTAGATTCGAATGTGTTGACCGTTAGATCGCATGTTAGACTAGTCTGGGTACGAATTGGCGTAGGTGGGGTATAGGTTATCTGCTTATTGAGATTTATTCTCATTGCTGTAGTGCAAACCTTTTCAGATCCCCAACCTTGAGCATGCCGCCAGCTAGGCGTTTTGGGGTCCCCATGCATACGGTGCATGAGGAGACCGAATATCCGGTAGGCCCAGATCAGTTTTACATTAGGCATCTTACCACAGTTTGGGTAGATGAGGGTTTAGAGGACCTGCAGCCCCATTCTTATTTGGCTTGGTATCACCGTGTCGGGTTGGAGACTACTGAGCCGATCCGTGGTTTTGAGGGGCTACAGCATAGTAATGAGGATGCGGTGAATTGGAAGCCTTGAGACAAGTACACTCCCGATGGCGAGGTGACAGATCCAGACGATCCACCAGAGAACCCTGGCCCAGGACCCGAGCCCGTACCAGAACCCGAGCCCGAGCCTGAGGAGGAGCCTATGGAGCTCGAGCCTGAGGAGGAGCCTATGGTGTCCGAGCACGAGGACAAACCGATCGAGATCAACTCCGATACTGAGTCGGAGTCTTGAGGGTCCGATTCGGATTGAGCACCGTAAGAGGATTTGGGTGCTGGGGCCTAGAAGCCTTTTTGGTAGTCCACCCAAATCCTCTTACGTTGCCTAATCCGAATCGGACCTTGAAGACTCTGACTCAGTATCGGAGTTGATCTCAATCGGTTCGTCCTCGTGCTCGGACACCATAGGCTCCTCCTCAGGCTCGAGCTCCATAGGGTCCTCCTCAGGCTAGAGCTCGAGTTCGGGTTTTGGTACGGGCTCGGGTCCTGGGCCAGGGTTCTCCGGTGGATCGTTGGGATCCGTCACCTCGCCATCGGGAGTGTACTTGTCCCAGGGCTCCCAATTCACCGCATCCTCATTACCATGTTGTAACCCCTCAAAACCACGGATCGACCCAGTAGTCTCCAACTCGACACGGTGATACCAAGCCAAATAAGAATGGGGCTGCAAGTCCTCTAAACCCTCATCTACCCAAACTGTGGTAAGATACCTAATGTAAAACTGATCTGGGCTTACCGGATATTCGGTCTCCTCATGCACCGTGTGCATGGGGACCCCAAAACGCCTTGCTAGCGGCATGCTCAAGGTCGGGGATCTGAAAAGGTTTGCACTATAGCAATGAGAATAAATCTCAATAAGCAGACAACCTATATCCCACCTAGGCCAATGCGTACCCAGACTAGTCTAACATGTGATCTAATGGTCAACACATTCGAATCCACACAAACATACTTACCTCGCCTTAAACCAAGTGCCAACTCTGAATTTAGTTAAATCACCATAATGCGATAATTACTTAAGAACGTAATATAAACACTCAAGCACCATAATTACGTACGTTCACCCAATTCAATCAAACACAATTCGCATGCGTGGCCGAGCAACTTTCCACGACTAGCGTCAACACGCCTCAGGTCCAGCCCTCCGATCAATCCGGGCTCAGTCCCGCGTAACCACGCCTCAGGACACTTTCTTCGACCTGCGTAACCACGCCTCAGGTCATTTCTTGCCTTTCTAGCCACACCCGCGTAACCACGCCTCAGGTTGGCAGCCCTCCGATCAATCCGGGTTCACTCCCATGTAACCACGCCTCAGGACATTCCTCATGCACATTCACCACAACATAATTCGTCATTCTAACACGTCGTACAATTCAAATTCAAATCACGAACTCACCACACTAGTCCACCAATCCGACATTCAAGTCAGCCACAATCAAACATCAATATCACCCGCAATTTCCACGACGAACCAGCCATTGAACCCACCAATTCAGCCACTAATTTAGCCACACAATCACCACAATTTAATCTACCAACTAGCCACATTCACATAACAATCCTATTCCAAGCTTAGCCATTAAATCGATACTAATCACCCCCTAAACAAGTCTAAATAATACTCATTATACTAGATAGGGTTTAGGAAGTCACTTACCTAAATCAAAGCCCACGAAAAATCGGCAAAGGCCCAAATGGCCTGTCCGGGCAGCGGCGGGGTACGGGCACGGCGGCGAGCGGGGCGAGCGGTCGGCGAATGGCGAGTGGCCGGGGAGCTTAGCCAGGCGAGCGGGGAGCGCTCGGCCATGGCCGGGACAGCGGCTCAGCACCGTCGAGTGGCTGGGCCACAGCCGAAGGCGACAGCGATGGCGACGGCGGCTGGGTGGCGGAGGCTCCGCCACGGCCAGGACAGTCCGGCCAAGGCTGAGCTGGGATGGCCCGGGCTGTGTAGTCGAGCACGACAGCTGCTGGTGGCGACGGAGGCATGTTGGGGAGGCAGGTGGTGGCGAGGCGGCCGGCGGCGAGGCAGGCGGCGAGCGGAGCGAGGTGAGGCCGAAAAGCGGGGAAGGTGTCGAGGGAGAAGAAAAAACAGGGGAAGGGAGGTGGTGGCGGCCAAGGGGGCAGCAGGGCGGCGGAGGTGGTTGAGGGGAGAGGCTGGGTGGCGGAGGTGGAGCGGCGGCGGCCGGAATGGCGGTGCGCGGTGGCGGCGAAGCCTGGGAGCCGAAACAGGGAAAGGCGCCGGGGAAAAGAAAAACAGGGGGAGGGGATGGTTGCGCGGCCGCCGGAGGCGGCACGGCGGCGTCGCGGGCGGCCGGGCGAGGGAGGACGGGCCGACAAGCGGCTGGGCAGGGCCGAACCGCGGTGGGCGCGGCGGCGACCTGCTGGTGCGCGCGACAGGGAGGAGAAGGATAGCCGAGTCGGCGGGGAAAAAGGCGGCTGGATGGATGGCGGCCCTGCCGGCGACGGCAGACGGGCGATAGCAAGCGGCGGTTGGCATCGGCTAGGGGGCGAGCTGCGATCGGCGGTCGGCGAGCAGCGAGCAGAAGAGAGCAGAAACAGCCGCGGGAAGGAGAAGAAGAGAAAAAGAAAGAAGAAAAAGAAAAGGAGGAGAGAGAGAGAGAGAGAGGTCTGCATGGAGGGAAGGGGGAGGGGACGTGCGCAGCAGGCGGGGGAGGGGCGAGGCAGAAACGAGAGAGAGAGAGAGAGAGAGAGAGAGAGAGAGAGAGAGAAAGTCAAATTGCACTCAAGTGCGATCCAACAGCCACAAATCGATCTCGTTGACTGATCCAACGGCCACTAAAAATCCCAATTCAAATAAAAGAAAAGGCCAACAGACAATAACTAAAACACACTACGAGGGAGGTCTACTAGTCCAAATCTGCACCCGGTGGTCCAAATTTCATTTTTCACTTATCCGGGACAATACGATGCTGGCCACAATAATATTGACACCGTCCAATTAAATTCGTCACGAAACTCCGAGAAATTCGACACCAAAGTTCAGGCTCTAAATAACGGCAAATTCGATCAGATGCGATTTTAGCAAAATCTCAAATTTAAAATAACTAGAGAGTTATCAGTTCTGGGCAAGATTTAACTATAAGCGCACTGACGAAATACACGTTTTATAAATCCCAAAAATTGATCGAAATTCGGAATGTCACGGATTTGGCTAGCTTGATCTTTGAATTTGGCAAAGAACCATTCTCTTATTTGCTTATTCTTAAAAGAATTAAACTCTTGATATAAAAGAATCTTATTAGGTTCAAATTCCTTTTGTAAAACATTAATTTCTGGGTCTTCCATTTCAGAAGGAGTGGGTTCAGGATAGTCTGGGCTTCGTTGATAAACTGGCCTAGATATTCCTGATCTATTATCTATACCGCTAATATTGGGAAGAGTAGGAGCACTTGGTTATCCTACTTCTGGAGTGATTATAGAAGATAAATTTGGATTTAAATCTACCGATCTTCTGGAAGAGCTGGAATGCCATGAAAGAATGGATCGAATATCACAAGATCTTCTAGGAATATCAACAGATCTTCTAGAGAATTGTATTGTTACTCTTCCTTTAGGATGTTGAATAATATTTGTAGGATCAATATTATGAACAATTTGTTGGGGAATTTGATTTTCTAATTCCCATTGTTCAGGAAGGGTTATTTGATTCCATGGAATTGTTCTAGGAATGGTGATATTGGCTTTTGAAATGTCAGTTTGTAATAAAAGTGTTTCCCTATTGGAGTTGAGTTTGAAAGCTTTGTTACCAAAAGCAGAATTCATTACTTTATAGTAAACTCTATAAACAAGTGCTATAGGAATTGAACCATCGGCTATCAAATAATTATGAGTTTTTATTTGAAGAGTTAGAGATTTCAAAATATTCCTATCTTTTAGAGAAATTGTGAATCCTGAACATCATCTATGTAAACTATGATATAATCAGAATAAGGATTAATAATCCCCAGATCCTTGACACTTATGGCATCAGAGCCAAGGGGGTAGATATAGATACTCTTTATAAGATCAATTTTATTGAGGCGATTTCCTTCGTGGAGATCTTTCATATAGATCTATGGGTTTGGTGTGGTCCCGGCAGTAAAACCTATTGAGGTAGTGAGACCGTTGGTCAGCATCATTTGATATCTATAAGAAAGAAGAAAGTAGTCTCTTAAAAATGAACTTATTAAGAAGATGTGTGTCTTCTTCTAGTTCTATATCACAACTGTCCTCAGATCAAGGACCTATTAACAGAGAAGAAATTAGTATAGAAGATTTTAATAAATCTATAGAAAATTGGATTATTCGTAAGGTCAAGTTTAACCAAATCTATGAACATTCTAAATTCAAAATTTTCGGTAATAATGATTATGTTATTGTTACTGAGGAAAGAGATGTACCTCTTTCTAACTCTTTTGCTTTAATATAGCTTTTGAATAAAGATTCTATGAAAAAACATGCCCAGAAGTGGAATTATATTCATATAGGTTTAGTCCAAGTAGGAGCCAAACCCCTCACTAAAGAAGGTTTAGATACTTCTTTACTCATTGTTTTAAGAGATGCAAGACTTTTAAAATATGATGAATCCATCCTTGGAGCCATAGAAACCGGTCTCTACAGTGGCTCAATTCATTTTGATAGTCATCTATGATTCACAATTTCTCTAAAAGATAGGAATATTTTGAAATTTCTAACTCTTCAAATAAAAACTCATAATTATTCGATAGCTGATGATTCAATTTCTATAACACTAGTTTATAGAGTTTACTACAAAGTAATGAATTATGCTTTTCGTAGCAAAGCTTTCAAACTCAACTCCAATAGGGAAACACTTTTATTACAAACTGACATTTCAAAAGCCAATATCACCATTCCTAGAATAATTCCATGGAATCAAATAACCCTTCCTGAACAATGGGAATTAGAAAATCAAATTCCCCAACAAATTGTTCATAATACTGATCCCACAAATATTATTCAACATCCTGAAGGAAAAGTAACAATTCTCTAGAAGATCTGTTGATATTCCTAGAAGATCTTGTGATATTCGATCCATTCATTCATGGCATTCCAACTCTTCCAGAAGATCGGTAGATTTAAATCCAAATTTATCTTCTATAATCACTCCAGAAGTAGGACAACCAAGTGCTCCTACTCTTCCCAATATTAGCAGTATAGATAATAGATTAGGAATATCTAGGCCAGTTTATCAACAAAGCCCAGACTATCCTGAACCCACTCCTTCTGAAATGGAAGACCCAGAAATTAATGTTTTAGAAAAGGAATTTGAACCTAATAAGATTCTTTTATATCAAGAGTTTAATTCTTTTAAGAATAAGCAAATCAGAGAATGGTTCTTTGCCAAATTCAAAGTCAAGCTAGCCAAATCAAAGAAGAATATTATGAATACATGTATCAGTATGAAATTCAACTGTTTTTTTTTTATTGGTATGAAGAAGAATTTTTAAAAGGAAAGCAGGTTTTTGTTTTAGATCAATTTTATGAGTGGAAATTAGATAACGGCCAAATAATTGAATCCAATCATCCTCCTCTAAGAAAAATAAAAATTCCTCATAGGAAAACTGAAATAGTAGCTTCCCCTTTCAAAACCGCTTCAGAAATAGATGATATAGGAATTAAGAAAATTGTTGAACAGAATAATTATTCTAATCAACATCTTCATACCATAGGAAAGCAACCGGACTGAATAGAATCTTCAGTCCAAAACACTTCCTCCAAAATCATTTCAAAAAATTTGAAAACACCCATTTAAAAAAATTTTGAACTTCCAAAAAATCCTAGTATGGAATTCGCTAGAGCTTTAGAAGAAAGAAAAAGACTTATAAAAGGAAAATTTAAAGCAAAACCTTCTATAACTCTAGATACTTCCATAATACAAAACCTTACTGTTAAAGACACTCCTGAACAGATTAACGTTTTAGATAAGTCTGATACATAATCAATTCCTGAAATAAATAGGATTACTTGGAAAGATGCACAAAAATTATACTTTTCTAGGGCAACACCTCCTGATATACTTATGGAAGAATCATCTTAAAAAATACAGAATAAATACTCTTATGATGCAATATATGAATGGAACATAGATGGTATTTCTGAACAAAATCTTATAAATATTTTAACCCAAATGGTTATACTTGCTAATACTTATAAAACCATCCCAGATACCAAAGATTATTCGGTAGCATACCTTTTAGTAGTAGGATTTACTGGTAAGCTAAAATGCTGGTGGGATAATTATCTAATAGATGAGCATAGAAATCAAATTCTCAATGCCTATAAGTTAGATGATTATGGCCAAAGAATTATTGATGAGGAAGATCAACCCATCCAAGATGCTGTTAATACTCGTATATTTTCAATATCTCAACATTTTATAGGAGATCCATCTCATATTTGTGATAAGAATCAAGACCTCTTATCCAATATGAAATGCAAATCTTTATGAGAATTTAGAGAATATAAAGAAGTATTTTTGCAAAGAGTTTTCCAAAGAACAGATTGTAACCAACCCTTTTGGAAAGAAAAATTTATTGCTAGTTTACCCAAACTAATAGGAAAATAAGTTCGTAATAAGATAACAGAAGAATATTGACAACAAATTCCATATGATCATCTTTTTTATAGCAAATTAACCTCTTATATTTATAAAATCGGAACACAAATGTGTACTATTATTCGTCTTCAAAAACAAATTAAAAGAGAACAAAAGAATTCTAAAAAAGGATTAGGAGATTTTTGTGCCTAATATGATCCCTCTTTTAAGTTTTTTGAAAAATCTGAACCAAAATGGGACGATACTCTTTTCATCATTATATTACTTGTTTATTGACATGTTCAGAATTTTACGAACAGCATCATCAAAACTGGCTTCCCCCTAGACGGAGATAAATGCAAATTCCTCTAATACAAGTAGTCCTCAATATGCATATTCCAAAAGCCAAAATCATTCCTATCAAATCTATCGATCCTCACTTTTCCTTCTTCTACTGCCATCGATTTGCTTCGACCCAGCCAAAGCACTCGAACAATAAAATAAATAGAGCAAGAAACTAAATTGGACATTTAATTAATGTTATTTAATATGTGGGACCTACTCTACAAGAAGAGTAGCAAAGGATTTAATTATAGATGAAGCGATACAATGAAGACTCAACCGTACTCAAGTCACTCAAACACTATTAGTGTTTGCTTGCCCCCAATTACACTTAATAACTCACTAGTGTTTAGCCCGTACAAATCCTCATGAGATAATGTGTAACAGCCCGAATTTCGATGTAATTTCCGGGATCAATGAAACTGATATTATTTCGCATTTCATTTTAGTAAGTCTCACCCAGAGCTGATCACTCTCGGGATACTAACCAATAGGGTATGGCTAACTAGAAGATGGTACGTGGACCGGGGACCCTATCGCGAAAGGGATACCGATCACGAGAGACTCTGAGGAAATATTTTGGGCCAACGTGAGCCGATCTTAGGAAAGGTAACGGATTTGGTTTGGCCAAGGCCAACGATGTACGATTGGGACGCAGGTGATTCTGTAAGACCAAAAGTGTACGTGGTCAACCAGTCCGGAACTTGAACCTAATGATTGTGACCTCTGGAACTAATGATAATTTCTCATTCTCTCAATGATTGAGACCATCACGATACGAATAGCCTTAGGTCGATACGCGTAACCTCTAAACAGCCACCCGTTAGTGAGAGACTGTGAAATTGAAAGTTTAGCGGGTTTTGTTCACGGAATTGGGCCCGGATTTCGGTATCGATTTTCAAAGGCTTAAGAGACTATTTTTGGGAATCTGACGTCATATTACGCTGGCCACTCACATGTGGAGTTAGTACGAGTAAAAATTGGAATTTCGGTCCGGGGGTGAAAAATTACGATTTTGCCCCCGGGATGCCAGTGTCGCTTTTCGAGGCCAAATGAGGTTATTTTTCGTGGCCGATGTCATTTTTGGGTGGCCACGCTTACCAGGAGTCATTTTGGACAAAAACTGGAATTTCGACAAAAATTGGAACAATAATATTATTTTATTCCCGAAAACTTTGACGTGGATTTTCGAGGGCTTGCGCGATGAATTTCGCGATTTCGACGCCATATTATGTTGGCCACGCATATATGGAACGCGTATGTGCGAAAATTGGAATTTCGGTTCGGAATTGGAAAATTACGAAAATGCCCCTAGGCCATTTTTGATTAATTCCGAAAATTGGATTTAATTTTGGGATTAACCAAGGTGAGTTAAGGTTAAACCAGGTCTGGTCAACCATGGTTAGGGGCAAAAGACCATTTCACCCCTAAATTATTGGATTAGGGCAAATCCTAGCCTTTGGATCAAGGGCAAAATTGTCCATTGGCTTGATTTTTGACACATGGCACCCTAGGCCCTAGTTTTTGACTAAGATAAGCATTTTTTCTCTCTCCTCTCTCACTCCCACGACCAGACCAGCCTTCAGAAAATTTTCTCTCCATTTTTCCCCTCACTTTCTCTCATTTTCTCTCAAATTTTCACTCTCATTTTCTCTCTCGCCGGAGCTTCGCCGGAGCACACCGCCGACCGCCGTGCCTCGCCGTCGACCCCCTTGGTCCCCCGCTTCAGCTCAGCCTCGATTCCGTCCATTTCTCTCTCCTTTTTCTTTCTCTTTTTCTCTCTTTTTCTCATTTTCCATTCTGTGAACAGTACCGCCGGAGCTTCGCCGGAGCTCCGATCGCCGTTCCGTCGACACCCGGCTGTTCAGCATGTCCATACGTCGCCGTTCAGCCCAGTCCGTACAGCGACCGTACGGTCACTGTTCACCGGGCGTACGGTTACTGTTCATCTCCGACTGTACGGGCGTTGCGGCCGTCACCGGCACCTCGCCGGCCACCCGTTCCCGCCTGTCCGTATAGTGTCCGTACGGGAGGTACTGTTCACGCCGTCCGTACGGGGGTTACTGTTCATCGTCGCCGGGAATTCGCCGCCGGTTGCACTGTTCACCAGTGATGGCCGCCATTCCCCGTCGTCGTGACCTTTGGATTAGGTGAGTAAAATTCCTAAACCCGGATTAGGACTGATGTTGCGTTTTTCTGGACTGGTTTAGGTGTTATAGGTGCATTTTGGACTGGCTTAGATAATAGCAGTGTGTAATTGAGACTGGGTTGAGGGCCGATTAGTAGAATTTATTATCGGAAAAATTTAGTTGATTAATGAGAATCGTTGGGGAGGATAATAGGGTTTATTGACCAATTTAGGAGTTCATCGGTGAAATTGCCGGGTATGCCCGGGTTGTCTGAATTATATTGGTGCTCGTGGTTCATTGCATTTGCATAACATGGACACGCATTGCGTATGCCAAGAGTGAGGCATGTGATGAAAATTGTGCGAGAATGCGTGTCCGCCATGAGCATGTGATCACCTAAATTACCCCGAAGCGTTATACGGCGGGTTCGAGATAATAATGAGCTGTGTGATCACCTAAGGACCTTCGGGTCGATACCGTCCTCATGCACTTTGAAGCGGGACGATGCCCGGTACGTCCGGAAGGCGACCATCCTCATGCACTTTGAAGCGAGGCTCGGTTCGCAAGGAGAATGATGTTGCGCCTCATGCACTTTGAAGCGAGGCTAGACACTGGGCCGAGATCGGATCTTTGCGCCTCATGCACTTTGAAGCGAGGCTAGACGCACCGGGCCGTGAAAAATTGATGACTCGAGTCGTAATAATAATTAATTGGGCAAGTGTGCCAGTGTGGGCCAGTGGGCCAAAGAAATGTGCATGACATGTCAATGACATTTGCATGCATAAACATGCATTGAATGGCATGCGAGTGTGTGAGACTCGGTGTATGAGCATGTGATTGGCGTACGTGTGATAATGTGTGCCACGTATGTCCCGTGATTATTATATATTGAACTGTTTAACCTGCAGGGTCAGAGAATTGTGTGATTATGGTTGTGTTATGATTTATAATGTTTGTTTCCGGTCAGGAGATTGCATGCTAGCCTAGCCTAGGTTTAGGGGTTGAACTCACTGAGATTCGTCTCACGGTTGTGTAAACCGAAACATTTTCAGACCCCCAGCAGTAGGATGCCGAGGTCACCACCTCTTTTTGGGAATATCGCATTTTATCCAGCAGTCGTCGAGCATGCACCCCGGTGGGGATGGAGCAGAACGGAGAAGTGGCTGTTTGGGTTATTCCCAGATGTTGGTGTTTCCTTTTTGGTTGTCGTGAACACTGTAAAAAGAGTTTTAAAATAGTAATATAAGTATGTACATATTTTCTGCGTTGATCGTTGTTTATTGGATGGCTATCCTTGGCTCATATTGTAATTGTCTGGGCTTGTTTATTTTATACTTCCGCTTGTGCTTGATCTCTGTATGGGTGTGGGTCGGCGACGCTTCCTGGGACGTCACAATTTATCGACCGAAGGTGAGATGCTGTCGCTTCGTGGGGTACGGGGCGTGACATAATGTCTTAATCTCAAAGAAGAATTACACACAATCTTATTACAAGGTTTATTGCTTCAGGATGTAATTTACGTAGAAGTCGCCTCTTGGATGCTATTCATGAAGAAGACTCACTTCTTATATATAAAAAGGGTTAATACAACGAAAAACTCTGAACTGGTACACCTGTGACAAATTTACCCCAAACTATTTTTTTAACTACCAAAAACCCCAAACTGTGATAATTTTATTCCGAACTAATTTTTTGACCACCAAAAATCCCAAACTATTACACCTGTGACAAATTTACCCTCCGTTAGTTTTAGTTAAATTTTATTATCAAATTACTAAGTTTGATGACACGTGGTAGTTGACGCGTGTACCAGTTTGGGATTTTACCCCTCTATTTGTCACAAGTTTACCAATTTGTGATTTTTTGTGATATTAATCAAATTTAACAGACACTAACGGAGGGTAAATTTATTGCAAATGTACCAGTTTGGGGTTTTTAGGGTGCGCATGGCAACGATTCTGTGCCTGGGAACTAATTTTGCTCAGAAATGATTCTTTTTTATTCTGTGCCCGGGAATAATTTCTAAGTATTTGAAGGCATTTGGTAACTGCCCAAAATTTCTATTCTTAGAATAGAGAAAGAACAGAAATGTGTTTGGTAACTACACAAAATCTCTTTTTATTAATAATATTTTAATAATATTTTGAATTTTTTAATATTTCTTTCTCTTTTTTTTTCCTTTTTTTTCTTTGCTTTTCTTTTTTTTCCTTGGCCATGGCCGGCGAGGGCGTCGTGGCCCTCACTGCCACCCTCGCCGGTCGTGACGGCGAGGTCGGCCTCGCCAGATGACAGTGAGGTTGAGCCTCGCCCGGCCTAGGCGAGGCCGACCTCGCCATCTCCGGGGGCTGGCGAGGCCGACCTCGTCGTCGCCGGCCTTGGCCGGTCGCTGGTGGCGGGCCGGCGGCAAGCGGGTGGCAGACCGGGAAGAAGATGAAGAACAAATAAAAAAGGAAGAAGAAAACCAAGAAGAATCAGAAATGGAAAAATTATTCCAGAATCAAGAAGCAACTATTTTTTGCTTTTTGATTCTGTTCCAAAACTGATTCTGAGAACAATTTTTGGCAAATTTGTGCCTGGGCACAAAAATTTTAACAGACGGATTTCTGTTCCCAAACTGATTCTGGGAACAAAAGAACATAAATTATCACTATTTGGCAAGTTGCCAAATGCCCCCTTAGTAGTAAAAAAGTTAGTTTGGGGTAAAATTGTCACAGATGTATCAGTTTGGAGTTTTTAGTGCTCAAAAAATTAGTTCGAGATAAAATTGTTACAAGTGTACCAATGTGGGGTTTTTGGTGGTCAAAAAAATAGTTAAATTTGTCACAAGTGTACCAGTTTACGATTTTTGATGGTCAAAAAATTAGTTAAGGGTAAAATTGTCATAGATGTACCAGTTTAGGCTTTTTCATGGCATTAACCCTATAAAAAAAGAGTTAGACCTAAAATAAGAGGCCTGCTCAAACTAGAATCCAACTCTAACTAGGAACCCACTTGGATTGAGTTTGTTTTACGAGTTCAAACTCGAGACATAATCTCAACAAGTTTTACAAACCATTTAGTTGTAATAATAGAATAATGCTATGATGTAATCGCCATTACACTGTAATGCAAAAAAGTTATAATAACTATTTATTTGTGTAATCACTATTACATTGTATTATTGTGCCATTTGGTTTCATGAATGACATATGTAATAAGGAGGAATAGCATTCGAATTTCCAAAATATCCCTAAAATCATAATTAGATGGAACATAATGATTATCATTAATATTCAGTCCAGATTTTTCATGATTTTAATATCCCATAAAATTTGATTATATTTTAATAGACATTATATTATAGTAATTACCACTTTAATAGTCAACCATGAGTCTAATGCCCCATATATAATATCAACATGTTCCAATTCATTGAATATAAAGTTTTTCGTCTATTATTTATAATTAATTTACAATCGTGATCTAAAATAATTGTTTAATATGTGATTACATCAAAATAAATATTTTTTATTACATGATGAGTGGTATAATTGAAATAATAATACTATAATATTTTGAGCACGGGTTAATATAACTAGTAATTGAGATAATCATCAATCATGAGTAATACAATATTTGATTATGAAAATTTTGATATTTGTACATAATAGTGAGCAACTAACATTATGCTAATTACTATATTACGTATAATTTCTAATATAATAAAAAATAATGTACTATAAAGTAGCATAATATTTATTTTATCGATTGTTTACTTATTATTAATATTAAATGTATTAATTTCACAACATGTGATTATGTCAAAATAATTATAATCGATATTATCTTCATATAAATAATACATATAAATTTAGATAAAACATATATAGATGTAAATTATAAATATGTAACATTCATAAAGTGAGTGGCAAAAGAGAGACAAGGGTAATTTGGAATAGCTATTACAGCCATGTTATAGCCATTATAGGGGGTCATCTAATGGCTATTACAACTATTACATTGTAATAGCTATTACCACAAGCAAACATAATACTAGGAAGTCAAAGTGTTATGAGTTCAATATGACTTTCATGGAGATTAAACTCTTTTTTATGGGACAGGTTGGACAATTTCCTAACCTTACTTGAATCATTTTGTCACGCCCCGCACCCTACGAGCGCGCGGTCATCCCTTGATGGTCGATCATTGAACGCGACGTCCCAGGACGCGTCGCCGACCCAAATGAAACACCCAACAATAAAAGCAAGCGGAAGCGAAACTAATTAACCCAGACAATAAACAACGACAAAGGGATAGTGCGAAACAATAATTGTATACCATCATAAAATAGTCACTATACAAAACGATGACTCGGGCTACCAATTTAGAACCACAGTTTTCAAAAGGGGGCGGTGGTTGACAAACTTATCTCCTCTACAAAAGGTACTCAAAAGACAGGGTAAATGATCTATTCTTCAATCCCTGTGGTGCTCTAGTGGCGTCTCCGAATCGATTACGGTCGCGGATCTGAAATGGTTATATAATAACCGTGAGAACGAGTCTCAATAAGCAACCCCCTAAACCCCACGTAGGCCAATGCGTACCCAGACAAGTCATACATGCAATCTACCCCATAACATATAAAATTCACGTCATTGTACTTACCTCGCCATCAAGCCCATGCCAACTCTACACGTTAGTCGTCACGTGATAAGGCAATAATATTAATTAAATAACACATCACAAGTCGCTCAAACACCAACCACGCTTTCACTCAATCACTCCAACTAATTCAACCAGTCAATTCAATCACACTCAATTCGCATGCGTGGCCGAGCAACTTTCTCACGACCTCCCAGGTCCTTTCACACGGCCCGCGTCAACACGCCTCAGGCCAGCCCTCAGATCAAGCCGGGCTCAGTCCCGCGTAACCATGCCTCAGGACGTTTCTCTCAACCCGCGTAACCACGCCTCAGGTCCTTACTTGCCTTTCTAGCCACACCCGCGTAACCACGCCTCAGGTTGGCAGCCCTCAGATCAAGCCGGGCTCAGTCCCGCGTAACCATGCCTCAGGACGTTTCTCTCGACCCGCGTAACCACGCCTCGAGTCCGTACTTGCCTTTCTAGCCACACCCGCGTAACCACGCCTCGGGTTGGCAGCCCTCGAGATCAAGCCGGGCTTCGTCCCTCACTGGACATTTCACACTTTCCCACGACCCGCGCTACTGCGCCTCAGGTCAGCCCTCAGATCAAGCCGGGCTTTTCTCATGCACATGCACCACAATACAAAATTCACCATGCTCTTAGTCATATAAATCAACTTCAATCACCACCCTTTCACCAATGTCAATCTAGCACGCCACATCAGTCAACTCAATTCATGCTCCCCACATCGGTCCACCGACCCGACATTCATGTCGGCACATTCAATTAATTCAATTCACCCACAAGCGCCACAACAATTCAGTCAGGCATATTTATCTCAGTAAATCACTAAATTAGTCACACAATTACCGCCACAATAATTCATAAATCGAGCACAATCAGTCAAATTAGCCCACGCCTAATTAAATTCCTAAGCCGGTACTAAATTTCACCCTAAACAAGTCTAAAAATACCCAAAGTACTAGGTAGAGTTTAGGAAGTCACTTACTTGGTTTTGGCCCGGAGAAAATCGGCTCGGGCCTAAAATGGCCCGGGTGAACAGTGCCGAACTAGGCGCGGGCACGGGCCAACGGGCGCGGTGGCCGGCCAACGCGGGCACAATGGCCGGACGGCGCGCCTGGCGCGCGGGCGCGGTGGCCGTGCGGCGTGCCAAGGGGCGCATGGGCGAACGGACGGGCGACGCGCCTAGTCGGACGGGCGACGCGCACTGGTTGGACGGGCACGGCGCCGGGCGAGCTCGGCCACGGCGCACGGCCATGGGCACAGCCCTCGGCCACGGGCACAAGGCTCGGCCACGGGCTCGGGAACGGGCACGGCGACGGGCGCGCGGCTTGGTCGCGTGGGCGAGACGAGCCTACGACGACCTGGCCTGGCTGGTCGGGGCCGGGCCGGGCTGGCCGGGCGGCGACCGGCGGCGACGGCGACGCGGCGGCGACGCGGCGGCGACGAGCGGCGGTGAGCCGGCCGGCGAGCAAGGCGATGGAGGAGCCGGCCGGCGAGCAGCAACGACAGGGACGGTGGGCGACGTGGCGACGACTCCCGCAGTGCTAGCGGCGGTGGACGGCACGGGACCTGCCGAGCTCAGTCGGCGAGCTCCCAGTGCACGAACAAACGAGCGGCGAAGGCGACGGGCCGAGCTCCCGCGGCGGCGAGCTGGACAGAAACAGAAGGAGCAAGGCGGCCAGGCCGGGGCACGCCGGCCGAGACAGTACATGGCGGCGAGCCAAGCTCGCGCGCTTGGGAAGGAAGGGAGGCGGCGTCGGGGCGGGGCTATCGGGCGACACGGCGGCGACGGCGACGCGGCGCGAGGAAGACGGCGGCGGAGCTCGGCGGTCAGGCGGATTCGGGCGGCGGTCGGCTGGGTGAGCAGGAGCGGGGCGAAGCAGAACCAGATGCCGGCGAAGAACAAGGAAAAGAAAGAAGAAGAAAGGAGAAGAAGGAAGAGAGAAGGGAGGGGAGAGAGAGAGAGGGGGAACAGTGCGCTTTCATGCGGAGACACGGGGAGGGACGTGAGCTGAGAGGGGACGTGCGAGAGAGAGAGAGAAGAGAGAGGACGGACGGAACGAGAGGAAACGTGAGCGGGAAAGAGAGGAGGAAAGAGAGAGAGAGAGAGAGAGAGAGAGAGAGAGAGAGAGAGAGAGAGAGATGCGCGAGGAGGGGACGTTGCACGGGGGTGGGTGGCGCGGCGCAGAGGAGAAAGGAGAGAGAGAGAAAGAAAAAGCTAATATTTATCCTCGAGCGCGAACCAACGGACACGGTTCAAACTAAATATTATTCTAACTGTCGCGATTCAAACCCGGAAAAAGATCTAACTGTCCCCGAAAAATCCCAAACAATAATATAAGACAACGGGCCAAAATAAAATAACTCGAAACACACTACGAGGGAGGTCTACCAGTCCAAATTCGTACCCGGTCCAAAAATCCACTTTCTCACTATTCCTAATCACCTCGACGCTGGCCACAATAATATCGACACCGTCCAATTTATTTCGTCCCGAAACTCTCGAAAATCGACTGCCAAGGTCAGGGTCTAAATAACGGCCAAATTCGATCGAATGCGATTCTAGCGAAATCTCAAGGTTTAAAAATAATAACCGGGAGTGATCAGTTCCCGGGCGAGGTTTTTACTATAAGCGCACTGACGAAATACCCGTTTTATAAATCCCAAAAATGGGCCAAAATTCGGAATGTCACACATTTCCTGTCAAAATGCAACAAGTAGTAAATTTGAAAAACAGCACATCACAACATTTGATTCCTAGCGAGTTCTTCGATCATAGAGATAGTTAGTTATGACCATGGTTAACAAAACATGTATAACTTTTTAGGAAAAATTGTTCAAAAAGTTCTAAATTTGTTGTGCAGCCACTAATTCAGTGATAAACTTTTTAATTTGACTAATGTGGTCTTAAATCTTTTGATGATTTTTCAATATAGTATATCCGACCAATTTAGGTCAGAAAATGGTTGAAGTAGCGGTCCAGTTAGCACTTATCGTTCTACGTGGCATGGTCGACAATATGATGTATCCAACAGGGATCTATTCAACATCATTTTGAGAAATTTTTTGGATTCTTGGATTCTTCTTTTTTTTTCCTTTATCTTTCGAATTTCTGGCCTAAATCAGTCGAATGGATTACATAAGAAAATTGTCAAAAGGTTTAAGACTACTTTGGCCAAATTGAAAAGTTTAGGATTAAAGTAACGGTCGTACAATAAGTTTAAGACTTTTTAGATAATTTTTCCTAATTGTTTACTTGATTACTTTGAGGTTGACTTTGATGGGATATAATAGAGCTTTAATTTTTTTTAAAAAGCGATCCTGTTGGGTCATGAGTTTGCACAAAAGATAACCACAAGGTAATAATAACACATATTAAACTTGAAATTTAATCAAAAAAATTCCTTTCAAGTGCTTACATACCATCAACTACCTTATTCTTTTGTTTCGAACAATCAATAAATTAGAAATCCGTACAAGTATAAATACCGCTATTCCAGTTTATATTATCAAAAGAATATATTCTTTTGTTTAACTTCCAGGTTTAAATTTTATATTATTTTTAGTATCCGTACCACCATATAATACGAATGCATTTCGTTGAGCCATTCTTGAGAAAACTCAAGGTCTCTAATGACGTTGGCTTTCCATATTACCACAAAAGATTTTGTCTTCTAAATTCAAACCGAAATATATTGATTGCAATATTCTACACGAAGAAGGAAGATTGTCAAGGATTTCAATATTCTACGCTGAATCATTCTACGAAGCTTCCATAAGGGAAAGTTGTCTAAAAGTCCTAAACCTATTACACTTTTACCAATTTAGTCCTAAACCTTTTCACATTTTACTTATTGAGTCATAAATATTTTTACATTTTATCAATTGAGTCAATCCGATCAATTTTGGCTGAAATTCGCTTATGTGGACAAGAGCAGTCCTACGTGGTACGGCCGATGCTGACGTAGATAATTTTTAATATTTTTTTGAATATTTATTAATTTTTTGTTTTTATTCTTTTTCCTTCTTTTTTCTCTTTTCCTTTTTTATTTTTTTTTATTGTGGCCAGCAAGGGCTTGGCGACCCTCGCCCCGCCCTCGTTGGCCACTAGGCGAGGGTTGCTAGGCCCTTGTCGGCTGCTAGCGAGGGTGTGACGCTCTCACCGGCCGTGGACCTCCTGCCACTGTCGACCATCCACCAGTTACGGTGTTAATTCCAGCAGCCGACGAATATGAAAGCTAAACGATTATCACTTCGATTTCGAGTTGCATGTTGACAAAAATGTCACTAGACAGCAAAAACGGCACGGGCACAAGATGGCACTTTTTACACATAACACAAACACGATCGGCACAAAGTACAAATTGGGTCGGGCCATGTACAACCCACCAGTATAGAGGGTTGGGCAGGCCCAACACGATCATTTTGCACCACTAGTCACGCAATTACAAAGGTCAAAAACCTTGATTTTGAAAATATCAACTTTTAGAATCACGAAACCTATGTATAACACCTTACCAAAAAAAAAAACCTATGTATAACACCATAGTTCAATAGGTTCTATGAAGGATATCGGAGCACAAAGTAGGTCTATTTTGTAAAAATTGGATACTTATACGTAGAGGTTAGCTTTCAATTGATGGGTATCATGCAATAATAATTATCTTATGCACCCTTTAAAATTGATTTTTATACAGTGTGTAATTGATTAGTCTTCTCTTCACTAACTAAAATTACTTTCGCTAAAACTTGAAAATTTGAAGTCCAAAACATTTTCAAGAAGATCCAAGAGGCTATGAATAGTTTCAAACATTGACTGACAAGAATCTTGCGAGGTCAATCGCAGATAATGCAACACGATATGCATTATTCATTCATTGTTTGTGGTTAGACTGGCCTTGATCGTGAGAAAGAGGGGAGTAGAGCAAGGCACATGGGCATCACTACTCCAATTCAAAGTCAGCAATATGACAACATTCGTTAGATTGATTGTGATCTCTTTATCTACTTACCAATCTCATTGATACATATTTGAAGGTGATGGGAGAGCGCGGCGGAAATCCGATACCTTTTGCTTGAGGAGATTGCAAAGAGGAGCCCAAGTCCGAACCCATTAACGTATTTAGTTGAATTCATCTTCACTCAAAAGCTTAAGCTAATGAATTATGGGCTAACTAGGATTTGGATTAACTGCTCTACACAGTACCAATTCTTTGATGTGGAATTTCTCCCACACAACTCACATATGCATTCTAACAGAAAAGTTAGTCCATTAGATCATATTAATAGCAATCAAAATTCAACTTGGTTTTCAATTATCAAATCCATTTATCTTCAATTCTATTGAAAACTTTGATCCATTGCCAATATCAATGTACTCCTTTGTTTTGTACTTATGAGGATTCGACGTCACGCCCTTACAATCTAAAACCGCTAATTCGCCAATATTGAAACTTACTTCGCCATTGATGATCCATGGCCGATATTCAATATCGATGCTTTAATGATCATAAATCAAGGGCATGATGCCCTCGTGGCATAGTAGCCTAATCCAGATATGATTATCTTAATTTTGAGTTCCCACCGTGAAGTTACCTTTTTTCCCCTATCGTCCCATCCATGTAATAAATTCGTATTATATCCCCAAAAAGAATATTTAACTCCGTTTGTTTTGCGGAAAACATTTTCTTCATTTTTCGGCGTTTGGTTCGCTTAGGAAAATGAGTCAATGGAAAATATTTTCCTAGTCAACAGAAAACTTATACTTAAATTCAGGAAAATGATTTCATTCTTTGAAAAACCGGAAAACATTTTTCAAAATATGATTAGGTATTGACGTTTGGACCCGAAATTCTATGTTTGGGCACGAAAACCCCAATGCTTGTTCACGGATTCCCATCATCCAGGACCAACTCCCAGCGCCCGAGCCCGAATCCATCGAGGTTGGCCTGGGACCCCAATGCCCAGGCCTAGACCCGGAGCCCCGACGCCCACACCCGGGTCCATCGAGACTAGGCTCGAAGCCCTAGTGCCCGTGCCTGATGTCCCGGCACCCAAGCCCGGGTCCATAAGTGTTGTGTTGGGGTCCTCGATGCTTGAGCTCTGGTCCCCAGCACTTACGTTCAGGCTCACAAAGGCTGAGCGTGGGTCCTTGGCGCTTAGGCTGGTTCTTAGTTAATGAAACGTTCGTTCTTATAAAAATATATTTTTTTAAAATCAAAATTTTAATTATTTTTTCTTTTCCTACTTATTCGGCCGGTTGTCAGCCACGGCGACGGTCGGCAACCTGCCACAAGCGAGGGACGAGCTGCCCAAGGCCGGCGACCGACTGAAGAAGAAGGAAAATACAAAAAAAAGAAAAATACAAAAAAGAAAAAGAGAAAAATAAAAAATTATTAAAAGGAGTCATGGAGAAAAATCAAATAAGAATTTCCACACCAAACAGCAAAAAATATAGTTCGTTATCAGGATTCAGCCAAACACTAGAAAATAGTCATTTTCCAAGAAAATAACTTTTTTTAAAACATTTTCTAGAATAATCACATTTTTTACGAAACAAACGGAGCATAAATGTTCGAATGGGGTCTCCTTGCAAAGTAAACTTAGGGCGTAAACCCGCCACTTGAGGCTCACCTAATGCATGCGGAAGGGATGATTTGTGTGCATTCATAGAGATTAGTCGAGTCGAAGATTCGGACATCTACGTTATAAAAGAAGCGAAACAAAAAATTCTTCCCACCACTTGCGGGTGCTCATCACATCGTTTTAATGAGTTGGTTTTCAAGACTCCAAAACCAGCAGCATCAACCATGAATGACCCAAATCCAACTACTCAATATTCATCAACTGTAATTAATCCATCTAATCAACTTGAATCTATCATCTGATTACTATTTTTTCTTCTTATTTATGCAAGTACTTACTCAAACTCCATGGGTCGCGCGGGTTCATGTCCGGTTAATTCGAAGATCACTCTCTCTATTAGACCATGAACATGTACTGATGTTCCAAGAATGATAACACATGTTATTATTTTTCTCAGAAAGATTAATTATTGGAATATACAAACTAAGCAAATTATATATATATATATATATATATATATATATATATATATATATATATTTTAACACAAGCCATTCTTAGTCATCTTGGGCATAAACGAGACATATTTTAAGTATTTTAACTAATCATTTGCGATAGAGGCCTAGAGGGTCGTTTGTGTGTAGAACATGTGACACGGTCTATGTACGACATTTAGATGTCCGTCTAGAAATTACTTTTTAATAAGATAAAATCAATTAAGGGACTGAGAGGAGAAAGAGAGAACCAAAGTTTCTTGAATCACAAAGATGGAGAAAAATTCCGATTTTTTTTAATTTTTAAAAAGATCGACTATTCGTTAATCATTGACGCTAAATCTCAACCTCAAAATTCTCTTTGGCAAGAAGGAAAATGCCATCAACATCGCCATCACCGTCGCCGTCGCCGTCGCCGTCGCCGTCCTCCCGTATGTCCCTTTTCCTTTATGCAAAATAACAATTTTTTAAAATATCCACCATATGTAGATTACCTATGGAAAGAATATCTTCGAGTACGAACGAATATGCTCCAGAAATCAAATTCTTGCCAGAAATTGATTTCTAGAGGAGAAATCTGTTTGGTAAAGCATGACTAATTCTGCTCTAGAAATCTGTTTTGATTTGTTGATTTTTTTTGCACCTAAAAAAATTTAAATTTTACTCAAAGTGGGTGGCCACAGGTATTATAAGCCATTTTGTAAAGTTTTGAAATTTTGATTTTTTGATTTTTTTGAGCACCTAAAAAATTTAAATTTATTTCAAAGTGGGTGGCGCTGGTATTCTAAGCCATTTTGTGAAGTTTTAAATTTTTTTTTTTTATTTTTGGGCAGCTCAAAAAATTTAAATTTTACTCAAAGTGGGTGGCTACAGGTATTCTAAGCCATTCTGTGAAGTTTTGAAATTATTTATTTATTTTTATTTTTTTTGGGCACCTCAAAAAATTTAAATTTCACTTAAAGTGGGTGGCCACAGGTATTTTAAGCCATTTTGTGAAGTTTTGAAATTTTAAATTTTTTTTTATTTTTCTTTTTTTTGGGCACCGCAAAAAAATTTAAATTTCACTCAAAGTAGGTGGCCACAGGTATTTTAACCATTTTGTGAAGTTTTGAAATTTTTGATTTTTTTTGGGCACCTCAAAAAATTTAAATTTCACTCAAAATGGGTGGCCACATGTGTTTTAGGCTATTCTGTGAAGTTTTGAATTTTTTGAATTTTTTTATTTTTTAAAAAAAAATTCACCAAATTTTATATTTTCCCGAAATTTGACTTTTTTTTATTTTCTGAAAATTTTTATGAATTTTTCTAGAATTTTTCAATTTTTATGTATTTTCTGAAAAAAAAAAATTTGTGAGAAAATAGGGAGAATGCATTCCGGAATCAAGAAGCTACAAAAAGTAGCTTCTCTTTTTCTTGCCACAAACTCATTCTGGAATCAAAAATGCATTCTGGAATCAAGTATTTTTAACAAACGCATTTTTATTTCAGAATGCAAAAATCGCTCCAGAATGCATTCCGGAAATTTTTTAACAAACGCCATTCTGTTCCGGAATGCATTCCGAAACAGAATTTTTATTCCGAAATGCATTCCATGCGCACCCTAGATTACCTATGGAAAGAATATCTTCGAGTACGAACGAATATTCTCCTCTTGCTTTACTTTCCCACTCACAATCCCAACCTTTTTGTTTTAATTTTTATTTTAATTTATCATATTTTTTTATTTTTTAGAAAAATTCGAGAAGTATTTCCATCTTTACGAGAGAGAGGCCGGCAAGCCCTACAGCCGGGCATTTTCTTTTTCAAAGTAACAAATTAGAAGCTAAAATAAACGGAATATGGATATATTATTATGGGTTAATATTACAAAAAACTCCAAACTGATACATCTGTGATAAATTTACACCGAACTAATTTTTTGACCACAAAAAACTCTAAACTTGTACACCTGTGACAAATTTATCCTGAACTAATTTTTTGACCACAAAAAACTTTAATCCAATGCACTTGTGACAAATTTACCCTATGTTAAATTGGATAAATATCACGAAAAATTACAAATTGATAAACCTGTGAATAACCGAGGGGTAAAATCCAAAACTGGTATACCCGTCAACTGTCACGTGTCATCAAATTCAGTAATTTAACGATAAAATTTAACAAAAACTAGCGGAGGATAAATTTGTCATGGGTGTACCGATTTGGGGTTTTTCGTGGTATTAACCATATTATTGTTGCTTAGAAATGGAAAAAAATAATACAAAATTTCGTAACCTAATGTTCCTTTCATATTGTAGTGTTAGGTATTGACGAAGTCAACTTCAGTATAGATCCAAAAATAATGTCTTATTGGTAGGAGTGAGTATGATCCGGGTTGGGCCGGTCCAACATCTAACCCTAGGACCAACCTGCACAGTGTTGGTCCCCAATTTTTGGGACCGAGGATCGACCCTATTGTGCTTGGGACTGAGGACTGGACCGACCCTATGGGTCCGGTCCGGTTCCAATGGGTCCGGTCCGGTTCTAGGATCAACCTTGGACGAACCGATTTTTTTTATTCGTTGAAAGGACAAATGACACACTTTGAAAATACATATCCATCGACAATGCAATATTGAGTAACCAAACTATGGATCCCGGTACAGATCAAATAAAAATCTAAGATAAGGCAATAACAAAAATCTCCACTAAAGAGTATACGAACACGTGAAATAAAATGGTCAAAATACATAACATAAACTATGGATTATACAATTTCATAACTTGTTAATTCTCAAAAGATTGCTTCAATTTCTGAACAACCAAAAACAAAACAAACAACTTCATATTTTTTTCTTCGACACCAAGGAGGGCCAAGTAAGGCGACCTGTGTTCGCCGTTCGTGAGGCCCTGAGAGGGGCCAAGAGAAGCAAGCTGGTTTGTGAGGCGAGCGAGGAGAGGCAGATCCAGCGAACAACCACAGAGAAGCGAGGGAAGAAGAAAGGCGATGCTCAATAGTCAATAGGGTTTCTATTTTCAACGCCAGAAGAAAGAGGAGGGAGGGGCTTTAGGTTCTTTGGAAAACAAATAAATATATTTTTATTTATATAGTTTTATATATATAGGGTTGATCCGAGTTGGACCAACCCTAAACTTCCAAGACCGAGGACCAACCCGCATAGTGCAGGATCCAGGGGTCCCAGGACCAAGGACCGACCCAGTCTCCCTGGGAACCGGACCAGGACCAGCTGGGTTGGGCCGGTCCAAGGTCGGTCCAGGGTCAACCCTGGACCATTGCTCACCCCTACCTATTGGTATGTGGATGTAATGCACTGAATATCGGCAACTTTCAAGAACTCTTTCCGTATTTGCAGGAACAAAGAAGAGGAGAGAAATCTAAAACGAATCCGATCTGCATTATAATGGGGCGGGCAATCAAGAAGACGTGCAAGAACGTGCAAGTATCGGAATTGGAATGCTTGATCTTCTCTAGTTAGAATTGAATGTGAAATATAGTGATGGGATTGCAATCGATTCAGCGAAATGCCCAGACAAATCCCAAAGTGGTGCACTAAAAGATGCCCCTGAATTTGGTTGTGATCATGTGGGTGCCATTTGTATCGCAGAAGGGGTGCGATTATTAGGATCGATTATGGACAAACTCTCTCTCTCTCTCTCTCTCTCTCTCTCTCTCTCTCTCTCTCTCTCTCTCTCTCTCTCTCTCTCTCTCTCTCTCTCTCTCTCTCTCTCTCTCTCTCTCTCTCTCTCTCTGTTCATGCAAGCGGGAATAGGGCAATCTAGCTCACATCAATCTCTTTTTTGAGATTGTCCGATATCGATCACCGGTACCAACCTCATATTTGAGGTCCTCGATTTTTTTTTTACTGCAAGCACGAAAGTCGCGATATGGAATAATAGATCTAAGAAGAAACTCCTAGGAAAGGAAATATTTGTGCTTGAAAATTACCATCCCATCACTTTCTTTACATAGCTGAAAGCCATGACTAAAATGGCGGGACCATCCGACCAAAACAAACAAACATTGGCAGGGCCAAATAAAAATTCTCCCATCCAATTTGAATTTTGTTCAAAAGTGTGAACTTGTTAAGTGACTCGATAAAGAAAACCATGTAATTTTTAAGGCATCGCCTTTCTTGTGCTACCTGTGATCGGTACATTACAGAACAAGTTCAATTTATAAGACCTTTCCTTATGTTTCGAATCTTTGATAATGGGGCGAGAAGAAAATTTCCGGCACGAAATCGCAAAAGATAAAATCGAATTTCCGCTCATTTTTTCTCTTACGAAAAATGTAAAGCTCTTTTCTTCATTTTCGATCCTAACATTCATTCCCTCTATTTTCTCTCACTTTTAGAAATCTAATTCATGTTTCCTCAAGCCTTTTGAAAGAGGGGAATTACATCCGGGCAAATACCACGAAAAATCTCAAATTTTGCACAATCTAACACAAATACCTCATAAATTTTTTTTTGTATTATCAAAAATCCTAAACTTGCTCACTATGACACAATTGCCCCAAACTTTTTTTCGTGTCAATGAAAAAATCAAAACTTATATATGTGTGACATATATATCCCTATTTCGGCTCCATCCAGGGGCATTTGTATTACAATAGACAAGTTTAGGATTTTTAACACAAAAAAAGCTCGGGATAGTTGTATTCAGTGGGCATAATTTGTAGGGATGATCGGTTCCTGCTCCGATCCAACCCCACCTAGGAACCGGGAACTGGACTGGAATGACCGGTTCCTAGTTTATGGGAACCAGGGACCGGACTGGATCCAATCCAATCCGGTTCGGTTCAGTCTGATGGAATCAGTGACTATAACGTTCTTCCAAACAAGGGTGTTGCACCAAATTTAACCAAGCAGTGCATCTAAACTACGGCTATCAATTGGTCAAGCCAGCAATAGCAACCATTGTCCTATTTTAGGCTAAGAATCCCATGAACCAAACCTTGGCATCAGTTCAAAGAACTTAATTTTCGAACTCAATAAAGATCATCACCAAAATGAGAGATAAGGTTCACGATTTCTCAAAAGGCCGAAACAACACGTCGATATGACGATCACGCCCTCTTCAGGCATTAATGCCAAGTGTCCAACCCCCTTCCTTCCTCAGCAAACCAGTTCAAAGCACTTAAACATTCAATCCTCGTCTTTTTATTGAGGGTAAGAACCCCGTCAAAGCAACTTCCGCATCAGTTTAAAGCACTTAATGCTCGAACTCAATATTAATCATCAGTGCAATGACAGATAAGGTTGATAATTACTGTAGAGGATAAAACGACACGACAATCCGTCGATCATGCCCTCTTCAGGCATTAATTCCAGCCGTATACGCATTCATCCCAATTCCACCCTCATGTTGAACGTCAGATATCACTCACAAACATTAATTACATTTACTAATTACTGAAAGGGACATGAAAATAATAACATAACCGGTCCGTCGGTCCGGGTCCGACCCTGGAACTGAGACCCGGACCGGTGGCCTCTGGAACTGACCAGAATTAGTCGGTTCGGTTGGGCGGTTCTCGATTTGGGCGATTCCTGTTGCACATCTCTAATAATTTGATGTTTTTTTTATTGTATTAACCCGTCACATCCACGCACTTGCAATTAAATTAAATTTTCCTTCCTTTGACCCAAAAAAGAAATAAATTTTCCTGCCGAAGAAAGGTGCGCTTCGCATGAGCTCTTTTTTTTCGCAGTGTGACCTGTGACGTGCGCACATACGTGTCTGTCCCCTGTTTTTTTTTTTTTGGTCGCAACAATGACCTGTTCGTTCAGTCAGACCAGGAATTTCCGGAGCAAGATCACGAAGCCCTTATAAAAGGACCTCGAAACCCGCCATCGTTCGCCACAGCTGTTCTGCTCTGCGTCTAGGTTTTGAGAGAGACAAGCACCAAAGAAAGAAAGCAGAGCGAGCGAGCAATCATGGTGATGAAGGTCCATGGAAGCCTCCTCTCCGGCCCGGTGAAGCGGGTCTTGGTCGCCCTCTACGAGAAGGAACTCGAGTTCGAGTTCGTACCCGTCGACATGCGGGCCGGCGAGCACAAGAAGGAGCACTTCCTCGCCCTCAACGTAAGTCCCCGTCCATGCCCACCACCCGTTCGATAGTATTCCTCTGAGATCTTTTCTTTCTTTGGGGTCTGGATGTGTTTTTTTCGAGATGCCCTCTCTTTCGTCTCTCTCGGATCTAACGTTTCTCGATCTCTCTCTGTGCAGCCTTTCGGTCAAGTCCCGGCCTTTGAGGACGGAGATTTGCAGTTATTCGGTAAGTCGTTCTATTACTGATAGATTTTCTTGTGTGACCGTGATGAAAGACGGAAGTATTTAGTCAAAGGGTGCTGATTCGATTGCTGATAGATCGTGCGACCATGATGAAAGATCAAGTGTTTTGGTCAAACCTTGAGCGTTCAATCGGTCAACTGAACAAGAAACAGCTACGCGAAATTTAGTATATATCTTGATTATGCTCTTTGTGGTTACAGAATCAAGGGCAATTACTCAATACATTGCTCATGTATACAAGGACAAGGGCGCTCCCCTCGTTTGCGAGGGCAAACCCATGGCGACTGTGAGCGTGTGGATGGAGGTCGAGGCCCACCAGTTTGACCCCGTGGCGTCGAAGCTGCAGTGGGAGCTTGTGTTAAAGTCGATGTTCGGCATGACCACGGATGCTGCAGTAGTCGAGGAGAACGAGGCCAAGCTCGCCAAGGTCCTCGACATCTATGAGGCCCGGCTGAGCCAGTCCAAGTACTTGGGCTGCGACTGCTTCACCCTGGCCGACCTCCACCACCTCCCGACCCTGAACAACCTGATGGGGACTCCTGTGAAGAAGCTGTTCGACGCCCGCCCCAAGGTGAGCGCTTGGGTGACCGACATCATGGCCCGGCCGTCTTTGGCCAAGGTTCTTGCGATGAGGAACCAGTAGTGAAGCAAAGGGTCTTGTTGAAATTATCTCATGCTGGGGGCAATAACATTAGATCTTTTCTACCCCTTTTTATGTGAGTTGGTAATTGCATTGTGTTGTTGATTCTGTCCTTTGGTCAATGTTTTATGTGGGATTTTCTCTGAAGGGTCGTCTTCAATCATCAAAGTTGGAGATGATGATGAGACTGGTGTTTTGTGATTGTCTATCATGAGCAGTAAAGATTGGACAGATGCAGAGTTATGTTTCACGAGTCACTGGCCAATGTCTCATCTTTTTAGTTTCATTGAAGTGTAATAATTGCTGCAAGATGAAATCCTCTTCTTTCATCATCTCCATGGGATGGCCTACAGCTTCCCTACCAATCACGAAAGCTTCACCCACTTTCATCTGTTAAAGGAATGCATGCACTAAAAATTCTAAAATTTATCGAGAATTTGTAATCAGACTCCTAAAATTTTTAAATAGTGCAATTAAATTTTAAGACTTGTCAAATTTGTATGATGGACTTAAAACAAGAGAGAAACAAAGGAAAAACTCAATTAATGAACCCTAACCAGAAATTGCTATAGCTCAAAAAGTTACTTTTTTTTTACCATAACTAACACTTAGATAAAATAAGGTTCTTACAACAAAGAAGTTAACCTGTAGCTAACAGAGTGGCATTCCCTAACATGTTACAAGAAGGAAAAGAAGACAGCCAGGAAAAATAGAACCACCAGTTGAAGTACCGGCACTTCGGGTTGAAACAATAGGCCGGTCAAAAACGAAGAAAAAGGAGGACGGCAAGGATAAGAATGTTGAATCCGAGCAAGTTGTCTGTAAAGCTGGTTCGTTGCGGAAGAGACATTGCTTGCTGTCATACCAGGTTTTCTGTAACTGTTGCAATGGCATTGAAGCAAGCTTTCCATTTCCAGTTCTTCATTTTTGGAACCTGTCCATGCTTCATTATACTAGTTCCCAAAACTTAGGCTTTAGAGGGACCTGCAAGTCCAGTAATATGTGCAAAATACTCGTGGAATTTCATGTCTGCAGAACATGTCCACGATTACAGAACATGTACAAAACATGTATTACGACAGCTCATACATGCCTAAATACAAAACAATGTCTACTAACACAATCTATGGCAAACTCAGCACATCACATCCTTCCCTTTTAACTTCCCACGCATGTGAGCTGAAATAACTCCAAGCACCCATAACACAACCAACATTGTCTTCAACCTGGAATTTTATTTCTTTAGCTTTGGCACATTTTGTTTCGCACGTCTCAATTGCACCTTGAGAGCTTTGACTTCAGCTTCCATGGAACCGCATAATCCTCACGATGGGTTGACATCTTTTCTTCCCTGACATCCCTCCCTCAAAATTTTTTGAACGCATTCCTTGCCGATTGATTGATTTCTGCAACAACCCAACTTAAAAAACCTCAACTTCCTCCAAATTTATATAATTTGGGCAGCCATGAAATCTTCTTCCCCAAATCCCCTTCGTCCTTGCTATCATATAAGAGATTTTAGGCCACAATAAAAAACACAGACATATCATTGTCAATTGGAGGGACCAATTTCATTGATTGATTTCTGCATCAACCCAACTTAAAAAACCACAACTTCCTCCAAATTTATATTTTGGGCAGCCGTGTAATCTTCTTCCCCAATTCCCCTTCGTCCTTGCTATCTGTCTAAAAGATTTTAGGCCACAATAGAAAACACAGACATATCGTTGTCAATTGGAGAGACCAATTTCATTGATTGGGACGACTTCGCTTTTCTCGTCTTGGATTTTGAGGTCACCGGGTGGTAATTGAGGATTCCAATGGTCTATTAGGGTTAGAGCGCGAATTTGGGGATTGGAATTTGGGATTCATCCTCACTTTCCCTACCAATCAAAAATGCTTCACCCACTTTCGTTTATACAAATTTTTCATATTTCACCTCAACATTCTTTCACCGTTGCAGTTCCTATACTTCCAAGAGTTAAGAGATAAAAGTCAAAATTCAAAAAAAATGTACACCAATACCACCCTCATCCAATTTTGCATCGAAATGCTCAACACATAAAAAGTTTTTAAGTTTTGAAAATTATTAATTCTTCTATTTTTGCCGTGGTATGATAGATATTCATTTTGACATTAGTCGGTCAGCTCACTTTTTGTCCAGCATGTGTATGCATTTGGTGTGGCGCTCCATTTGTATTTCAAACGGGAAAATGACTCATAATTTACACGAGTTAAAACTCAGGTAATAAAGACCACTCGTGCATTTTTTACTGTTCATATTCTTATCATGCAAAAAAGGCTAGAATAAAAAAGAATTGTAGGGATGGCGAGCTTCACGGATGCGTTTTTTATTTTAATGTGCCGGTACCCGCACGCCTAGTTTTTTCTTCTCTCACCCTAGGGAATACCCCGCCTTTTACATCCGAGAGTTCAGACGAACAATGCATTGATTATAAGTAACACGAAAAGGACAGTGGATTGAAAACTGCGTAATTTTCTTCAATGTTGATTAATAAGTTCACAAGGGCGCTTTTTGACAAAATCAAAATTTGGATAGGAGAATTTTCATTTGGCCACACCATTTTAGTCATTTGCTTGCGGCTATGTAAAGAAAGTGACCAGATTTGGCCCATAAAATTATCAAAAAGCTATAGACTTAAGTTGAAAGGACAAATAGTAATTCCAAGCACAAATATCTCCCAGCCCAAGCGTTTCTCTGTAGATCCATTCTATTTTTTATGACATATTTTCCTTTTATTTTTTTTCTTTTTAAAAAAATTGATTTTTAAATTATTTTTCTTTTTTCTTTTTCTTTTCTTTTCTTCGTTTTCTTTCTTTTTCTTTTTACTTCTTACTCAGCCAGTTGCTGGCCGTTGCCGTGGCTGGCTGAGGAAAAAGAAAAAAGAAAAATAAAGAAAAGGAAAAAAAATAAAAATAATTAAAACTTAAAAATTTTAAAAATTTGAAAATTTTGAACTATTTGTTAATTTTCCCCGGAAAATCAAATCATATACCAAACGGAAGAAAATATTTTCCAATTCATTTTCAGGTTTCAGCCGAACACTGGAAAATATTATCATTTTCCTGGAAAATGGCTTCCTAGAAAACATTTTCCAGAAATGTCACATTTTCCGCAAAACAAACGGAGCCTAAGTCCAATAATATTTTAAAGTACATTGCAATGACGAATCAAAATTTTGTTCTTTTTTTTTTTTGTAATTTCGTGGTGAAAAAAAAATTAAAATGGATAACAATTGAGATTTGGGTTCGGCAGTAAATTGCCTAAAAGGTTTATTACGGATTGACAGCCTTGATGGAACCGTTCAGGATTTGGGAATCGGGTAAGGAAGATTACTCTTCCACCTAAGGATACAACGTGCAATCACTGAATGGCCGCGGTGGCCCTTGTCGGTAGCATAGGGCTAACCGGTGCATTGTAGATTATAATCAATATTTTTAGCCCTTTCTCTCGTTTTTGGAACATTATTCACGTTTCCATAAAGTCTTTCAAAAGGTGAGGATTGCGTTCTTGCCCTTCAAAATAATTTTCCCTTCCCGAGACGAGTTGCACGTCTCGCGCGAGCCACTTATCGCCTTGTGACGAGTTGCACACAGGTGTCGTCTCCTTCCCCAAGACTGACTTCGTTTTCTGAGAAATCTTTCAGACAACATGCGGCGTAGTCGCAGTACGATGATGGATGTGAACAGATATGGCTACGGAGGAATCACCGCACGCGTCTCTCTCTCTCTCTCTCTCTCTCCATCCCGCTCAGCCACACGAGTCATATTTCTTTGGCCCCACTTTGTCTCTATCATCCCTCATCTCCATCTCCTAACGCTGAAACTAAAATGAAATTATCTCATCGGAAGGAAAGGAAAATCGAATGTCCGCATGGAGAACAGAAGGAGAAGTTGAAATCAGATCATCAAGCCATTATAAAAGGTGCCCAAAACCCACCATCATTCGCCACGATTGTCCTGCGTCCAGTTCTTGAGAGAAAAACAGAAACAAAGAAAGTTAGAGCAAAGCAATCATGGTGATGAAAGTCTATGGAAGCGCCCTGTCTACCGCGGCGATGCGGGTCTTCGCCGCCCTCTACGAGAAGTACCTCGAGTTCGAGTTCGTCCCCGTCAACATGGGAGCGGGGGAGCACAAGAAGGATCATTTCCTCGACCTCAACGTAAGCCTCCGCCCCTGCCCACCACCTCGAACAGTATTCCTCGCTGATTTCTACTCTTGGGGTCTCAACGTGTTCTTTTAAGAAAACCATCTTTCGTCTCTCTCGGATCCAACGTTTCTCAATCTCTCTGCGCAGCCTTTCGGTCAAGTCCCGGCCTTCGAGGACGGAGATATGAAGCTATTCGGTAAGTCGTCCTATCACTGATAGATTATCGTGGAAAGATGAAAGTATTTTAATCAACTGAACTAGAAACAACTACGCGCGATAAAATCTATGTCTTGACTGTGCTTTTTATGGTGGCAGAATCGAGGGCAATTACTTGATACATTGCTGAGGTATACGCGGACAAGGGCACTTCGCTCGTTTGCGAGGGCAAACCCATGGCGATGGTGGGCGTGTGGATGGAGGTTGAGGCGCACCAGTTTGACCCCGTGGCCTCGAAGCTGCAGTGGGTTTTTTCGTGTTCAAGCCGCGGTTCGGCATGGCCATGGATGCTGCGGCTGTCAAGGAGAACGAGGCCAAGCTCGCCAAGGTCCTCGACGTCTACGAGGCCCGGCTGGGCCAGTCCAAGTACTTGGGCTGCGACTGCTTCACCCTTGCCGACCTCCACCACATCCCAACACTGACCAACCTGATGGGGACACCCTTGAAGGAGCTGTTCGAAACCCGTCCCAAAGTGAGCGCGTGGGTGGCCGACATCATGGCCCGGCCAGCTTGGGCCAAGGTTCTTGCCATGGGGAACCGGCAGTGAAGCAAAGGGTCTAGTTTAAATTATCCAGTTTTAGGGGGCAGTAACACGAGACCTTTTTCACCCCATTTTTTTGTGAGTTGGTAATTGTATTTTGGTGTTGATGCTGTCCTTCTTTAGTCAATGTTTCATGTGGGAGTTGGGTGAACTTTTCGGGATTTGTCTTCAATCATCAAAGTTGGGGACGATGATGAGGCTGGTGTTTTGCGATTGTCTATCGTGAGCAATAAAGACTTGACTGATAAAGAGAGAGTTACATCTCTAATGTCTCATCTTTTTAGCTTCATTAGAGTAATGATTGCTGCAAGTGATGGTTTGTTTCTACTGATGAAGCACTGTCCTTGCATCATCTCCAGGGGATGGCCAAAGTTTCATAACCACTTTCCCTACCAATCACAAGATCTTTACCCATTTCATTTGTAAAAGTACCATAGAAGTTCACCAGACATTATTCATGTATAAGTATAGCTTTATACAAAATTTTCATATTTCATCTCAACATTCTTTCACTGTTGCAGTTTCTAGAGTTCAAGAGTTAAGAGAGAAAAGTCAAAATTCAATCAAAAGTACACCAATATCCACATATTCAATTTTGCATCGTAATGTCCAACACATACAAGGTTTTTTTTTTTTTTTGGTCGAAATAACACATACAAGTTAAGCAGTTTAGTTTTGAAAATAATTTATTCTTCCTTTTCGCTTTGATATGAAAATAGTCATTTTGAAATTAGTTGTTCAGCTCATTGTGGTCCAGCATGTGTGTGCATTTGGTGTGAAGTTCCATTTGTATTTCAACCGCCAAAATGACTGATAAATTAGATGAGTCAAAACTCATACGATAAATACTCCTCTTGTATTTTTCAGTATTCATATTCATATCTTCTTATCTTGTAAAGTTAGTCCAATGAGAAAATGCTGGGTACAATAGTTGTGCCACATCATATTTAAGATGAACCATTGAGTGAGTGATACATGTCAATGTTGGGCTCACTTGTCAGAAATTTTGAATTCTCTTTTTTTTTTTCTTCTCCTCCTTCCTTGGTTTCACGGTCGAATCTACAAAGTTGCAGCTTCCAGTCTTCCATTGCCATTGTTGCTAAGCTCCACAAGCCACCTCTGTTGCCCAGCTCTGCCCTCTCTCAAAGTTGACCTACCCAGCCAGATGTGGCACCTCCAACATTGGAGTCTTTGAGAGTCAGTCTTCATGGCCTTCAAGCTCAAAGCAACCGAGCACAGCCCTTCTATGGCCGCCAAGCTCGAAGTGATTGAACTTCAACGACTTCTAGATGAACCATATCTAGCGACCGCAGTGGCAACTGATGAGGCGAAGGTAGTGGCGTGATTCGTCGGACGAGAGAGAGCAGAGCTATGGCTTTTAGTCGTGAGTCGGGAGGGACAGAGAGAGACGGAGTGGAGTCGTGTGACTTGGGTGGGAGAAAGAGCGCAAAGCGAAGTCGTGAAGAGAGAAGGGAGAGAGACTTTCAAAATTTTGACAGGCAGGCCTAATATTGATTTGTGTTGCTCACTGAATGATCCATCTTAAATATGATGTGGTCCAACTGTTATACCCCATATTTTTTCTAGTCCAATGGCTACTTCCTCTTAATTGAATGTGAAATATAGTAAAAGGGTTTATGTTGAATTTTGCAGAAAAGGCCAAAAGCATCCGAAGTGATGCGCTAAAAGATGCGCATGAATTTGGTTGTAAGCATGTTGATGCCCATTGTATTACAAAAAGGGGCAATTATTCGGACTACTCATTAACGAAATCTTTTTTTCAAAAAAATATTCAATGGTTTCAGAGCACCACATCAATAGCTGATGTGATGCTCATTTATATACTCAGATCCAATTACAGATAGACACGTATATATTAACATAAAATGAAACAAATAAAAAATAAAAAAATTGCCTAGATCTCTTCCTCCTCTCCTGTCCACAATCGTCGCCACTTGTGGAGTCGCCGAAGCCGCGTCTAAGCCGGTGTGTTGAGAGAGCCAACCTCAAGGATTGATGACGAAGACGAGATCGCGGTGGCGAGAGGCAGAGAGAGCCATGGGGTATTGTTCTGCACTCACGTCACCGGTCTAGGGCCAGTAACATCACCAGCTAGGCGCTGCAATGCGCTTGTGTTGCTTTGTAATCGCGTCATTGTGTCTAGGACGTCGGTGGATGAGCCATGCTTGCAAGCGATGCCGACCCTCGTCCATGGCCGCTGTTGATGTCGTTCAGCTAAATCTGTAGCAACGCCCAAATCCACATATGAAAATCTGGGCGCTCGCCATCAAGGCTCCGTTGTCCACATCATCTAAACCATTGACCAGATCTAGAACGATGCCCACATCTTGATATGGAAATATAGGGGCTCGGGGCTAAGGGTGCGAATGGTAACCATTCTGCTCCAGAAATCAAATTCTTGCCAGAAATTGATTTCTGGAGGAGAAATTTGTTTGGTAAAACATGACTAATTCTGCTCCAGAAATTGATTTCTGGAACAGAAATCTATTTTGATTTGTTGATTTTTTTTGCACCTAAAAAAATTTAAATTTTACTCAAAGTGGGTGGCCACATGTATTATAAGCCATTCTGTAAAGTTTTGAAATTTTTGATTTTTTTTAATTTTTTTTGGGCACCTAAAAAAATTTAAATTTCACTCAAAGTGGGTGACCACAGGTATTCTAAGCCATTTTGTGAAGTTTCGAAGTTTTGAATTTTTTTATTTTTTTTGGGCACCTCAAAAAATTTAAATTTTACTCAAAGTGGGTGGCTATAGATATTCTAAGCCATTCTGTGAAGTTTTGAAATTATTTATTTATTATTTATTTTTTTTTGGCACCTCAAAAAATTTAAATTTCACTCAAAGTGGGTGCCACAGGTATTTTATGCCATTTTGTGAAGTTTTGAAAATTTTTATTTTTTTATTATTTTTCTTTTTTTTGGGCACCTCAAAAAATTTAAATTTCACTCAAAGAAGGTGGCCACAGGTATTTTAAGCCATTTTGTGAAGTTTTCAAATTTTTGATTTTTTTGAGCACCTCAAAAAATTTAAATTTCACTCAAAGTGGGTGGTCACATGCGTTTTAAGCTATTCTGTGAAGTTTTGAAATTTTTTATTTTTTTTTATTTTTTTTAAAAAAAATTCACCAAATTTCATATTTTCCCGAAATCTGACTTTTTTTATTTTCTGGAAATTTTTATGAATTTTTCTAGAATTTTTTAATTTTTATGCATTTTCTGAAAAAAAAAAAATGTGAGAAAATAGGGAGAATGCATTCCGGAATCAAGAAGCTACAAAAAGTACTTTTAACAAACGCATTTTTATTCTAGAATGCAAAAATCGCTCCAGAATGCATTCCAGAAATTTTTTAACAAACGTCATTTTGTTCCGGAATACATTCCGGAACAGAATTTTTATTCCGGAATGCATTCCATGCGCACCCTAAGGCTCTGTCCTCGGAATAATCTAAACCCTCTCCCTCGTCACTCGTGGCTCAAGGTGGCTATAGATAGAGGTGGAAGAAAGAGGAGAATGGAGGCGGAACACAGAGCAAAATCAGATTTCTAGTTTTTTTTTATTTGATTCCAAGTCAGATCCATGTGACAAGTTATAATTAGATGTGGGTGAATAAACGCACGCCACATTAGCTACTGACAAAGCCCTATATATAAACCCAGTGAAATATTTTCTCCCTCTCTATCACTCTCTCGAAAATGTGTTTGTGTCTCATATTTGACCTCTATTTGAGGTCGTCCCAATGTCAATCACGGCCACCAACCTCATACTCAGAGGTCAACGACAATCATGTACAATGCTTCTAGCCCCAAGTGCAATCGTGGGCATCATTAGTGGCAACAATGACAACAATGGCAATGGCAATAAGGAAGGGAGATTGGACAAGTACGATAACGAGCCATCTTCTCAAAATTAATTTGGCATGTCGGGTAAAAATATAACAAAAAAAGTCATGACGAATTGCTATGTCATTAAGGCTGTGTTCGTTTGCGGAAAAATATTTTTCCGGAAAATATTTTCCGTGGGAAAATATTTTCCTTCCCCACCCCAAAATCCTTCATTGTTTTGAGGAAATAAAGAGAAAATCATTTTCCCCCAAATTGAAGGCAAAATTGCTCATGGGAGGGAAAATATTTTCCTTGGGAGAGGAAGTTGATCGCCGGTCACCACCGTTGGCCGCCGATCGGTCAGCCGCCGCCGCCGCCGCCGCCGCCGCCCCGCAGTTCACCGGCCGCCGCCACGCCGGCCGGCCGCCCTGCCGCCGGTGGCGGTCGCGGCCGCCGGTCGCCGGCCGCCCACCTGCCCGCGCGGTCGCGCCGGCCGCCCGGGTCGTAGGTGAACAATATTTTCCGAAACTTTTTCATTTTAGTCGCCGAACACCGGAAAATTATGTTCCGGGAAAATATTTTCCAAAATGAGAATATTTTCCGAGTTTTCCGGTGTTCGGGGGGCGGAAAACGTTTTCCGTGGGAAAATATTTTCCTTCCCCCCTCACAAAATAGCCTAAATCTACGGAAAATGACTTCCGCTTCTTCAAAAGAGGAAATCATTTTCCGAGCTTCTTCTTCTTCTTCTTCTTCTTCATTAAGGTCGCGTCGCCGCCGCCGGTCGCCCGGCCCGCCGCCGCCGCGTCGCCGCCCGGCCGCCGCCGCTGTCGCCGCCGCCTGGTCGCCGCCGGCCGCCGCCGCGCCGTCGCCGGCCGCGCCGCCGCGCGGTCGCCGGCCGCCGCCGCCGGTCGCCGCCGGCCGCGCCGCCGGTCGCCCTGGCCGCCCGCCGCGTCGCCCGGCGCCGCCGCCGGCCGGTCGCCCGGCCGCCGCCGCGGTCGCCGGCCGCCGCCGCCGGCCGACGCCCGGCGACGCCGCCGCGGACGCCGCCGCCCGGCCGCCGGCCTCCGCCGCCGGTCGCCGCCGCGCGTGCGCCGGTCGCCGCCACCGCCGGCGCCGCCGCGCCGATCGCCGCGCCGATCGCTGCCGCCGCGGCCACCGCGAAAAATATTTTCCGAAACTTTTTCATATTGATCGTCGAACACCGGAAAATTATGTTCTGGGAAAACATTTTCCAGGAAAATGACTTCCGGGAAAATATTTTCCAAAAGGAGAATATTTTCCGCCAAACGAACGGAGCCTAAGTGAACACAAACTTTGATTTGTCATTGTGCTTGACTTTACAAAACTATTAAACTGAGAAGAAGACAAGGAACGATCATCTAACTAGATCAAATAAGTACGATTGCCAGGCTCTGAACTATAATTAAATTTGATTTAAATCACTCCCTTTTTTTTAAGATAGAAGCAGGAAAGTCATTATATGGAATAATGCATATGAGAAGAAATTCTTGGGCTAGGAAATATTGGTAGCTTGAAACGGCCATCGTATCCTTTCAACTTGAGTCTATAACTTGTTGATAATGTTATGGGCCAATTCTAGTCAATTCTGCTCACTTTCTTTATATAGCTGCACAAGCGATGACAAATATTGTGGGGTCGAATGAAAATTCTCCTATCTTAAGTTTCGTCAGAAAGTATTTTGGTGAACTTATTGAGTACCAGTAAAGAAAATCATGCAGTTTCCAATACCCTATCTCTCTCGTGCTACTAGTAATCAGTGTGTTACAGATCGAATTCAATTTTTTAGCTCTTGCCTTACGTTTGGAATCCTAATCTAAGGGGCGAGAAGAAATCTTCAACAGTAAAATTGCAGAAAAAGTGAAATTTGAACTTCCACTCTTTCCCTCTGTTTTCTCTCGTTCCCGAAACGCGGATCATGTTTCCTGGAGTCTTTCGAAAGAGAGGATTACTCTCTTGCCCTTCAAGAAGTCTTCCTTTGTCCTGCCGGGTGACGTGTGCACATAGGTGTGTTTCCCTCCGACCAAGAAAAAATGACTTTTAGTTTCTGAACATTGTACTGTGATGGAGTCATGGCATGCGTCTCCGTCTCTCTCTCTCTCCATCCCGCGCAGCCTGAGGAATCATTCTTCCTTGGCACCCACTCACTCTGCACCTTTACTCATCTCCATCTCATATGCACAATAATTGATCGGGAAAATTATACAAATAGTCTTTAAACTTTAACTTAATATGTAATTTGATCAATATATTTTTAATTTATTTAATATCATTTCTGAACTTTTGGTATATATTCAATTCGATCCATGAACTATATAAAAATATTCAATGCAATCATTTACATTAATTCAAGTTCAGAGACTACATTGAACATTTTCATATAGTTTAGGGATTGAATTGAACAAGTACAAAAAATTCGAGGACGACATTGAACAAATTTAAAGTTCAGGGACCATATTGAATATTAGCATAAAATTCAGAGATTATATTAAATAAATTAAAAGTTTATCGATTAAATTGTACATTGTACCAAAGTTCAGAAACTATTTGTATCATTATTCCTAACTGATAAGATCATTCTAGAACAAGACCGCAAAGCCCTTATAAAAGAAGCCCGAAACCCACCATCGTTCGCCACAATCGTTCTGCGTTTAGTACTTGAGGGAAAACAGAAAGTAGAGCAAGGAATCATGGTGATGAAGGTCCATGGAGCCGTCCTCTCCACCGCGTCGATGCGGGTCTTCGCTGCCCTCTACGAGAAGGACCTCGAGTTCGAGTTCGTCCCCGTCGACATGCGGGCCGGCGAGCACAAGAAGGAGCATTTCCTCGCCCGCAACGTAAGTCTCCGTCCATGCCCACCACCCGTTCGACAGTATTCCTCGGAGATGCTTTCGGTCTTGGGGTCTGAATGCGTTTTTTTCGAGATACCCTCTCTTTCGTCTCTCTCGGATCTAACGTTTCTCGATCTCTCTCTGTGCAGCCTTTCGGTCAAGTCCCGGCCTTTGAGGACGGAGATTTGCAGCTATTCGGTAAGTCGTTCTATTCATGATAGATTTTCTTGCGTGACCATGATGAAAGATGAAAGTATTTAGTGGCAGGTGCTGATTCCATCGCTGATAGATTGTGTGACCATGATGAAAGATCGAGCGTTTAGTTAAACTTCGAGTGTTCAATCGGTCAACTGAACGAGAAACAATTATACGTAATATATTCATATTTTAATTATGCTCTTTGTGGTGGCAGAATCAAGGGCAATTACTCAGTACATTGCTCATGTGTACGCGGACAAGGGCACTCCGCTCGTCTGTGAGGGCAAACCCATGGCGACGGTGGGCGTGTGGATGGAGGTCGAGGCCCACCAGTTTGACCCCTTGGCTTCGAAGCTGCAGTGGGAGCTCGTGTACAAGCCGATGTTCGGCACGGCCATGGACGCTGCTGTAGTCGAGGAGAACGAACCCAAGCTTGCCAAGGTCCTCGATGTGTACGAGGCCCGGCTGAGCCAGTCCAAGTACTTGGGCTGCGACTGCTTCACCCTCGCTGACCTCCACCACCTACCGACCCTGACCAACCTGATGGGGACACCATTGAAGAAGCTGTTCGATGCCCGTCCCAGGGTGAGCGCTTGGGTGGCCGACATCATGGCCCGGCCTGCTTGGGCCAAGGTTCTTGCCATGAGGAACCAGTAATGAAGCAAAGGGTCGAGTTTTAAATCATCTGGTGCTGGGGGCAATAACATTAGACCTTTTCTACCCCTTTTTATATGAGTTGGTAATTGCATTTTGTTGTTGATTCTGTCCTATGGTCAATGTTTTATGTGGGATTTTCTCTGAAGGGTCGTCTTCAATCATCAAAGTTGGAGATGATAATGAGACTGGTGTTTTGTGATTGTCTATCATGAGCAATAAAGATTTATGTTTCATGAGTCATTGGCTGATGTCTCGTCTTTTTAGTTTCCTTAAGAGTAAATAGGTGTTGCAAGTGCTGCTATTATTTCTGCTGATGAAGCCCTGTCCTTGCATCATCTCCATTAAATGGCCTACAGTTTCATACCCGCCGATCACAAAAGTTTTACACACTTTCATTTGTTAAAGTATCATAGAAGTTCACCGGGCAATATGCATGCATAAGTATAGCTTTATACAGATTTTTAACATTTCTCCTTAACATTCTTTCACTGTTGCAGTTTCTAGAGTTCAAGAGCTAGGAAAATAGGTCAAAATTCAAACAAAAGTACTCCAATACCCACTTAACCAATTCATAGTCAACTTGCGAGTTATATTAATGGGAATCAAGTTGATAGGGGTAAGATAATTAATCCCATAAACAACTTCAAATGATGAATGACCAGTGGAATAACTTAGAGAGCCATTATAAGTTAATACAACATGTGCAAGTTTCAAATCATAGTTGTTGAAAGGTTTACTCACCATGCTACGAAGGAGAGTGGTGAGGATGCGAACGGTTAACTTCGTTTTCAACAAATCATAGTTATTGAAAGTTTTACTCACCATGCTATGAAGGAGAGCGGTGAGAATGCGCTTGGTTAACTTTGTTTGGCCATCCGTTTAGGGATGACAAGTGGTATCATATAGAAGTTTGGTACCAAGCATCTTCGGTCTTCCAAAAGTAACTCAAGAATTTGGTACAATGGTCTTAGAAACTCCATAAAGGCAAATGATTTCCTTGAAATATAATTCAATCATAAGGGAAGCATCATCCATCTTGTGACACAGAATATAATTAACCATTTTAGAAAATTGAACATTTACGGACCATGTTTTCATTATTTCCCCTTTGTGTTCTTGGAAGAGCCACAATAAAATTCATACTCACATCTTCCCAGGGCCACAATGGAACCAAAATTGAAGTATAAATTCCTTGAAGGATGTGATTCTTTGCCCTTTGACAAGTAGAACGCACCGAAATGATAGTATGCACATCTCCATTCATCTTGGGCCAATAAAAAAGTTCTTGAAAGACTTCAAAAGTCGTTAATTCCGAAGTAGCCGGCCAATCCTCTTCCATATGCTTCTCACATCAATAATTCTCTAAGGGAATTCTTTGACACACAAAGCTTATTAATTCTAAAGAAGAACCTTTCTTGGATTGTCTAAGCACCTTTGATGAAAACTCCAAATCCTTTTAATAAAGTTCTTTCATCAAATTGAAGCCAAGAACCCAGAGTCAAGAATAGCAAGCATTGAATATTTCCTTGATAGAGCATCAGCTACAACATTAGTTTTGTCATATTTATATTTTGAGACAAAATAAAATGATTAAAGAAAGTCCACCTATTTGGCATGTCTTAAATTGAGCTTGTGTTGGCCACTAATGTACTTGAGAGCCTCATGATCAGAACAAAAAACCAGTTGTCTAAGCCTCAAGTAATGACTACAACGATCAAGAGCTTGCATAATGGCACAAAATCCTTGTCATAAATAGAAACTTGGATAAGGATAGCCCGATGCCAACTCCACTTGTCTCGCATTCTACTTCAGAAACTTTATCAAAATCTGGAAGAGCAAAGATAAGAGATTTACAAAACTTTTATTTGACGACTTCAAAGGCATTATGGGCGGCCTTGGACCATTCAAAAGACCCTTCTTCATAAAACATCAATTAGAGCCGTGATGGTGCCAAAGTGCTCACAAAACAAGTAAGCACTATTCCTCCTAGACAATAAAATATGTTGACATGAGAAGGAACATATCAAATAAATCGTGAGGAGAAAGAGGCTAGATCATGATAACTCATTGCATCGGAAATAGATTTTGTAAGCGGTCATGTCTTCAATTCCAAATTCATTCATCAAGGAGTGCATTTGAAGGTATAGCAGATTCTCTTTCTCACTCTTTTGACTCTCAACCATGAGTAAGGCACAAATAGACTTTTGTTCGAGAATGACTCTCTTAGCTCGTGTTTTACTAAATAAAAGGTTTTCCTTACTTGTTTTTCCCGCCGCAGGTTGATTTTTGTGGACCATGGACAAGCTTAAAGGTTCAAGGTGATGTATTTATGTTCCTTGTGGAACAAGTACATGTTTTTATGGCCATCATGCATAGCCTTCCCATCAAATTGCCAAGCCCTCTCCTATATTATGGCTAAATATGCAACTTAGAGAGAATTGAATAGGTTGACAATCAAAACTTGATATATTTTAGTGGAATTATTAGAATCAAGTTTGATGTGTGCAGGAATAGTTTAATAAATGCAAGAGTAAGCTATTGATATGAAGTGTCGTGTACTTCTATTAAATACATATAAAAATACATAGAGAGAGATAGAAGTTGTTGCACGCAAATTTTTATAGTGGTTCAGCTTAGATCGAGTCTTCGTCCACTTTCACAGACTAACAGCCACCAACAGGCTGCAATCCACTAATAATCCTTTTGAGGTGTTACAACGTAGCTTGTGTTGCTTCTATTTAAAGTTGGTAGATCACACTACCAAATCCCGACCAAATCCCAAGCATTACAACAAAACTTGTACACTTCTCAAAAGAAATTATAATCACTGACATGCACTCTCAGTAAATGAACTTCTTGCTCAACAATTCAACAAGAGTATATGTGTGTCAAAGAACAAAACTTTCTCAGTTTGTAATTGTGCTCACGATTTGTGATTTCTCCAACATGCGTTGATCTTCTTATATAATCTTCAGTTTCCAAACCAACCATTGGATATTCTTCAAGAGGATTAATTTAACCGTTGAAGATAAACAACACAATCATCGAGAGATCCAGCCGCCCATATAATCAATTTTTTTAGCAACAGTATAGTTTTCACGAATAGAATTGCTTATATTAGCTAGGAAATAATCCTTTTCACCAAAGTGATTGACGATTGATTGGATCCTCCTTCTTTTGTCTCTTCCAAAGTTCTAGACCTGTGGCATATTTTCAATATTCCTTGAGACTTAGATTGATAGTCAAAGAAATATTTGGGTCTTCAAATTAAAATGTGTAATCATGTCACATGCACATTCATCTCAAGTGATATGAAGAGTTGCTCATATCAGCGATCCTTGAGTATATCCAAGCTTCTCGTTGGTAATTGACTTTTGTACATCTTTCCGTTTGATCTTCCTGAGTACATTAGTGATCAATGCTTAATAGAACTGTTTATCTTATGATACCTCTAAGTCTCCATAAACTTCCTGTTCCTCCGACTTGTTCACTCTTCATTAAGGTCCTTTCTGTCTTTATGAATCTCTCAACTTTGTACTTTGGAATTTATAGAGGTTCCTTATACTACCCGAAATAAAATAACATATGCTTTTATCGAGTAATAACGAGAATTAGATGGTTTTGCTAACTTTAAGATATCATAGGAGATTTTCTCAACATCCCCAACAATAAGTGACATGCATCCATAAAATAACATTATATAGGACCTGATCTTGGTAATTTTTACCAAGTGGAAATGATAAGAAAGCTTGATTAGTTACTTGGAGATCACTTCCCTTACTAAGCGATCAAAGCTTGTATGGTTGGGGATGCTTAGAAGTGAGTAGCTTCAATTTTTCTATTAAAGTTGTGGATACCACGTTGGTGCATCTCCCACCATCGGCGATCAACTTATACACTTTTCCGTCAATTGTGCAACAGTTTGAAAGATGTTCTCCTTTTACTCTTCCACCTTTGGGGCAAGCATAGTGTGTAAAGCCCTCCGCATGATTAGCAACTCAACTTCATTAGTTTGTTTCACTGTCTTGTTCTAGACCTTGCTCTGCCTCTTTGAAGCTCCAAACAGATCTTCTCAATTTTTTTGAAGGATCATAACCTTCCGATTAGGACAATCGGCATGCAAATGTCCATAGCCATGGGACTTGAAGTCTTGAAGCACTTTCTACCTCCACCATCTCATTCTTTTTTAAGCTCATTAACAAACTCATTAGACTTCTCCTTTCTCAGAGCATTCTCGGTCTTGTTAGAAAGCACCCTCAACTAAGGATGTTCCTTTAGTTGAAAGCTTAGTTGAAAACCTCCTGGCCACCCTTTAATTGTTTCCCCACTTTCGTAGCTAGCTTGCAAATGTCTTCAAATGACCAATATGGTTGAAGCTCAACCAAATCGGCTATTTTCATTCCTCCGGGGAAGCAAGCGATGGTCTGCTCTTCCATCTCTGGTACATCACAACTCATAAGGATTTGTTCAAACCCCCTAATATACTCCTCATTGCTCATCCCATGTTGCTCGAGAGATTTCAACTTTAGTAACAAGTCTTGCTTGTTGCTGTTAGGTAACAATAATTTCTTCAGCTTTTCCCAAGACTTGACTTTACATTTCCATCCTCGATTCTTTGATTATTTTAGGTTTTCTCACCAAAGTGAATCATACTTCTTAAATTTTAAAACATCAATCTTGCATTTCTTTTCGTCCGAGTGACTTGAAGTCAAATACTTGTTCGATAGTATACAACCAATTAACGAAGTCACCTAATTTAAGCTACCTTTTTCCACTCTGATTTCGTGGTTATTCTCCTCTTTCTTTATTGTTCTTCTTCTAATTGATAATCTGAATTACTAGAATCGCCTCCAATGTTGTTGGATTATCGGAGCTTTGAATGGTGGTCCGGATTAGTGTGTGGTAGACCATGAACCGATGGTCTCCATCGCTATCCTTGTCTCACTTGATTCTCTTGGAGGTTGAAGACTCGCTACATTTGTGACCAAAGGTTCTCTATGGAACGGTTGCGCCTTTCATTGTGGCCTTGTTTCCAAGTCAAGCCTTTAGAAAATGGATCGCTCTTCTTCTTCTTTTTCAGATCGGAAGTATGAAATCGAGATTAGAAGGACTCGCCCAAAACTCATTCAACCTATAAGCTCTTATACGAACTTGATGTGTTGTGAGTTTGTGAGAATGTTGAATGTGTTTGATGGAAAATTACTTTGAGATAGAAGAGTTCACCACTAAGGCATAAAGGAGCGTTTGACCAGCCAAGAATAAAGAAATTTAAGTTCCACCATCAAAGAACTAGATATAGAAACTTAAGAAATTACTCACTTGAGAGAAATTCTCATATTTTTAACTCAAATATTCATGCTTACAAATGAGAATAATACATAAGAACTAGGAAATATAAGCTTAGGAAACCTACTCAGACTATAAAACGTACTTAAACAAAAAGAATTACTAAAATAGGATATGTACACTATAAGTCCTAAAACTTGTAGCGAAAGTACAATTGAGTCCTAAAACTTACAAAAAGTACAATCGAGTTTTAAAACTTGTCAAATTGGTGCAATCAAGACCTAGAGGTAACACCGTCAATTTATCTAATGGAAAATGCTGACGTGGCATTTTAAAATTAATTTCTCTCTCCTACATGGCATTTTTTTTAGTTTTTTCCTTTCAATCTTATTTAAATAACATAAAAAGTTAAAAAAATAAAATAGTTAAACAAAACTGGAAAAAAAGAAAAAGATAGGGCCGGGGACTCACCTTGTTGATGCAATTCTAATGCTGACATTTGGCAGTTCTTATGTTAGCAATTTCTATCACATACCTTGTTGATGCAAGATATAAGAACATGACCGAGAGGAGGAAACAAAGACTCTAATTTTCACAAGTAAAAACTACAAGAAATGAATTCCATAAATGGAAGAGACAACATGCAGTGTCAAGAGAAAACAGGAGAGAATCAAAGTGAAAACCTAATCAATGATCCCCCAACCAGAAATTGATTCTATAGCTCAAAAGTTGACAAACGCCAAGCGCAAAGCTCAAAACCCATATTCAAATAAAAGCATCTCTTCTGGCTATATAGCTTAGAAAATTCATTTAATAAAAAGCTACTTCATATGTTAGCATCAGACTAATCGAGATCAGATTCGCAAACAACGATTATTTTGTGTTCTTTACATAAACAAAGTCTTTGGACAATTGTCATCGTTGATTCTTTCTTCTTTTTGCCATAGCGAACTTTGATAAATGAGGTTTTTGTCATTGTATTTGTGGGTATCCAACCGGTGGGTGGCGTTTGCATGTGGTGGGTGAGTGATGGGTGTGGGGGGGTGTTGGGACGTGGGTGTTGGCCGTCGGTCAAGCTGAATAAGAGAGTGTTTGGACAGGAGCTGTGCAATGTGCATCGCGTGGTTCAGAAACATCAATATGATATGGACAATCAGCGATTAAGAAAGGGAAAGGAATAGGATTCCGTCTCATCTATGGGATGGGAATGGTAAATGGTTGGTGTGTAAAAGGAATTTGTAATCGGGTGGTGATTTTGCCTCTTGAAAAGTCTCTTTGGAAGGTCTAGGTCCTCCTGACCCTTGACCCACAGGAGAGAAATGGGGGAGGAGGGGTCTAGGGAGAGCCCCCCAAGTAAGCGCTCCGACACTCGAGTCGGTGTAGCGTTAGAGAAGAAGAGAGCACTCTCGGATGTGAGCGCGAGTCACTCCGTGTGTTTATGATTTTATCGGGGCCTCTATATATAGCTGAGAGCAGGAGCGGTCCTTGAAATTTCAATCCTTGCTTAACTTATTTTGTTGTTAGTTTTTATCCCATTAAAATTATAGTTTACAGATATTAGATCTTTCGCATGCGTTTCACATATGCTAGATAAGAGATAAACGTGGGTCGGTTTTCGTAGATGAATAGATACATGAATTCGAGTTACGTACTACATGAAAGTAGGAGATTCAGCTAAGACATTGAATTTTGATTAAAGCAACATCTAATTTGCTCTTTACTCTTTTAATATTGAAAATAAGGGTATTTTTTTAGTCATTTGAAGATACCAAATTTGAAAGTTGGCTTTACGTATAGTATTGAAATATAGGTATTGCAAAAAAAAATAACAAATACATGGTATTGCGAAGAAATATGAGGTGTTGGTGTTTGGACAATGTAGTCTTCTTAGCATTGTGAATTGTTTTTTTTTTTTCGTTTTTTTTTTCAAATTGAAACGTAAAATGACGAATATTATCATTTAAGCGAGGAAATAAATAAATTAGCAATCTTCTACCGCATAACTTATAGATGCAAGATATAAGATTATGACAGAGAGGAAGAAGCGAAGACTCGAATTTTCACAAGCAAAAAAATACAAGAAAGTAAAATCCACAATATGAAAAGACAGCATTATAATCAATGAACCCTAACCAGAAATAGAATCTATATAGCTCAAAAGTTTGACAAAAGCTAACCTCAAAGCTCAATAGGGAGACTGTTGGACTGGAGCTGAGCATCACCTGGTTCGGCAACATCTATGAAGTATGGACAATAAGCAATTAAGAAAGAGAACAGAATCAGATTGCATCTCCTCTATACATTGTTGATGAGGTGGTCCAGATAACCCTGTTGTAAAAGAAAGGTATTGCGGGTCTGACTCCGCCGAAATTTTGGGACGATCCTCCTCGTTCCAAGTCCTTTAACTGTTGTGTAGAACCATGAAATCATAAGGTGCGCCTGATAATAGGTAGCCCGCCCATTTGGGTCACGGATAATGGCGTTCCCGACCCGAACTCCACAATTTATAAGGTATCTTCCATGCCAATACATCGATTATGTTACGACAAGGTCCTTCAATTTTTTGAAGTAAGGTGATCCTTTCGCATTGCACTTTTCATATGTGGTCACTAGTGAGTCTCAAATAAGTCGACTTTTAGAAATCAATCTGCTTTGCTGAGTCCAAGGAAAAACGAGCGAGGAACAAACAGGGCCTGACTTTTCCAGGCTCGATCCAAAAGATGGCCCAGACTGAAGTTTTTATTCAATACAGTCCGGGCAAAAATGGGTAAAGCTCGAATTGTTCTTGAACTTTTTTTTTCAAGAATATCATTGATTGTGTAATGCACATCTATGAAGTGATCAACTTAAAATTACTTGAAACTGTCAATTTCATCCCAAAATCTCACGCCCCGGCTTTGACAGAGCATAACTTTTGATCCGGAACGAGACCCCCCCTTACCATCATTTCTAATCGAATCCAATTTCCCTCGTAAGCTTACATCCAATCACATGCATCTTAATTGAACTTCCCTCACGACGAGCCTGCCCAATTAGGACAAAAACTCCAAAGGGAAATAAACATTTGCACCAACAAATCTCAACTCGAATCCCAGTTTATTGTTCTCCACCCCACAATCATTATTGCTGTTAAATTATGTCTCGAGTTTGAGTTGTGTACAAAACCCGACTCGTTTAAAGGATTTTAGTAGTCAAAATCTGGTGCGCCCTTAATCCAAATTATGGAATTCTTATCCGGTGGTCTTTCCATAGTTGAAGGTCTGTTATTTTGTTGGAAATACATCTCAAGGTTCGGTCAACAAGATTGATTTCTTCTTTTATCCGAGTTTCACCGGTTGAACAAGAAGTGGACATCTCTTTCTTTCTTCAATATAAAAGTCGGACAAAAGAAGACAGAATAGGGCAGCTCTTGTTGTAGCCGCACAGTGGACTCCAAAGAGATTAACACCGGGGCCGCAAAGAGGACTTTTTCTTAAGACACATTGTTTTTCGGGCACGCGGGAGCAGGAACACACGGAAATTGATTTGTGCTGTGAATTTTACATCCAATTGAGTTATTGTATTTGTAAATATTTTTGGCTTGGGTATAATATAGGTGTCGAAAACACTCAGAGTGTGAGCAATTGTAACTCTAATTTTCCGATTATAGTGAATTATTTCCTGCTGGCTCTCTCGTGGATGTAGGTACCGACACTCGGACCGAACCACGTAATCTTTGATGTCCTCATCGTTCATCGTTTATTTCTCTGGTGTTTTGCGTTGATTTAATTGCAAGATCCCGATATTTTCCGCCTTAATTTTAGAACAATTACAAACCACACCACAAGACTGTGAACCCATGTCAATAGGGACTCGCACCTCATCATTCACCTTCACCATCATTACCTCTTCCACCAGATTAAACCTGTTTAAGATATTTATACTCCGTTTGTTTTGCAAAACATATGACATTTCTAAAAAAATATTTTCTAGAAAATCATTTTCCAAGAAAATAACAATATTTTCAAGTGTTTGGCTGAAACTTGAAAATGAAATGGAAAATATTTTCTGTCATTTGGTAAGAAAATCTTATAGATTTTCCTAAATAAACATACATTGTTCGAGCTCTAGTGACTTGCGCATGGGCAACTAGGGATCCGAATGTACCCTCGATAGACCAGGGCACGTGTACTGGTGCTCGAGCTCGGTTGCTAGGGATATAATCACGGGCTCTAGGGTCCCGAGTCCGGCCTCTGTGGACTTGGGCCTTGCCTCGATGTACTCAAGGTACTCGAGGCACAAGCACCGGGGTCTCAAGCCCAACCTCTACGAACTTAAGCTTGGCCTCAATGGGCCTAGGCTTGGGTGCAAGGATTTGGGAACAAGCATCGGGTCTCGAGCCCAGCCTCTGTGGACCTGAGCCGGGGCACCGAGCAAGGGTACCGGAGTCCTACGTCATGCACAACACATGTCTTTTCTAATTATTACTCATAATTAATATAAGCATACGGAAGCACAATAAAGCATTCACAATATTCCATACAATAAAATCACACGACTTTAATAATATACATATCTTCATCTTTATACAAACATCTCTGACCAAAAAAAGAATCTTTAAACGATACTTTAATACAACATCAAGCAAAACACTATTACAAAAGTTCAGGGAAGGGTCAGAGTCACCTATCACCAACACCACCACTACACCCAAAAACCTGTCTTTACAAAGGTTCAATTATCCTCTAAGGATCAACAACCTCACCCATTGACATGTGGCCGTCACCATTGAAACCCCTTAATGGTCTAACCAACTCAAAATCACTATTCATGTACCAAGCGACAAATCAATGAGAAACCTACTCTAGAAACCCTACGTCGACTCATACGATGGAACTACACTTAGTGTATACTACCACTAATATAGATATAAGCACATATTCATATTCACAATCAAAATGCATAAAAGCTCCAAAAAGAACTGTCAGTGAAAGATCCATCTTACATGTCTGAAAAATAAGAATTGGTCCAAAGTCTAGTAAATGAAATCTCTAAGTCTAAAATAGGAGATCATCTTATCATTCAACCAAGTACTGACAAACCATGTGATTTGGTTACCTTTTATAACCATCTAATAGAGCTTATGAATAGACTCGTGTACTATTCATTAGGAATATATCAAATAGAAAAATCTCAAATTCCTCTCGCTGCATATTATTTATTATCTATGCCAATCCTTGCCCAACAAACACGATTATATACAAGGTTATTTCCTCAAGATACTCACTAAACACGATACATATTGGAGGGCCATCAAGAAGTGAAAATGGACCAGGCCTTTTGAAGAACCTTTAGGTCTGGCTCGATAGTTCGAACCTGCTTTTCTTGGCTCAATTTGCAAGCTCAGGCTCAATGAAAAAGAGAATTTTGGCCCTGACTGTACCGCATGTATTTAATACAGCCTGATTGAGCTTAGCCAAGTTTTTCACATTTTATTCTTTCGTTTTAAAATATGAAATTTCATAATCTAAACATGAACGTCAATGTCTATATCGAGACTTATCAAATGATCCATGTGCTGGGAAAAGTACCGCAAAATTCCTAAATTTATTGTAATTATACTAATTCAGTCATAGACTTTTCAATTGTGCTAATTGAGACCTAAACCTTTTGACGATTTACCAATATAGTCCATCCGACCAATTTTGGCCGGAAATTGTTAACATAGACATCGGACGTCCTATGTGACATGGCTGGTTAGGACGGTTGCCACTGACAATAACAATTTTTTAAATATTTTTAAATTTTTCCGAATTTTTTTATCACTTTTTGTTTTTTCTTTTCTTTTTCTTCTTTTCATTTTTCTTTCCTTTCTTTTTTTCCTAACAGTGGGCCGGCGAGGACTTGGCAAGGGCCTATGCGCCCTCGCCCATGTCTAGCGAGGGCCGTGATGCCCTGGCCTTGCCTGGGCGAGGGTGTCGATAGAGGCGAACCTCGCCTAGATCTGATTCCCGCTACCGACGCGGAGCTGATCCACGTTGCGACGAACTTGGAGTTCTTGGAGGTCGAGTTCTTCCTCTACGATGCACTAGGTAGAGGGCTCAACAGCACGCCGCGCCGTACTTGACCACTTGGCTCTGGGGTCTGGGCCGCTCGCCTATGACCGGCAGCAACAGGGCCAATCTCAACCCTCTTGTCCGGCGGATCATCGAGGAGTCGGCCATCTCAGGTTATTAGTCATCTAAAACTAGGATGCATATGCCTGAATCTTTAGATTTTTTTTCATTCAGTTTGGTATATCAGTTGAGTAGCCGATGCAAGAGGGAAGCTACCGATTGTATCTTTGTGGTTGGGTAATTCAGGGCAATTTATACAACATGGGGGAGGCGTCGAGCCTCTAGATCTAGAATGACATGGTGAGGTGATAGTGCCGTAAAGTCTTCCAAATGGAACTGTGGCTTCTCCACCTTGAATGACACGCGTAGATTTGTTTCTTAAAATAAGAACCATTCCTCTCTCAATATGTGATCTGAATTGCACCGACAGACAGTATTGATAGCTAGGCTAGCCATGCTCTATAAAAAGAGCCCAAAACACACCGTCATTCGCCATGATTGTTCTGCGTTTAGTTCTCGAGAGAAACAAAAAAGAAAGTAGAGCAAAGCAATCATGGTGATGAAAGTTTATGGAACCGTCTTGTCCACCGCGGCGATGCGGGTCTGTGCTGCCCTCTACGAGAAGAACCTCGAGTTCGAGTTCATCCCCGTCGACATGCGAGCTGGGGAGCACAAGAAGGAGCATTTCCTCGCCCTCAACGTAAGTCCGCGTCCCTGCCTACCACCTCTGCGACACTATTTCTAACTATTTTCTGGTATTGGGGTATCAACGTGTTTTTTCAAGAAACCCTCCTTCGTCAACATTTCTCGATCTCTGTGTGCAGCCTTTCGGTCAAGTCCCGGCCTTTGAGGATGGAGATTTGAAGCTATTCGGTGAGTCATTCTATCAATAATAGATTATCTTGTGTGACGGTGATGAAAGATGAAAGTATTTAGTCGAAGGTGTTGATTCGATCGCTGATAGATTGTGTGACCATGATGGAAAGATCAAGTGTTTAGTCAATCTTTGAGTGTTCAATCGGTCATCTGAACGAGAAACAACTATGCGAAATATATTCATATTTTGATTTTGCTCTCTGTGGTGGCAGAATCAAGGGCAATTGCTCAGTACGTTGCTCATGTATACGCGGACAAGGGCACTCCGCTCGTCTGTGAGGGCAAACCCATGGCGACGGTGGGCGTGTGGATGCAGGTCGAGGCCCACCAGTTTGAACCCTTGGCATTGAAGCTGCGGCGGGAGCTCTTGTACAAGCCGAGGTCCGGCATGGCCACGGACGCTGCTGTAGTCGAGGAGAACGAGGCCAAGCTCGCCAAGGTCCTCGACGTCTACGAGGCCCGGCTGAGCCAGTCCGAGTACTTGGGCTGCGACTGCTTCACCCTGGCCGACCTCCACCCCCTTCCGACCATGACCACCCTGATGGGGACACCCGTGAAGAAGCTGTTCGACGCCCGCCCCAAGTTGAGCGCATGGCTGGCCAACATCTCAGCTCGGCCGGCTTGGGCCAAGGTTCTTGCCATGAGGAACCAGCAATGAAGCAGAGGGTCTAGTTTATATTATCTAATGTCGGGGGGCAATAACTCGATACCTTTTTTACCCCTCTTTGATGTGAGTTCATACTTGTTCTTTGTCGTTGATTCTGTACTTGTTTAGTTGGTCGATGTTTTATGTGGGAGTTAGTCGAACTTATTTGGGATTTTCTCTTAAGGGTCGTCTTCAATCATTAAAGTTGGAGATGATGACGTTAAGTTGTTTTGTCGTTGTCTATTATGGGCAATAAAGGTTGGACAGATGAAAGTGTTACTATTGTTTCTACCGATGAAAGCCCAGTACTTTCATCATCTCTATATCTATTCTATGGGACGGCCTACAATTCATAACCACTTCCCCACCAATCAGAAAAGCTTTTACCGACTTTCATTTGTTTATTTATTTATTTTGACAAACACTTTCATTTGTCAAAGTACCATAGAAGTTCAGTAGACAATACTCATGCATAAGAATAGCTTTGCCAAAAATTGACGTGATGGTCCAATCATCTCTGGCCCGTCTAACATGCATCTTATTATGTCGGCGATTTCCTACGAAAATTAATTGTAAGGACTACATTAGAATTTCATATAAATTAGGACTCAATTGGAAAAATTGAAAAATCTAAAACTAATTCGCCTCCGTACATCAAACAATTTCTGTGGCCGACCACTCGCCGGCCGTACGCCGGCTTCTCGCCGGTGGCACACTGTTGCTTGTTAGTGGCTAAGGCAAAGTTAGGGTTTTTGAGGACATTTCCAGAATTATGACAATTGAGTGAGGGCAAAGTTGGAAGAAAAAAAAATCTATTTGCATTTCAGAAACTCAACATTCCAAAGTACCTCCGGACCTATTTTAGGCTAAAAGGCCTTTAGAGAGCTTTGGAGATGCAATTGCATCTTCCCCAGTGCACCCCAAAGCTCCTTGAGCGAATGCAAATTAATTCCAATGGCCACTTCCTCCCTCTTTCAAATGTTAGCAATTTCTATCGCATACCTTGTAGATGCAAGATATAAGAACATCACAGAGAGGAACAAACAAACAATCCGATTTTCACAAGTAAAATCTACAAGAAATTAAATGATCCCCAACCAGAAATTGATTCGATAGCTCAAAAGTCGACAAAAGCTAAGCTCAAAGCTTGGGAAAAGTACCAAAAAATCCTAAACTTATTGTATTTGTACCAATTCAGTTCTAAACTTTTCAATTATACGAGTTGAGTCCTAAACCTTTTGACATTTTGCCAATGTAATCTATTTGGCGATTTTGACCGAAAATCGCTACTATAGATGCTAGCCATCTCACGTGGCACAACCGACGCTAAAGTGGATAATTTATTTTTTTGAATTTTTTTATATATTTTTTATTCTTTTTTCCTTTTCTTTTCTTTTTTTTTTTTCCTTCTTCCTTCGCCAGTCGCCAAGTCTCGGCAATGGACAGCGACCGGCCATAGGCGACAACCGACAAGGGTCAGCCTCGCCGGCTTCAGGCAAGGCTCGACCTAACCGGATCTGGCGAAGCGAGACTCGCCCAAGGCTCACCAGATCTAGGCAAGGCTCGACCTCACCGGTTATCGGCTATCTTTGAGGCCCGGTGGTCGGTGGAGAAAGAATGAAAAAAAAAATAAAGAAAAGGAAAGAAAATTATTTAAAAAAATCAGAAAATAATAATAATAAATTGTAAAAATTGTCCACGTCAGCACCAGCTGTGCCACGTAAAATGACCAGCGTCTACATCAACAATTCCCAGCCAAAATTGACCGACTAAACTAAATTAGCAAAATATCAAAAGGTTTATGACTCAATTGATACAATTACAAGGTTTAAGATCGAATTGGTATAAATACAATAGGTTTAGAACTTTTTTGGTACCTTTCCCCTCGAAGCTCCAACCAATATTCAAATAAAAGCATCACTTCTGGCTATAGCTTGGAAAATTCGTTTAACAAGAAGCTGCTTCATATGTTACGGTCAAATTTAGAATCGAAAAGGTCCAAATCAATTGTGATCGCATTCACAAATGAGGATCGTTTCGTGTCGCATGCCTACACAAAAGACGTTTGACATTTTGTCATTGTCATTGTCATTGTCGTTTCTATTATTTTATTTTAATTATTTATTTTTCCATATCCAACTTTCAATAAATGAGGTTCTTATTATTGTACTCGTTGGTATCCAACTGGTGGGTCGCGTGGGTATGGGGTGGGTGTTGGGGTGTTGGGATGTCGGTGTTGTTGTCGATGTCGGTGGTCGGTCAAGCTGAATAGGAGAGTGTTGGACAGGAGCTGTCCAATGTCCATCACGTTGTCCTAGAATATTGGACAAGAGAAAATGATGCAAATAATTTATAAATTTTGGTGAAATGTGTAATGTGGTCCCTGAACTTTTAAATTATTCAATACAACCTCCGAATTTTAGTCAAATGTGCAATGTAGTCCCTGAATTTTTAATTTGTTCAATATAGTCTATGAACTTTTAGCACATATTCAAATTCGTCCATAAATTATATGAAAATATTCTATGTTGTCTTTGATCTTGAAACGGAAGGATTACATTAAATATTTTCACATAGTTTAGGAACTACGTTGAACATGTACCAAAATTCCATAAATCATGTTGAATAAATTAAAAGTTCATGGACCACATTGAACAAATTAAAAGTTTATGAATCACATTGCACATTAGGCCCAAGTTTAGGGATCATTTGTGTCATTATCTCTATAGACAATTAGCGGGTAAAGTGTCAAAAAAGTCCTAAACCTTTTGTAGTGGTGTCAATTTAGTCATAAACTTTTTGACATAGTGCCAATTCAGTCCTTCCGAATAGTTTTGGTCGGATTTTGCTGACGTGGACGCCGGTCGGACTACGTGGCACTGCCGGCGCTGACGTAGATAATTTTTAATAATATTTTAATAGTTTATCGATTTTTTCATTATTTTTTCTGATTTTTTTTCTTTCTTCCTCCCTCTCCCTTTGCCAGTGACCGACCACAGGCGATGGCTGGCCACCGGCCCACAGGCGATGGCCGGCCACCGGCCAGGCGAGGGCCAGCGAGGCCTGGATGAGCCCTGGCTAGACCAGCCCTCGTCCAGGCCACGGCGGCCTCGCCGGGCATCACCTTGGCCTGGGCGATGCAGGACGACGCCCGGCCCCGCCAAATCTGGCAAGGGGAGCCCTCGCCAGGGCTCGCCCAGCCTGGCCAGGGCTCGCCTGCCCTTGCCCGAGCAAGGGTCGGCCAGCCTCGCTTGTGGCGGGCGACAGCGGCCTCGTCCGGACGAGGCTAGGCAGCCGGCCATGGCCGGTGGTCGGTGTCCGGACACCGGCCAAAGGTAAAAGAAGAAGGAAAAGAAAAAAGAAAAGAAGGAAAAAAATTAGAAAAAATATTTAAAAAATCGAAAAAATATTAAAATATTATTAAAAATTGTCCACGTAGGCCGACCGGCGTCCACGTCAACAAAATCTAACCAAAATTAGTCGGAAGGATTGAATTAGCATAAAGACAAAATGTTAGAACTAAATTGGCATCAAAAAAAGTTTTATGACTGAATTGACATCAATGCAAAAGGTTTAAGACTTTTCTGATACTTTTCCCGATAATTAGCTATTGAGAAAGGGAAAGGAATAGGATTCTGTCTCATATGTTGTCGCGACCGAACTCCCGAGCCCTTTTATCGAACAACATGCAAAAAGGGGGGCTCGCCTGGTACGTGCTAAGTCTAGGTTTGGGACTTAACTCGGGCTCTCCCAAGCCCATACCATATCGCAACTTAGGGTTTAAGTTTCTTAACATGCAGGTGATTTATATCAAGGAGTCGCCACTAATCGATTTGGAGTGGGCCGATTAGAAACCCAAATAGGGTGATGGGAGAATCACCCTATTCCTGCGAACCAGAGATTAACTGAATTCGGGGACTTGGTTACACTAGTTGGATAACTAATGCCCTTTCGGTACCTTTTTACCCTGTTCATTTTTCGAAAACATTTGTCGTGCAATTTGGATTGATTTTAGGACCTTTCTCCTAACATGTGAGGTGATCAAGCGAGTGCATAATCAGAAATGATCAGCAGTCAGGAACACAACAATTCATGCAGCCTAAAGTTCTAACCTTAACTAAGTCAGATGACATTCAAAACACAACTCATGTGATTGTATTAAAAACATGCATAATAATACAGCGATAATAAAAATAACATGTAAAATATTACCGCGCAATCTCAGGCTTGTCTAATTTAAACAAGACAAAAATATGCACAATAATACTACATTAAATTAAACATTTAGAATATATCACACAATAATTTAAAAAAAAAAATTTTAAAAAAAAATTTTCAAATTTTTTTTTTCGAAATATATATAGTAAAGGAGAAAAAAAAACAAAAAAAAACATTTTTTAATTAATTTTTTTAAAAAATAAATTAAAAAATATTAATATAATATTAAACCGGGGTCGGGTTGCGGATCCGGGCCGGGTCGGAACCGACCCGGGTCAACGGATCCGACCCGGGCGTTGACCCGGGTCGGATCGGTCAATCCGGATCGGGTCGGAACCGACCCGGGTCAACGGATCCGACCCGGGCGTTGACCCGGGTCGGATCTGTTAATCCGGGTCGGGTCGGAACCGACCCGGGTCAACGGATCCGACCCGAATATGCAGACTCGCGGGGAGGGGGCGCCGGAGAGGCCAAAATTGGCCGTCCGCCGGCTGACCCAGGCCAGCGCCTCCCCCAAATCGGCTTCTAGGAACACCGCCAAGCCTCGCCGTCCACCTGGGTCGCCGTTTGACCACCGCTCGCCGGCCGGCAACCGAATTAAAAACCGGCCTCTTTGAGGCATTTTGTCGAACACCGGGCGTGCGCGACCAAAAACAGGAGATTCCGACCTGTTTCGAGGCCCCGCCGTCCTCGGGAAACCTGTTCTTACCTTTAACGATGATGCACGGACGGCGGGGGACGGCAGTATGTGCCGGGACTCGCGCGAAACGGCCGGCGCGGGTCCAGGCCAAACCGGGAGCAAAAACGGGGGAGAACATAGCAGTTCGGGCCGGGGGACGACTCACCGGTCAACGGCGCGTCTGGGAGGCTTCCGACTGGTCGGGGGATGACGGCGACGCTGCTGGTTCTCGCTCGTACTCCGGCGTGATCTCGGTACGCTCTAAACTCACTCTTTCTCTCTCTTTTCTCTCTCTGTCTTTCAAAAACGGCCAACCGGGGCTGCTTCCGGGAGTTGCCGATCGGCTTGCTGGTGACGACGAGGCCGGCTGGGACCTGCGAGACCCTCCAAGGCTCGTCTCTCTTCTCGGTTTCTCTCTCTGTTCTTTCTCTTCTCTCTATCTCTGTTTTTTTTTTTTTTTTCTGAAAAATGGCCGACCGGGCGGCTTTGGCTGCTTCACGGCGACGGCGACGCTGATGGTTCGCTCCGGCGTACTCCCGACCTGCTTTATCTCTCTCTATTCTCATCTCTCTTTCTCTCTGTTCTCTCTATGTTTCTCTCTATGCTCAAACCGACCGAGAAAAACCCCCCCCTCTCTCTCTCTCTCTGGCCTGTATAGGCCGACGACCACGCTCACTCTCTGCTCCGTTGCGTCTGCTGACGACGGCCCTGCACCGGCCTACGCCACCCCACGACTTTCATGGCCATTTGCAGGCCGGTGCAGAGCAGAGCACAAGGGGGGGCCGGTTCAGTGAGGACGCAGAGAGAGAAGGAGAGAGAGAGGGAGCCCGGGAGATAGGGAAGACGGGACTGGCCTTAATGGCCAGTCCCTGTGGCGTGTTCCCCCGGCCCTCCTCTGGCCTGATGGAGACGGCGCGGAGCTGCTCCGCCGCTCGTCGTTCTGCGTCAGCTGCAGGGGTGAACAGGGAAAGAGAAAGGGACGTCGGCGGAGGAGAAGGTGCTGGGCCGGGCCAGGCCCAGCCGCGCGGGGGGGAGAAGAAGGAAAGAAAAGGAAAGCGGGCCGAGCCCACGCGAAGGGAAAAAAAGAAAAGGAAAAAGGGCCGGGCCCGGGGGGAAAAAGGAAAAAAAGAAATGGGCCGGGTCGGCCCAGCTCCGACCTGGCCCGACTCGAATTTTTTTTTTTTAAATTAAACTCTATAATAGACTCTATTAGTGCAAATGTACCTAATTTCTATATGCAATGCATTTAAATAGAAATATTTTTTGTTTTAAGAATTAAAGAAAATTAATTCCTAAATTTTGTGCAATTAATTTTGGGCAAATTAAAAATAGGTGTCAACAGCTACCCCTCTTTGAAGGTGAGCTCGCAGAGATTGAGCTCGCAGAGGTTACGTTCAAAGATAAAATGGCACCTAAATTTGGCCAATGCATGTTCAATAAATGTTATTTTTGGCGAGACAGGAGTCCCATTTTTATGATGCGATATAAGATGATGCATGCTAAAGCAAATAAAAACATACCTGGGGCTACTTACCTTGCCGAAGGGTAGAGTAATTCCAGATAGTTGATATTGTGTGTCGAGTACCCGAACCTGTCTTCGGTCGCCTTGACGGGAAAAATGGTTTGTCTAGGACCCGAACCTATCTTCGGTCGCCTTGACGGAAAAATCGCTTGTTTAGGACCCGAACCTTTCTTCGGTCGCCTTGACTGAATTTCGTTTGTCTCGGACCCGAACCTTTCTTCGGTCGCCTTGACTGGGGGAAATCGCTTGCCTAGGACCCGAACCTATCTTCGGTCGCCTTGACTGGATTTCGTTTGTCTCGGACCCGAACCTTTCTTCGGTCGCCTTGACTGGAGGAAATCGCTTGCCTAGGACCCGAACCTATCTTCGGTCGCCTTGACTGGATTTCATTTGTCTCGGACCCGAATCTACCTTCGGTTGCCTCGACTGGGGAAATCGCTTGCCTAGGACCCGAACCTTTCTTCGGTCGCCTTGACTGGATTTCATTTGGTTTGTTTAGGACCCGAACCTTTCTTCGGTCGCCTTGACTGACTGGATTTTGTCTTGACAAAGTACCTGGGGGTCCTCGCCCGAGGATTTGATGGTTTGCCTGGTGGGTCCTCGCCAAGCAGGTCTTGAAAAGGCTCAAACGATGAGCACCTGGGGGTCCTCGCCCGAGGATTTGTTGGTTTGCCTGGTGGGTCCTCGCCAGCAGGTCTTGAGAAGGCTCAAACGATGAGCACCTGGGGGTCCTCGCCCGAGGATTTGATAGTTTTCCTGGTGGGTCCTCGCCAGCAGGTCTTGAAAAGGTTCAAACGATGAGCACCTAGGGGTCCTCGCCCGAGGATTTGATAGTTTGCCTGGTGGGTCCTCGCCAGCAGGTCTTGAAAAGGCTCAAACGATGAGCACCTGGGGGTCCTCGCCCGAGGATTTGATAGTTTGCCTGGTGGGTCCTCGCCAGTAGGTCTTGAAAAGGCTCAAACGATGAGCACCTGGGGGTCCTCGCCCGAGAATTTGATGGTTTGTCTGGTGGCTCCTTGCCAGCAGGTCTTGAAAAGGCTCAAACGATGAGCACCTGGGGGTCCTCGCCCGAGGATTTGTTGGTTTGCCTGGTGGTATCTCGCCAGCAGGTCTTGAAAAGGCTCAAACGATGAGCACCTGGGGGTCCTTGCCTGAGGATTTGATGTGAACATGGGGGTCAGTCCCATGCTCAGGAGGGTGAACAACGGGGTCAATCCGATGTTCAGAGGGGGGTACCATAACAATCATAGGTACCTGGATTTTTGGAACCGGCATGGGTAAAATGTACTTACCTGGGCACGTTCCTGCCTCTTAAGGGCGTGCCTCCTGTCAGACAAGTTTTTTGTGCAAAGACATACGTATTCATCGGAGAAATAGACAACTGAGGCTATTCTTGAATATCGTATGAAATATCTTGACCAGCTAGTCAAGATGCTTTTCTTTTTCAAAGAAACACCCCGTTTACCTTCCGGGTAGTTTGAAAAGAAATCGATGAAATACCTGGATTTCTTACCGGGAGGTTTGATGTATCATCTGCTTGAATACCCGACCTTTTTCAGGGCATCTCTTTTGTGATGATAATGGGGGCTTCTCCAGCGCCCGAATTTTCGTGTTCTATCACTGGGGATTAGAACTCTGAGCAGCAAAAGCATGCTGTGTCAATTCCACTTGGGGAGCGGAAGAAATTTTCTGTGACATCTTTGGAGACGCTCCAAAGGTCATATGTTCTTTGAGTCTTTGAGGATATTTTACCTGTCAAAGAGGGTTAGCGCAAACATGCATGCATTCATCAAGGATAGACACGCTAGGCCATCCCAGAATGTGTATTTGAAAGTTCATGCATGATGATTTTGCCATGTTTGCATCACCAAACATCCACCGAGGGTCAATCAAGACAATTTTCGCTTGGGAGGTGGACTTCTCGAGATGCTGAGCGAGGGATCCTCAGTCAGAAAGGACTTTCCACTCGCTCTCATTGAAAAGGGCTATTTGTCCCGTCCATTAATGCGGGAACATCGAAAACACTCAATCTGACCGTTATCACATCTGCAAGGGTCTGAGTTTTCTCGCAAGCAGTACGACGCTGCCAATCTGAGAGGTCTTCTTCAGGGTCGTAATGTAGGCTTGGTCAATGGCTTAACGAAGGAGACTGTCCGAGTCAAGGCCATGAAAGAAAATATTCTGCAATCATCTCCGGGTTTACAAGTCAAGAACCCTGCAAAACGAGATAGAAATAGTCTTGCTCGCACTTCCTCGAGCGTTGTTTATAAACATTTGAAATTACACGTTAAATCAAGTGCCCTAGTCAGAAGAGACTTCATGAGGGATGTAACGTGGGCTCAGTTCACAGGTTGAGAAACGAAATGATCGTTAGGCTCAAAAATGTGTGTAAGGGTGAAAGTTGGTGATCATCTTGGCATTGTCACCCGTCTTTTTCTTCACTGTCAGGATCCTCTTGGACAATTTCCTGGAGTAATTTGGCACCTTGGCTTCTTGGACTTTTGTCCAATAATTGCAAATTTGCTTGGGCATACAAATTCCTTTACAGTCGGAATTTACTTTTTGATTGCTTTTTGTTTGTGGGCATTGGCCTTGCTTTTACCAGGCACACTGCTTTTTCATGCCCCTAGTTTTCAGCATTTTTTGCTTTTTTTGCTGCTCTTTTGGTGTTGTCAGGATTAGCCTAAACAAATTTGAGCAAAACAATGTTATTAGGCTCTTGGAGTCTTCATCTTGATTCAGTACTTTGGACCATGATGCTCAAGCTGTGGTGACTTTTGCCTTGCCCCGGTGTAGGGGATGATCACCAACTGGGTTGGTACGAAATGAAATCGCCAGCTCAATTGGGCTAGCAAGGGATATGAGTGTATGGGATAGAAGAAGAACCGCTCTTCGTCATCCTATGGCACTTAAATTATTGTGAGAGTTCATCTGCAATAAAAACACTCAAAGATTAATGCAAATGAGAGCAAGAAAATTTCTATTCATCTTTTCACCTTGTGTGAGTTGCTGCAGCTGATGATCATAGAAAATTTTAGATATTACAAACTCCTCATCCTTCTTGTCTTGCTCATCACTGTTATCAATAAGATGTTGGCATTTTGGACAAGCTTTAGTTTGCTGCTTCTCTCTTGACAAAGCCCTCTTAGCCTCGACTGTCTGGCCGTCGATGGTGTGCTTGTCTTGGAAGACTCCGTCGAGGACCGCCGGACCCGTGAAGACGACGAGGCCGAAGCCACGGGAGCGGTGATCGAAAGGGAGGGATGCTCTTCTTGCTCCTTCTGAATTTGAATTCTCCCTATAATGCTGATTTACCTCAAGCTGCCCCAATGTAGGGTGGTTCTTGACAGGGGTGATTTAAAAAGAACCTCCAAGTGTATGGGCTCAAATGGTCAAGCAAAGGATTAATGGTAGTGTATGGGGCAGAGAAATGAACTGCCTCTCGTCATTTTGGCTACCGTACCTTATGCGAGAAACCCCTTTACCTTGTAGAAGTGAAACATTTTCGCTCATCTTGCATGGGTTTGGTACTTGAGAATGTGTATAGGCTAAGGATTGCCTCTCATCATCCTGACATACCTCGTTCAATACCTCGAAGTAGTTCGACACCATTCGTCGAATTGTCAAAATTTTCACAGGAAATTGGTGAATTAAACAGGTAAAATTACCCTGCGAAATTCTTTCCAAAAGACATGCAATGCACTTGGGGGAAGGTTAAACATTTGTTTGCTTTAACATGTTTCCTCCTCCTTTGTTTCTTTGTACTCGTATGAGAGAATTTTTTAGAGAAAGAGATACTTACCTATACTGCAACAGTAGGGCAAACCTGCAAGATAATAAGAAAGACCGTGTTAATAAACGGCTCTTTGAGGAAATAGCAATTGGGAACGATACAACATTACCCTTCGTGATTCCCTTCATTTGAAATTAAATTGACAACTCCTTGAGTTTCCTCGGATGTCGATAATTCCCTTCTGACAAAAACAGGAGCTTATGTTAGAAATGAGATGATTGAGGGTAAATTGAGAACGATACAAATTACCCTTCTTCCGTTTTGCCTTCAAAGCTAGCAGAGTCTTTTCTCCTCTTTACTTTGTTCAGCCTTCTCTGTCTCAGTTTGCTCCTCCATACTCTTGGTCTCGAAGCTCGAATGAAATCCTCTATAATTAGGGGTGCTTCCAAATAGAGGGTTTTATTGTCAGCGCATGCTGTGTCAATGCGGTTCCAGCATATTGAGGAGTTTCTCGTGAATGCTCTGATTCCTGACTGCACAGGCATGTGCAATTGCTTGCATGGGGATCTTCGCAGCAAAGCTAATTTCTGCTTTAAAGGTCTTTGACGGATATGGGCGTGACTGCCATCAAAACTTCCGTGGTTGTTAGGATCGGCCTTGACGCCATTTTATCATGTGCGAAAACCTTTCCAGTTAGACTTGCCACCATGAGTGTTCTTTACTCAATTTTGTCCTATGTAAAAGGAAAAGATATGTCATTTCTATGCTAAAGTGGATGAACTTTAGGAACAAAATACACCCTTTTTTATGGACTGGGAGATTGCATGCCCCCTAGTCTACTCTTCCAATTAAGCATTCCTTCGTTGTATTTCATTTGAGAGGTCCCAACATTGGTGCTCTATCCGGCTCGCTAGCACGTCAGAGTCTAGCATGTTCCCCAGTTCATTATCTGCAAAAGAAAAGGGATGGAATGTCATTTCCAAAATTTGTTAAGGAATAAGACATACCTTTTTTTTCTTTCAAAAGGGGTAATCTTTTCTTGATCTGCCCATGACTTTTGTACGAAATGATGTTTCGCTCATCATGGAGTCAAGGAATGCTCAACATTCTCTTTAACTCTCTGGGGCTGATATCACCCACTGGTAATAATGAGATTTGCCCCATGTTTTATTTGAAGATTGGATCATCTTCGCTCGGACTGCCCCTATCAGATGAGTTGGTCCGTTAGCATCACTAGGGTCTGATGTGCTCTTCGGTTTGTGTCATTTCCAAATGTCCCTTTCGTAATAATAAATCAAAAGGGAGTATGCTCTGAGACACGAAGTGAGCGAGTTAGAAAGACAAACAGGGCTATGAGCATGCATGCTTTTTCACCACCGTTCTTTTTCAGTCCTTTGAAAAATGATAAAACGTTTGTTTTATTTTCAAAAGCTTAGAGACAAGGAAGCATGAGGAAGCCCGGGCCTCAGAACACTTTCCTTTTCGTGGCTGGATATCATCAACGGGCCGGTTTGGGATACTTCCTCAGGCCCTCAAAAAAATATTATTTATTTACAATACATGGATTTACAACCTCAAAAGAGGAGGAGTTCAAAAAGACATTTCTTCCAGCAGAAATGATGACACAAAACAAAACACAAGAATAGCCCATTTTCCAGGGATTCATGCAGAAAGGAGAAGAGGAGTTCTACTCAAGCGGGCTTGCGCCCATTCCCTTCACCGGTCTCGAATGAGAAAGTCTTGGTATCCAGCAGGTTTTGAATTCGGTGCTTAAGAGTATAGCACCTATCAGTTGAATGCCCCACCTCGCCCATGTGATAATCACATTTTTTAGACGGATTGTAGTTTGCAAAGCTCTCAGGATTAGGTCGCTTTGGTTCAGTGGAGAGCAGCCCTTTCTTCCGAAGTATTGCCAGCATCTGAGACGGAGGTCCTGGGAAGGGAGTGAACTGTCTCCGGTTGTTTCGCTTTTGTGATGGAGGGATACTGGGTTTGTATTGTTCATGTTGCATGAACTTTGGGCATAGGGTGCTCAATTCCTTAGGATCAGGGGACTCGTGGACATTGTCAAGTATGACATCTTTACCCTTTTAGTTGGTCTAAGCGGACTGACAGATGTTCCACTTGTTTTGAGAGTTTGTTGAAGAAAGACGAAGACTTGCTTCATTTCGGTCTCCATGTTATTGAGGCGGACGTTTTCTTCGGCCATTTTTTGTAACTACCTGTGAAAACGCGTATATGAATGAGTATAATGCCCAATAAAGAATCATTCTATGACTTAGTCATATTATTATTGCATATTTTCTTTATCTGCAAAGAAAAAAAATAAGCAAAAAGGATTTTTATTAATATTAACATTACAGACGGCGTCCCCGGGGTTCGAACCCCGGTCGCCTCGGACCGTGACGCTACATCCCCGGATACCACTGGGCCGAAGGCCGCGATGGTGTCATTAAGGGGCAAAAAATTTTATTTAAAGCATAAAAAACGACCCGAGTTATAGTAACATTTGTACAACCCATAAACATGTTTACAGGAGATAACCAAAACCCCTAAACATAAATACAGGGAAATATAAAAGACGGGGTTTTAACAAAAATGGCCCCATTCCCGGATGCTCATTCCATAAACGATGGGGAAGCTACAGTCTCTCGGAGCCGCTTATTTTCACGGATAAGTTCTGCAATAAGCGTATCCCTCGTCTTGTCGGTCCCACCATGCTAGAAACTCTTTCTTAGGAGCGGGGACGGATTGGATATCAGCTCCTCCCATCGTATGTAGAATGCAATCAACGGGTGGCCTAACATTAACAAATCAAATAAATAAGTATGCTGAATAATAAAATGAGAAGGGACAGAATATATACCTTTCCTTGAACCATGGCAATCACAACGACATACACATGAGGAGTGAGGTTCGATTTCTATCTAGACTGGCTCAGCAAAATGAAATTAAAAGGGTGCCTGACCGTCGCAGCCTCGCGTTGGTGTCAAGTCCTTTTAACCTCGGCCAAATCGAAAGAAATATCTTAAAGTCACGCGAATAGCGGCTAAAGATACTTCTTTACGATTTTTAGAAATAAATTTCGGGGAAAAGAAAAGCAACCTCTACATCGCGGGCTCGCGTTCGAGATCGTATCTTTCTTAACACCATCCTAAAATGCCCTATTGCGGCCCAGGTCCGGCAGCGTGGTTGTGTGTGCAACGGTGTAGTGCTAAATCATTAAAGCATACACAACAAATTATAAACAATCAATTCGAACCTGCAAGAACAAATAACACCTTAATGTCAATATCGTACCTAGAGTCTTTGCTGTCAAACAAAAATCATTTTGAACAGGATAAAATTTTCTTGGCCTAAGTCCACTTTAAAAAAAATGCAACTCCCCAGCGGAGTCGCCAGTTTGTCGCGACCGAACTCCCGAGCCCTTTTATCGAACAACATGCAAAAAAGGGGGCTCGCCTGGTACGTGCTAAGTCTAGGTTTGGGACTTAACTCGGGCTCTCCCAAGCCCATACCATATCGCAACTTAGGGTTTAAGTTTCTTAACATGCAGGTGATTTATATCAAGGAGTCGCCACTAATCGATTTGGGGTGGGCCGATTAGAAACCCAAATAGGGTGATGGGAGAATCACCCTATTCCTGCGAACCAGAGATTAACTGAATTCGGGGACTTGGTTACACTAGTTGGATAACTAATGCCCTTTCGGTACCTTTTTACCCTGTTCATTTCTGAAAATATTTGTCAGGCAATTTGGATTGATTTTAGGACATTTCTCCTAACATGTGAGGTGATCAAGCGAGTGCATAATCAGAAACGATCAGCAGTCAGGAACACAACAATTCATGCAGCCTAAGGTTCTAACCTTAACTAAGTCAGATGACATTCAAAACACAACTCATGCGATTGTATTAAAAACATGCATAATAATACAGCGATAATAAAAATAACATGCAAAATATTACCGCGCAATCTCAGGCTTGTCTAATTTAAACAAGACAAAAATATGCACAATAATACTACATTAAATTAAACATTTAGAATATATCACACAATAATTTAAAAAAAAAATTTTAAGAAAAAAATTTTGAAATTTTTTTTTTTCGAAATATATATAGTACAGGAGAAAAAAAAACAAAAACAAAAACAAAAACATTTTTTTATTTAATTTTTTTTTAAAAATAAAATATTAATATTAATATAATATTAAACCGGGTCGGGTTGAGGATCCGGGCCGGGTCAGAACCGACCCGGGTCAACGGATCCGACCCGGGCGTTGACCCGGGTCAACGGATCCGACCCGGGCGTTGACCCGGGTCGGATCGGTCAATCCAGATCGGGTTGAAACCGACCCGGGTCAACGGATCCGACCCGGGCGTTGACCCGGGTCGGATCTGCTGATCCGGGTCGGTCGGAACCGACCCGAGTCAACGGATCCGACCCGGGCGTTGACCCGGGTCGGATCTACTGATTCGGGTCGAATCCGACCCAAATATACAAACCCGCGGGGAGAGGGCGCCGAAGAGGCCAAAATTGGCCGTCCGCCGGCTGACCCAGGCCAGCGCCTCTCCCAAATCGGCTTCTAGGAACACCGCCAAGCCTCGCCGTCCACCTGGGTTGCCGTTTGACCACCGCTCGCCGGCCGGCGCGGCCGAATTAAAAACCGGCCTCTTTGAGGCATTTTGTCGAACACCGGGCGTGCGCGACCAAAAACAGGAGATTCCGACCTGTTTCGAGGCCCCGCCGTCCTCGGGAAACCTGTTCTTACCTTTAACGATGATGCACGGACGGCGGGGGACGGCGGTATGTGCCGGGACTCGCGCGAAACGGCCGGCGCGGGTCCCGGCCAAACCGGGAGCAAAAACAGGGGAGAACAGAGCAGTTCGGGCCGGGGGACGACTCACCGGTCAACGGCGCGTCTGGGAGGCTTCCGACTGGTCGGGGGACAACGGCGACGCTGCTGGTTCTCGCTCGTACTCCGGCGTGATCTCGGTACGCTCTAAACTCACTCTTTCTCTCTCTTTTCTCTCTCTGTCTTTCAAAAACGGCCGACCGGGGCTGCTTCCGGGAGTTGCCGATCGGCTTGCTGGTGACGACGAGGCCGGCTGGGACCTGCGAGACCCTCTGAGGCTCCTCTCTCTTCTCGGTTTCTCTCTGTTCTTTCTCTTCTCTCTATCTCTGTTTTTTTTTTTCTGAAAAATGGCCGACCGGGCGGCTTTGGCTGCTTCACGGCGACGGCGACGTTGATGGTTCGCTCCGGCGTACTCCCGACCTGCTTTATCTCTCTCTATTCTCAGCTCTCTTTCTCTCTGTTCTCTCTATGTTTCTCTCTATGTTCAAACCGACCGAGAAAAAACCCCCCCTCTCTCTCTCTCTGGCCTGTATAGGCCGACGACCACGCTCACTCTCTGCTCCGTTGCGTCTGCTGACGACGGCCCTGCACCGGCCTACGCCACCCCACGACTTTCATGGCCATTTGCAGGCCGGTGCAGAGCAGAGCACAAGGGGGGCCGGTTTAGTGACGACGCAGAGAGAGAAGGAGAGAGAGAGAGGGAGCCCGGGAGATAGGGAAGACGGGACTGGCCTTAATGGCCAGTCCCCTGTGGCGTGTTCCCCCGGCCCTCCTCTGGCCTGATGGAGACGGCGCGGAGCTGCTCCGCCGCTCGTCGTTCTGCGTCAGCTGCAGGGGTGAACAGGGAAAGAGAAAGGGACGTCGGCGGAGGAGAAGGTGCTGGGCCGGGCCAGGCCCAGCCGCGCGGGGGGGAGAAGAAGGAAAGAAAAGGAAAGCGGGCCGGGCCCGCGCGAAGGGAAAAAAAGAAAAGGAAAAAGGGCCGAGCCCGGGGGGAAAAAGGAAAAAAAGAAATGGGCCGGGTCGGTCCAGCTCCGACCCGGCCCGACTCGAATTTTTTTTTTTTAAATTAAACTCTTTAATAGACTCTATTAGTGCAAATGTACCTAATTTCTATATGCAATGCATTTAAATAGAAATATTTTTTGTTTTAAGAATTAAAGAAAATTAATTCCTAAATTTTGTGCAATTAATTTTGGGCAAATTAAAAATAGGTGTCAACATATGTGAAATGGGAATGGCAAATGGTTGGTGTGTAAAAGAAAATAGTGATCGGGTGGTGAACTTGCCTCTTTGAAAAATAAAACTGAGCACACTTTTACTAATGAATAGCCTTTTAGGTTGTAAATCCTTTGAAATGGTGTCGGAATCAAAGATTTTTAAATTCGATTTCAGGCGCTCTCCTTTCTCGCATTGCTTCAAATATATGTTTTGGAGATAAGACCTCGAGCCATTCGTTCACACGTAATTCTTATGTGTCGAGCTCCGCGCGGTTAGCTTTTGTCGTCTTGCCGGCCTTTAAATGGAAGGTGTTCATGAATGCACACTATTCATGCAGTCCGGTTCATCTTTCAGAGTAAATTGCGTGCACTCAACTTATAAAACAATACCGATAATTTAACGTCGAAACCGAGGAAACATTAGGGACTACACATTCATCTATTTTTTTCCTTTGGCCAGTCGCAAAATAAATCAGCTGGAATAAGTGAAGAATGGAGAAAATTACTTGCTTCTAAGAGATTGAACAAAACCAATCATAGCGTGTGATCCTGCTCTTCTTGGAAATGTTCTTGGTTCGGTCTTCTATTCTACACGATAATTTTGAGGGAAATTATCAAATAAGGACCCAAAGTGGGTGCCTTTTTTCAAAAGAGGACCTCAAGTGGACAATGTATCAATTAAGGACCCAAAGTGCCAAACTAGTATCAAATAAGGACCTGAGCTCGCCGGCCAGCCAAATGTTCTCCGGCCGACGACCGGCCGACATTTCCCGCACCGGAATAGGGGCAATTTTATCCAATTTTCTTTTCTTTTCTTTTCTTCTTCCCCGGTCGCCGGTCTGGCGACCGGCGACCGGGCCAGAGCTGAGGCCGGCAAGAGCTCGAGCTCGCCGGCCATTTGGGCGAGCTCGAGCTCGCCGGCCATGGCGAGCTGCCGGCGAGCTCCGCCCAGATCTGGGCGAGCTTGAGCTCGCCGGCAATGGCGAGCTCCGCCCAGATCTGGGCGAGCTCGAGGAGGCCGGCCTCGCCCGTATCGCGTAGTCGAGGACCTTGGCGGGGCCGTCGCCGGAGGCGATGGTGTCGCGCGCGAGCTTGAGGAGGAAGGGCCCGAGATTCGGGTTGTCAAGGGCCGTATCGGGCGGGGCCGTCGCCGGAGGCGATGGTGTCGCGCGCGAGCTTGAGGAGGAAGGGCCCGAGATTCGGGTTGTCAAGGGCCGTATCGGGCGGGGCAGGGCTGGCGGCGGAGCCCGGGGACTCCGGCGGGGGCTTCCGTGGGGAGAACTTGGAGCGGGAAGGGGAGGGGAAGGGTGCCATGGCCGGCGAGCTCGAGCTCGCTGAGACCGGCGGGAGCTCGAGCTCGCCGGCCATCTGGGCGAGCTCGGCCGGCGAGCTCTGCCCAGATCTGGGCGAGCTCCGCCCTCGCCGGCCCGCACAGCCATGGCGAGGGCCGGCATGAGCTCGAGCTCGCCCAGATCTGGGGCGAGCTCGCCATGGCCAGCGAGCTCGAGCTCGCCCAGATCTGGGCAGAGCTCGCCGGCTGAGCTCGCCCAGATGGCCGGCGAGCTCGAGCCCTCGCCCTCCGCCGGCGAGGGTCGCCCTCGCCCGCCCAGCCCAGTCGAGGGCGACCCTCGCCGGCGTCGGGCGAGGGCAGCCTCCGCCTGAGGCCGACGACCTCCACCGGCCCCGGCTATGGCCGGCGGAGGGAAGAGAAAAAGAAAAAGAAAAAAAAACAGAGATGCAATGTACTGTTCCGGCAACCGGAACAGTAACTGTGCTCGTCGGCCGGCGAACCCAGACCCTTACCTGAGACAAATTGAGTACTTCGGACCCCTATTTGAGACTGATTGGGTACTTCAGGTCCTTATTTGACACCATGTTCACTTTGGATTCTCTTTTGAGAAAAAGACCCCACTTGGGGTTCTTAATTGAAATTTTCCCTAATTTTGAAGAATGAATGGGTGACGAAGGAAAAGAAGTCGCCCCATATGCTGTCGGTTCTCTAGTTTGGATACTCGACAGAGGTAAAGATTTTCGGGGTTGGCCTTGTGTAGTTCACTCACTTTTAAAGCTGTCTGCCAACAAAACGCCCCTATACTTTCTGTCATGAAGGTCACATCTTTTCATCGCCGAAAGACAATACAAAGGCACAAGCCAACAATTAATATCATAAAAAACTTCAAATTAATATATTTATGATAAATTTATATTTGATACACATACGATAAATTTACCCTATAATAGTTTACGTTAAATTTTATTGTCAAAGTGATATTTGATGATACGTAGCAGTCAATGGGTGTACCGGTTTAGGGTTTTACCCTCCGTTTGTCACAAATGTACCAATTTGTGATTTTTCGTGATATTAATCTAATTTAACGAAAATTAACGGATGGTAAATTTATCATAAATGTACTAGTTTAGAGTGTTTTGGGTAAATTTGTCACAAATGTATCAGTTTGAGGTTTTTCGTGATCAAAATATTAGTTTTGGGTAAATTTGTCATAGATTTTTCGTGATGTTAACCCATGGAAAGAAAATAAATAATAAGGTTAATATCACAAAAAACTCCAAACCGGTACACATGGGATAAATTTATCCTAAATTAATTTTTTGATTACCAAAAATCCCACACTGGTATACATGTGAAAAATTTACCCTCCGTTAGTTTCCGTTAAATTTTACCGTCAAATTACTGAGTTGGATGACACATAACAGTTAATGGATGTATCAATTTGGGGTTTTACCCTCCATTTGTTAGGGGGAAAGACCTTCCAACGTGCCAAAAATGGGGGCAAAAATCTATTTGACTCTCCTAAGATCCGACCTTCCAACGACCCTAGACTTTTGGCTAGAGCCTCACCTAGCTCACTGACTCTGGCGAGGTCAAGCCTACCTCACCGGCTTAGGACAAGCTCATCCCTTGCTTGTGGCCGATTGCTAGCTAAGAAAGAAGCAAAAAGAAAAAGAAAGAAAAAAACAAGAAAATAAAAGAATAAAATCAATTAAAAAAATCAATTTTTTTAAAAATAATTTTATTAGAACGAATGTTTCATTAATTAAGGACCTGAGCCCGAGCATTGAAGACCCGAGCACGACCTTCGTGGACCCGGGCTTGAGTGTCAAGGACCAGAGCTCGAGCATCGGGGACCATCGGGACCTAAGCACGGCCTTTATACCCCCGAGCTTGAGTGCCGAGGCATCGGGCATAGGCACCAGGGCTTTGGGCCCGGTCTCGATGGACTCGGGCATGTACACTAGGGGCTGAGGCCCAATCTTGATGAACCCGAGCCCGAGCGCCAGAGACCTGATCTTGAACGGCGAGGACCCGGGAACCAATATTAGGGTTTCCGTGCCCAAACTTAGAGATTCGCGTCCAAGCGCCGATATCTAGTCATATTTTGGAAAATGTTTATTAATTTTTTAAAGAAAAAATTATTTTCCTAAATTTAAGCATATGTTTTCTATTGATTCAGAAACATTTTCCGTTAACTCATTATTCTAAACGAACTAAATACCGAACAATGGAAAAAAAAATTCTCGAAAAATATTTTTCACCAAATAAATATAGCCTTAGTCAATGAACCCTGACGAAAAATAGAACCTACATCTTAAAAAGTTGACATAAGCAAAGCTCAAACCAATGATTTTTTTGTTATAGCTAATTTCGACAAAATGAGGTTTCTATTATTGGAGGGAGTGGTGGGTGACCGTGACGTGCATTGCGTGATTCAGTCACGTCAATATAATAGGGACACGAAGCGGATAAGAAAGAGAACAGAATCAGATTGTGTCTCATCTATGTATGCTAATGAGGTGGTATATATTATAATCATACTGAATTTTGTGGGGCCGTTATCAATTAGTATAAAATCTTCAATTATTAAATGAAATTATAGTTTAATATTTAAATTTCCTGATAAGTATAGATATCCTTGTTATGAAAAAATATATAATGAGGTTCTGAATTTACCGAATTGTTGGGACGATCTTTCCGATACCAAGTCCTTTAGCCGAGTGAAGAACAATTGAACTGCAAGGTGCGCCTGGTAACGGTATCGACCTATTCGTGTCATGGATATGGTACTCTCAACCCAAACTACACGGGATAATCATCCAAAAAGTCCTTAAATCTAATTTACAGCGATTAGTTCAGCTCTAAACTTTTCAATTTTGTCAATTTAGTCATTGACCTTTGACTATTTTTTATTGCAGTCCTTCTGAACAGTTTTATACGAATTCGGTGAACCTACGTTGTGACATGGCATTGCAATTTTTTTTAGACTTTATGAATCTTATATTTATTTTCTTTTATTTTCTTTCCTTTTTATGTTTTCTCTTTCTCTAATTTCCCCCCGTCGAGACCTCGGCGATGATCGGCAGAGGTCGCTGGCCACAGGCATAGATCGAGACACTATTGCTAGCCATCGCCGAGGCCCCAGTGGCCATTGGAGAGAAATAGAAAAAAAAGAAAAAAAAGAAAATAAAATAAAAGATTCATTCATTAAAATTTATAACCGAATTGGCCGCTGTATAATAGGTACTACACGTGAAAAGTGTGTAGCGAAAGGATCGCCTTACGTCAAAAAATTTGGAGTACCTTGTAGCATAATTAATGTATCCGCATGGGAGATACCTTATAAATTGTGTATTTTTAAACAATTATACCTATCCGATTGGGATTTTTTTATACTGAATAGTACCCACTTCTTAGATTGGGATTTTTTCATCCCGATTATATCCGAACCTATCTGATTTTCATATTGACTCAAACACTGAATAGAATAGCTCTAATCTCATCCGAAATTATATCGGTCCACCAAACGTAACCTAAGCCTAATATCCTTTCTAAATGAATCCAATTGCACTCAAACACTTACATCCAATCACGTGCATCTTAACTAATCCTCCCTCACGACGAGCCCACCCGATTAGGACAATCCCCTAACTCCAGAGGGAAATAAACATTTGCACACAAATTTCAACTCGAATCCCAATTTGTTGTTCTCCACCCAACAACCATCATGGCAAACCGCCACAAGACCGCGAACCCATGTCAATAGGGACTTGCACCACAGCATTTACCTTCACCATCTTGATCTCTTCCACCAGACTATGTTTAGGATATATTCAAAAGACATTGAGGATATTTTTCATATTTCCTGTGGTTGTACATATAATTGGGAGACTCTATATTCCAGATTGTATTGTACTTAATTTGATTACTTAGATAGTCATCTAGTAAAATCTGTATATATGTTCGTGTACTCTTCATCAGGAATGTATCAAATACATAAATTCCAAATTTCTCTCTTACGCGTATTATTTCTTATCTAAGTCAATCCTTGCTCAATAAATATGGTTATATACGAGGTTTTCCTAGAGATACTCGCCAAACACGGTACATATTGGGGGGCCATCAAGAAGTGAACATGGCCCAGGCCTCCTGAGGAACTTGTCGGCCTAGCTCGACAGTTTGAACCTGTTTTTCTTGGCTCGATGTGCAAGCACAGGCTCCACGAAATTTTTTTTTTGGCCCTGACCGTACCGTCTAGATTTACAATCCAGCCTGCATTGAGCTTAGCCAAGTTTTTATATTCACAATTTTCCTTTCGTTTTAGAAGTTCTTCTTAAGAAATGAAATTTCATAATCTAAACGTGCACATCAATATTTATATCGAGAATTATCAAATGACACATGTGATTTTACTTAAAATCCTTCATTTTATTTCGAACTGAGCCTGTTTTTCAACCTCAAAACCAACTATTTCGACCTCTCTAGAGACCATTTTGATTGTACTTACTTGCTAATTCCAATGCTTCAGCTAATCTAGGGTTTATTCATGACTTTTGTATGGTTTTCATAGAATAGGTGCATTCTAAACTTTCAAACAAATAAAATGTAGAATTTTTTTTTTCCAAATTTGTTGACTCGGCTCCCTTTTTGGGCCAACTTTGATAGCACTAGCTACTCGGCGCAATACCTCGTCATGTCTTTGGAAAATCACTAAGAGAGAGTCTAAGTCCACACCCAAAAACTCGAGTCAATTAACACACCTAATTAGATTTTATTGCACTTAAAAACTTGTGCTATTGAGTAATGAACCAACTGGACATGTAAAAACAATTGTTTTACGCCTCTGTTTCATTAGCAAGAGACGGAGTGACAAGTTCAAAGTCCTGTTGTGCTGTCTGTTTCAACTATCCAAACCCCATATGCTATATCCTACCAGGTTTCCATTCGCTTCATTATGATGAGACGACGCCATATCTTCTTTACTGGTACCAGCATATAATGTGCTCAAGATTCAAGAGTAAATACAAGCTGTTCAGTTAATGTTGGACATATGATACTCAGCAATCCCAATTAAAGCCGAGCCGAACCGAAAACAAAATGCTGGACAGATGATTGTACAATGTCACAATAACAGTAAGATGTACCCAGGCAATCATCAACTTATCTGAACTTCAAGCTTTTCCAGAATCAGGAATCGTTGGGAAAAAATCAGCTTCAGTATCGGAATCAGGGCTTCCTTTCGTCTTGTAGTCCTGATGTCGGTGGGTGTTTAGTGAAGGGCTAAGTAATGAGTGGAGTTCATGAAATGTCACAAGCACTGCATTACAGAATGCAGACCATTGCTTTTGTATGGCCACTTCCCACGAGAAGTCCAGCTCTAGGGGATCTGCGTTGTTGAACGGCCCATCAAATTCATCTCCGGCAGATCATGAAAAGGGGTCGCACCGGTTGCTCATAGTAAATAGAGTGAGCCTCGAAAATCATCTTGACTGGTGGGCCCCTACGCAGTTATCCAACAGAGACTATTGATGAAGAGATCATGTCATCCTCTCTTTCACTAGCACAGTCAGAAGAACTGCGGGATTCAGGGAAACTATCCTGAAGCTTATGTTTTAGAAATCTTCGACCCTAGTCCTTTTGAAGACCCCTCTCTTCCACCAAACCCCTCACTTTCTCAACGTCACTCCATCTTCCCATTTCAGTGTACAAATCAGAAAGTGTCGGAAACGTATTCCTAGAAATACGGAAAGACGGAAACAAATTCCTAAAAGACGAAAAACTCGAACTATCGAGTAACATCAAAACATTTGCGGAAACGTGCCCAAGAGAACCTGAATCACCAATCGTCTAAAGTACATCACCAAGAATGGCGTACCTTGTTTTCCACGGATTAAATGCTCCAATTGCAAATTTGAGAGTTCTTGGCGGATTCTACTGCAAGGCGGAACTTCGTATGCGCCTTGGGAGTTTTTTTTTTTAGAATGAACGTTACCTGTTATCCCGACCCGTTGACCAAAAAAAAACTCCCAATGCGCATACGAAATTTCGCCTCGTAGTAGAATCCGCCAAGAACTCTCGAATTTGCAATTGGAGCATTTAATCCGTGGAAAACGAAGTACGTCCTTCTTGATGATGTAGTTTAAACGATCGGTGATTCAAGTTCTCTTGGGCACGTTTCCGCAAATGTTTTGATGTTACTCGATAGTTCGAGTTTTTCGTCTTTTAGGAATTTGTTTTCGTCTCTCCGTATTTCTACGAATACATTTCCGACATTGGTATCAGAGCATGTGTTCTTGTTTCCTAATCGTTTAACATGTTTATAAAACGGATTGTTGGCCGGAATTTGTGAAACGGTGCCGACAAACGATCAGGTACAAAAAACGACACTCGGCCGTACTGTTCAAGGTTGTTTCTCAATTTTTGTGCATCGAAATTTATTTTTAAAAGTGTAGGGTCGTAATGCTCGTCCAGACGAGAAAAACGACGGGTGGCACACCGCTAGGGGAGGCCGAACGTGCCTCCACGCGCTGCCGCAAGCGGTGGCTTCCCCGGCACGCGCCATGCAAGCACGTGCGGACGTGGCTGATGTCACACTGACGTCAGCCACACTGGTTATTCTCCCGGGCTGAAAGGCTTGGCTCGACCAAGAAGGCCTGAACCAACCCGGTTGGTCCGATCCGACCCGTTTTTCGGACCTGTTGTCCCAACCCGTTGACCATTTGACTCGATCCGTTGACCGGTCATTCGTTGACCGTTGACCAAGAGTTTACCAAAAAAAAAACTCCCAAGGCTCATACGAAGTTCCGCCCCGCATTAGAATCCGCCAAGAACTCTTGAATTTGCAATTGGAGCATTTAATCCGTGGAAAACAAGGTACGTCCTTCTTGGTGATGTACTTTAGACGATCGGTGATTCAAGTTCTTTTGGGCACTTCGTCGGAATTTAGTGTTTGTATTAGCGTTGGTTAAACTTGATTTTAGTTTGAACTTCCATAATAGTGGTGTTGATTTGTATTTGGATACGAATTACTATGGTTGTGGATACTTTCTGGATAGTTTTATTGTATTAGATGTTAACTGTGGTGATGTTAACGTTTGTTATTCCTTATTTACATCTTCCAACTCCTATGATAATGATATGAATGTGTGGCATGCTAGACTTGGTCATATTAGCCAAGAACAAATAATAGATTGGCCAAAGAAGGCTTATTAGGCAATATTAAAAAAGTCGATTTGCCTATTTGCAAGCATTGCCTGATGAGGAAAACAACAAGGAAACCATTCGGAAAAGGCACAAGAGCTGAGTTTCCTTTACAACTAATCCATTCTGACATCTGTGGTCCAATGAATGTAAGAGCAAGGCATGGGGTTGTATATTTCATCACACTCATAGATGATTGTACTCGATTTGGTTATGTCTATTTGATTTTTCATAAATCTGAGGCATTGAGTTGCTTCAAGAAATTTATAAACTTGGTAGAAAATCAATTAGATAAGAAAATAAAAGCGTTAAGATCCGATCGAGGTCGAGAATATTTATCTGATGAGTTCATAAATTTATGTGATGAAAAAGAAATAGAAGAACAGTTGTCTATTCCATATACTCCTCAACAAAATGGTGTTGCCGAGAGGAGAAACAGAACCCTATTGAAAATGGTTAGGTCCATGATGGCACAAGCTAACTTACCAATTACTTTTTGGGGTGATGTTTTATTAACTGCTGCCTATGTACTTAACCGTGTGCTTTCTAAATCAGTTACTTCTACTTCGTATGAGTTATGGACAGGTAGAAAACCCGATTTAAGCTTTCTTAAACATTGAGGTTGTGCTGCTTATACTCACGAGCCCTCTCACAAGTATGGAAAACTGGGCCCCAGAGGCACGAAGAGTATTTGCATAAGATACTCAGAGCACTCGAAAGGGTATGTGTTTATAGGTGAGCAAGAAAGTGGGAGTATAACTAAATTTGAATCACGAGATGTCACATTCTTAGAGAATTAATTTCCTAAGAAAGGCGAAATAGGTGAGGATTACTCACTATTTGAAACCTTGCATCCTGATAATGAACTTAATGGAATTCGTCCAAGTGGGAGCAATGTAAGAAGTGAGGAATTAAATTCGCCTCAATCTCAATTGCAACCGTTTGATGAGACGATACCGTCATTATCTAATCTAAGTGGGAGCGTAATGGAGAATGATATATAAAGTGTACAATCTCCTGGACGGCGAACAAGTCGCAAAAATATTCCCCAACGACGTTTTGACATAGAAGGGAAAACTTTCGTGGTCGCTCTACAAGATGAAGATGAGCCAAGGAATGTAAATAAGGCTCTAAATTGCCCTGACAAGGAAAATTGGATGATTGCAATGGAAAAAGAAATGGAATCAATGAAGTCAAATCATGTTTGAGAACTGGTTAATCTTCTAAAAGGACGCAAAGCTATTGGGAACAAATGGGTTCACAAAATAAAGCGTAAAGCTGATGGCTCAATAGAAAGATATAAGACTCGCCTCATGGCGAAATGGTATAATCAACAGGACTGAATTGATTATGAAGAAACTTTTTCTCCTATAGTGAGATTTACCTCAATTCGCCTTATTTTGGCAATAGTGGCAACTATGGATCTTGAATTGCATCAAATGGATGTAAAGACTATTTTTTTAAATGGAGAATTAGAAGAAGAAATTTACAAGAAGCAACCCGTTCACTTCATTGTGGATAGCTAAGAACAAAAAGTTTGTCGACTTTTAAGATCGATATATGGCCTTAAGCAGTTTTCGAGACAATAGTATATACGTTTTCATAATGCCACAGTGGCATATGATTTTACAATGATTGATGAAGATCATTGCGTATATATCAAAAGATCCAAAGATCAATTTGTGATCTTATCATTATATATTGATGACATACTGATTGCCGGAAGCAATATGGAGTTGGTTAATACTGTAAAGAATTAGTTATCGTCCAACTTTAAGATGAAAGATATGGGTGAGGTTGCATATACTCTTAGAGTTAAGATTTCAAGAGATCGTTCTAAGAGATTATTGTCTTTTTCGCAAGAGACTTATATAAATAAAATTCTTGAACGATTTTTTATGCATTACTGTAAACCTATGGATACACCTATTGCAAAAGATGAAGGATTGAGTAGTAGATTGTATCTTAAGACTCTACAAGAGAAGGAACAAATGAAACATATTCCTTATACTAGTGCTGTTAGAACGTTAATGTACGCTATAATGTGTACAAAACCCGACATATGTTTTTCAGTTGGAATTGTAACTGGATACCAATCCAATCCAGGTCAAGCACATAGGAAAGCCATTAAAAGAATCATAAGGTATCTAAAAGGTACTGCTGATTACTCTCTAAGTTATTAAGGAAATGATCTGTGACTTGAAGGCTACTCAGATGCTGACTGGGGAGGAGATTTGGATGAAAGGAAATCTACCTCTGGATTTGTTTACTTACTGAATAATGGCGCCATATCTTGGAGTAATAAGAAATAAAATTGTATAGCCTTATCCACCATGGAAGCCGAGTTAATGGCATTGTCAACAGCAATACAAGAGGGAGTTTGGCTTAAGAGATTTTTGGATCATTTAAGTATTACCGAGAATGCTGCAAGCTCATTATTGGTTAATTGTGATAGCCAAACAGCGATTGCTTACACCAAGGATCCAAAATATCATTGCAAGACCAAACATATAGATACCAAGTACAACTTTGTTAAAAATATGGTAGCACGAAAGGATGTGAACTTGCAGTACATATCTACGCATAGAATGATAGCAGATCCTATGACGAAACCAATTCCTAGAGATGTTTTCTATGGTCATGTAAAATCTCTAGGACTGCGTAGAGAGTGTTGTACTAAATATTATATTTTCCCTTAATGTTCACGCTTAATGAAGTTGTTCTGTCATTATTAATGTCTATGAGTTTATTTGATATTTATGCATCTTAATACTTAGTGCACTATGTTGAGAAAGTATGTCGGACAGATGAGATTAGCCCACTCACACGGGTAATCATCTCTATTTACTGTGTGATAAATAGAGATGAGACAATTTTAAGCTTATTATCTAGGTGATAATTGAGAGCTCAAGCTTAAAATACAGATGTCGCCTTAACTAAGTATTAAGATGAGGACATAACATTTACTATGTCTGAAAGTAAAACAGCCCACTTATTTTTTACTTTATCTGTCTTTGATGCCAAATGTGAGTTCTGATGATTCTTTGGAAGAGTTGATACGTGAACTCAAGTTTAGACATTGAGTATGTCTGAATTATCATCTGTACAGTATTAAGTGTAAAGACATGCACTCCATGAGGAAGGAGAGAATACCGTAATACGTATTTCATATTACGTATGCATGAGATGACCAATAAGAGTTGACAAAAGTTTTGATCTCAACTTTTAAGTCATGTGAGATTCTTGAGGAAAAGAATTCCTCATTTAGTGCCCTCATGACTCTGACTTAGTCTCAAAGTTTCTATCCAGTGTTTGCTATCTTAGGGTATTGCCAATGGTCATGAATGATTCGATCTAATGGGGCATTTCTAGAAAAGCGAGCTGGACTGAAATGGAGAGGTTTAAGGAAGGAGAAAGATCAATTTGGGGCAAAAGGACACTATAAGTGCCATAACTTGTGTACGGAGATCACTTTGGTGCCATAACTTTTTTTCGGATCACTTTGGTGCCAAGTCGGAGGAAAAACGATCACGTAAGTGTCATAAGTTTTTTTTGGATCACTTCAGTGCTAAAATTTTTGAAAAACGATCACTTAAGTGCTAAAATTTTTTAAAAACGATCATTTAAGTGCTAAAATTTTGAAAAACGATCACTTAAGTGCCAATCTCCGGCGAGCCACGTCAGCTTCAGAAATTAATAAAAAAAATGCCACATCGGATTTCCGGCGAAAAATTGTGTACGGCATCAGAGTTGGCACTTAAGTGATCGTTTTTCAAAAATTTTAGCACTTAAGTGATCGTTTTTCAAAAATTTTAGCACTAAAGTGATCCAAAAAAAACTTATAGCACCAAAGTGAGCGCCGTACACAAGTTATGGCACTTGTAGTGTTCTTTTGCCATCAATTTGGTTATGATGTCACATTCTATTTTTGTATTCACAGGTCGACCAATTATGATTTTGAGTAAATCATAATTGTGAATACAATATACGTGATACTAAAAGAGATCAAGAGAGATATAAATATGACTGATTAATCTAGGGTACTGCATACTATATCTACTCGAAAACGTTATGCCCAATTTGAGCTGCTATGTATTCCTAACAGATGCATGGCAACGAGCTCTTGAAGTATGCTGGTCGCACAGATTGTTTGTTAGTGTGAATATTGCAGAGAAGAGAGAGTTATGTTTAGCCCATCATGTGCGAATGGGAGATGATAGGTTTTGTGAATATTGGGCCGCCCATGTTGGGCTAACCCAGCCCATTAATCTTGAAAGGGTCCATGAGAGAGAAATAACCGCCGAGGCAGTTATTTGCGGGAAACTGCAAAATGAACAAAAGAGTGAGGCAGAAAGGTTACGTACGTTCTGTCAGTCAATTTTTTACATTCACACTCACAAGAAGAAACTTCTCTCACTCAAAAAAAAAAGGAAAAAGGGCTTTCACTTGACGATCGAAGAATCGTACTCTCTCGATGTTGCAATTGGAGCATTTAATCCGTGGAAAACAAGGTATATCCTTCTTGGTGATGTACTTTAGACGATCGGTGATTCAAGTTCTCTTGGACACGTTTCCGCAAATGTTTTGATGTTACTCGATAGTTCGAGTTTTCGTCTTTTAGGAATTTGTTTCCGTCTTTCTGTATTTTTAAGAAACTCTCGAACTATCGAGTAACATCAAAACATTTGCGGAAACATGCCCAAGAGAACTTGAATCACTGCTCGTCTAAAGTACATCACCAAGAACGACGTACCTTGTTTTCCACGGATTAAATACTCCAATTGCAAATTCAAGCATTCTTAGCAGATTCTATTGCGGGGCGGAACTTCGTATGCGCCTTGGCAGTTTTTTTTTTTTTAGAACAAAAGTTCTTCAGAGAAGACAATAGATAATTTATCACGTATCTACACACAACCTCCTTAGAGATAACTTCTCAATTTTTATTCCACAATATCTCTCAGTACTATTCAAACTGCCCTTGGCAGTTACTACTTTATCCGCAACTGCCTTATCCGCAAGTAACCGCTCAATAGATGATGGGCCGGCATGATAGATCATGGACCGGACTTGCCCAACATGGGCGGCCCACATAAAATCCATCATCTCCCACTCACACATGGTGAGCTAAACATAACTCTTTCTTCTCTGCAATGTTCATACTAGCAAATAATCCGTGCGACCAGCATATTTCAAGGGCTCGTTGCCATGCATATGTTAGGAATACATAGCATCTCAAATTGGGCATAACGTTTTCGAGTAGATATAGTATGCAATACCCTAGATCAATCGGTCATATTTATATTTCTCTTGATCTCTTTTAGTATCTCGTATATTATATTTACAACTATGATTTACTCAAAATCATAATTGGTTGACCTGTGAATACAAAAATAGAATGTGACATCATAAATAAATTGATCTTCCTCCTTCCTTAAACCTCTCCATTTCAGTCCAGCTCGCTTTTCTAGAAATGCCCCATTAGATCGAATCATTCATGATCATTGGCAACACCCTAAGACAGCGAACACTAGATAGAAATTTTGAGAATAAGTTAGAGTCGTGAGAGCACTAAATGAGAATTTTTTTTTCTCAAGAGTCTCACACAGCTTAAAAGTTGAGATTAAAACTTTTTTCAACTCTTATTGGTCATCATATGCATACGTAGTATGAAATACATATTACGGTATTCTCTCCTTTCCTATGGAGTGTATATCTTTACACCTAATACCGTACAGATGATAGTTCAGATATACTCAATGTCTAATACTCAATGTCTAAACTTGAGTTCACGTATCAATTCTTCCAAAGGATCCATTAGAACTCACATCTGGCATCAAAGATAAATAAAGTAAAAAATGTGGGCTATTTTATTTTCGGACATAGTAAATGTTATGTCCTCATCTTAACACATAGTTAAGGCGACATTTGTATTTTAAGCTTGAGTTATCAATTATCACCTAGATAATAAGCTTAAAATTGTTTCATATCTATTTATCACACAATAAATAGAGGCGATTACCCGTGTGAGTAGGCTAATCTCATCTGTCCGACATACTTTCTCAACATAATGCACCAATCATTAAGATGCATAAATATCAAATAAACTCATAGGCATTAATAATGATATAATAACTTCATTTAAATATGAACATTCAGGGAATTTACAATATTCAGTACATCAGCGTCTACGCAGTCCTAGAGATTTTACATGACCATAGAAAATATCTCTCGGAATTGGCTTCGTCATTGGATATGCTATCATTCTATGCGTAGATATGTACTGCAAGTTCACATCCTTTCGTGCTACTATATCTTTAACAAAGTTGTACTTGATATCTATATGTTTGGTTTTGCAATAATATTTTGGATCATTGGTGTAAGCTATCGCTACTTGGCTATCACAATTAATCAATAATGAGCTTGCAGCATGCTCAGCAACATCTAAATAATCTAAAAATCTCTTAAGCCAAACTTCCTCTTACACTGCTGCTGACAATGCCACAAACTCGGCTTCTATGGTGGATAAGGTTATACAAGTTTGTTTCTTACTACTCCAAGATATGGCGTCATTATTCAGTAAGTAAACAAATCCAAAGATAGATTTTCTTTCATCCAAATCTCCTCCCCAGTTAGAATTTGAGTAGCCTTCAAGTCGCAGATCCTTTCCTTGATAACTCAAAGAGTAATTAGCAGTACCCTTTAAATACCTCATGATTCTGTTAACGACTTTCTAATGTCCTTGACCTGGATTGAACTGGTATCTACCTACCATTCAAACTGAAAAACAAGTGCCGGGTCTTGTACACATCATAGCGTATATTAAACTTCCAACAGCACTAGCATAAGGAATACGTTTCATTTGTTCCTTGTGGAGTCTTATGACACAATCTACGGCTTAATCCTTCACCTTTTGCAGTAGGAGTATCCATGGGTTTACAGTCATGCATACAAAATCGTTCAAGAACTTTATTTATATAAGTCTCTTGCGAAAGAGACAATAATCTCTTAGAACAATCTCTTGAAATCTTAACTCCAAGAATATATGCAGCCTCACCCATATCTTTCATCTCAAAGTTGGACGATAACTAACTCTTTACAGTATTAACCAACTTCATATTGTTTCCGGCAATCAGTATGTCATCAATATATAATAATAAGATCACAAATTGATCTTTGGATCTTTTGATATATACGCAATCATCTTCATCAATCATTGTAAAATCATACGCCACTATGGCATTATGAAAACGTATATACCATTGTCTCGAAGACTGCTTAAGACCATATATCGATCTTAGAAGTATGCATACTTTTTGTTCTTGGCCTTTAACAATGAAGGCAATGGGATGCTTCATGTAAATTTCTTCTTTTAATTCTCAATTTAGAAAAATAGTCTTTACATCCATTTCATGTAATTCAATGTCCATACTTGCCACTTTTGCCAGAATAAGGCGAATTGAGGTAAATCTCACTACATGAGAAAAAGTTTCTTCATAATCAATTCCTTCCTGTTGATTATATCATTTCGCCACGAGGCGAACCTTATATCTTTCTATTGAGCCATCAGCTTTACGCTTTATTTTGAGAACTCATTTGTTCCCAATAGCTTTGCATCCTTTTGGAAGATCAACCAATTCCTAAACATGGTTTGACTTCATTGACTCTATTTCTTCTTCCATTGCAATCATTCATTTTTCCTTGTCAGGACAATTTAGAGTCTCATTTACATTCCTTGGCTCATCTTCATCTTGTGGAGCGACCATGAAAGTTTCCCCTTCTATGTCAAAACGTCGTCGGGGAATACTTTTGCGACTTGTTCACCGTACAAGAGATTGTACACTTTATACATCATTCCCCATTACGCTCCCACTTAGATTAGATAATAACATTATCGTCTCATCAAACAATTGTAATTGAGATTGAGTCGAATTTAATTCCTCACTTCTCACATTGTTCCCACTTGGACGAACTTCATCAATTTCATTATCAGGATCCAAGGTTTCAAATAGTGAGTAGTCCTTACCTATTTCGTCTTTCTTAGGAAACTCATTCTCTAAGAATGTGACATCTCGTTATTCAAATTCAGTTATACTCCCACTTTCTTGCTCATCTATAAACACATACCCTTTCGAGTACTCTGAGTATCTTATAAAAATATTCTTCTTGCTTCTGGGACCCAGTTTCTCATATTTGTGAGAGGGCTCGTGAATATAAGCAGCACAACCCCAAGGTTTAAGAAAGCTTAAATCGGGTTTTCTATCTATCCATAACTCATACGGAGTGGAAGTAACTGATTTAGAATGCACACGGTTAAGTACATAGGCAATAGTTAACAAAACATCACCCCAAAAAGTGATTGGTAAGTTAGCTTGTGCCATCATGGACCTAACCATTTCCAATAGGGTTCTATTTCTTCTCTCGGCAGCACCATTTTGTTAAGAAGTATATAGAATAGATAACTATCTTTATATTCCTTTTTCATCACATAAATTTCTAAACTCATCAGATAAATATTTTCGACCTCGATCGGATCTTAATGCTTTTATTTTCTTATCTAGTTGATTTTTTACCAAGTTTATAAATTTCTTGAAACAACTCAATGCCTCAAATTTATGAGAAATCAAATAGACATATCCAAATCGAGTACAATCATATATGAATGTGATGAAATATACAGCCCCATGCCATGCTCTTACATTCATTGGACCGCAGATGTCAGAATGGATTAGTTATAAAGGAAACTCAGCTCTTGTGCATCTTCCGAATGGTTTCCTTGTTGTTTTTCCCATCAGGCAATGCTCGCAAATAGGCAAATCGACTTTTTCAATATTACCTAATAAGCCCTCTTTGGCTTATCTATTCATTCGTTGTTGGCCAATATGACCAAGTCTAGCATGCCACACATTCACATCATTATCATAGGAGTTGGAAGATGTAAATGAGGAATAACAAATGTTAACATCACTACTGTTAACATTTAATACAATAAAACAATCCAGAAAGTATCCACAACCATAGTAACTCGTATCCAAATACAAGTCAAAACCACTATTATGAAAATTCAAATTAAAACCAAGTTTAACCAATACTAATACAGACACTAAATTCCGACGAATCTCCGGAGCATATAATATGTCATGTAGGAACAATGTGCGTCCACCATGCATCATTAACTGGTAGGTGTCAATCTCTTTAACTTCAGTTTTGGAGTTATTCCCTACATAGATCCATTTCGTTCCTGTCGGAACCCGTCGAAACTCCACGAAAGCATCTTTATCCTTTACTACATGGTATGTGACTCCTGAATCTACAGTCTACAAAAGAGTAGACTCAGTTAGAAATTCAGAACTTGACGCATAAGCAAAGTTCTCAAGAATGCAACATGTGTTTACCTTATTTGGCTCGCCACAATCGCGAGCGAAGTGGCTCTTCTTGTTACAGTTGTAGCACTTCACCCTTGACATCTTTTTAACGAAAGGACGCTTTCCTTTATCATGTTGGTTAAATTTCGGTTTCTTACCCGAAGAACTTACTCCCTCGCCTTTCCATTTCATGAATCTTTCAACGCACTTGCGCTTAGAGCTCGAAGCCTCATGTGAGCTAGAACCAGCATAATAGATGTCGGTTTCTGGTTTCGCCGTCAGGATGCGATCCTCTTCCAACTCAAGATGGTGCATGGCATCCTCAAAGGTCTTGATATTCTCATTATGGGTCATGTGCACCTTCATGTGCTCCCAGCTTTGAGACAAGGAATGGATCACTGCTTGCACTTGCTGCTCATCAGTCAGAATGTGTCCAGCATCCTTCAGCTCATTAATCATGTTCGACATGTTTCTCAAGTGTTATTTCATGGACTGACCATGAGGCTTCTTATACGAGTCAAACCTTATAATGAGCTGTCTCAGCTTGGTCACCGATATATGACCAAATCTTGCTGCTAATGCTTCCCGCATTTCTTTGGCATTCTCAAAACGCTTGAACTCTCGCATAATGTCATTTTCCATGCTACTCAGTAACGTGATGCGAGCAATCGAGTTCTTCTTCTTCCAAGCAGTAAACGCCTTTTTATCTCTCTTATGTTGTGCAGTGTTCTCATCCTCATGTTCTTCCATAACTTGGTTAAGAGCTTCTGTGCTTCTTGCTCTTCTAGCACATATTGGATTTTCATGTTTCATATTTCATAATTTTCGCTGTTCAATTTCTCTCATTTGTTCAGTTCAGCTACTATGTTCTTAGTTGCTGAAGTCATGGTATCTGAACATTTCAGACACATACGCACGAATTATTAATACCACTCATTTATACATCAATTTTACACAAACTGATTATATTGATCAGTAATTTCACATAGGTTTTAGATTCGAAAGTTTAATATGTTCCCAATCATCATCTAAAATCTTAATTTAAATTATCGTAATATAATCATTAAGATAAAATTACGTTCTTTAAAGTTACTAAAACTATTAGAACTCTCATTCAACCACATGATACTAATAAGACAGATATTATAATAGAATCGTACCATAAACTATTCATAACAAAAAAATATCCATCAACGTTCATTCACTAAATACTATTTTTCATAAGAAACGAATCTAGCATAGGAAAGAAATATCAACATTAACATGAACAGTAATGTCCACCTAGGATATCTAAGACCAACCTAAAGTGAACATATCCATAAATGATTACGAAAGTTGAAATAATTAATAACATTAGGTCGTAATCTCTTTGCAATGAACTAGGATGGAATCATAAAATTCCGTAGGAAGTTCTTTCGGACTGTTCCCCAATCAAGAAAAGACCCTTGCAGTTTCCTTAGGTTTGCGCCACGGCGCATTCATTATGCACCCATTCATCCCACGCGTTGATGTCCTCGTTGCCATGACCCTAATGTATCTTCTTAGGAAGGCTTCCGCAATCTTATCATATCTCAATGTTTTAGAGTTCTCGAAAACATTAAGCAACACCCTTTGCTCTTGTCTAGGAAGAGAGTCATAAAAATAATTAAATTTTATATCTTCTGTCATCAATCCTCCATGCCAAATAACTTCTTGTATCATTTTGTTGACTTTAACAACATGGGTCAACATATCAATATGGCCATTCCAAAAACAGCCAACTAACTCTCTTCTCTTCCTCTCTAAGTCTGCCCTTTGTTCAGCCGTCCTAGGGATAATAGAGGTTCGATACCTTCGTACCATCGTTCTTGCAACAAATGCAGAAAAAATCAAAGCATTACTTTTTAATCCATGATACAATATTGCAAGAAACACATTCTGCCCCCCTTCAGCACCCTTTTTTTTGTCGGTGGTCAATGCTGGTCAACGATCAACGGATGACCATGTCAGGTCAACGGGTCATACGGGTCTGCGGGTAGAGTCATCGGGTCAAAAAACTGAGTCGAATTGGACCAATCGAGTTAGGTCAGGACTGCCGAGTCGAGCCGAGCCAGGCCTTTCGGCCCATGGAGAATAACCGGCGTGGCTGACGTCAGCGTGATGTTAGCCATGTCCACACGCGCTTGCATGGCGCGTGCCGCGCACGTGCGTGCGGTAACCACTGCGCACGTGCCAGCGAAGCCGCCACTTGCAGTCGCGCGTAGAGGCACGTCCGACCTCCCCCGGTGGTGTGCCACCTATTGTTTTTCTCATCTCGATGAGCACTACGACCCTACGCTTTCAAAAATAAATTTTGATGCATGAAAATCGAGAAACGACCTCGAACAGTATGGCCAAGTGTTAGTTTTTCGTTCCCGAGCGTTCGTCCACGCCGTTTCACGAATTCCGGCCGACAATCCATTTTATAAACATGTTAAACGATCAGGAAACAAGAACACATACTCTGATACCAATGTCAGAAACGTATTCCTAGAAATACGGAAAGACGGAAACAAATTCCTAAAAGACGAAAAACACGAACTATCGAGTAACATCAAAACTTTGCGCAAACGTGCTCAAGAGAACTTGAATCATTGATCGTCTAAAGTACATCACCAAGAAGAACGTACCTTGTTTTTCACGAATTAAATGCTCCAATTGCAAATTCAAGAGTTCTTGGCGGATTCCACTGCGGGGCGGAACTTGCGGAACTTCGTATGCACCTTGGGAGTTATTTTTTTTTAGAACGAATGTTCTTTAAAGAAGACGATAGATACTTTATCACGTATCTACACACAACCTCCTTAGAGATAACTTCTCAATTTTTATTTCACAATAGAAAGCAAGACATAGTAAGCGCCATTTTCCGGCTCCAATTCAATGAGCTTCCTCGCTGCAAGTTTGCTCAAGTTTAACTTTCCATGAGCTGTAGAGCCTACTAAAATTACTCTACACATGGTTTTGGTTGGCTTAAAAGTCTTTCGCCTTATCAACTCAAAAGCATCTTCTTGACACCCACTACACATTAGGAGGTTAACCACACATTCATAATGCTTGATGCCAGTAGAAATTCCAAACTCTCCATTAATCAGCGCGCTGAAAATTTCTCTACCCTTATTTATCAATCCTGATTGACTACAAGCAGAAAGCATTGCAACCAAAGTTTCTTTGTCCGCCTTAACCCCTTCTTGTTGCATTTCACAAAACCAACTCACTGCCTCATCACCGTTTTTAGCGAGAGCTAGCCCTTTAATCACCATATTGCAAGTTGTCGTGACCTCACCTCGGCTAATAGATTATTAAGACTAAGCCTAAATTGGGCCCTCCCAAGCCCAATTTGGGCCCTCTCAAGCCCTACCAATTCGTGACTTAGGATTAAAGTTCTTAACGTGGAAATGTTTTCATGCTTGGAGTCGTCACTAATCTATTTGCGGTAGGTCGATTAGAAACCTAAATAAAACATAGGGAGATATGTTTTATTTTTACGAACCAGAGTTCTAAGCTCGGGGACTTGATTACGCTAGATCTAGTCTAATATCCTTTCGGTACATTTTCTTTTCAAGAAAAAATGTTTTGGCAGATAGTCTGGATCCATTTTATTACCTAGATACTAATATGTAGGGGTGACCATGCGGGTGCGCAATCCATCAATTTAACACCCAATAAGGAAAGCGATATATAAATTGCTAGATTAGGAGAATAGCGTACCTTAGAGCAACGAAAACATCTGCATTGTTAGTTAGAAAATCATATAAACAGACCTACTATGATTTCTAATTATCAAAGCAATCCACTCAATGTATTTCTTTTTGGGATTTCTCTTAAATAAACGAAACTAGCCTAAGTGCCATGACGTGCAAAGTATGACATGCAATTAATTAAACCTAACATGCAAACTATATGACATGCAATTAAATGACCTAACTCTAATGACGGGCAAATGATGTATTTTTTGGTATTTTTTAATTAAAATTCGAAATTAAAAATTACTCAAATTAACATGCAATCTATCCTAATTAACTCATTTTTTGGGGATTTTCATGAAAATTCGAAATCTTAAAATACCCTAAATAATCTATTAGGGTTAGAATAACACCTAATTTAAACTAGGAGATAAATTATCTTAAGTCCCAATTTAAACTAAATAATTATCCTATCTTCTAGATACATTTAGGATTCCTTAAACATGCAAAACTTCTAATTTAAATCATATCTAACATATTTTTGGATTTTCTTTTTAAAAGGAAAATAAATCACACGAAAGATAACAATCACGCATCAACCAATTTGCACAATCCACAAAATTATTCTTATCTTATTCGAATTAGGAGAGGGAATCAAACTAACGGTCATATCTATAGGGTTATAGATATCGACGGAAAGCCGATTTTTTAATTTGGAAAGCAGATAAAATCTATTATCGTATCCAAGTGGTTATGGATAAGATAACGATTTCTATATCGCCGCATATCGTACTTTAGGAATAAGGTCGGATAGTCGTCCAGATAGATTGCTAAATTAAGAAAAATTCCTAATTCGAGTATCTTAGGATATTGCGGATATCACAAACATTATCCTAAGATATCTAGCTAACCACCAAAGAATATCCACGAAATATTCAAACACCACAAACTTAAGAAATTAAATATTTCGGAAAATATTTGGATAATGATCTTACCTAATTTCGCGGATAACTTTCAAATTTGAACTCGGATTGAACTTGGGCTTGCAGATCACGGGACAGCTGACGACGGGTGACCGATGGTGGCACAGGGGCGGCTCGGCAAGGCTCCAAGCTAACGGACGAAGCGGCGACGGTGGAGTCCTTCACGGTCGTGGTTGGCACGGTGGAATGATGGCCTGCGGTGATACTGGCAGCTTTCGGGAAAAATCGGGGAAACTCGCCAAGTTGCAGTGGTGGTGATGAGCTCGCTTAATGCCGACCGGCATCTCCTGGATTTGTCGCGGGTGCGACATGGAGAAAGGCTCGGTTGCCTTTCTTGCTCGTGACTTTTGTGTTGAGTTCGTAACCCCCTTTTGTCTTTTCCTTCGTATTATGGCTGGGAAGAACTTCGCTTTAATGAACTTGACTGTGAGCGGATGTTTGACCAAATTGTCAGACTGCACTCACGAGGAAGACTACAAACAAACATCACCGCTTCATCACCATCTTCAGACGCTCACGATCTCTCCTTCTCTCTTACTATTCTTTGGCCGTGTACAATGTTGTGTATTTATGTGGCCTCCCCCGTGAATGGATCTTTCCATCCTCGGTTCCTTCTATCGTGTGCTGAACGTTGGTCAAGCGGTGGTCCGGCGCAGCAACGAGGGGACGGGCAATGGATCGGCAGCAGCAGCTGGAGCACTGGTCGGGATCGGATCAGCAGCGGCTCACGTCGGTGTCGGGTGGAAGCGGTGGTGTCAGGTCTAGGCACAGCAGCGGCAGCTCATGGACGTCACTAGATCGGCATGCTAGTGGACGTCGGGCAGCGGCGGCAGCGAGCACAGCGTAGGCATGGGCGATGCGGGCACGGCGGTGGTTGCGCACGTACGCGGCCAACTCTCTCCCTCTCCGTCAAATCTCACGTGTATTTCTCGCTCTCTCTAAAAATTATGATCTCCGAAATTATGAGAGTCCAGATTATGAGACATAACGACATATTTATATCGCATACCTAAGTTAATTGGCCGGGCTTTCTAATCCTTATGGGCTTTGGCTTAGGCTTTATCATCTAATTTTATTTTAATTCCAAATGGGTTGAATTGATTTGAGCTTTTCTTTAATTAAGCTCAAATTAAGACAACCAAGACCCATTACCCCATCCTCCGAATGAGCCGAATTTCACTCGACGCCCGAGCTCGGTTTACGCGATGAATTTTCAGCTTACTTGTCGCCATCGGTCCCATGCGGAATGCAATTAACATATATAAACCTAAGTTATATGCTATACAATTTTAATATTTTTATTTAGGGGTTAAATTTTAATCCTTAATTTTCTATGTAATTAATCACTAAATGATCGGTCGAAATTTAGGCGTTTACACAGGTCAAAACACTCTTCTCCTTTACGCTATGGAAAGCTTTCAATCCATCATCAACTCTCCTACATCTCATGTACATATTGACCAAAGCAGTCCCCAGAGTCGCATCCAATTCCCAACACCGTCTCCTCACAAAATCATGCACCCACATGCCCATTCCGAGCTCGCGACCGCTCGAACAAGCGGCCAACACATTCACCATCGTGACCCGATTCGGGTCTAACTCGGGCAACAACATCCGCTCGAACGCCATCAAGACGTCGCCGAACCTCCTAACCTTCCTGTACCTGGTGATGAGGACGGTCCACGACACGACGTCTCTGCGGGGCATTTCGTCGAACATCCGGCGGCAAAGCGCCATCTCCCCCACCTCCGGACGCGTAAAGATCGAGCAGCGAATTCCGGACGAAGATATCCTCGACATGGCCCGTTTTGACGACGTGGGTATGCACGCAGAGCCCCCGTCCGAACTCCCCAGAGTCGGCCAGGGGACTTGAGGAGGAAAGGGAAGGCGAAGCTATTGGGACGGATGGCGTCCTCGCGCATGCGGGCGTGCGTACACCCAGAAACGAACGCCAGGGGTGCGGGAGAGAGAGAATGCTCTGATGACGGTGTTGCGGACGAGGACGCGGGGTCGCGGGAGGGCGGGCGACGAAGGGCAGGGCCAGGCGCGAGAGGCCGAGGGAGGGAGGGAGTGGCAGGCATCGATGAAGCGCGACGCGAGGGCGGGCGGCGTCCGAGCCGAGGTCCAGGATGACGAGCCGGGCGTGGACTTGGCGGGCGTGGTTCGGGCCGGCGCAGCGAGCGGTCAGGGCGTGGAGGGTGTGGCCAATCGCGGTCTGAAGGTGGGCGCGCGGTGTCATGAACTCGGGTGAAATCTTTCGCGGCGGAAAGGTGGCGTCGACCGTCGAGAATCAAGATTCCGAAACGTCTCTTTCGCCATTGCTCAGCAAAAGTCGAAGCTTCAAAAAGAAGTAAAAAGAATGGAAGACGAACAAGAAGATGCGCATCCGGGGAATCGAACCCCGGTCAGTACCGTGGGAGGGTACTATGATACCACTACACCAGATGCGCGATTTGCTCATCATTTGCTCGTTTAAAATATATATCATTAATACTAACTGTGCCCAATACTCGTTAAAATCCGATCAGTTTTTTTTTTTTCGAAAATAAATATTTCGTTCATATCTCATACATAAGAGGTTCCAAACAAAACAAATCTCAAACGGTGAAGTAGAACAACAAAGCACAAATTGTGATGATAAGCACACTCTCTTCTCACAAGAACAGATCTATCTTGGTATCAAAACAAAACGGACTGTATCGATCATCGAATCTTGCGTCGTCTTAAGTGATGAGCACACACCGTAATCTTTTTCTCCTATTGCTATGGTTTGCCCAGTGGGCGGTGCATGCCTAGATTTATCGTCTTCAACACCATCGTTGTACGGAGATACAAAAAATAGATTGAACAAACTCATAAATCTAGATTTAGATCTAGAAAGGTTGAACAACCACATAAATGCCTCCAAGGAACTTCCAGACCTGAGAAGAGCCCCTAGATCTATATCGGGAAATTAGAACTTCCGAGAAAGTCATATAACCACCTCCAGTGCCGCATGAACTCGCCGTATTCCTCCTCGATCATGTCTAACTTCTTGGTCCGGAGGATCTTAAGAACGGGTTAATTCCTAACGATGGAAGCGGAAGACATGGCATTTTCGTAGGTTTCTAATGTCTAGTGAACGATCACGACCGCATGCACACTGCCACACGCATGGTGTACGTGTCCGAGGAGGAGAGAAAGGGGAAGAAAATGGAGGTTCAGGCGAGAGAGGTTGAAGGTGGGGGCGAGAGAGACAAAGTCCAGAGGGAGGCAGCGAAGGAATGAATGGGGGGGGTCATCGTTGAATATCAGCCTTTTAATTGAGTGGGTGAGAAAAACCATCATGAGTGCTTTCAAGCAAGAGGAAGATGATACGAAATCGATGTGATAAGACATTGGAAAAGAAATACATCACGGGCACGACATGACCATCGGCGGTTTTATTCTAAGGAGTTTCGCCATCCTCCGTCGATTCTTTCGTTGGATCGCCGACATGGACATCGGGATGCTTTGGGTGGACAAACGAACACGCCGCTCTTCGATTCGCTTGGTTTGGCGATCGGAGCTCCGGTGTGGTGTTGAATGTTCCGTGGGCTTTTTCGAAGTTTCTAGAGACGCATGAACTTTTTTCTAATTACAAATCTTAGTTAATGAGAAGGGAAAATGACACAAATGATCCATGAATTTTACTTTAATGTGTAATGTGATCCCTAAATTTTTAATTTATTCAATATAATCCCTAAACTTTAGCTCAATGTACAATGTCATCCCTGAACTTTTAAATTGTTCAATGCGATCCTTGAACTTTTAATACATATTCAATTTAGTCCATTTACTATATGAAAATATTCAATGTTATCATTGAACTTGAATTAATGGAACGAGAACATTGAACAATTTCATATAATTCAAAAACTAAAATGAACATCATCAAAAGTCTAAGTACTACATTAAATAAATTAAATGTTCATGAACCATATTGTATATTAAGGTAAAGTTCAGGAATCACTTTACATATTGAACTAAAATTCAGGGTTTTGTTATTCCTAACGAGAAAACCAACATGATTTTCCCTTTTGAATTTTTTTCCAAACCGATAGATTTTGACCTACGATGAGGGGTTTGAATGAAAGAGAGAAAGCCATACCCAGGATGTGCTCAAGTGGGAACGTTTGCTCTTAAGATTACACATGAACTAAGGAACATCTCCTAATTGATCAGTAGTGCACTTAGGGCTAAGATATGTTTGCTCATATTGCTTAAACTCTGGAGAAGAAAACGAAATTTAACTAATCCCATCCACCTATACCATAAGAGTCTCCAAATCTCTCTCTCTCTCTCTCTCAGGCACTTCACAATCACAAAACAGAACATGGTCATCACATTCGCAAATAATAGTATGGGGTCGTTCTTCAACTTTAGAAGGCAAAGCTACTTCCGAAACCATAACATTTACACAGTCATTATCATGTCATGCATCACCGTGTTTACCAAATACTCGTCCCTATTTTCCTCTCCTAAAGAGAGAGTGGGCCATTTTGGCTGGTGGAAGTTGTTGGTCTCTCCTGATGTGAACGTGGGTGTAGATGGCTAAAAGTGAACCTCATTGGACTCTCAGTACGTTTAGCTGCACAATATAAACCACTCCTTTCTTGGATCAACCATAGAGTTCCTTAGCTCGCATTGCTTGTACTAATCTTTGACATCTAATTCATTCGAGCTGTATGATTTCCGTGACGTAGCAAGGCGGCGTGCGCAGAAATTTCAGCTCGACGAGGCTCCGTGGCTATCTAAGGAGCCGGGTGTCCGCTGTCTTAATCGGAACTAGTTTGTTTTCCTACGCAAGAGAATGGGTGAAGCAAGGAAACTTCTCACTTATGTCTCAAAACCCTAATATCTCCATAAGGAAGAGAGATCATTTTCGATGAATATTTTGTACTTCTTCACAAGTTAAAAACTCTATCCTCTAAGACGGCATGTTTTCGGGGTATGGGTTCGCTAGTCAACATTGATCTTGGCAGAGACATGCAACTCAGCACCAACGTTGCGTCTATAAAACCTACTTTTCGTCCTCGTCCCATGAACCTCCCTGCGCATCATCTCCTTCGCTCAATACAAGGAAACTAATCCAACCTTTACACAGAACATGAAACCCTCGTGCTTCCGCGTCATCTTTCTTCTTCCTTTCCTCCTAAAACTTGGCTTGGTCGCCGGTAGCCGCGCGTTCTGTGGGCCGATCCCTGCTACCGATGCTGAGCTGATCCATGTCGCGATGAACTTGGAGTTCTTGGAGGCTGAGTTCTTCCTCTACGGCGCGCTCGGCAAAGGGCTCGACAGCATCGCACCGTACCTGGCTCTGGGTGGCCCACCCCCGACCGGAGGCAAGAGGGCCAATCTCGACCCTCTAGTCCAGCAGATCATCGAGGAGTTCGGCTACGAGGAAGTCGGCCATCTCAGGTCATTAGTCATCTAAAACTAGGATGCATATGCATGAATCTTTAGCTCTTTTTTCATTCAGTTTGGTATATCAGTTGAGTAGCCAATGAAAGAGTGAAGCTAAGCTACTGATTGTATCTTTGTGGTTGGGTATTTCAGGGCAATTTATACAACAGTAGGTGGAATTCAAAGGCCGCTAATAGACATAAGCGCGCACAATTTTGCAATGATAGTGGATGAAGCTCTTGGGCACAAATTGTGGCCTCCGTTTGACCCATACTTGGACACGGTCAACTATCTCTTGGCTTCATATCTCATCCCTTATGTGGGATTAACTGGTTATGTTGGTACCATCCCCAACCTTTCCAACTTCACCACCAAAGCCGTAAGTGCATAATTTCTCTCCATTTGACCTCGAAATGATCTTAATTTCAACTGTTTTGTAGTTTTGTTCCTAAAAAATTCAGAATGATTTGGCGTTGTTTCGTTCGATATTCTGAATTTCTTCGAAAAAGTAGCTCGTGCGCGATGCTTTCGCTTATATTTATAATACCGTGTTGCCATGTCACGTGTTTGATCTTGTCATAACTTACCGTCCTGGCTTTGATGTTGTTGTATACAATCAATCCCTTCAAGAGAGGTCGTCTGAGTTGCTTTGTGGTTGCAGCTCGTGGCGGGGCTCTTGGGCGTGGAAGCCGGTCAAGACGCGGTGATTCGGACGCTCCTCTACGAGCGGGCCCTCGAGAAGGTCGTGCCGTACGACATCACAGTGGCGGAGTTCACCAACTCGTTCTCCATCCTGAGGAACGAGCTCGGCATGTGCGGGATCAAGGACGAGGGCATCATCGTGCCCCCGGCGCTCGGGGCCGAGCAGAGGATCGAGACCAACGTGCTGTCCGCGAACAGGTCATCTCTGTCGTACCCGAGGACGCCACAGGAGGTCCTGAGGGTCGTGTATGGGACCGGGGACGAGCACATCCCCGGCGGGTTCTTCCCGGACGGCGCGAACGGAGAGATCGCCAGGAGATTCCTGGAGAAGAAGGCTTAGGGAACATCTGATGTATGGCTGTGGAGTGGACTGAATAAGTTTCAATAATCAGGATTTGTTTGCCGATTAATAGCTCATATGATATCAACCCAGATTGACGAGCCTTTCGCATTCATGTGGTCTACTGTATCATTGGAGTCCGCCTTTAATACCAAGAGAAAAGGATCTTGAAAGAAAAATATTCTTTTTGCTAGAGATTTCGAAAGACAATAGGTGCAATTTGAGTAAGTGAAATCTTAAAATGCCTGTCTATGGCAAAAATGCGATACTACGAGAGTTATTTCTGGTCGAACGTTCGCAATGTTGCATAGGTCCTAGTGTCACGGCCCGAAGAATTGGATCGTTCCTGAGGTTTTCTGGACGATGGACCGTGACCGACCCTTGGACAAGAAGGCGGGCCCCGAGTGTTCTAGTACTAGGGTTTTCTTGATGTATTCTAGAATACTCCTGGGGGCGATACGGTAATTGTACCCTCCCGTAATAAATGCGGTAGGTGGGGTAGTTGGGGGAGTACGATCTCGACCGTCGAGATCAGGGTAAGATCTACGGATACGGTCAGCCCGATACTTGTATATAATGGGGTCTCCTCCCCCTCATTTTATCATCTCTCATTCTCAAGAAGCAATAGAAAGTTCAGAGCTTCTCTCTCTAGAGTTTCTCTCTCTAAAGTTCTTGTGAGTGTGAGCGTGGGAAGGCTTACTTGGGAAGAAATTCCTAAGGCCGCACGGGTGTGGGAACGCTAGATCGATCGACCCGTGACAAGTGATATCGTAGCAACGATGGGTGAGGCGCGACCGAACCACGATCCGATGTATCGTCCCAAACCGAGAAGGGCGGAGGCGATGATCGTGGGAGGGCTCCCGAGAAGCAAGGCGCCAAGGCAAAGAAGGACCGTGCTAGCTCAAGTTCGAGGGATATGGTTGGTGACTTGGAGACCCGCATGGCGAAGGTGGAGATCGCCATGGCTGACGTCCAAGGAATGGTCGAGGACATGTCCGCACGTATCGAAGGAGGCGAGACCGGAACGGGGGAGCTTGAGGCCGAGGTGCTAGAGCTCAAGTCCGGGTTCGGAGAACTCCGAGGGGAGATGCTGGGCAACTTGACCGACACAACCAATGAACTTCAGCAACGGGACGATGCCTTGGAGGCCTTGGTGGAGGCTATGCGCGCGGAGATGACCGAACTTAAGGCGAAAGTCGCCGAAATGGAAGGAGCACGCGTGAACGGGTGATCACAGTGCAAGCCGATCCACGAGTGGACGCCCCAAAGCCAAAGGAGTTCAAAGGCTCACGGGTGGCCAAGGACGTGGACAACTTCCTATGGTACATGGAGCAAGACTTCCTAACAATGGGGATCACCGACAGGGCAATTCGGGTAAGTACCGCGGCTATGTACTTGTCTGATAATGCACTTTTATGGTGGCGTCGTAGGAGTGACGATCGGAGTGGTGAACCGATCACTACATGGGAATTGTTCGTCGAGGAATTCCGACGACAATACTATCCCGCTTATGCGGAGGAAGAGGCTCGAGACGAACTCCGTCGCCTTGAGCAAAAAGGAGGTGTCCGTGATTATGTCCGGAAGTTCTCGGAGTTGCTACTCCAAATTTCGTCCATGAATGATACGGAGGCCTACCACCAATTCATGGGTGGCTTGAAACCATAGGTTAAGCAAGAGTTAAAGCGGTGCAATGCGAAAGACCTTTCAACGGCCATGTCCGTGGCCGAGGCCCTGGTGGAATACAAATCGACTCCCGTAAGCAAGCCGGACACCCGACCGAGGGACAAGGGCGTTGGTGGGGGAGATCGTAACAAATTCCACCGCCCAGGTGGAAGCAAACTACCAATGGCCCCTCCAAGGGCGAGGCCAGAGTCAAGCGGAGGAGAACACAAGAAGGGACGTATCTTCAAGTGTTTCTTGTGCGATGGTGCGCACATGGCTCGAGATTGCCCAACTCGAGGCAAGCTAGCGGCGCTTGTCAAGGCACACGATGAGGAACGAGAGGGGACGCGACTCGGTTCGTTGCGAATTCTAAGTTCCATAAAGTCCAAGAAGGCAAATAAGCCTAAGGGCTTGATGTTCGCGGACGTGACGATCGGAGGAACCACGATGAGTGCACTCGTCGATACGGGGGCATCCGACCTATTTATCTCGGAAGAAGCCGCGAAGAAACTCAATCTTCGGGTTGAGAAAGGGGCCGGTTGGCTTAAGACGGTGAACTCCAAGGAAATTCCTACCAACGGGTTGGCTAAGGATGTGGAGTTCCAACTCGGACAATGGAAAAGCAAAGAGACGATCGAGGTAATTCCACTTGACGATTATGACTTTGTCATTGGCTTGGGATTCCTTGATAGAATAGATGCTCTTATTGTCCCATTTGCCGATTGTATTTGTATCTTGGACGCACGTTGTCAATGTGTGATCCCGGTCAACCGAGAGTCGGGTCGTGACCAAAAGATAATATCGGCAATGCAAGTTACTAAGGGAGCAAGAAAAGGGGAAGCTACTTTCTTGGCAACTTTTAAGGTTGAGGATCCGAAGGGTGAAGGGAGTGATGTCCCGACGGAAATAACCCGAGTCCTCGACGCTTTCAAGGACGTGATGCCCCCCGAGCTCCCGAAGAAGCTTCCGCCTCAAAGGGAGGTGGACCATAAAATCGAGCTCGTGCCCGACGCTCGACCACCCGCCATGGCACCCTACCGCATGGCGCCTCCCGAGTTGGAGGAATTAAGAAGACAACTCAAGGAGTTGCTCGATGCAGGGTACATCCGACCATCGAAGGCTCCGTTTGGTGCCCCGGTTCTATTTCAAAAGAAGCACGATGGATCACTCCGGATGTGCATCGACTATCGGGCATTAAACAAGCTGACGATCAAGAACAAGTACCCGATCCCTCTCATTGCCGACTTGTTTGATCAACTTGGAGGAGCACGATGGTTCACCAAGCTTGATCTTCGATCAGGATATTATCAAGTGCGGATTGCAAAAGGGGACGAGCCAAAGACCGCTTGTGTAACGCGGTATGGGTCATACGAGTTCCTCGTCATGCCATTCGGCTTGACAAATGCTCCGGCCACATTTTGCACACTCATGAACAAGGTACTCCACCCGTTCCTCGATCAATTTGTAGTGGTTTATCTTGATGATATCGTGGTGTATAGCCGGACGCTCAAGGAACACATCGAGCATCTCAAACGAGTCTTCCGAGTTCTACGGGAGAATGACTTATATGTCAAACGGGAGAAATGTGCCTTTGCACAACGAGAAGTTCCATTCCTGGGACACATCGTCGGGGGTGGACGTGTGCGGATGGACGTGGCCAAGATTAAGGCCATGGTAGAATGGGAGCCGCCGACCAAGGTGACGGATCTAAGGTCATTCCTTGGCCTTACCAACTATTATCGACGGTTCATCCGAGGATATTCGAGCATCACCGTGCCACTCACGGATATGTTGAAGAAGGAGAAACCGTGGGAGTGGACGGCCCGATGCCAAAGGGCGTTTGATCGGTTGAAGCAAACCATGACCGAGGAACCGGTGCTCGTGCTACCCGATCACGCCAAACCTTACGAGGTAGAGACCGATGCTTCCGATTTTGCTATTGGTGGTGTTCTTATGCAGGATGGACACCCGGTAGCATTCGAGTCGAGAAAGTTGAACGATACCGAACGACGATACACGGTCCAAGAGAAGGAGATGACCGCGGTGGTGCACTGCCTTCGTACATGGAGGCATTATCTCTTGGGATCCCGGTTCGTCGTAAGGACGGACAACGTGGCCACAAGCTACTTCCAAACCCAAAAGAAGTTAAGCCCGAAGCAAGCTCGTTGGCAAGATTTCCTGGCGGAGTTCGATTATGTGCTCGAGTACAAGCCTGGGAAGGCGAACTCCGTGGCCGACGCTCTTAGTCGAAAGGCGGAGTTGGTGTCGACCCTAACTCGTCCCGAGAATCCATGGAACGAGCGGATCAAGGAGGGGCTCAAACATGATCCAACCGCCAAGGCAATTCTCGACCACGCTCGGGAAGGCAAGACCCGGCAATTTTGGTGTGAAGGCGACTTGCTCTACACCAAGGGGCGACGGTTGTACGTGCCTCTCCATGGGAAGCTAAGGAAGGAAATCCTACGAGAGTGCCATGATTCCAAGTGGGCGGGTCATCCGGGGATTCACCGCACTATGGCGCTTGTGGAGGATCGATACTTTTGGCCTCACTTGCGCGACGACGTTGAGGCATATGTACGGACATGTCTTGTATGCCAACAAGACAAGCTTGAACAAAAGTCGTCGGCGGGGTTTTTGGAGCCACTTCCCATCCCGGAGCGTCCATGGGAGAGTGTCTCCATGGACTTCATTGTCAACTTGCCAAAGTCCGAAGGGTGTCGGACTCTTATGGTCGTGGTGGATCGATTTTCCAAGTACGCGACGTTCGTGCCCGCATCGAAAGATTGTCCGGCCGAGGAGGCGGCCAAGCTATTCTTGAAGCACGTCGTCAAATATTGGGGAGTGCCGCAAACGATCGTGAGCGATCGCGACCCTCGATTCACGGGTAGGTTCTGGACTGAACTCTTTAAATTATTAGGGTCGGATCTCAACTTCTCCACGAGTTTGCATCCTCAAACCGACGGACAAACGGAGCGTGTCAATGCACTCTTGGAGTTGTACCTCCGACACTATGTGAGTACGACCCAAGTGAATTGGGCAAAGTTGATCGATGTAGCCCAATTCTCCTACAATCTTCAAAAGAGCGAGTCAACGAACCAAAGTCCGTTCGAGATCGCGACGGGACAACAACCACTCACTCCGAGTACGGTTGCAACGGGCTATAAGGGGAGTAGCCCATCCGCTTTCAAGTTCGCCAAGGAGTGGCATGAGCAGGCGGACTTGGCGCGAACGTGTCTACACAAGGCCTCAAAGCGCATGAAGAAGTGGGCCGACAAGAAGCGACGGCACGTGGAATTCCAAGTCGGGGACTTGGTATTGGCCAAGCTACACCTTGTGCTCCGATACAAGGACGTGCATAAAGGGCTTATACGTCGCTACGAGGGACCATTCCGAGTGTTGCATCGAGTCGGGAAGGTCGCATACAAACTGGAACTTCCACCAAAGCTTAAGGTACATCCGGTATTCCATGTTAGTATGCTTAAACCTTTCCGTGTAGACGAAGAGGACCCGGATCGAGGGGAGTCGCAACGGGCGCCTCTTGGAGCGAAAACCTCCTATGATCGAGACGTCGATTTCATCATGGCGGATCGAGTTATACGGAAGAGATATCGTGCGCCGAAGCGTGAATACTTAATCCGATGGAAGGGTCTTCCGGAGAGTGAAGCAAGTTGGGAGCCCGAGGAAGCTCTTTGGCAATTCAAGAAACATATCGATGCTTTCCATGCCGAAGACGCGACGAGGGCGTCGCCCGAATAGGTGGGGGAGAATGTCACGGCCCGAAGAATTGGATCGTTCCTGAGGTTTTCTGGACGATGGACCGTGACCGACCCTTGGACAAGAAGGCGGGCCCCGAGTGTTCTAGTACTAGGGTTTTCTTGATGTATTCTAGAATACTCCTGGGGGCGATACGGTAATTGTACCCTCCCGTAATAAATGCGGTAGGTGGGGTAGTTGGGGGAGTACGATCTCGACCGTCGAGATCAGGGTAAGATCTACGGATACGGTCAGCCCGATACTTGTATATAATGGGGTCTCCTCCCCCTCATTTTATCATCTCTCATTCTCAAGAAGCAATAGAAAGTTCAGAGCTTCTCTCTCTAGAGTTTCTCTCTCTAAAGTTCTTGTGAGTGTGAGCGTGGGAAGGCTTACTTGGGAAGAAATTCCTAAGGCCGCACGGGTGTGGGAACGCTAGATCGATCGACCCGTGACACTAGGACCAACGATCATACTTTATTATTCGAATCATAACAAGGGTGATAATGCTGCAGCCGCTGAATCAATGTAATGTTGTTTTCGTTGTAATTTATTTTTAATCAATTAGTACACTTGCAATTTGTACATGTATATTTTTTTTTTTTGAATTCGAAGAGGTTTTTTATTTCATTCATGAAATTTGTGTGGTGTATTTTAATTAAATATTCAATATCTATTTTAAAATTAATTTTTTATTCATAAATTGTAATTTATGAGTTCAAAATTTCGTTGATTTTTTTTTTGAATTTTTTAAAGTAGAATCTTAATTTTTAAATCCAATCAAAAAAGAAAAAAACTAGCCATCGTTTGTGGGAAAATTGTCCAAAAGTTTTAAACTTATTGCACTTTTGCCGATTTAGTTCTAAACCTTTCAATTTTGCCAATAAAGTACTAAACATTTTCACTTCTTGCCAATTAAGTCTATCCGACAAATTTTGACTGTATAGTGTTGACATGGACGTCGACTGGCCTACGTGGCGCTGACGTGTCGTCTGTGGAAAAATTGTCCAAAAATTTTTAAACTTATTGCACTTTTGCCGATTTAGTCCTAAATCTTTCAATTTTGCCAATTAAGTCCTAAAAATTTTCACTTTTTGCCAATTGAATCCATCCGGCAAATTTTGACTAGATAGTGTTGACGTGAACGCCAACTAGCCTACGTGGTGCGGACGTTGATAATTTTTAATAATATTTTAATATTTTTAAAATTTTTTTTTTTTTTTTTTTTTTTTTTCTCCCTCCTCCCCCCCCTTTATATTTTTATATTTTTTAAATTTTTTTTTTTTTTTTTTTTTTTTTTTTTTCCCTTCCCGCCGCTCACCGAAGCGTCAGTAGGCGGCCGGAGGGGAAGGCCGACGAGGTCTTTTTTTTTTTCCCTCCCCTTCTTCCTCCTCTAGCCGGTCACGACATCAGCAACCGACCAAAGGGGAGGGCCAACGAGGTTGACCTCATCGGCCTTGGGTGAGCCTTGCCCTCGTCGGCCACTGGCAAGGTCGACCCTCACCGAGGCCGACCTTGCCTAACCAATCGTCACTAGGCAAGTTCAACCTCGCGAGCAACGGCGAGGCTCGACCTCACCATGGCTGGGTGAGGTCAGCCTCGCCAGTGGCCGACGAGGGCAAGGCTCACCTAAGACCGGCGAGGTCCTCTGGCCAATTCCCTACGTCAGCGATTGGCTGGAGGAGGAATAACGAGAGGAAAAAAGAAAAAGAAAATTTAAAAAATTGGAAAATATTTGAACATTATAAAAAATGTTCACGTAAGCCGGGCAGCGTCCATGTCAGCAATCTTCGATCAAAATTAGCCGGATAGACTCAATTGGTAAGAAGTGAAAATGTTTAGGATTCAATTGGCAAGAAGTGAAAAGATTTAGGACTAAATTAGCAAAATCGAAATGTTTATGACTGAATTGGCAAAAGTGCAATAAGTTTATGACTTTTTAAACAAATTTCCTCATCGTTTGTGGCCGAGGGATCGAGCAATTAGAGAAAATAAGAGTAAAGTTAAAAATAATCAAAAGAAAAAAAAAAGAAAAAGAAAGAGAAAATCATTCGCGTTTTTATATTTTATTGTCCATCATCTTATTCTGTTTTTTTTTTTGTCGAAATTTGTCATCTTATTCAGATAAAGGCTTTTGCGTGCATTCCAAATTTCCATTTTATTCATTATAATTTGGACAAGAAATTCTGTGGCTCTTCCATGGCTGTGGCTGCTCTGCCACTCAACCACCGCCTCCTCCCCTGCTTCTCCACCTCGAACCCGAGAGCTCGAACGCAGTCATGGCGCTCCCGGGGCAGAGAGGGCGTTCCCCAAACGGCGAGTCGGGCCCGTTTCTCCGTGACCAGTTGCTCTTCTTCTACTTCGCAGGCTCAGGAAGAAGAAGCTCCGGCCACGGCCGAGGCCTGCGTCAACACCGGTCTCCAACTCTTCTCTAAAGGGCGGGTATGAATTGCTCCGTTTTGTGGCTTTCGAGATGTAATTTCGCGAGGGTTCTGTGGTCTGTCAAGTTTGTGGCTTGTGCTTGTTCTTTGCTGAATATCAATGTAAAGTGCAAAGAGTTGTCGTTGGTTTGGTATTCGATAGTTTTAGATTTCAAGATTGGTCTTTGGTGATGATTATATAAGATGAGGAGGGTGTTGATGGTGATGGGATTAAAGGGTCTTGATTGTGATGCTATGAAATGAGTTCCTCAGTGGATTGCATTTGGAGTGTCGGGTCGGGACATGCTGATGTTCGCCGGGGTTTAATGCTCCGGAATTGCCCAGTATTTGTTGGATTAGGGAAGATTAGTTAAGGGAAAAAATAGAAATGGTACATTGAACAATGGTATCCATCAGTTTAATGCGAGTGTTCTGCTAACAGTAGCATGGTCGATGAGTCTTCGTTGCAGCAGGACAAAAGCGCGGTTCCTTGCTTTCCCGTGAATGAGAAGAACAATGTGCATTGGGACCGCGACTTTATGGCTTTCTTGTAATGTAGGTCTTGACTTTGTTATACTATTGACATATGTAGTTGTTCTGTGGGGAAATCTTGATTCCATGAAATGTTGATTCAATGAAGGATGAGAATAGCCTAATTAATTCCAGTTCTGATGGGCAGTCTGTGTGATTGATAGGCTTCTATAGTCTAGTCAAATTTGAAAAGCAACAATGGTCCGCTGACGTGTACTGGTTGGATGGACTCTACTCTAACTAACCTTGGTTGTGCTCGATAGAGAATAATGTCTCATTGTATGCTTTGATTACTTGGTCATATATGTTCAATTTCCTTGTGTGCGTGCTATGGAGGTGGAGAATAAGCAACATTCAAATCTATCTCATGCCAATGTCGCCATGACTTTCAGGTTAAAGAGGCACTGTCCCTGTTTGATACAGCCCTTACTTTAAATCCAAATCCTATGGAGGCCCAAGCTGCCCTCTACAACAAGGCATGCTGTCATGCCTACAGGTAGGAGGCAAGAGCTCGAGCTATGTTTTCTGCCCTAAATTGCAATTGTTTTGGCTTTCATTAAATTTTACAGCATTTATCATCTAGAAGACTAGCATAGTTTCCTTCTAAATGAATTGGTAGTCATTGTAAGAGTTGAATTCAGGAGAGATCTGTTAATACAATTTGCTGACCTTTAATTCTCCTCACTAATCTTTGATGTCAGCTAATTCAATATGTGTAAGAGCTTCCAGTAAGATGGTGGTACACTTCATAACGGCAAAAGCTTTTACATTTACACATTTCCCGATCAATTAAAAGGTCTCTTCTCTTTTCCCGATCATTCTGGATGGGTTTCTGAAATCTAAAAAATCTCCAAAACGTTTTACTCTCACTTCTCCAGTCTTTTGCAGCAGCTCTCTCTTAGCTGTAATGTAATTTTATTGGCTGAGACAGGATGCCCAAACGACTGATGAACGTTGGGATCGGATAATTAAGAGGCTGTTGCTTTTTAACTTTAACTCCATTTGTTTGATGATTGATCCACCTCTGCTAGGTCTTTAAGTCATTTAGAATGGCAGATCATTGAGCATAGCCATAATTAGGATGCTTGTCTATTGAATGATCTCTGTCCTTGACTTGACCCATTGAAAAGATACATTCACAAATTCTCCGATTTTCTTGTCTGGCTTTGTATTGGCTTATGTGATCAACCATTGCTAAGTTTTTATCTTCACATATTTTGTTTGTGAAAGAGGGGAGGGAAAGAAAGCTGCTGATTGCTTACGTACAGCTTTGAAGGAATATAACCTCAAATTTGGTACGATTTTGAATGATCCTGACTTGGCATCATTCAGAGCCTTGCCTGAATTCAAGGAACTGCAGGAAGAGGTCTCTTGCTAATTTGAATCTAACATTCATTCTCAGAAGGTTGAAATTTGTGATCACTATGCTCAACTCTCTTCGTTAGATTTACAGGCTAGACTGGGTGGAGAAGATATAGGCTACGGTTTCCGCCGAGATCTGAAACTTATTAGTGAAGTTCAAGCACCTTTTCGTGGGGTTAGAAGATTCTTTTACGTGGCTTTCTCAGCGGCTGCTGGTATTTCCTTTTTCTTTACCATACCCAGGCTCATTCGTGCAATCAAAGGTGGAGATGGTGCTCCTGATCTCTGGGACACTGCGGGAAATGCTGCAATTAATATTGGAGGTAACCATCTGGCCTTCCCTAATTATGCAGCATTCTGCTGAAGACTACAAGCCTTTTAAGTATTAGTATGGTGTTCGTGCCTTACTATGAATACTTTGGAATGCTAGATTGAGATGGAAATTGCTTTAAGTGACTAAATTTTTTAACCAGCAATCTGCAGGCATCGTTGTTCTTGTGGCGTTGTTTTTCTGGGACAATAAAAAGGAGGAAGAGCAGCTTGAACAAATATCCCGAAACGAGACCTTATCAAGGTTGCCACTGCGCTTATCCACTAATCGAGTGGTTGAACTCGTACAGCTTCGGGATACAGTTAGGCCTGTCAGTATCACAGTTCCCTCTTCTTTTAAATTTTCCATCTGTCTCTGTTTATTTTCCCCTGGAGTCAACTTTGGTTTCACATTGTAAATGTTTTCTAAATTGAGAGTTCTTTCAACAGTTCTTAAGGAAAGATTACATGCATTTAGAGTGGACATATCTTTTTGACTTTCTTCCATGGGCGAGATCACAGCATCTTTCTCCTCAAGAATATTTGTTCATCTCATGGTTTGTTGACACAACTTGCGCTGCTCATGAAACTTTCTGGAGCTAATGGAGAAGGAAACTTTCATCCCTTTTTACTTTCTTTAGGAACTTTTGTCAATTATCATCAGCATCGACAATAAAAGATTGAAAGGTCTCTAAAAGGGTACTGCAGAATTTGAATATAACAAAAGTCTTAAGAATAGATATCTATGGAATCTTCTTCTTTTGTAGATCTTTGCAATATAGGATCCGAGTATAACAGAAGGTTATGTGCGTCTTCACTTTTTTCCTTGCATGTGTACGAGATGCAAATCATAAATTTTGAAGTCAAGATCCAGATTCCAGAGTCCAATGAAGAAATGTTTAATCATCTGAGCTGCTTATTGGCTGGTTTCTTTGGTTTTTAGTTTCATAAGACATGTTCTTGTAGGTTATTTTGGCTGGGAAGAAGGAGACCATTGCGCTAGCCATGCAGAAAGCAGAGAGATTTCGTACTGAGCTCCTTAGAAGAGGTGTTCTTTTAGTTCCTGTAATCTGGGGTGAAGGTAAGGCTGCACCATTGGAGAAAAAAGGGTTTGGTGCTTCTCCCAAAGCAGCGGCTGCTCTTCCATCTATTGGGGTAAGTTGGTGTGACCAAAGGCACATACTAGTTGAGTCATTTCATCTTTTTAGGCGATGATTCACTAAACGTGTCGCACCATTCTAAGAATATTCACGATGATGATTGGTCGAGTTGAAGTGAGCTGTGTATTTCTTATGATCTTGGATAAGTGCTTTTCCTCCCAAGTTGCACTGCCATTTATTGATTCACATTTGTGACTGATAGCATGGAAAATTTATCACATTTTCGTTTAGGAAAATGAAGTGTCAGAGTTTCCATATGCTTCTCTTTTCACTTTGATGATGCACATGGTGAAAACAATGGCAGGAAGATTTCGAGAAGCGGGCTCAATCTGTAATTGCACAATCGAAATTAAAAGCAGAAATCCGTTTCAAGGCGGAGGTCGTATCACCTGCCGAATGGGAAAGGTGTGTTCATGTTTTTGCTTCCTTTTTTTAAATGTATTTGAAGGGGTGCAACAAATCAATAAAAAAGACTCTTGTTCAAAGTTTTTGATGGCAATATCTCTGTCCTTACCAGAAATCGGTACTTTAAGTCTAATGAGCTCGTGCTGGCCCCCACCACCCTCAGGGTGTGGGTTTAGCCCTACATCGGAGTTGCGTGTGTGCTAGTATTCATTAAACGATGTTTGAGGTTCGAGTAGCACGGTGCTTTTACTCATTCTCTGTCCTCCTTTTGTCCAATATAAAAGGCTAATGAGCTTTTTGCCTGGACATTATTAGGTGGATTAAAGATCAGCAGAAATCTGAAGGAGTTACTCCTGGTGAGGATGTGTACATAATATTACGACTTGATGGTCGTGTACGGAGATCGGGCAAGGTAATTATGACTCATCCATCCTGTTTAAGTATTTATGTGACAGATAGGTCTAGTTCTTTGGTATGCTTCCCGATCAATCTTTACAACGACATTTTGGCGGCTTTTTTTTAACCAAATAATGATATATCTCTTATAGATGTTTAGGACTTCGAAGAGAACCTAGATTTGGCATTTGGAAACTACCGTTAGATTTACTTCAAAAGTAGATGGATATGCGAAATCTCTATAAATTCCCCTTTTGTTGTCCCTGAGAGTCTCGCATGTTTTCGCAGGGTATGCCAGACTGGCAGCAAATTGTGAAGGAGCTGCCACCGATGGACGCATTGCTGAGCAAGCTAGAGAGGTAGATGCAGTTGCTTCTGTTAAATGTTAATTCATGGTGGAGATAATTTAAGATGGGCTATCGCCATGTGTGCTTGCTTTCTTAATGTGAGCTTCATAGCTTCATATTTCCCAAATCCGGTGCCAAGCACAGAATCAATGGGATACTAATTCAAGAAAGTCGATGTCCGACACCGTACGAGCCCACTTACACTTCCTGAAACAGTCTCTAACGCGACTTATGTGATTTAGTTTGTTGAAATTTTCCAAGGAAATGAAATGAAAAGTATTTGATCTGTTCTGCCTGAGCCTAGTCTTCCTAGCGGTGCGTCTGGGCCTTGAGGTTAGGGGTGAGCAAGATGGACCGCCCAAACCGGGACCGGACCGGACCGAACCGACCGGTTGGTCCAGTTCTTGGGAATATCGGTCCGGTTCCCGGTTCCTAAAAGTGGAACCAGTTTCCAGGCTGTCCAGTTCCCGGTTCTAGGGTGGGAACCAAACCGGACCAGACCAATAAATATATATATTTTTCTAATTTTTTCATTTATATATTTATTTACTTTTTAAAATTTTTGAAAAAAAATAGAAAGCCTAATCTAATTTCCCCAATTCTCTCTTGCCTTTACCAATAAGTGATTGGTCCCATTGGAACCGGTCTGGTGATCCGGTCCGATCCACGGTCCCAAGACTAGCCGGTCCGGTCCCCGGTCCTAGAAACGGGGAACCGGTCCTCCCGGTCCAATTCCTGGTTCTTGGGTTGGACCAGACTGGATCGAGAACCGCTCACCCCTACTTGAGGTGTTGATGTTGGTTTCGACATTGTCTCTGCTCTTTCTTTACATGGTTGTATGATTCTTTGGTTCATCTTCTTACCATCCTAAGCTGCAATTCCTGCCCCTTTCACATGACTTCTTCAGGAAACTGACATTGTGCTTTAGGTAAACTTAGCAGTGCATTAATCTAAACCTTTGACAAATTTATCCCTCTCGCTTATAAGGCGGACCTCATCAACGAGAGACCTAGAATCCCATGGAAGGAGTGAGTGTATTTCAGGAATGCACAGTTTATTTCTTCATTTATATCGGCCCCGACTTGCAGATTCAGATTATCGTACTTTTAACCTCGATTCGAATACATTCGGAATGGCGGGTAAAGTTAGATTGCAACGAGAGACCGAGAAAAACCATTACATTGTCCATGGCCAAATCCTCATCACACATCTTGTGATGATGCTCGTCGTCTTGAGCAGCCACCGAAGCAGACGGCCACCGCGACCCGGGTACCTACTTCGAAAGCCCAATGCTAGGGATCTCTTGCAAAGTGCACGCCAGAAAGCGAGAAGGAGATGGATTCCGAGATCAATAGGCGCATTTTATCAAGCACCAACTACATTAGCTACGATGTGCTGAAACCTAATAAGACGGCGTGCACAATAAGGGGTGCGCCTCTACTCCGACCGCCACGCCGCTGCAAATCCTTACAGCCTCGGCTGCGCTACTTATGCTCGATGCCGTTGCCGAGATTTACGTTATGCCTCGGATTCTGCTTTTGTGTTTCTTCTTCTTATGGGGTAAGGATCCATACTATTGTTAACCGAGGGTTTGGACCCGACTTCTCGCCACTTAAAAAGGAAAATCGATCGCGGGGGTGGATCAATTTTACAAGCTTAGAGTATCACACGGCGGTACTCGATGAAAATCGTCGCGCATTCCGCTATTCTTTCGCCTCTCGTCCGGGACTTACAAGGAAAATGTCCAATTTTGTTGACAAAATAGGACTTAAATTCAAAAATCATAGTCATCGTGCAATTTTCATAAGCAAGGGCCTTCCCAAATCTTGAGCTACAACTCACGATTTCTTTCCCTTCTCCAGCTTAGTGTCTCGTTTCGCGGCCATCTACAATGTCTTTATGGTCCCATGACAGCCTGCATTCCAGTGCTTGTACATGCTCCGTCTATTTTGTGAAAAATAAATAATTTTAAAAATATTTTTTTAAATCTAATTGCTTGTGGCGCTTAAAATAATTAATCAATAAAAAAATATTATCATTGTTCACGATAATTTATGTCTAAACATTTTCGCAAACGACGAAACTATTTTTGATTCATTCATTTTCACGGGTGATATAAGCGATTTTCTATAATAAAAACAAATTGATTTTAGAATCATTTATTTTTTACAAAACAAAAGAACTAAATCACCGAAAGTCACGAATTTAATCAAGGGTTAATACTACGAAAAATCCAAAATTGGTGCACATGTGACAAATTTACCCTTCGTTTATTTCCATTAAATTTTACCGATAAATATATGAGTTTGATAACACGTGGCAGTTGACGGGTATACCAGTTTGAGGTTCTATCATCTGTTTATCACTAGTGTACCGATTTATAATTTTTCGTGGTGTTAATCCAATTTGACAGAGAGTAAATTTATCACAAATGTACTAATTTGGGGCTTTTAGTGATCAAAAAATTAATTTAGAATAAATTTATCATAAGTATATCAATTTAGGATTTTTCGTACTATTAATCCTTTAATTAACTCAATTTGGATCCTCTCATTTTCACGGGACCCACGATCAAACTCAAGAGGCCCAGATAATGACACGTGGATGGTGACGTGGATTAATTTGGGAGGGGCAATCTATGACGATCCAACGGGTGCTGTCACGATGGAATCAAAGTCCAATTGGTGTCGAACCAATTGACTCGAATTAAGTAATGGGGATTAGGACCCAAGAGCTCGCGATCTTCACCCGAGCGACTCCCCTGAGAGCCTCGGAACAATACTAAGCACCAGAACCGCCCGTTCGCTCCGGCTCTGGTGCTTGCTCCATATAATCGAGTGCTCCGCAAGTCTCTGAGGCTCCTTTGCCCTTGCCTTTGGCGATCGGCTTATCTGAAAGTGATTTTATGATCAACCGGTATCTCTATTGTAGGTCTTTTCTCCCTATCTAAAGCTAGATCTAGATTTGGGTGTTCTTCTATTATGATCTAATTATAGATCTAGAATTTATAATGCGTTTTCTGTGCTTTTTCAACCGTTGATATTGTTGTTGTCGCTTTACAGTGATGGTGCTCTGGACGCCAAACCTAGGTGATAGTAGCGACTTTTGGAAAGCCATAGCTACTAGAGAGAGAAATCTCGGCATGTGCTCATCACTGATGATAATGAGAAATTCGGTGATCAACGGTTGGTTATGCTTTGATGCTATGACGGACCCGTCTTTGTAAAATGAACGAGTCTTTGCAAGCTATACTAAGTTAATTCATCTTTCAGGTTTACTTGCTTTGTTGGATTTGCATGTTTATTTTGAAGTTACGTACCTCTCTTTAATGTGAAATGAAAATCTTCCTTCCGACCAAAAAAATAAAAAGTAATGGGTGGACAGTGATACTCTCGTAAAGGCTTTAGTTAAAGAGAGCAAGGCTCGGCTGCTTCGACGACCCCATCACCAAATTACATTTCAACAAGTGTGATCATTATATTCGGGAAAATTGTCGAATCAATCCTAAACCTATTCGTGCGAATGCTAATTCGGATCTAATCATTTTTTTGATTTTTATCAATTTAGTATTAAACATTTGCCCGAAATCCCAACATAGTCTTTCCCATGGAGTTTTTTGCCAAAGATCGCTGACGTGGCGGTATGCCACCTAGGATAGCTGAGGCCGATTGGACAATTTTCCCCAAAACAAACAAAGCCAGGACCAACCAGGTAATTTTCCCGAAAACGAACAAAGACATGGAGTCCCGAAATAATAAGCAATTATCGTCACATAAATACTCAATTTCATAGAGCCTGCATGCTAGGGAAACATGTAGCTTCGAGATAGGGGTAAATTGTCCAAAAAGTCATAAACCTATTGCACTTTTACCAATTGAGTCTTAAACCTTTCAAGTTTACCAATTGAGTCCTAAACTTTTACACTTCTTGCCAATTGAGTCCATCCGGCCAATTTTGACCAAAATCGCTGACGTGGACATTTTTTAATAATTTTTTTTGGTTTTTTTTTTCTTTTCTTTGTTTTTTTTTTTTTTTAGGTTTTAGAGTTGGCCAGCGAGGGTGACCGGCCAACCCTCACCAGCTCTAGCGCGGCCCTCGCTGGCCAAAGCGAGGGTGCGTGAGCCCTCGCCCAGATCCGGCGAGGTAAGCGATGCCCTCTCCTGGGGCCGGTGAGGGCCGCCAACCCTCACCTAGCCAAATCCAGCAAGGGCTCACGCGCCCTCGCTTTGGCCGGCTAGGGTGTCGTGGCCCTCGCCCAGAGCCGGCAAGGTTCGGCCGGCCACCCTCGCTGGCCAACTCCAAAACCCAAAAAAAAAAAAAACAGAGAAAAGGAAAAAAACCATAAAAAAATTCAGAAAATTATTAAAATATTATTTAAAAATATCCACCCGGTCGGCGTCCACATCAGCAATTTCCGGCCGAAATTGATCAGATGGACTCAATTGGCAAGAAGTGTAAAGATTTAGGACTCAATTGGCAAGCTTAAAAGGTTTAGGATTGAATTAGCAAAAGTGCAATAGGTTCATGACTTTTTGGACAATTTTCCCTTCGAGATAGTCATGTAAACAATCAAAATCAATCCTTTTCATTTTCGATTTTTCCTTTGTTTTATTTTGTTTATCATATTTTGGGTAGGTGACGAAGAATTAGCATGTTGATCGTGGAGTTAAAACTTTCTTTACCGCAATCTACAGCCTTTGAATATTGTAATAAAAGGTTATGAAATTGGGTGAAGGTCCATTGAATGAAGCAACTACTATACCAATGAAAATAATTCAAAAATATATATTTCTTCCTTTTGGCCACGTAAGACATTGCTTTTCTAACATCTAATATTAGTCCAAAGGAAATCGGCCGTATGGACTGAGGCTCTGTTTGTTTTGCAGAATCAGGAAGTCATTTTCTAGGAAAATGATAATATTTTTCGATATTCGGCTAAAACTAGAAAATGAATTAGAAAATATATTTCCACTATTTAGTATGGAAAATATGATTTGATTTTCATGAGGAAAATTATCAAAAAATTTCGATTTTTTTATTTCTTTTATTTTATTTTTTTTCATTTTCCTTTTCCTTCTTCTCCGGTCTATCGCCAACCACAGCGATGGCCGGTGACTGGCCATAGGTGAGGGACGAGGTCGCTAGAGCCTCGCTGACCTCTGGCCACCTCAAGTGAGGCTCGAGCCTCACCCAGCTCATCGAATCTAGCAAGGCTCGAACTCGCCGGCCTGGGCGAGCTCGTCTCCTGCCTGTGGCCGACGACCGGCCGAGGAAGAAGCAAAAAGAAAAAGAAAGAAAGAAAAAATAAAAATAATTAAAATTGCGATTTTTTTAAAATATATTTATTAGAACTAACATTTCGTTAACTAAGGAACTGAGTACGGTCTTCGTGGACCCGAGCCTGAGTGCCGGGGATCAAAGCTCAAGCATCGAGGATCCGAGCACGGCCTTTGTGCACCCAAGCTCAAATGCTGAGGCATCAGGCACGGACATCAAGGCTTCGGACCCGGCCTCGATGGACCCGAGTGTGGACACAAGGGGCCCGGGCTCAAGTGCTAGAGACCTGGTCTTGAATGCCGGGAACCAATGTTGGGGTTTTCGTGCCCAAGCGTAAAGTTTCAGGTCCGAGCGCCGATACCTAATCATATTTTGAAAAATATTTTCCGATTTTCAAAGAGGAAGTCATTTTTCTAAATTTAAGCATAGGTTTTCCGTTGACTCGAAAAGCATTTTCCGTTAACTTATTTTTCTAAGCGAATCAGATGCCGAAAAATGAGGAAAATATTTTTCTGAAAAATATTTTCAGCGAAACAAACATAGCCTAAGTTTATGTCAAAATGTATAGTACAGCTTGTCCATTGACGTTTTCCGCCACCCCTCGTCCAGTGCCAATTGGAGCTGCCACCCTCTATTGATGTGAAAACCTTTCTAAAGTACAACCTATATACCGGCATAATATCACGAAATCAGAACGCATGGCCCAAATACGAAAACAATGTCGGTAATCAAGCCATTTTGTCATGAGTAGTCAGAACAAGTGGCCCGACTCGATCCGTCGTGTTCCCTTCCGCTGTAATTATTTTTTCGTAAAGTATTATGAGAAAGAAAATACCTTATAAGACGCGTGATACCATGTCGACGTGTCATATTAATATATTTTACTTAGAAGAAGAAGTCAAAGCAATGCCTGGCCGGTCTGCTCGAGAGATCCCTCAAATGTTAGTCTTCCAAATGGCCTTTTTTCTTTTCCTGCAAATGGCATTAGATTTGTACTCTAGGTCGTTGGCTATCTCCAGGCAGTTTCTGAACGTTTTGGGATAGATCCAAAGCATAATTAGCAATCGCGTCGGTCCAAATTACGGCAACTTTCCACTAGAAACTCGAACGAATAGTTTTCTAGGGTCATCATCCGAAATTATTCCGTTTTACAATGATGGTAGATCGAAAGAAACCAAGCAATCAAAGAGATGTGCGCCATTCCTAAGACCATCATTCATTCGGAAATGGGCTTCTATCTCCTTCCCTATTTCACACCTCGTCGAGTGTGTCGGTCGCCCCGTCTCGTGCACACTCTGCGATCCTCGACGACGCGCGCGCGAGGGTGGCCCCAAAAGGAAAGCGCAGATAATGACAGTTCGAGCCGAGGCCTCGAGCGAAGAGGACGGACGCGCTTACCTACCCCCTGTTAGGTCAATGGACTTTGTATCTTCTTGATCAGTCATAGGACTGAAATCTTTTTATTAGATGAAGTGTCCATTCCTTGAAACTATGACGCAGCCGATCAACAACAGTCTTCTGGGTAATCTTCTGTCATCATTCACTGCCTAGACATTCCTCTCCAAGAGGGGGGTGCCGCCGTCCACGTCGTTTTCGCGAGAAGACGGCCATTGAAGAGCCTTTTGAACATTGGGAGCACATTCAAACAAATGCCAAATTTCTTGAGGAGCTTTTAATTCAATCGCGTACAAACAATTATCTTTGAACATATAGTAAACTCAAGATGGCAATTTTTTTGCTCGAAAACATTCGTATGTAAACGAGGTGCTCGGGGCTCTTTGAACACGCGAGAATCTCCGCTGTCTGATAATCCTCTCCCTGCACAAGTCTAGTAATTATCGGGCACACAAGGGTCCATGCTCATAGGAGTGATGTAATTCGATTCTAGGTCTTAATTCAGGAGCAGAGCATGCTTACCTGAGAAATCCATCTGGTTTATTTGAATAGTTAATAGAATTAATTCCGTTTAAATCTGCTTTTTTTTTAAAATTTTACTTAGTAATAACTAATGACTTTCAAATGAATTTGATAGGTAGTCTTTTAAAATAATCTAGGGTTACTATCGCAATTAGCCAACTACCTGGAGGGGAATGAGCACAGCAACCCATTGCCATGATCCTCACAAAAATCTGAATTCTCCAGGCAAAATCAAACTCATAGCCATCGGTTCCTGAGCCGAAAGTATGAAAACGACCTTGGTATTAGATTAATCCTAAGGTGGGTAATAATTTTTTTATTGCTTTTGTAACAATTTAATATTTTTTGTTGTCATTGTGCTGACTTTTGCTAAATTCCATATAGATCTTCCAAATTGTTTTACTAGCACTCACTATTTGACCAAAAAAAAAAAACTAGCACTCACTATATTTATGGAAAAAGCCCTTCAAACCAAACGTTCATCTCGCTTCGTTTGCACCTTCACTCTTCTTATAAAGAAACGCAATGCCATGTACGTCAACAACGGCAGAAGGCTCTAAAACATCAGTACCTGAGAAATGGCCGATGCCTCCACTTCAATCCTCTTTTTCTACCTATCGATCGCAATCCTCCTCATCTCCTCGATCGCGGCCGATGTGGGCAGGGACCACGAGCTGAGCTGGATGCTGCCGGCCCCGACAAGGGCCCCGGGGTGCCGGGGCCCGATCGCCGAGTGCCTGGCTGAGGACGAGTTCGAGATGGATTCCGAGATCAACAGGCGGATCCTGGCGACCGCGAAGACGCACATCAGCTACGGGGCGCTGCAGCCGGGCACCGTGCCGTGCTCCCTGAGGGGAGCATCTTACTACAACTGCAGGCCCGGCGCCGAGGCGAATCCATACAACCGTCCCTGCAGCGTTATTACTCAGTGTCGTAGCTGAGAAAAGTGAAGTGACTGTATATGTAATCCTATGTGCTTCTTGCCGTTCCCTTGTGCTTGTGGTATGGACATGTTCATGACTAAGATGACATGGTACAATCATGTAAAGAAGCTGAAACTTTGATTTGTTCCTCCTCCTCCTCCTCCATCTTCTTGTCTCTGCTTTCTGCCTCCTGCATATGAACTCTTTCTAGTTATGTTCCATCGAGTTTATCCTGGTAAAGGGAAGCTAAAGTATCTCAAAATCATTAGAAACGGCAATCTTGAGCTACTAAAGTATCTCTGACGACATGCATTTGGTTGGAAGTTCCAGGTGACAGTTTATAATTGCATCCAACAGGTGAAAAGAATCATCTACATATTCATATTCTCGTCTTTTGCCATACAAAACTGCGTTTGGAGTTCGTCAAGTGTCATAACTTTTTACTAGCCCTAAGGGCTAAGGCCTCTAACCACGACGATATACCGAAACACAATGAAGCTTTTCCAGGATGATAAGCTTGAATATAGAGCTAATACTATGACGATTTTTCCGCAAATCAAAGGACGCAGGAACTTTTTTCTTTCTCCTGATCCACTTCGAACAAGGCCAGGTTGAATAATTCCGAGATAAGCATCATTTTCGAGCTTATGGTTCACCCTACCAAAAAGATCAAAGCTGGAAGCTTCTGCTCTTGTTAACAACTGAACATCCAAATATGAGAAATCCGGTAGGTTTGCCTATTTGGTTAAGACACTGAACTGCGACTTTGGAAAAAGCAAAAGAAACAAAAAGCGCCGTAATGCGCGCAATATAAGGGCAAGGATCGGAAGCGCACCTATGGCAAATCCCTCAAGGCAGCCTTAGTGACCTCTCTTTGGACAATTACCAGGTGGCAAAATGTCCCAATGGGTTTCCCTGGTTGCTTCAAGAGATCTAAACACCAATGTCAACTGAAAAAATCAACAAGAGAAACTACAGGATTGATAGCTCGCAGTGTTGCTTAGAGTAACATAGCATGTAATGAGGCTGCTAATCCCAACAAGCAGGATGAGGCATCAAGTGATTTCTGAATAAGGGTTCCCTGTGTTAAATCGCCTATCTTTCAAGTCTTAATGACAGTAATGCAACGTACACACGTTCAAAGGAAAATCTGCAAGATAATGTCAAAACTGTTGTTGTTACTCGTGTTTCCTATTCATGCTGTTCGTACAGATGAATGTCAACAAAAGAAGCTTGAAGCTGTAACGATCGAGAGGATCAGCGAAACGGGCATCGGAGTTTTTCATTCTTCTTTCTTTCCACTTGATGATTCGGCCTTAACATAAGGATATTCCGGTGGAGCACACCAAAGGCCCCACAATATAATTAAGTGGAGACAGAGAAGCAGCACAGATGAAATGATGTTTGATGGATACATGTTCCAGCATACCTCCACTCCTACAAACAATATTATCCTGCAACAGAAACTCGTTTGTTCTTCAAAACAGTTGTATGTATAGAAGTTACTGACTTAAACATTAAAACACTAAGTTACCGTAAAAGGGTTGGAAAAGGAGTTCTCCAAAGTAGATAAGGTAAGCTGTAAAAGTACCTGCACCGAGAGATACAGATTAGAAACTAATGCAACAGCCATAGACATTCAACCAAAAAGATCATCTACAAATGGAACAGAAGACGTGCGTGGAGTATTCTCCAGATCGTCAATTATTCAACACAAAACAGCAGATCAATTACTTTAACACAAAACAAGTGGAGTGTACTAACTCCAGCAATGGCAATAGGAGCAACAGTAATAATGGCGATGGTAAGACAGACAATGAAAGAATTCAAAGAACATGATGCGAATGCATTAGGAGCAAAGAAAAGGCAGAACAAGATGTGACATTCTATCCATGAGTGCCTGCTTGTATGGGTTTGCATGCTCGATTGGGTGTTCATGTCTCTTGTGTTTGTGATATAAAGAAGCGCTTAAGCACGAAAGAAATGCGTAATATCACTCATAAACACAGTATCAATTGATGTCTCCTGTAGATACACATAAACCAACTAACAGTTGAGCATCTATCTGGCAGCTGGCCCTTACCAAAAGAAGAAAAGAAGATGAAAAGATCACATTGATTAAGAAGCCATGGTCTAATACATTCCCTTTATTATTTAACATAACACCAATTTAACAAACAAGTACGTACCATTAGGGCTGAGCAAAATAACCCAGTGGCCTAAAAACCCGGGCCGGGCCACAGGGCCGAAATTTTTTTTATTTCGAACTGTTCTTTCGGGCTTTAGGTACTTATGGCCCGGACCAGCCTGAGGTATATTTAATACATAAAAAAACATATATTTCAAAACCCTAATGCACGAAACGCTCTCTCTCCTTCCCCAGGTTCTCCACCGTCGAGCCACCACTGCACGCACAGCGAGTCCAGCAGCCCTACACAACTCAACTCGCTGTACTTCTCCCCCCGCGCCCCCCCCCCCCCCCCCTCTCTCTCTCTCTCTCTCTCGTCACATTGTCCTTTCTCTTGTTCACGCCACTACGAGCTGAGGCAGTAGGATTCGGGATGGCCACCACACTTCATTCATGGCTTCACTCTCACATCACAGGTTGCTGTGACTTCTTTTAGAACTTTTTCCGCCACTTTTTTTTTTTCAAAATCTTGTGAATATATTTTCTGCCTCCTCTGCCTAGAGGCTCATGCTCAAGCGAGCTACTTCATGAATCTCACAGTCTTGTTTTATTTGATGACTTGTGTACTGCAAGTGCTTGTCTTTTCAAGTTCTTTATTTTCCCAGTTGAAGATGTATTGTTAACAACTATTCACATGAAAAAGAAAAATCAACATTCGCAATCTGGGCTTTGGCCTGGACCTGCCCAAAATGATCCAATCCTATTCTGTCCAGGCCAAATCACATAGCTTCAGTTCGGGCCAGGCCCTTGGACCAAAAGTATAAGGCCTGAGATGTTCGGGCTTGGTCAATTTTTGGGTAAAAGCCCGCTTGACTCGGCTCGTTCTCAGCCCTACGTACCATGCAAAATATACATGGCATACCAGACCCGATTGCAACTCACAAGCAACAGTTGTAAAAGTATGTCAGATAGACAGTATTTGGAGATACAAGTTGAGTAGCTATCAAGCATCCACAAACAGACTTACCATGAGTAGAACTGATAATGCAATGAACGTGCACATACAATGCCAATGAAATTCCCAGCAAACATAGTCGTCACAATATCTGAATCATGCAATTGAGAAATATTAGTAGTATTCAACAATAAAAGATGCTAATTGAGGGGGAAAAGTCACATTTGGCTTACGCTCTTGGCTGATAACTTTGGACGATGAGCCGATACTTTGAGAATTTTGTCGTGAGAAGGAACTTAAGAGAGAGAACTTCAGCTTCAAGAAGAGAAACTTTGAATGCAAGAAGTTAAGAAGCCCTCCTTCATGCCTGTAGATTAAACACAATTTCGTAAAAGCCGTGTCAATCAGCAGAAAAGAAAGAAAGCATAAATCATGCAGACAAGATAAGCAAGAAACAACATAAGTCAACCAACCTACTATCAATTAAAGACATTATCTCCATTAGATGCCAGATGTAAAATGAGAATGCAACAAGTACTGCTCCAATAAGTAGTGCACGAAAAGTAACTTGTGCACATATGCAAACAGAAATTGCATGAAGAGACTGAAATGATCAAGACTTGGAAAGCTATCTTTAGCAAACCAACAACATTTGCACTCAAATTCATAGCCTACAATAGCAACTTGAGTGATATTAACACTTACTTGCACCATCTATAATGCGCAAATGAGAACAGCAACGCCAGGTGAACAACCAGCAAGGAGACTGCAAATCCTTTCGATACAAAAACTGGCTCAGGAACAAACTTGAAGTTAACAGACCTGAAGGTAAATAAAGTCAATCTTCAACTTGTATTCAGCAATCATTCTTATATGAGTTAAATCCAAGCGACTTATAAAAAAGGATGGTGCCACAATTGCTTTGCTTGTATTAATGTAGCGCTATCTCAATGTCTTCTGCATTTCAAACGTGCATTGAAAATTAGGTTTCAAAAGATTCTTTCATCCTAGCTTTTGCCAAGTTGAGTTACAATGTGCAACATATCTCAAGATGATTATTATGTCCAAGATGCATTAAGCAGAATAAAGTAAACTTGCCATAGCATAAGAAGTCCCGAAAATGTCTACCAAATTCAGCATAAAATGTCTTTGATAGGTGCCATATATTTCATAGTAAAAAAGATTGTATCCTACAAACAACAGTAAACTACTTTTTTGTAGCTTAATGGAAGGCTGCATGCACTATTATACCAGATGTTTTCACTTGCAACGTGATCTGTTCATTAAACTCCTATGCATGAACCTGAAAATACAACTTATGAGAGAAAAATGAACAAGCTTTTCCACCCAGTGACCATAGTAATATCTACTTTGACATTTAAAGATCGCAGAGAAGTATACCAAAAGTGGATGAATATGCGACCAAGATTGAAGGCCCCAGATATATATGCAACCGGATAGGATAAGAGAAATGGAAGCCCCAACAATATCTGGAGAATTGTGCATTAGTGAACCAGTAAGCATAATGATCATATCGGACGCCCAGCAACATTAGTCACAGATGGAGCTCCACTCACCTATGCACGCCAAAAATCAAATGATTGATACATCACATTCCCAAGAAAAAGGCCCTTTTGTGCCATGTGGACTCAATTTTCATTCGAACGAATCTAAAGAAGGATATCTAAATGGATATAGAGAAGAAGGAACATCAAGGGCCATAAGGTCAACTACCTGCACAAGCGCTGCACAGGCTAAAGCTGACACAACCCCAAAAATATCCATGGCCTGCAGAAGATGCATGTCAGGGATTATAAACCATGCTCAAATTTGCAATAAGTACATTAGGCACAAATTCAAGACTTGCAAGGAATAAAAACCATGTACCTTCAGCATTAGAAGAAGCAATGGCGGAGCATAAAGGAGGATATTCATTTTTATAGAAACGGCAGTACTGCAGAGATCAAAGGAGTAACAATTATTTGAAGAAAAACACTAATAATAGGAAGCACAAGGAAAAGGAGTTTTAAGTGAAAACACTACCTGAAGATAATCAACCCAACATGCCACTTTTGGCTAAGTAGGGCAACCATAGAAGTATGGAGAAGCATTGTAGCAAAACAGTCATTAAAGAGACGGAGAACAAAGATGGAGTGCACCCTCTTTGACAGACAAAGCAAGCTCAGAGCCCACCATGGGAGCTGCTATAGTTTTTAAACAGTGGAGATCAATGACATTGCTGAAACTTAATCGGAAGGGAGGGAAAGGAATGGTAAAAAAGCTTATTGCGTTGTGAGCAGATTCAATCAAATAAGCATCTGTCTTTTGAAATTCAAAAAGAAAGGATCCAATAAAAAGTCTCTACATTTATCGCCACAGTATCTGAACAGTATAAGTACTATACATATCAGATTGAACAAGGTAATGAAGTGCATCGAATAGAGTAAGCAGGGAGAAAGATACTCTCTTTACTATACATGAGGAAAATACAACTAGAATATGATTGTACAAAGTTGTTAGTTATCAAGTAATATGGTACAGAGCAACCTAATGATGCACCATGCAAAGTGCCAGCACCATAATTGGCATCTCAAACAAGGATGAGCAGTGAAGGAGATATCGGAACAAAGCCAGGTCACATTGACAAACACGCACATAATGAAATAAGCACCCTTTTTACGTGCAAAAATTAAACCACTTACCACATCTGTCTTCACATATATGAAGAACACGATCCCCAGATTAATGATGTACAAAATGCCAAACAAAATCTGCGGCAGTCGAAGAATCAAGAACACCATCAATAATGTAGAAAGCGAAAAGACTCCCACAAAACACAAAAACAAAGCAGCAATTACAGCAAAACGCCAATATGCACGCCACTGCTCATAATCGTCCCGGATCATGCTCGCGTCCAAACCCAACTTCGAATGCGCAAAACATACCTGAGCTGGATAGACCTCGCCGCCGGTGAGAAACTGAATAGCAGAGTAGACATAGAGGAACCCGGCTGGATAGACCAGGGGACCCGTGTCACCTTTCAAGTTACCGTAATCCCTTTCTCCCCCAAGAAACCCACTCACCTGCAACACGCGAAATCAACCGGAACTGCGAAATCAAAAGCAACGGCGGCGCAAAAGCACGAACCTTTTCAAGAAAAAACAACGACCCAGGAGCTTGATTCGGACAAAAAGGGACACCTTGACGGCATCGAACTCGGGAACGAGCAACGCACCTGAGACATGTAAGCGTCCCAATCGATCTTGGTGTCTGAAAGCAAAGCCGAACAGCGACGACAGTCAGGAACAGGACCAATTAGAGAGAGACAGAGAGACAGAGGGGGTATTACAGGGGACATAGGCGATGACGAGAGAAACCAGGACAGCGTCTGCGAGGAGCAACGCCGAGGCGAAGGCGGCTTTGCGATTCCTGAGGAGCTTCATGGGAGAAGAGGAATCATGCTCGGATTGGCGCGATTCGAGCTCGGTCGTCGCGGAAGGAGCAGCCATGGCTTCCCTAGCTGCTCGTCGAATTCTCTCTCTCTCTCTCTCTCCCTCTGTCTCAGTTTCTTCGTTCGCTGCTGTTCTTGCTGACCGATCATCAGCGATGGCTGAAGCGGGAGCACGGGAAGAACCGGTGCGCCTCCGCAGCTGTGGACCGCCGGATCTAAAATGGAACCGCATGATCCGGCCGTTGATGTTTTTGGCTCAAGAGATGGGGAATCAGGCACGACAAGACCGTTCTAACTTGCTATTCCGGGCGGCCGGCGTGCGACGGGATTCCTCGTGCCATTCTTTGAGATTGGCATGATCGCTTTAGGTTTTTATTCAAAACAAGGTTTACTTCGAGTCATTAACTTGAGAAATATAAGAGCACTTCAGACATTTACTTGAAACAAGACGCACTTCAAGCTCTTATTTGAGAAAATATGAACATTTTCAAGCTTCTATTTAGATTTTTCCCTTTTTAATTTAAAATATTTATATTTCGAGCAAACACTTTAGCCTAACATTTGTGGAAAATCTTTTCCAACAAGTTATTTTCCGGGAAAATGACGATATTTTATGATGTTTTGCTTAAACATGGAAATAAACTGGAAAATATTTTTGCATCATTTTGGTTAGAAAATCTAATTTAATTTTCCTAAATAGACAAACTCTATTCGAACGCTAGTAACTTACGCATGAGCAACTGGAAAAATTGAGTCTAGGCACCAAGGCCTCCCCGGTTTGGCCTCGATGGACCTTAACCCGGGCACAGGCATCAATCCCGAGTCCAGTCTCAAGACCTGGGGCACAAGCTTTGAGGTCTTGAGCGTGGGTGTCAAGGACTCGACCACGAGCACCAGAGTCCCAAGGCCGACCTCAATGGACAGGGGCGCAAGCATTGGGGTCCTGAACCTAGTCTCGATGGACCCAGGCGCAAGCACCGAGGTCATGCACTCGGCCTCGATACACTTGGTCCCCATCATGGGGACACGGATATAGACGTTAGGGACTCGAGCCTAGCCTCAATGAACCCGAGCCCGGTCTCGATAGACATGGGCGCAGCCTCGATGGAAATGAGCCTAGGCATCCGGGACCTAGGCACTAGTGGCAAGGTCAAGAGCCCCGCCTTGATGGATTCGGTCCCAAGCACAGGGGCTTGGGCATGGGCTCTATGGACCTGACCCTGGCCTCAATGGACCCATACTCAGGCACCAAGGACTTGGCCGTGAGCATTGGAGTCTCAGGCCCCGCCTTTGTAGACTCAAGCTGAGGTGTCAGGGAGTCAAGCAACAATACTGGAGTCTTAGGTCCAACTACCGCAGTTGGTGTCTCAAGCCCAACCTTTGTGGACCCAAGCCCGAGCAATGGGATTCTGAACTCGAGCTTGGCCTCAATAGACCCCAGTGGGCCCGACCCCGGCTCTAGACCTAGGTTTGTTGCCAAGGGCCTAGGAAAAAGCTTTGGAATTCTTATGCCCAAACGCAGATTTTCAGGTCCAAGAGTCGATATCATCATATTTTTGAAAAATAATTTTCGATCCTTAATTTAAACATATATTTACCATTGACTAGGATAACATTTTCCGCTGACTCATTTTCCTAAGAAATCCAAATGCCGAAAGATGAGGAAGGTGTTTTCCGCGAAACAAACGGAACCTAATGATCTTATATCCGAAGGCGCAAGCACCCTGTCCATCATTTTATATAGGGAAAACGACACAATCGGTTCATAAACTTTAGCTCAATGTGCAACGTGATCCATGAACTTTTAATTGGTTCAGTGTGGTCCCTTGACTTATAATATATAGTCAATTTAGTTCTTATATTATATTAAAATATTCAATTTCGCGCATTGGACTAAAATTCAAGAACTATTCGGGATAATTATCCGATTTTATAAGTCAACTGCCTAGCATTTTACTCATTAAACAAATGCCAATCTCAGTCCCCAACTATACCGTCGCGTAGCCTCACCACCTCCCCTCCTTCGGCGCCAAGTGTACGTCGCTTTGTCCCACCCTTCCGCCGCCTCCCACCACCCACGCGTCCTCCCCTCCTTCGGCAGCCTCGCCACCCAAGCCTCCATCCCCACCACGTTCCAGAGATCACCACCATTACCCGTTCGACAGATAAAAACGGTGCCCCTCTCGATTCCCAAAGCCCATCATCTCAACTCCCTCCCCTTCCATCCATATTCGACGTTGTTTCTTCTCTTGGCCTCTTTGCCTTAACCCCGTCTCCGATGGCTTCTTCCCAGGACCTCAAACAACGCACCAAACCGCACGACTCCTCCCCGGCCGACGCCGACGCCGGCGCCGCCGCCGCCGCCACGACTACCAAGGTCAAGCTGAGGCGCCCCGACAGGCGCACCATGGCGAAGCGTGGCCTCCGCTCCCTCGCCCTCGCCGTCTCCCTCCCGCTCTCCCTCACCCTCATCGATATCTACTTCTTCGGCTCTCTCGCCGCCGCCTCCGCAGCCGCCGCCGCCGCTGCCGCCGAGCCGGAGAGGCCGTTCGTCCCACCCCTCTGGATCCTGCACACGCTGTGTGCCGTCTCCAGCCTCCTGATGGGCCTCTCGGCGTGGCTCGTGTGGGCCGAGGGCGGCTTCCACCGCAGGCCCGTGGCGCTGCCGCTGTACCTGGCCCAGCTCGGGCTCGCCCTGGCATGGGGCCCGGTGGTGTTCGGGCTCGGGGCGGGCCGGGTGGGGCTGGCGGTGGCGGCGGGGATGGTCGCGGCGATGGTGGGGTGCTACAAGACGTTCGGGGAGGTGAACCCGATCGCGGGGGATCTGGTGAAGATATGCTTCGCGTGGGCGGGCCTCTTGTCCGTCGTGAATCTCAAGCTCGTATCCATGTGACTGAAAGCGATGATAGGGCCGCCATGTTACGTAGTAGCATCGGGCTTAGAATTTGTGTTCTAGGGACTCTTTTGTTTCGTGCGCTGGTATAGAACGTGAGTTGTCTTTTGTGGGTGAATCTTGTTGAGAGTGCCTTGATGTACATATGTTTCGAGGCTTCATGTCTCGTCCCCTTGAGGAGACGATATGCGTCTGTTGGCATCGCTACTTTGGGTTTGTTGTATCATCCTCGGCCATTTGGCCACTTTGAAACAATACCCTTTTCTAAATTCTGTGGTCGCGGTCTGATCATTGTATCCATAGGTACTTGGATACAGTGAAATGTGAACTATCACGCCTTAAATTTCACGAAGTGGGAAGAAAACTGATGATCTCGTGGGATAGACACTTTCATTTCAGAACCAACAGATTCTACAATTCCTCTCAAATTCTATATCTAGGAACGTCATTCTTGCGCTGCATTAGCATTCGCTCATTGCATCTCGCGAAGCTATTATCGCGAACGCCCGGCGATATTCAATCTGCAAAGTATTGGGAATTTGAAGCCAACCGAAAAGTGAAGAGTGCAAGAGTAACACAGGAAGCAAGACGTAGAAAGTTCCCCAGCAAATGCATGGCGTACTGGACTAAAAGTGAAGATGGTCGCCTAAAATGTTCATTTCCCAAAGAGAGACAGAAACTGCCGTGCCACTTTCTTTCTGATTTACAGCTTCGAAAGCCCTAGACTCACTCAGAAAAGCCAGGAGGCAAACAGGTACCCGAAAATGACAAAGTTGCTCTCTTGAACTAAATTGACCATTGCAGAGGATTGTTTGTGTCAATCAATCTCGGTATCTATCAACAAAAACCTTCCACGAAGACGAAACTTCTTCCTGAGATGAGCTAATACGCTGCTACTCGGCGATGGAAAGCTTTCTCAGTGTAATAGAAATTCTTCTCCTCTGATCTAGCTCCTGCCCTTGCCATACCTGAAATCCCGGTTTGCGATTTATCTCGTGTTTCCAGAGGTAGCGAGCTTCTCCCGACATGATAACTAAGGAACCGGGAGCCAGATAGACCGGTACTTTAGACATTGGCTGCTCGTTTTCCCCTTCGCTGCCGGTGTCGCACGTATCTCCGGCCCGGGTGAAGTGCATGATGCATGGAGACTCGAGGGATACGATGGCAATTCCATCGCCAAAGCGCATTAGATCAACATGTGCACAAATACCCTGCGAGCACAAATCACCTAGTAAAGGAACCATTGTAGAAAATGGCTTAGACATAGACAAAAAGCATTTTAAAGTTAAACAAGTACATAACAAAAGAGTCAAGGCATACAATCCCTTCCAACACAAGATATCAAACAATTTATCAGAATGACCAAGAAGATGCGTGGTTGAGGAGGCAATTAACAGCGATCGGAAACTTTATTCTTGAAAAGTTTAAATATCGATGCACTCGGACAAAGCAAAAGCATTGCTGCTCAAGTATTGTTTCAAGATAAAATCTTTTTAATACTGCAATGAGATGAATCGTATGAAGTACTAAACAATATCTTACCTCGCCCGGTCGGTATAAGTTCACGATAAGTTGATCAAAGAGAGGCTCTCTTCCCAGTAATTCCAATGGCAGGATAGGAAAGAGAGAAGAATCCTCATATGCATCTGCATTCGACGACTCGAACTCTGGATCAAAGTCCCCTAGCAACACCGCCTCGCGAATAGAATTAGAAAGCTCAGTTGCCCATGCTGGAAGACTCCCAAACCTCATGGCCTGCAGAGACAAAACACAGGATGATACCAATTCGGTACATGGCTAATCACGGCCGGAAGCTATTTTGCTCTGCCATGGTGCCATTGGAATGCGAACGCCCTGCACGTAGTTTTCAGTAACTTGAGCTATTCAATCTGCATTCCCGTCATATAATTATGGAGCCGACAAGAAAGTGCACGCAACAGAAAGGAACGCCACTAAGAAATTGTTCCCAGCTACGAAAGGCCCGTCAATCTCTCAAAAATCAATGCACCCAAATCTAAAAGACAGTAAGAGTTATCCATCTCCCAGCAAGCCGCAAAGAGTAAATCATCTCAAGCACACTCGTATCATCTCCCCAATAAACTCAGAAATCTAGATGTGCATACACATTCGCGCACGACACTCGCTCGTGACATTTGCAGCGATCGCAAATGTACAGACCAACATAACCGCGTTCATCGATCTAAAATCACAACATTAGCAGCCTAGCTAACACGCGAGCACGTGGCTCGTTACCAGTGTTCAAACACATATTCGACCTACTATTGCTACACATCAAGTCACAGAGGTTAAATCAAATGGAGCCTTCTGCTCTCGTGCGACGCGGGGACAAGCCTGATCTAAACAGGGATTTCAGGAGAAATCCCATAACAGACGGTCCACCTACATCGCCGATTCAAGCTAAGCGAAAACCGAAGCCGGCAACATTCACATCGCCGCCGGTCGGGGAAGAAGCCGGTCACCGGCACGACTGAGGAAGCACAAAATTTAGCAGCGACGCCACACATGGCTGCACCTATCAACCGAGCGGCATAATTTCATCACTCCTTGAGGCACGCACAACCACAAGTGCTTATTGATCGCCGGCGGGGGGGCGATGCATTACCTGGTTATGCGAAGCTTCCATGAACCATCCCTCTACAAGAAGAAGGCACAGCACAGAACACACGAATCAGCGAAAACGCCGCTCCTGGTCCTTGTTCCACTACCCTCCGGCGATCGAACCAAAAAAACGAACCTCGCGATTACGAGAACGAGACGCACCTTCCTCGACCGCAGAGAGCAGAGAGTGCTGCTGTTCCTGGGAGAGGAAGCCGCCGCACAGCCACAGCCCGTCGATCTCCCCGACCGGCGCCCAGGTAGGGCCCCGGCGCGGCGTCGGCCGAGGAGACGGACGCGACGGAGGCTCCTCCCGCTCGCGACCGCCGCGAGCCTCGGGCCCGCCGAGCTGACCGCCTTCTTCGTCGGACGATTCGCCGAACGCTCGCTTGAGAAGCGCCGCCGCGTCGTCGCCGCCGTCCATTTCCGTCGCCGCCGCGTGGAGATCGGTTTCGCCGCCGCTTCGCTGTTACCCGAGCACAGATGAAACGGTTGGCTTTCCTGACCCGATTTGTGCTGTTCGTTTGTTAACAAGGGATCATGGAGGGGGAGTTCTAGTTAGGTAAATAACTAAATTTCAGCCGCTGAATTTTGATTTCGATCACATTAATGCATCAATGTGAGTCGGATCTTGGTCAAGGCAAAAACAAATAAAGTTTGGTTTTTTTGAAATCAAATTCGCGATGGAAAAATCGATAAAATTTAGTAATCGATAATAAAAGTTACCCAGCTGATAATGGACGTGACCCTGAGTCGTTATGGGTATCATTTTTTCCGTTTTTGGATGATACCGAAATTTCAAATAACAGCTAAACTTAAAAGGATGACTCGTTTCGCTCGGGACAAAGCCCTTTCTAAACTTAAAGAACGATATGCGGCACTTTCCTCGAGTATTGTTTCGTTATAGCTGTTTAACTCTTCGTCTATTTTTATTATTTATGTGATTACACACGATTTCTCAATAGGAAGAATGCCATTGTTTTCAAGAGATAAGTGCACTAGAAATCATAAAACTTATCACGAAAATGTAACTGAAAGCTAAAACTTTCAAAAAGTGCAATTAAGTCATAAAACTTGCCATCAAAGTGCAATCGAGTTCTAAAACTTTCAAAAAATGCAATCAACGAAAGGATTTTATATTTAATTGCACTTTTTAAAAAGTTTTAGGACTTAATTGCACCTTCATAACAAGTTTTAAGACTACACCTCGTAAACTTCGAATAAAAAGGAGATATTACACTACACCCCGTAAAACTTTGGATTACTACGCATTTGCCCCCCTGAAGCTTCAAACACTACAATGCCTCGTGAACTCTCGATGAATTTTGTTAAATTTTTCCCCTTTTTTTATGAAAATAAATGGAGAACAAACACCTATATCTAGAAGGAGGGGGGGGGGGGGGGGGGAGGGGGGAGTTTGAAATTTGGAAAGTTTCAGGGGTCAATATGTACTACGCAGACTTTCACTACTCTTCTTTACATCAACGGCGGTCATTTTAGCCAAAAAAAAAAAAAAAACGGCGGTCATTGTGTTCTTATTTGATCTTCAAAATCGTCCCATCTACTTTTTTTTTTTTCTCTTCGACAAACCGTCCGTATACTTTAACGGTATTCTCACGAGTCGCATCTTTTCCTTATGCGGCACGATGCGCCTTAGCAATGCAGAAGATTTTGGAAAAATTCCAACAGAGCATCTTCGAAATCCTCACTAAAGCTCATGACCACACAGCACGATGTGGGGGCGTGCACCCCCACGCGATCGTGCACAGCATTGAGCTGCGATGCAGCCCAGAGTTGGTGATACTGGCTTCGTCGAGGCGACTAACAACGTGATCTATTGGGAAAATTCATCACCGGAACAAACGAAAGGCGACCGGAGACCCTTTTTTGTCTTGAAAAAAAGAGAGTAGCTGGACAACGTTGATTTTAAGTAAGATTCCACAGATCACCAGTAGCAATATCCCTTCCCAAAACAATTGCCGCTGGGCAAGAAGAATGGCTTTGGCAGTCACAGTTAAGACAATGAACCATTCCACAGAGCAAATATACAGCAAGCCTGGAGCATATGCCATCCAAACACAATTAAAGAAACCATAGGCACCATCGACCACGAGAATTTCGTGTTAGATGTCACTCATGCGTTCTTTGTACAGACTTTGTGCAAGTGTTCGTATGGCAACTTCGACCCTACCGAAATCTATTGCGGCATAGACACTATTGGGCATGTAATGTTAGCAACGGGACAATCTGAGGCCAGCCACTAACCAAGAAGCCAGTTCCTTGACATGCACAAGATGACAATACCCCGCTATTCGATCACCCAGATGTTTTCACAAGGATATGAAATTCACTGCATCTAATTAGAAAATCTTTCGAGAGAAGACGACAATATTATTCGATTTTCCTCAATAATCCATCTCATACTTGATATAATCTATCAAGTAATATAAAATGAACAGAGCAGGGAGAGTTCCAAGTAAAAAAAGAACATAAGACCCAACAAATGAGCTGCAAAATTAAGGTCCAGGGATGGCATTTCAAAAGTGGGCTAGTAAATTGAGTACGTCTCACTAACCCCGGGGCGGAGGCTCTTATAGATGGCTGTCACGATGGGAAGGATACCCACGAGTGCAATCTGAAGCTGCTCGGAGCTGCTGGTACGAACCGTGATTTGTCCACTTAGCTTGTTGTTTAATCCAGCACGTACCGCAATCTTAGAACTTCGTCCAACAGAAAACTGAGACTGCAAATTAGCACCTAACGCAAGATCCCCTCTCCACTTCACAAGGGACAAGCTCATAGAAGACTGATCCTGGCCCACAGGGAAGTCCGCCTCCCTGAGCCGCACTTCGAGATTGGCTCCATATGCCGCATCGCTGTTGGATCTAACAGTTCCAGCGCTACCCACCAGCATCACACGCTTTCCAAGGGAAATTTGGTCCTCAACTTTAAAACCAGTGGCTATGTTCTCGCCTAAAAACGTAACAGAAAAGCCAGCAGCAGTCTTGTTCTTTTTAAAGTTCTTGAATTTAGTGTCCCCACGGACAATGTAGGCAAGTTGTTTGCCAATATTTTGGATGTCGAAACCTGCCATGGTTGATCCATTGTCGCCGTGCTTCGCAGCAAGTGAAGAATCCAAGTGGATGTTGAATTCTTTCTTGTCTTTGGTGATCTGCAGCGCAACTGCTCCAGGGAATCGACTGGCGATGGCTAGACTCTGCTCGAGGTTTACCCCATCATAACCACAATCATGATCCCAACCATGTGTGTCCAGAACGGGCCTTGCTATGAACTGTGAAGTTGGCTCCAGAAAGCGGTACCTGCAAAGAGAGACTATTTTAGGGCCAAAAATTTAAAGCGTTAACATTGTAAGACATTATTTGAGGCAAAAAGTTTTGTATGTTTAGGCTTAACAGACATTCAACATAAAAATGAAAATGTAAACACTATACTTATGCACGCAATACTTCCGCAGCCAAAAATATCATTTCTTCTCTTCCTGCAATCTTTTCTATCCATGCCAACATGCCCTCAAGAAGATCATACCTGTAAGCAGGATTGTCACTGTCGAAGGACGGTGGAAGAGCCATATCATGCAAAGGAACAGGCACGGCAGCTGGACTTCCATCCTCCGGATCAGCATCCTCTCCCATATAATCGTACTCATCAGGAGAAACCTTTCCTTTCTTCTTAATCTCTCTCATTCTTTTCAGCTCCTCTCTCCACTGTTTCTTCTGCAGAAGTTTCACCCTGTAATCATACTCCTCAAAATATGCTTTTCTCTGTTCCTTACTAAGCTTAGCAATTTGAGATTTCCTGAGTGGCTTAAACGGAGGAAGCTGGTCATACTCATCCTCTTCATCTTCTTCGTCAGAATCAGATGAATAAGCCATATCAACATCAGAATCACCATTCTCCAGACCCTGATCAGAGGAGAGTTTGGGGTGTGTGCGAGACTGCAACAACCAGGATAACAGGTATGGAAGTGGAGGCGAGCGGACACGGAAACCAAACAGCTTGCGGTGATCGAATGGGTCTTGAGGTTTTGAGAGAGAATTTGCTTCTGCTAATATCTTCATGGAGAAGCACAACAATAGCAATTGAGGTCTCCAGGTTTGGCCATTTGGGAGCACCTTCTCACCATCTCGATTCTTCCGACACGATGGGTGATTCTCCACAAGGGAAACTGGGTTCATCAGACTTGGATTCATAAGCCGTAAATCACCTACAGCCTGTCCGATAGATTGCTGAACAACGTGGGAACGCTGAGCAACAAACACCTCATAACTAAGTGGAGAACCAGATGGTCCATCTGGTGGAGCAGAAGCACCATGGGTAAGAGTGACAACAGCACTTCGCCAGATTGATGGGCCAAGGGCACTGGTGATCGATTTTAGCAATGGTAAATCATTGAGGTCTCTCGTTTGGGTGTCAAGTCGATCCACATAAAGTACGATATCTGGCGGGCATTTCTTGGTGAACTTCTTTATAGAAGAGAAGATTCTACGGTTTTCATTTTGTTCCATAACAGATGATTTTAAACCAGGAGTGTCAAAGACCCTGATCTTAACTCCATGAACTGTTCCAGTTATCTCTTTCACTGCTGTTGTGGCGGGTTCAAACGCGTGGATCATTGCCTTATCCTCACCAAGAAGAGAGTTAATGGTTGCACTTTTGCCCACTCCAGCTTTTCCGAGAACCAATATGTTCAAAGAGAAGTCCAAATCATCTTTCTTTTCCAGTTCAAGCTCAGAGGCCGTCTTTTTCGCTGAGTCGAGGCTAAATGATTGACCAGCTTGCCTCCCAGCAACAAGCGCCAACCTGTACAGAACTTGAGCTGCCAGTGAATCTTCCGGAGAATAACCTACCCTTTGAACAAGCCTTAGGAATTTGACCCTCAACTGCTGAATCTTCTCTAGTTTCTTCCTTTCTTCTTCAGTCAAATTGTTGTCGGACTCCACAGGAGTCAGATCAGAAGTAAAAAGACTAGAACGGTTTGGTCGGGAGACAGGTTTCACCGACCTAAGAGAGGACCCCAACCCAGCAGGACGCTCGACAGAGAACAGCCTCGAACCATCTTGGGAGGTTATAGTGATGTTTCCTCCATCTGAATCAGCACCTGTTGCAGCTTTTAGCAGAGCAGCCAAAGCAGCCGAATCAAACAACTCCTTACCATCACCGTCCTCATCGGTGTCGACTTCTTCATCAGAGTCGGTGACAATCTGACCATCGATTCTCTGTGGATGATCATGAGAACTTTCAGCACCAGATCGAGAACCAGCACCTCTTTCCAGTTCCTCCAAGAACTGTTTGGCAGCTTGGGAGCTTTCAAAAAGCATACTTCCTTTTTCTCCATCAGTATCTGAACCTTCCATGTCCGTTTCTTCATCCACCTGAAGTTTATCGTCATCTCCAGCTTCCACAGACACATCTTGGTCATATGACAGAGATTGCACTGGAACCCCTCTTTCCACTCCAAGCCCCTTAACTTCGGCGATAATTTCATTATTCTCCAGAGGTTTCGCCTTGTCATCTAGTTTAGGCTCTGCACGTCCAGTCACAGAGTCCAACGACAGAGACTGGACTTCATTTCTCTCGGCGGGAACATGACTATATGTATTTTCAACTCCATAATCGGCAGCTTTTGTTACAGGTTCATCATGTTTGGGTCCAGATTCTGCTTCTGGCTCCATTTGCATTTCCTTTTTTACCTCCTGATCAGGATGTTCAGTCGCTTGATCAGCAATTGCTACACCCGTCTCTGGCATGTTAGCTCTTCCAGCACCGGGAACATCATCTTTCTTCATTTCGGGAACCTGTTCCAAGGCTTCATTGATGCTGTTCCGTAGTCCATTATCGCTTTCATCCAATCTAACTGCCATGATTTCAGCAGAATCTTCAGCATTTGGGCTTACTTGATCAAAACCATTTTCCAGGGTCACAGGTTGGCTAGAGAGTTCCGCTGCTTTGATTTCAGAATCCCTCCCATCAACCACTTCCCCAACAACAGCAGCCCCCGAGGCCGTCAAATCAACTTTTACGGCATCCACAACCACGTCTCCACTATTATTAAACTTCACGCCATCAGCTTCGATTTGCTCATCATCTTTCTGTCCAACGGTCTCGGAGTCCATTATATCGGCACTAGCCACTGAACTATATATGAATTCAGCTGCTTTGCTCGACTCCTCGGACTTATCGCCACTGGAGGTATCCAAAGCCTGCTCCACAACAGCTCCCTCACTTTGCAATTTAGCCACTTCCGCAGCCCCAGCCTGAACGCTCTCCTCGACCACATCTCCACTCTCAATCGCTTTATCTTCTTTTACACCCATCTCTTTCACACCTACCTCACGATTAACATCACCATCAATTGGCTCCAGCAGCAATTCACCCAATTTTCTTGACCTCTTGTGCGCGAACGCCCCTCTCTCCCCATAACCAAAATCTCCACTTTCCACGCCATTCCCAGAATCACCACTCGCGGAAACACCCCGAAAACCACCCTCGACCGACCCCAATCCCAATTCCTCGCCGCCTTCACTCGCACCAGCCAAAACCTTCACTTTCGGTTCGCCGAAACCGCCATCCTCATCCTCGCCATCCCCATCGTCATCGCCATCGTCGTCATCGTTGGACACCTTAGCGACCGGCCTGAAGCTCCCCGGCGCCGCCTCGAACTCCTCCTCCCCGCTCACGAACCCCGCGTCCTCGGACTCACCGTCGCTGCCGAGCTCGCGATTCCCATCCCCACCGACGCCGCCGCCGCCGACGACCTTCACGGGACCGGCGACGACGGCGGGAGCATAATCGGAATCACGAGACGAAGAGGAGGAAGAAGAGGAGGAGGAAGAACCTGAGGAGAGGGAGTTCGTCTCGGGAGCGACCGGCTTGGACTCCATGGATGGGAACAATCGGTGGTATCGCCCCCGGGGGAAGTAGAGAAACGGGAGAGAGAGGATAGAGTAGAGAGAGAGAGAGAGAGAGAGAGAGAAATGGGGGATTTAGGGTTTATGAGTTCGGGATTGAATTGTCTTCTTATATGGAGGGAAGGGTTTGTGGTGGAAGAGAGGGAAAGGGAGGAAAAGGGGATAAGGTGAGCGAGCCGGAGGAACGAGCAGAGTCTCTCTCTCTCTCTTCGCTTTCTCTCTCTCTCTCTCTAGCTGGGACTCTGCTTCGTTGCGTTGTTCATAGAGAGAGAGAGAGAGACGGAGGAGGAGGAGAAGGTGGTGGTGGAGGAGGTGGAGGCGGTGCGGCTTTGGCGTTTACGGAGACGTACAGCCAAAAAGGCTGTGTTATTATATGAATATTTTCTCTCTCTCCCTTTTCTATCTTTTTTTTGTCTTTTCCCATTTTACTTTTGCTTTTGATTTGGTAAAATTGCTCTCCCTTTTTTTCTTTTTCTCCCCCTCTTGGGGCTCTAATAGGCTCCGTCGGTTTTCGCGTGAAACGGAGGATTCGAAAAATTGCTTTCCTAAAAGTAATCGCTCGTGCGTTAGGGGTGTGCAGAAGATTCGAAAACCGCTCGGAACCGGGGCCAGATTGGCCCGCAATCGACGGTTCCCTTGGGGATTAGTCCGGTTTCCGATTCCAATTTACTAGAACTGGGTATGGTTCTCAATTCCATGTATATATATATATATTTAAAAAGAATTCCATGGTATAGTTATACTGTGGAATCTCCTTATTTGATTTCACAAGAAATAACATGACGAAGAAAACTCTTATATAGATGAAGGGATGAAATGTTTCTTTGGAGAATGGCTTCTGGTTTACTTTTCTTGAGAATAACTTTGTCTCGGTGTGTCCGCATAGAATCATTACTTTTCTGATTAATTGCATGACGAAACCAAAGAAGTACCCACATAGAAACGAGGTTCACCATGATATTAATTGATGAATGCAATTTTATAGGGATTGGAGATCGGTTCGGTTCGGTTCGATCATTGAGTCGATCCATAGAACCAACGAGCGGTTCCCGATTCCAGAGTGGGAACCGCCCACCCAGACCATGCTCACCTTTGATGTGCATCGAATAGATGTAAATTAGTTAGGTATTCGAGGGGCCGAGACATCTTATTATTAAATTAGAGATATTAAAGAATCCATATATAATTGATATGATAATTAAAAGGTGATTCTTATAATCTTTCGCACTTTTCAAATTTCATTTTTTTCTGAAAAAACCTGATCAAATTTTCGTATTGTGTCTTTCTTTACTTTTTTTGCATTACTTTCCACACACTTAACATGCTCTTCCCGCTAGTCAGAACAAAAAGCGTAATTTTTGTTAAGATTTTCTACGTAATTTTTGGTGCGGAGAATAAAATAAAAAGTGCAAAGGTGCTTGAAAATTATGACATTATTTTTTCTGTATACGCGATAATTTCTAGACCATGGAAATACAATTGGACTACCCAAAAAATAAAGAAATAAAAGAAAGAATATCTAGCGCATGATATCTCTGGAAAAGCAGGTTACTTAGGCAACCTAAATTCTCCAAAGATCCAACGGCTGAAACTCGATCTCTTGTCAATGGTCACTGCTAGGGTTTCTCTTGGATTTTTGTCGACATTTGAGAGGACAATTTGGGTGTGCCCAACGCTTGATTCGTTCGGGGAGATGATAACGTTGGCGATTAGGTTTGTTGTCAGTTTTGTTCGCTTCTGTGTACTTTGTTCTGGTCCACTCCTTCAGTTTCCTCATCTCATTTGGATGGCCAAGATTTTATTATTTTTCATTGCTTTTTTTTGCATTTTGTTGATTTGACTGAATTTGGATAAAAATTGACCGACCCAAAAAAAAAGAGCTTGGATGAAATTCCATCTATTTAGGGTTTGCAGTTCTTGATTATATTTGGGTCCCATCTATTTTGATTTAATCATAAGAAATCGGCTACTTAATTTATTTTTCTTTTTATCGGGTTAAATTCTATTTCGGGTTGATAATCGATGAAAATTGAGCTATTTGCTTTTCTTTTTCGAGTGCTTGCCGTTGAAATTATAGTCACGTGTCACTTCTCATGGACCGATTGAAGTTTGATATTTGAGCAGGAGATATCATTAACCGTAGGACTAAGGTTAAGATTCCAAGGGTCGGGCGATCAATAGGGATGAATCGATCGGAATATTGTATGTCAAGAAGCGTGGGGTCACGAATTCAAGATGGTGCCTACATAAGGTGCTTTCCTTTTCTTGATTGTTTATTGTTTTTATCTACTTAAGTAAACTAGATTTACTTTTGGAACCCCAAGGAAACATGCGTCCGTGAAGCGCGTGAATGCAAGAAATTGATATTTGAAAAATTCAAAAGTAAAAAATATTTAAATGCATAAAGTTCTATTAAATTAGACATCAGAGAAGAGATGAGACCCAATTAATAGAAACACTTATGGTTTTCTAGATGAATATTGTAATTTAAGGAGGTCTAAGTCTAAGACTACTATTAGGCAGAAAAGATGGCATATGTTATGCCTCCTCAACACTTACAAAAAAGTGATTTTCTAAGTGAACATGCATCACAGACCCAAAAAAAAAAAAGTGAGCATGCATCTGAAGTCAATTGTAATTTGCCCTGGACATTGAAGTGGGCCAAATTTTGCATGGAGCTTTGATCGCAGGACATCACATGAATGATTATGGATGTCAAATCAATCATAATCCAAAGTCTCGTCAATAAATTCGAATTCAACACCGAAGACACATTAATATATAGTCTCGAAATATATTTTTGAGTTTTCCCTCCGTCTTCTTTTTTTATGTATGTAATATATCACCAATCCTCCCCCCGTAACTAGTAACATGATCAGAGCTCCAAGAAAATTTGGCTGAAGCCTATATTAGGGGGCATATTGCAATAGATTTCAAATAGTACGGGGTGAATTGGAAAAAAATTGATATGCTAGGGGCAATTTGTCATACCCTAAACTTAGGGGGATATATGTAATTTGCCCCCAAAGTTAAGCCTACGAGCATTGTCCTCATCTATATTTTTGACACATTAAATTAAATGATTTTTTTATGCACGAAATCGAATTTATTTTGATAAGTTAAGTTATTATTTACGTCAACAATAGTTTCTATATTAGGAACATATGTTTTTGGATTGTTCTTCCTGTATTTAATTTTTATTAAGTGATTTTCTTTATCTGTAATTTGCTTTTATTTTTATTTTTTTAAAGAGATTGCTGAATTAACAATTTTTTTCTCGTTGTTGTCTTTATCCTTTTATGGATATCCTTTTATTTGGTTCAATTTCATATAAAAATTGTAACTTTATTTTTTGTTGTTTCTAGGAGACTACCCATCGATAAAATAGTCCAAATTTAAATGAAAACCTTTTATTAATAAGAGTTAAGAATAAATATTTTTCTTTTTTTTGGCGGTTTAAACCCTCGAATCAATAAAGTGCACTAACGAGATAATATAGTAATGCAAACATTATCAATGATGAACCAATATGATAATTATTTTAATGTGGCCAGATGTTATATATTACTCTTGACATTATAGTTAATGTAGGCAAGTCATAGTATATAATTCTGTTTTCACTATAAATATTTTGTTATTATAATATAACTAGTATTAATTATAATGAATTATTTAAATGTTTTATATAATTTTATAATTCTATTAGATGAAAAATTATTTATAAGATACCAATATCAATGATGTAAACTTTGACAATATTATGTGTAATAATGATAATATAATGTAAATTACTATTACTTAATTTATTATAATAAGCATATTATAAACACGTTAAAGAAAAAGATACTTACAAAACTTTACGATCTAATTCAAAAGTTTCTCCATTGGTTTCAAAAACCAATCATTTAACTTACATTTGTCGCTTGGCTGGCTGAAAAATCCAAGATGGCATTGTTTTGGCAATGAATAATCTCTCGCCCAAGAAATCAATCCCTTATAACACAAACCAAAACCACGAATTAAAATATGAATTTGCCTCAAATTTAAAATCTCGAGTTAAAATAAAATCCAAGCACTAATTTTGTTTATCAATTTGAAATCAGTGTTCTTTCAAGAAATCACAATATAGTCTCAATGCATATCACAGATACTTTACACTTTCATAGTTGTATAGATGACCGTATGAATAGCTTTATTACATAACTATCTCTATAACTCGTATTGCTCATCTGATAGTAAATTTGTAAAAAAAAAAAAAAATCCACAAAAGCAATAGACCTTTTAATAATTCTTATTTTGGCGTTTTCTTAAGTTTGACTAGTTTTTTTTCCATCCAAAGTTAAAATTTTATGTAAGTTTAAGCTACTATGAACATTTTTATGTATACGTATCGATTTTATGTGCCCTATAGGCATTTGGGTATTTAATATCAAATAAAAATTGAAACGCCATCATGGACAAAACAGATTTGTAATAAGAATATTGTTAGTTTGGGATTTTTTCGTGGATTAGTGTTGGTGACTATTGGCGTCCTTATTCTTTTCCTTTTCTCGTCATTTTTCTTATCACCATTGGGTCTCTTCCTATCTTTATTGGGCCTCCTTGGAAGCTTTCTAAATGGTGGAGGTAACAAAGGCTCTTCATAGGTCACTGGCCACATATTCTTTCCATTCTAGGTAGGTAATGCAAATTGGTTGCAATGCTCATACGCAGCTTTCTTAAAACAATCAGTTGCATAATCATTTAAGTTGTACTTTATGTAGTTGATGCACGGTATAAAACGGTTACATGGTATTCCTAAAATATTACAAGTACATGTTCTCTTATTTAGTTCAACCATAAATGTCATCATTTACTTCAACTTCGAATCTGGAAGCCGGACATGGCCTTGGAATGCAAAACCTCGACTTCGTTTTTTTCCTCCCCAATCTTCAATATGATTCTTGGACAAATCGTTCTTGAGCTGACTATTAATTGGCTTTTCTCATACATTCTCACTATAAGTAATTTTCTTATGCCCTCTAACATATCAACAATGGAACACTGCCTTTCTTTGCATGTATATGCATTAAATATCTCACTCAAATTATTCTCAATAGCATTGTAATTTTGTCCACACTTGATAACTGCCCTGCGAGACCGTTATGGACCCTGTTTCATGAATAGACTCTTCCTTCATTTATTTTGTTGCATTGTTGAAATCGGACTCCCACGTTGAATATGCAACTCTCCAAAAGCAATTCCTAAATGTTTCTCGCTTATGTGGTTTCTTTTTACCATTAGCATAAATGTGTCGAGTACAATCCCTATGCTCTGCTTGCGAGAGTTTAGAAACTACATTAAGAAGGCTCTGCAACATGTATTTTGACATGCAAATAAATCAGTTTTATTGACAATAAGATGTTTTTTTATTAACAAAGCTTGTGCACAATCTTATCTTCTACTGGTCACTCATGAAGGTCCAGCCAATACCTTGTTCACTTTCAAGTCTTTCAATAGTAGCTCGAGGAGTCGAGTCCAAGATTCTTCGGTTTCAACGTCAACAATAGCCCTTGTGATTGGAAACATTTGGCTGTTTCTATGACGCCCAGAATATCACACGCAACATGTGTTTCTTATAATTATTAACCTTTATTCGAGCGGAAGCAAAAATTTAAACATTAAATAACAATGAAAATCACATAAGTATAGTCAAAGTACTTCTACTACTTTCTTTATATTACTTATCGGATTCACAACGAATTCATTGTTTACAAAACACAAAAGTTTGGGTAGGTTGAGGTCGCATATCTCCATGCTACATTATGTTCAAAAAGACTATCCTTATATAGGTAGACTTTACATCATGGACCATCTATCTCCCTCTATGACGAGTCACAAATGTTGCTACCGTCATATCAGCCAAAATATGGCACTCATAGTGTATAGGAAAACCAGAAAGCATTAGCGGCAGATTGTCCATTCCTACGTATCTGAAAAATAAATGAATGAGCCACGACTCAGTAAATGAAATCTCTAGTTTTAAGTTAGAATTATCTTGCCACTTCACGTGGCATCAACAAACAATGTGAGTTCATGACAAATATAGAGTACTCATATTAGACAATGCAAGAGTAATTATTTTTTCTTCTCATATCGATGGAAATCAATGACAGAGCTTAAGACCATCCACTCAAGTACAAGCAAATGAGATATTCTCTCATTACATACACACGATATCATAGTGGCTCATCACTATATACAGGGAAATTTATGCCCAACTAGTCATGAAGCTTACCCATAAACATAGATAAGTTCATATTTGTCATGAATATCACAAACACACATGTGATTTCATACTGGTCACGAAGCTCATTAATAGATACAGATGAGTTCATATTAGTCATGAAGCTTATCCACTTCATACAGGTCATGAGGCTTACCAGCTCACACAGGTAACTTCATACGGGTCATGAAGCTCATTGATATACCCAAATGAGTTCATACTTATCACGAAGATTACCAACACACGCAGGTGACTTCATGCTGGTCATGAAGTTTATCTACTTTATACGGGTCATGAAGCTTACCAACACACACATGTAACTTCATACGGGTCATGAAAGCTCATTGATATATACAAATGAATTCATACTTATCATGAAGATCACCAACACACATGTGACTTCATACTAGTCATGACAATAAGTAATCACAGGTATTTCAATACACATATTCACCTTCTTGATCTATCATATATTCCTTAAAGAAATGAGATCTTAGTCAAACAAACAAGTAAGAAGCGATATGTGATAAGATTCATGAGATAAATACATTCAGAAAATTGGATATATTTCGAAAGTGATTCCGAGCAAGTCAATGACTATATTATAGGTTAAAGTCTAAACGTAAATCTGGACATCCAAATGAGTATTTCTGGGTTTTGACAATCAAATGAGTATTTCTTGAATACTTTCATATTCATAAAGTAGATATTTTCAAGCCTAGAAAGTAAAATTTGCTCGGATTCAGGAGTAAACAAATTCAGATTCAAAAAGTAAAATCTGCTCGTAAAATCTGTTCGGGTTCAGAAGTAAGCAGGTTCAGATTTAGACAGTAAAATCTGTTCTGGTTTAGAAATAAGTATATCCAGATTTTAAAAGTAAAATATGTTCTGGTTTAAAAATAGACATACCCAGATTTTGAGTACAAATTTTACTCGGTTAAGAAATAGATATAACCGGATTCAGATTTAGAAATAGGTATAACAAGATTTAGAGAGTAAAAATCTACTCGGCTTAGAAAATACACATGTCCAGATTTTGAGAGTAAAATCTACTCGAATTCAAAAATATATAAATCCAGATTTTGAAGGTAAAATCTACTTGGCTTAGAAATACACACATCTAGATTTTGAGAGTAAAATCTACTCGAGTTCAAAAATTCATAAATTCAGATTTTGAAGGTAAAGTCTACTCGAGTTCAGAAATCAATATGTCCAAATTCAGATAATAGAATTTACTCGGTTTAGAAATCAATAGATTTTACGAACGATGGTTAAGTCTGAACCTACAAATATGACTTTTGCAAGTTCAGATTCATCATTTCCACTCACCAAATGTACTCAACTTTAAGTAAAACGATTATCTACCTTTTAAACATTCATAAGGCCAGCAAATCAAATTCCACAATCATCTCAAGGATGACATTTTCATGTTCAGATTTAACAATTGCACTTGCCAATTATACTACACTTTAAAAAAACAAATCATACCCATTTTTAACATGCTTGTGACCAACCAAATAATACCACAGATCACCATATTCTCAATATTATAACACATCAAAATAGCATATCATAACCATTCAAGTTAAAAGTGTTAAGTAGATTGAACTAACTTAACTCTAGAGTCTTCACTTATCTTGTGCAAAATCTGAACACCCAAAGTTAAAACCACATTGTAAATTTTGGATCAGATAGTATTCAAAGTTGAAGGTGAAGAAGGGAGTTACGATTAAGGTGAAAACTCTCTTCCCATTACTAAGATGAAAATGAAGCATAGGAGTATATTTTGAGGTGGAAGAATGCATGAAATCACAAGTTGCTAATTTTCATCCAACTAATGGCCAAGTGTGAGAAGTCAATACTTTTTAGGGGTGACTAATAGCCAAGATAATGATGACTTATGGCTATGTGTCAAGTTAGTGTAAGAAGCTTAGCTTAAGAGTGTCATGTTGGATACTTGAATTCTCCAAATGTGGCATGCGACCATGCATAAATTCTACATAAGCCATGTGATTTCTTGGTGTCTAAAAAGAGGTCTTGTGGGAAATTAAAATAAAAACAGAATGTCTTCCCTTTTACAACACCAATTAGCAATTAATTATTACCACTAATTAACTAGAGTTTAAATTAACAATATCACACATCAATTACTAAGACAACGGTAAATTAAATAATCACCGCTCTACTATTAACGTATACACCAACGTTTATAAATTTTAAATACGTTGAACTCGGAACGATTACGTTCCCGAATCCACGCCTCACAAATTTATGGTCCAACAAAGATTTTTACACGTCCACTCAAATTTTATGATCTAAGTATTATTACTAAAAACGGAAATTTTTGAACATCACATAAATATTATTTCGAAAATTCTAGATGTCACGGTTTCCATCTCTTCTAGTAGCATAAAGCAACATCCCTCTGATTAAAGTCTTCGTAAAGCATCCAACCAATCCAATTAGTTGCCTACAACTTGCTACAAAACCCTCTTTCAATTCTTTGAAGCCAACATAGAATCTTCTGAACGTTACATCGTCCAACTTCCTGGTCAAATGTGCTTTTCTGACTACATCCAATCAACTCAGCCTTATAAGAGTGCAACAACTTGTATTGTTCAACAAATGGGCCTTTGAAAATCTCAATAGCTTGAGTATCGCTTTGTAACAAATCCTCTTATTCAATGTCAATGCCTCCATCTCTATTGCATCCACCTACATATATGATGATGTATACTTCGAGTTAGCTTTAATTTTAGGTAATATTTGCTCTATAAGTCATACATAAGTTGCATTCTTATTTCTCATGCTCCTAGGGCAAGTATATTCATTTCCAACAGTCTTGATGTTAAAAGTCTTCTCATTCTGCATCTAACTACCAAAAACTCTCAATTCACAGCCACTCACACCTACTATCCATCTTTTTCACTTCATTTTTCTTACATCCAATGTTAAATCCATTTGGATTTTCTTTGGTCACTGACTTCTTCATGGCATTAGGAGAGCTCATACTTCATCTCATTCTTCTAGATCAGTGTCTCCATCATTTTCACCCTCATCCTCAATTTTAGGAATGTTAACTTCAACTATATTAGTTATAGCAGCGGTAACATTAGCCTCTCTTCTTATTTGCCTTGCAAGAAAGAAATCCTTGTTACCACCAACGAGAATGTAGTCATCATCACTTGAGGATAATGTATCAGGATCTTGCTCATGTTCATTACTACTATCTCTTTCATTACTTTTACTATCATCCTTATCAATATTACCCCACTAGTAGAAGAACCACGACCATTGCCAAGAGCAGCTCCTTCGATATATACTTAAATAACACCCAAACTCGATCCTAGACCCACTAATTCTAGCGCTTGATCATCACCAAAAATTTGCAAACACCATCTCTAGAAATACCAAGAATCTAGTACTACAACTTTTGAACTATGTATCCTAAACAAATAACAGTCTCAACAATTGCACTATAGCTCACTACCTTTGACTTACAACCGTGGAGATACTGATATTCTACATGACGGTTTGTGTACTTCGTGATGTCTCTATACTCCATAACTCAACCCAAGTTAAGTGCAATTGTAAATTTGCTAGACATTCACAAGAGAACAACAACCAAACCAATTAATTTGTAATAACCTCTCAAAGATATGTAGCAAAAAGGGGAAGATCAAGTTTGACAAACAAGTTAAGAAGATCGAGTTCGACAAACGTGTTGAGAAGATTGAGTTCCACATACCAGCTAAAAAAATGAACTCTCATAGACAATTGCTTGGGATCCTTCACACCAAGCTGAATGAGTTCGACAAACAAATAAGGGAAAAAAAATCAAAGACGAGAAGATTACCGGGGATAAAAGAGTGTGCATGGAAACATCAAAGCTGAGAAGATTACTAGTGATAAAAGAGTGTGCTCAACGAAGAAAGTGTGTTTGAACGAGTTCTAATGCCTAATCACGAAGACGAAGACGACGATGAAGGAGAGTGCTCGATGAAGAGGAAGTCGAAGAATAAAGTGCTCTGAGAGAGAGAGAGAGAGAGAGAGAGAGAGAGAGAGAGAGAGAGAGAGAGAGAGAGAGAGAGAGAGAGAGAGAGAGAGAGAGAGAGAGAGCCCTAATTGTTCTCGAATGAGGGCTAATTAAAAAAACAAAGAGAGAGAGTTATGAATTTAGAGAGAGCCCTAATTGTTCTCAAACGAGGGCTAATTAAAAAAACAAAGAGAGAGAGAGAGAGAGTTATGAATTTACACATGGACTTATCACGTCAATTGAGTTGTCATCCAATTTAGTAATTTCACAATAAAATTTTACGAAAGCTAATGAAGAATAAATGTGTTACATATGTACCACTTTGAGATTTTTGGTAACATAAAAAATAGTTTAAAATAAATTTGTCACAGTTATACAAATTTGAGATTTTTCGTAATATTAACCCAAAGGATTCTAACTTGCTAAAAAAAAGATAAACGCTTGTTGTCCATTGTGCCGTGACAACTAGCGTGCCGAATTTAAAATGTCTCATTTAAGCTCTATTCAAGCCATTTTACATGGTCCAGAATTATTGAAAAGTTAACGCGACGTACTTACAATGCTTACTCACTTTTGACTTAAAAGATGGCTAAAAACGGGCGCAACCGACTGTCAAAAGACCGTGGGTGGCAATTGTTTCATACAATAGTACACTTCAGAATTTCACCCAAGTCAAACCTATATCCTAAACTTCTATGAAATCCCAAAGATCTATGACACCTAAAGTTTCTTATTAAATTTGATTTTGCAGCTCAAAAATCACCAGAGTTCAACCAGCGATACATGACTCGAAACAATATGAATTTCAACTCAACCATAGAAATCGCTTAATAAGAGAATCATAGTTTCGAATTCTTACTAAGCGCTTTGAGAATGAAGTTAATTTATCATACCAAGCCATCCACAAACCACGTGACCGTCCATCTCCTCTTTGTTTCCTATTCTCTCTTTCCTTGTTTCTTTCCGAATTGATATATTCTTACACATTGATAGTCTTGGATGCAGATCAAAAAATTGATTGAGATGGTATAATATCTCCGTTCACATAATCTAATGTAATGTGCCAAGTAGACCGGACCATGGACCCTTCTTATCACGGGCTAGCTGCATTGAATGAGTCCAACGACAAATTTAGGTAGGCCTTGATAAGGGTTTACTAATAATAAAGTCGGCCGGACCCAATGGTCGGCCTGATTTTGGCCCGTCCATTTCGAAAAGTACCAAATTCTTTTTTTATGCGCGTGGTTCGCAATATAAGTTATCCCTAACCTAAGGCTCGACCTAGTTCGAGCTCATCCAATGAACCTCCTGTACTAAATATTATGAATTGTCTTATTTTCTTTGGAATTGATATGACTTGACGGTCAATGATTGATCTAGATGGATTGACTAACGATATTTCATATACATTATAAACATTCTCATTTGGGAAAATGACACAAACAGTCCCTGAACTTTGGTCCAATGTGCAGTTTGGTTTCTGAATTATAACCCAATATGCAATGTGGTCCATAAACTTTCAATTTGTTCAATGTCATCCCTGAACTTTTGATACATATTCAATTCAGTCCCTGAATTATATGAAAATGTTCAATATAGACTTTTCATTAATTCAAGTTCGGGAACTACATTGAACATTTTCATATAATTCAGAGATCAAATTGAACAATTACCAAAAGTTTAGGGACCACATTGAACAAATTAAAAGTTTGAGGACCACATTTAACATTAAGCTAAAGTTCGGGAACTACACTGAATAAATTAAAAGTTCAGGGACCAAATTTCATATTGAGCCAAAGTTCATAGACTATTTATATCATTATCCCTTCTCATTTTTCTTTATGTAAAGTGCCTTCTTCTTCTCATCAAAAGCTGTGCAAAGGTGTCATTGCCATGGCCGAGGCCGTGACCCTCGCCCGCGACTGGTGAGGGCTTCACGGCCCTTGCCCAGACCATCGCGGCCACAAGCAATGTGGCCCTGCCTAGAACTGGGCGAGGCTAGGCGAGGGCGTCCCGGCCCTCGCCAGCCATAGATGTAAAAAAGAAACAAAGAAAATAAAGGAAAAGAAAAAAGGAAAAAAAATAAAAATCGTAAAATATTTGAAAAAGAAATATTAAGATATTACTAAAAATTGTCTACGTCGACGATAGCTATGCCACCTAAGATAACTGGCATACACGTTAGTGATTTGCGGCCAAAATTAGCCGGATGAATTCAATTGGTAAAACGTGAAAATATTTAGAACTCAATAGGCAAAATTTAAAAAGTTTAGAATTGAATTGGTAAAAGTGTAATAGATTTAAAACTTTTTCGATAATTTTCCCCATTACCATTCATAATCATCTTTACTCTTCAAATCCCATTTTCTTAGTATTAATAATTCCAATATTTCTTTTAGAGGTGGAATATAAGGGTGCGAATGGTAACCATTCTGCTCCAGAAATCAAATTCTTGCCAGAAATTGATTTCTGGAATTCTTGCTACCTAAAAAAATTTAAATTTTACTCAAAGTGGGTGGCCACAGGTATTATAAGCCATTATGTAAAGTTTTGAAATTTTTGATTTTTAAAATTTTTTTTGGGCACCTATAAAAATTTAAATTTCACTCAAAGTGGGTGGCCACAGGTATTCTAAGCCATTTTGTGAAGTTTTGAATTTTTTTATTTTATTATTATTATTATTATTATTTATTTTTTTGGGCATCTCAAAAATTTAAATTTCACTCAAAGTGGTAGCCACAGGTATTATTCTAAGCCATTCGTGAAGTTTTGAAATTTTTTTTATTTTTGGGCACCTCAAAAATTTAAATTTCACTCAAAGTGGGTGGCGGGTATTCTAAGCCATTCTTGAAGTTTTGAAAATTTTTATTTTATTATTAATTTTTTTTTTGGGCACCTCAAAAATTTAAATTTCATTTCAAAGTGGTGGCCCGGGTATTTTAATTATTACGTGAAGTTTTGAAATTTTTGATTTTTTTATTTTTTAAAAAAATTCACCAAATTTCATATTTTAAATCGATTTTTTTATTTTCTGGAAATTTTTATGATTTTTTCTAGAATTTTTCAATTTTTATGCATTTTCTGAAAAAAAATTATGAGAAAATAGGGAGAATGTATTCGGAATCGAAGCTACAAAAGTAATTCTCTTTTTTGCCAAAAACTCATTTACGGAATAAAAAATGCATTCGGAATCAGAATGCATTCGGAATCAGTATTTTTAACAAACGCATTTTTATTCGAATACAAAAATTTAACAGCATTCGAAATTTTTTAACAAACGCCATTGTTGAATGCATTCCGAATATTACTTTTAGAGGTGGAATATAAATATAAGCAACGTAAAATGTATGATTAGAAAAATTTAAGTCACCGTGGAGACAAGCTTCAAGGGACCAAATCACTTTGTTACTATTAAAAAATCAGTTCACTTTAGTACACATAGATAAAATTATATAATAAATTGTTAAAAATTAAGAATGTACGTAAGTAAAGAGTGAGATTAGAAAAAGCAATCAAAAACCATTAAAGCATCCTCAAAAGCCTCGTCACCTCTTCGCTACACGTTACTTAGTATATTATATTTTACTATATTTTAGATATGTGCTAAAAGACAATATCAATTTAGGGTTAGGTGAAATGAAGTACAGTGCATTATAAAATTCAAAATCCATTCGAAGTCTCCCAAGAAGCCAAATCACCCCCAATACTATTTCAACCGTTCCTCTTAATATATATATATATAAAATCGGATTAGCCCCGGTACCCCTAAATTGAAAATCACAGTATGCCACTTATTAAGCAATCACATTAGAAAATATTATAAATTTTGCAGAGAATCTCATTAACGAGTGCTTCGAAACACTTATTAAATATACTGAAAGATAAATTATTCAATTTTCGAAGCTTTTATTGTGACGTCAAGATGATAATCCGCGCTTTAAAAAAGTTACACTATCTTTCTTATTTAATTACCTAGTAACTGTAGCTTCTTTCTCATCATTAAGTGTCGAGCTCTTTATAATATGAAGTCGAAGGCACTTTTTAAGAAAATTGTTTTGAAAATAATTAGCAAAAGGCCCTAGGACACACTCATTCACGTTGTTTGCATCTAATAATGTAGATCACAATTAGCTACGAATGTGGGTTCGAGAAGCGAATTGAGAGGCGGGGGAAGTGGAAGCCACGGCCATGGTCGGAGGGAAGGGTTCGAGGGTTTTAAGCTTCGGCCACGAGGCAACCCTCGCCTGTTGCAACCGTACCACGTAAGACAATCGACATTCACGTCAGCGATTTTTGGTCAAAATTGACCGAATGGACTTAATTGGCAAAATTTGAGAACTCAATTGGTAAAATAAAAAATTCATGACTGAATTGGTAAAAATGCAATAGATTTGGGACTCTTTGGACAATTTTCCATATGGTAATGGAATGGCGCGTCGCTCTTGGCAAAATCATTCATTTTTTCCAAAACAAAACCACACATTTCTACTCTTATTTTGTACACAAGCCAAAATTATTGTATATCAAAACCAAAATGAGTTTTAGTTAGTAAAGCATGATTTGCTATGCGGTAGGAGTTTTGCGTCGAGATCAGAGATGTTCTTTTTTTTTGGCCAGTATTGAGATTAATTCTTTTCAATATTTAATTCTATATTGTCGATACTTACTTTTCATATAACCTTATAATAATACTCTAATAAGAAAAAGGTAAAATATTATTGCATTAACATTTCCTCTTCAAAGAGCAGTCGGTCCATATTAGGGAAAATGACATAAATGATTCATGAACTTTCGCCCAATGTGTAATGCGGTTCCTGAACTTTTAATTTGTTTAATATGGACGCTAAACTTTAACCAAATGTGCAATATTGTCTCTGAACTTTTAATTTGTTTAATAAAGTCCATAAATTTTTGGTACATGTTCAATTTAGTCCTTCAACTATATGAAAATATTCGTTTTAGTCCTTCAATTAACTCAAGTTCAGGGATTACATTGAGCAATTTCATATAGTTCAGGGACCACATCGAACATGTACAAAAAATGTCCTGAGATCACATTGAACATATTTAAAGTTCGGGGACTACATTGAACATTAAACTAGAGTTCAGGGACTACACTGAATAAATTAAAAGTTTATGGACCACATTACACATTGAATCAAGGTTTTATAGACTGCACATGTCATTATCTCTCCACATTAAAAATGAAATTACAATTCTGATCGACATGAGTACGTCGAGCAAGGAATGGGATTCATCGAGCCGTGCCCCAAAAATACATTAGCGATGTTCTCATATCCAGCCCGGTTGCCAGCCCGGCACTCTCGAACGGGATTATCTGAGAAAAGAATACTCTTTTTTTCCACGGCCACTCTTCTAAGGTCGGCAATTGAACTCATGGAATGGCTTTGGAAGAGTATCCCAATCGATTACCCAATTTCGCCACAAAACTTTACCGGGGCAGGCAATTTATGCGTATCACAATTTCATTGGCAGGTCATTCATGTGCCAAGATATAGAGGCAAAAGAGAAAAAAAAAAAAGCAGCAGCAGCATTAATTAGACCTTGCCGCTTTATGTGACCGTGCCTAGCGAAATCCCACATCGCGAGTACAAATAAAAACCCCAGCTTTAAACATAAAAAAAGGAGGGGACCGAAGAAGATTAAACCAGAAAGAAACCTCGGTAACTGATCTCCCCCACAATCGCACCACGTTTCTCTCTCCTCTCTCTTCCCCCCCCCCCGCTTTCTCTCTCTTATAATATCACCCAACACCAGCAGAAACAGAGGAAACCCTTGATCGATCCGAGAGAGAGAGAGTGCTGAGGAAGGAGGAGGAGGAGAAGGTGGAGGAAACACCCCCCCGGGAGCTCCGAAGAAGAGGAAGAAGCCAGCTTCGAGACCATGGTGGAGACCAGGCGCAGCGCCTCCGCCAACAAGCGGCCCCTCTCCTCGCCCCAGAACTCGTCTTCGTCCGGCGGCAAGCGCTCCAAGGTCGGTGCTTTCTCGAGCCCGGGGAGGGGGGGGGGGGGGGACCTGGGGATTCCGCCGATTCGACCCGGCCTCGCGGCTTCCCCCGGGGGCCCCCCGGATTCGTGGGTTCCTTTTGGATTTGTTGGGGGGTGATGTGGGTTTTTGGTGTTTGCAGGTCGCGGAGGGCAATTTGCCCGAAAAGCCCGATTTGGGGGCGAAATCCGGGTCGGAATCTCGAGATTTCGGGCTCAGATCCTCTGATCGGCGGAGCTCGGATGCGGAGAAGGCTGCCGATGCGGGCGAGGCGGAGAAGTCGCCGCAGCCGTCAGGTCTGACCCTTTGGTTTTTTTTAACTGCATGTGGGCCCTGGTCAATTGATTTGGTTCATGGGTTTGGGTGATTTGTGGCTAGGGGGTTTTCATTTTGTTGTTGGTTCGGTTCTTGGGTTGGTTTCTTGTTTTGCTAGGTGAGATTGCAATGGATGGTGAGAAACAAAACTGGCAGAAGAAAAAGGCTTCAAAGCCGACCAAGAAACCTAGGTCTGCGTGGGGACAGCTTCTTTCTCAGTGCCGTCAGGTGTGTTTTCTCTTCTTCTTAATGTCGACGGTATTTTAGAGTTTGCTTGGTTCATGATAAGTGCGAGAACGTGTATTATACTTGGGCTTCCTTGGTATATGGTGGTCCCAGAACTCTGATGAGAATGAGAGTTGGATGTGAGAAGTCACTCGAGCTGCTTTAGATATGGGAATGTCTTGATTGATCGCTATTCGTTCGAGTTGTCCATTTTGTAGTGGCTTGATATCACGTGTCCATAGGGTGATCGGGTGTGATAGTTTATTCACGAATGTGTTGATCTATGCATTCTTTCGAGCATCACTTTCGGTGGTTGATCTGATCTTGATTTCATAGCAATCAATGACCGAAGTTCCTGTCATGTGGTGAGAACATACACTTGGTCAGGATGTTTTATTGCGATCTTTTTATTTTTATTTTTTGGGGCTGGTCGCTTAGGTATGTATAAACTGGCAACTTGTGTGCCACACTTGGGTTTGTAACTGGGCGTGCATTGAATCACCACCACGATGGCTTGGAATTCATTTTCGCTTACAAGAAATGGGCGAGGCTTGTGAATTCAATTTACAGATTGATGTATGAGTGTGATTGTCAGATTCATTCCATTCTGGATTAGACCCAAGTGGAATAATGCACTTTATCATGTCAAACTTGTTGGGAAGATGGCTTCATATGAGGGGATGTCACATTATCGCATTTATTGCTGGCATTTGATTATGATAATTGGAATTTAAACAATGTAAAAAACCTTGGCGTGTGTGTTGCTGTTGGTGATTAACTTAGAAGAGGGCCAACTGATGAGCAGCAATAACTGAAGGATTGCAAAAATTTTCTTTCCTAGCTCTATTGAACAATTACACCATGGGATCTTAAGCATTAGGATTTGTACATATTACAATTCCTATGAAAACTGCTATGAATAGATGGGATATTTTTGGAGAAGAATAAGATGCGGAAGAGATCTAGTTGGAAAAACTATACTGGTACTTTCAAAGTGTTTATGTGAGCCTTACAGTTTGCTTAACAAAATCAGTTATGTGAACAAAAATTTATGGCACCTGGCTACCTATCCAACTAGTCCATCACCACCTTCAAGGGACAACTGATGTTGAACTTTACACCTCATATCAGGAATAAGATTTTAGAGTTTTAGCGTCTAAAAATCCTGTCAGAATTATCGTCTTGTATGCCTTAAACATTTTCAAGAATCTAGCTTTTAGTAATAAAATGAGGTCAAACCTTCCAAAAAGAGATATGGAAACCTTAAGAATGAACTTTTTTAATTGAGATATCAAAAGAAAGAAATTGCTAGAATTTGGCACTTGTTATACCGACATAATAGAGATAGGGTAGCCTTGTCATTGGATCAGTCACAGAATATCACTCTTAAGGTGTCCTAGGAAGTTTCAGAAAAGGTGAAGTCATTGATTTTGATAGTTATGAGATAAAATGATGACACTTTTTTTTTTGGTCGGAAGGATGACGACACTTTAAATGCTTGGACTTTTATCAATGGTTCAATACAATCCCTGAAACTTCTTTTTGTTCAATTCCTTTGAACTATGGCTTTTTGGTTCTTTCAATCAATGTCATCTGGCACGTCAACACTTATAGGCCAATTAATGAACGTCGAATTAAATTAAATATACAAAAACAAGCATGAACCATGACCGTGGAATTATAAAAAATAGAAAACCAAAAACAAGCCACAGAGAGAGAGAGAGAGAGAGAGAGAGAGAGAGAGAGAGAGAGAGAGAGAGAGAGAGAGAGAGAGAGAGAGAGAGAGAGATCACGATATGTACTAGATGGGAAGATGACACCACAAATGTGTGATCTTTTGCGGGTATTCAATGTTGTTTCTTAATGTTTTCGTTTCCAATTGGGTCTTGAAATTAGTCTTTTTTGTTTACGACGGTCCTTTCGATCAAAATATGGATAAAAATGCGGATGTGGGTTGCTAGGCCAACATGGAAATAAAAATACAAAAGTATGAAAATAAAAAGGACAAACCTCTGAGAGAGAGAGAGAGAGAGAGAGAGAGAGAGAGAGAGAGAGAGAGAGAGAGAGAGGCTGGTCTGCCACCAGCCACCGGCGACCCTTGTGAGCCCAAAAGAGGGCCTTCGCAGCAAGAGAGGGACTGGGGGACCGTCACCAGCGCTCCCATGTGAGGTTTGTGATCCTTGTTGGCAAGTGGTGAGGGTGGCGACCCCTGCTTCATTTCCCTGGGGATTGCCAACCTTGTTGAATCTCTTAGTCTTTCTCTCTCTTTGGGATAAGATGAGGAGGCAGCAGCGGAGCCTTTCCCTAAGGCTGTGGTGGCCTAGACCCACACCTTCTCTCTAGGGTTTGAGCATCTCTTGTTTTCCGTTTCTGTATTTGTTTAATTCGTGTCAGCTGGTTTGTCTGGTCAATGTTGACATGGCACTCATGTCGGCATTTTTAGCCATATTTTGATCGGTTGGACCAGCAGAACCATAAAGACCATAGTTTAGGGATCCGATTGAAAAGGAAAAATGCTCAAGGATGGACTGAAAAATTAGCAAAAGGATTAGTAGGGTCGTTATCATCCCTTATGAGATCACCCATGATGAAAATTCGCACTCAGATCCAGCATATTTAGGATTGCATAATACATGTTTTTCCTCCTTTTTTACTCAATTATACTGTTTTTGTGAACTGTCATGACATACCGACACTTGACACAGCGAAATAAAATCTTTTTTTTGTCAGGCATCGCGGGTAAAAAAAAACTAGCTATACTGCATTTAACCTTGTCAAAACCTCCATCTTTTTCACATTTTTTTAAACTTGTCTGTTACTTTCTGCTTTGAAAGAAGCCCTATGATAAGCGTTAAGTTGTTATTATGGTCTTCCTTGTGTCTCTTTTCTGAAAAGAGCAGTTAACTGGTTTGATTTTTAGAATGAGTCTATTAACTTCAGAAAACTGGATTGGTTGAACTGATGTACACGGGTGTCCATGATGTCCTACCTTAAGTGTCTCTCTCTCTCTCTCTCTCTCTCTCTCTCTCTCTCTCTCTCTCTCCTTACTCTTGACTTATACATATTCATTATCTATTAAAAGATAGAATCAACTCTATGGTGCTCTACAAGTAGAAATTTTTCTTCCTCAGAAAGGAAATCCCTGTCATATCTTTTTGATCGGCTGGCGCAAGAGGAACTGCTTACTATGTGCTATTTTGATCCATTCCTCAAGTTGTTACTGGTATCATTGTCTCGAATCATGTGCTTGTCCTTATTCAATGTCTTCTTTATGCAGAATCCTGACTTGGTGATGCGGGATAGCCTTTTCACTGTTGGTCATGGCAGCCAGTGCAATTTGTGCCTTGCAGATCCATCTATTAGCTCGGTGTTGTGTAAACTTAAACACATTGCGGTATACTTTTGCTTTACTTGCTTGCATTTATAAGTTTCTTGGTTTAGAATGTAGTAACAAAGACAGACATATCATCTTTTACCATTTATATCATCCTATCTGATTTTGGCGCAGCGTCGAGGTTCATCGGCAACTCTCCTTGAAATTACTGGGGTTAAAGGTACTGTCCAAGTAAATGGAAAGGTTTGTCATCGGAATTCGACTGTTCTCTTATGCGGTGGTGATGAGGTGGTTTTTACGGAGTCAGGCAACCATTCATATGTATCCTTAACTCTTTTGGCTTGGGCTACTAGATGGTTCATCTTTCTTTGCCAAGTTCTCCATCCTTATTACCAATAAAGGAAAGAAATATTAGTGGACGGGAGATATCTTTAAATGCTACAACATTTTCACTCAATTATTTTTATTATTTTTTTGGTTTTTCTCTGCCAAATGTGTTCCTTAATGCATTCTTAGGTATTTCGGCAGTTTGATGATAATGTAGCAGATGTAGGCATTCCATCAGAATGTATTTTGGAAGCTCAAGGTGCTTCGATGAAGGGGTTACATATTGAGTCAAGATCTGAGGGCCCCTCAGCTGTTTCAGGAGCATCAATGTTATCCTTGACTGATTTACAAGAAGACTTGTCCCTCCTTCCACCTCCTGGCAAAAGTAGTCCGGATGTGCAATGCAATACGGGAATGCCCATTGTCCCGTCTGTATGCGATATATCAGATAATCAAAACGGAGAAGTTGAAATAAGGGATAGTTCTAATAACGACGATGTGAGAGATGTTTCCACAAGGGAAAAAAGTGTTTCTCCATCTGCTGAATGCAATGATGAAAATGCAAATTTAGATGGTGTTGGCTTTGATAGTAGGGGTGCAGGGGATGAAAAGGTACCTGGGGCAGCCTATGAATTAAGGCCATTGTTGCGAATGCTTGCGAGCTCCTCCTCCAACTTTGACTTAAGCGGCAGCATTTCCAAAATGCTTGAAGATCGACGTGAAATAAGAAGAAAACTACTCAGAAATAGTGATGCTTCACTTCTAAAAAATAACGATATTTCATCTGATTCAAGAACAGATTGGCGGAAGGCATTTAGAGAAAGTCTAGAACAAGCCATAAGTAATCCTGATAATATTGAAGTCTCTTTTGAGAATTTTCCATATTACTTGAGGTATGCCTCATTTAATTTCATGCATTTCTTAAGTTGGTGCTACTTGTAACATTTGGACTAGTATCTCGTCCATGTAGCTATCATTCTAACCTTTCTGAGCATGTTACGGTAGTTAGTAAGTGGACCTTTACAATTTTTTTGGAGCATTCCCTTCCCCTTATATTGGAAATACTTTCTTATATTTTATATTCTGTCAATTACTTTTGATGACATTTGAGATTCAGTGTTTGTGTTTGGGCTTGCAGTGACACAACAAAGAATGTTTTAATTGCTTCTACCTATTTACGGTTGAAGCACAGTGAATTTGTGAAGTACTCTAAGGACCTTCCAACTTTATGCCCCCGTATATTGTTATCGGGTCCTGCTGGTAAGTCTTGCGCTCTTTTGTGTAATTCATAGCATCAAGTTTTAAGGTCCTGGTCTGAAACCGTTCTTCAATTGGCTGGTTGTAGGCTCAGAAATATATCAAGAAACACTGACAAAAGCGCTTGCTAAGCATTTTGGTGCTAAACTACTGATTGTCGATTCTCTGATCTTGCCTGGTGTAAGCTTCTCCCGATTTGTCTTGGTCATTTCCTGTTAAGAATTTATTTCGCTTTTTGTTAGTTGTAGAATCTCTGTTAGTCTTCCATCCTTTCCTGGTCATCTTTTAACGATGCACTTACATAGCCGTCTGACAGAGAAATGCCAATTTTCCAGGATTTAATGCCTAGAGATGTCGATTCACTGAAAGAATGTGTGAAGTCTGAGAAAGCATCCGTTCATGCCAAGCGGACTGGACAGTCTTCTGCAGTACATCATAGAAAACCAACCTCAAGTGTTGAGGCTGATATTACTGGTGGATCTATTGTTGGTTCACGTGCTCAGACAAAGCAGGAAGTGTCCACTGCAACATCGAAAACCTATAAGTTCAAAAAAGGCATGTTTTAGTTTCCAGGATGTAGCTTGCTGTGCAGATGCTTGTTAACTATTTTCTTGCCCAGTCTTCAGTCTTCATCCTTTGCATGCAGTTCGTATTTATTTATGCCGTGTGAGTTTTCATCCCTTATCACTAGATAGAAAATGACTATAACTAATTATATGCAGGGGATAGAGTGAGATATGTGGGGTCTGCTGGGCTCTCTGCTTTGCAGCCGTTGAGGTACTTCTTCTCCAAGATATTTTTATCTCACCTAATTTAGAGGGGGAGAGAGAATTTTAGACTCTATAAGTTTTGTTGGTGCCACGATTGGATATTGCTGTCTCTTTAGCTTTATCTAGTGGTGGCAGCTTCTATGATACATTGCTTCAGTCTATAAATGTGAAGCTATTATTTATGTTTAGTTATTTATTAGTGACATCAATTGGTCAAAGTAGCTTTGGTTCATTCGTTCACGAGCATTGATTGACAATCCTTTGGCAGTAGGAAGATGAGTAGTCGACGAGATATGTGCTCAGAAGAAGTTTCTATGGATATGCTATTCCTTTCTTTTTCAGTTTATGTAGAGGAATGATAAACTGTGATTGTTTAGGCCATTGGGATGCCGGTGCTTTGTGCCAGCTACAGATGGCTACTTACGATGGCAATATATATTTATTCTGTAGCTTGAGGTTCAACTTAATGATCGAGTAGTCAAGGCTTGAGTCATTTTATTCAGATGGAGACACGGTACTATTATATGCTTTAAAAAACAGTAGATCTCGGTTTAGAAGGATCCTGGGGGGAATTCTTCATTACTTTATTGAGGTTTCATTTAATTTTATGAAAGTCATTTTCACCTTTTCTTGAATTCTTATGTTATTTTTGGCTGGCCAGGGGTCCATCTGATGGTTATCGAGGTAAAGTAGTTCTTGCATTTGAAGAAAATGAAAATGATGCAGCAAAAGTTGGAGTGAGATTTGATAAGCCAATTCTTGAAGGCAATAACCTCGGTGGGCATTGTGAAAAGGACCACGGTTTCTTCTGCTCTGGTAAATTTTCGTGGTTTTGTGGATTGTTGCTTTTGTGGATGTGGTCCTAGCACTCATTTCTGCAGTATGAATTTTCAACAGCCAATTCACTTAGGTTAGAGAGTTCTGGAGGGGAAGAAACTGACAGCCTGGCTATTGATGAAATTTTTGAGGTAAACCTGAAGGTTGCTCTAGGAGCTAGCATTTCTTTTCGTTTTCATAATGTTGTTACTTCTATTTTGATGTGCTTAAACTTTGAAGGTTGCATTGAACGCGAGTAAAAGTTGTCCTTTGGTAATATTCGTGAAAGATGTGGAGAAGGCTGTAGTGGCGAGCCCAGATGCAGGTCAAGTGTTTAGAGGCAAGCTTGAAAATCTGCCAGAGAATGTAGTCGTTATTGGCTCTCATATTCAAATGGACAGCCGCAAGGAAAAGGTAAGTATCCAATCTTTTCATCTCCTATGTTCACTCTCAGATATCTCTCGTCTTGGCAGGCCATATTATTAATAATCTCGCTTTTTCGTTTTCAGTCCCATTCCGGTGGCCTTCTGTTCACAAAGTTTGCAGGCAATCCCACTGCTTTGTTAGACTTGGCGTTCCCGGTAAGCAAGAGTCATTCAAAGTTTGTTGCTTCATTTGTTATAGGGAAAATTCCAATTAAGGACCCCAATTCTCAAAAAAGGGTCCAAAGTGAACATTGTGTCAAATAAGGGCCTGAAGTGCTCAATCAGTCTCAAATAAGGACCCGAAGTGCCCAAAAAGTCTCAAATAAGGACCTGGGTTCTCGGCCGGCCAAAATACCTGCCGGCCGGCGAGAAAGTTACTGTTTTGGTACCGGAACAGTAATTTTTTAATTTTTTTATTATTCTTTCTGTTTTTCCTTTTCTGTTTTTTTTCTTTTCCTTTTCCTCTTTTTTTTTTTTTCTTTTCTTCCTCCGCCGGCCATAGCCGGGCAGTGGAGGTCGCCAGGCCTCGGGCGAGGCGCCTCGCCGGGTCGGGCGAGGGTTGCCCTCGCTGGGACGTCGGGCGAGGTTGCCTCTCGCCGCGGCGTCGGGCGAGGCCGCCCTCGCCGGCGTCGGGCGAGGGCCGCCTCGCCGGCGTCGGGCGAGGCCGCCCCGCCGCGTCGGCGAGGCCGCCGGCGAGGTCGAGCCTCGCCCGCGTCGGGCGAGGGCTCGACCTCGCCGGTGAGCCCGGCCTTGGCCCGCCGCGAGGGCTCGCCAGCCGGTTTGGCGGCTCGCCGCCGGCCCAGCGAGGGCTTCGCCCCGCCGGCTGCCGGGCGAGGCTCGGCCCCGCCGGCGTCGGGCGAGGGCGGCGAGGCTTGACCTCGCGATCCGGCGAGGCCGAGCCCTCTCTCTCTCCAGCCTCGAAGTTCGTCCGGTCAAAGCCATGGGAGGAGCAGGGCCTCCTCCAAGGACCCAGGGCCTGCATCGCCGCCTTGAGCAGCATCGAGAGGAAGCGATTCCAGACGATCTTCGACCGGACGAACTTCGGCGTCGGGCGAGGCCGGCGAGGTCGAGCCTCGCCAGCGGCCGGCGGGGCCGAGCCCTTGCCAGATCTGGCGAGGCTCGACCTCGCCTGCAACTGGCGAGGCCGGTCTCGCTCGACGCCGGTGAGGTCGAGCCCTTGCCAGATCTGGCGAGGCTCGACCTCGCCGGCAACTGGCGAGCAGCCCAGGCGATGGCGGCCCTCACCTGAGGCCGGTGAGGGCGACCTCGCCCAGCCCAGACTAGGGCGGCCCTCGCCCGACGCCGGCGAAGGCGAAGGCGGCCTCGCCTTAGGCCGGCGGAGGAAGAAAAAAAAAAAAAAGAAAAGGAAAAGGAAAAAAAAAAAAGAAAAGGAAAAAAGAAAGAAAATAATAAAAAATTAAAAGTTATTGTTCCAGGTCTTAACAAGAACTTTCTCGCGCACGGGTATTTTGGCACGGAGACTCAGGTCCTTATTTGAGACTTTTTGGGCACTTCGGGTCCTTATTTGAGACTAGTTGAGCACTTCAGGCCCTTATTTGACACAATGTTCACTTTGGACCCTTTTTTAAAAATTTGACCCCACTTGAGGTCCTTAATTGGAATTTTCCCTTTGTTATATTCTGAATGTTATGAGGATTTGCTTTGCTTTTAGTTTTTCCTTTTTATTTTGGTTTATATAGGGGTATGTTGTTTTAAGGGTGCTGGACAATACTTTCACAATTAACATAAATGTAGTTAGCATGACACAATTATGAGAGTGGTCCTCACCATTTGTCCTTTGTTTAGTGTATGTACCCAACTAGGCTTGTATCCTATGCACCTTTAACTATGACTCAAGAGTTCCATGATAGATGGAACATAAAATCCTTAGATTGGTTGCCCAGCCGCGGAACACAAACAGAAGGTGATGATCAACCAGTTTTAGTGATTTGTTTGCACAGGCTATATTTGTTTGCCAAATGTCATTGTCCCTTCTTTAGATTATTCAGAGTGGCAACTTCAATACTGCTTTGGAAGTGAAAATAGACCTTCACATGAGTCCCATCTTTCAAATTATCTTGCAAAGCTTAGTGCTTGCTATACTGATTGGGTAGTGACCAAAACTTTAGAATGACTTAAAAGTGAACGAACCACTATCATTTTACAATCGTTAATGCTGTTTCGGAAGTGAAAAGAGATCTTTTTATGAGTCCCATCTTTTAAATTATTTTCGTCGGGATATCCTGCTTAGTATACCAATTGGGTAGGGAATAAAACTTTAGAATGACTCAAAAGCGAACGAACCACTATCCTATTACCCTCAATAGCATCTACTACAATGACATCCACATTGGTGGGAACTGGAACTCAGAGACATACCCATCATCTAAACTGGGGTCTTTTTGCCATCAATAACTTGTGCAAGATCTAGGCTTCACTGTATCATCTCTGTATATGCCAGCAAGTGCAAGTGCTGAATCTGAAATTTTTAAGGTGTATCTGGTAAGAATACTGGTTGTGCCCCAAAAAGAAAATGCATACTTATGAGTATTCTCCAGCGTCATGATCTTGGGGTTGGCTGACTTCAAAAGTTGCCGTTTACTGTATAATATTTTTCTCCATGAACACTTGCTGCCAACAATCTAATTTGTGTCTTTAGTAGCTGCAAGAAGATGGCTGGTATGAATTTACCTAAACTAGCAAGGAAACCGATGCATGAGATTTATAGGCTAAATTATATAAATGCCGTTTGAATTAAAGCAATCCCAAAAATTGTAAGCAAACAAAGTTTTTATTTCTCTCATTTTTATGTTCCAAGGATTCATGACGATGGCTCTTTCTTTCAATTGCTAAATAGTATCATTAGTATTTGAACTCTATTTTACTAAACTATATTAACAATAATTCAAAAAGAAAATTAGAAGTGAGGTTTTCCAAAATTTGAATCATGTAATTATTTTTTACGAATTATTTTTTTATCTCCTTTATGATTGGTTAGTGTGGTTTTGCAAACTCTGTAGTTGTGTTAAAACATTTTAAACTATAAGGATGGAATATACTTTTATTGTTTTATTTTGGTTTGTTTTTACTATACTTATTCTTTAATAAATCGTAAGTTTCTTCCTTTAACATCTTATAGTTAGAATTTCACGTTGTAATATATGGTTTTGACCTTTTGATTTTTGGCTTTGTCCTATTCTATTTTTTATGCGGACTGTTTGGATTGTATAAATTTCACACGTCACATAGCAAGGTAGCTAAATGTCAAATTTAAGTGACAAATCACCAAATCTTTCAGACTACTCTGTTTAATATGCGATACTATTGATGGGAGTGGGGGGTGGTCTTTAGCAGAAATGATGCACAGTTGATTGTAATAGCCTCTACTTTTAAGAGTAGCCAAACATTATTGACCACAATGCTGTAACTGCTTTCAAGTCCTGGCTGATCATTGTCTTTATTGCGCTGAATGTCCAATATTTCCTTTAATTGTAAAGTCTATATCAGCAAAACATGGAAATCAACCTTTTTCTGTACTAAAAGATTCTTCCTTTAGCAACAAGGAATAGATTGTATGAGGTGTAGTTATGAAGGAAGAGGAGGAAGAAGAGCCTGCTTGAACTAAATGTTGCCTTCTTTGTGAGATTGTGATTATCTTGGGATCTTATCGCTGAGAGGAGGCTAACTTCTTGAATTAACAGTTATTCTTCTTCTGAAGGAAGGACCGTTCGCAAAAAAGACAAAACGCAATAGAGAATATGGAAAATGGAAAAAAAAGACTAAGAAGCTTGGCTGTATTTACAGTTCATTCCTGTCGTAATTGTTAATATAAGTGCTGGATTGGTGTCCGTATTATATCTGAACTTCGAGAAGAGTACTAAGTTTTAGTTCTATTGCAGGATAGCTTTGGCAGGCTGCATGAGAGGGGCAAGGAAAGCCCCAAAGTGATGAAGCAACTTACTCGACTTTTCCCAAATAAGGTGTCAATCCAGTTACCTCAGGTATAGATCTCTGTAGACCTTCTAGCGGTTATATCCTCCCTAAGCTTCTTCTTGGTAATATTATCTATGGACCTTTTCAGGATGAAGTTTTACTCTTGGACTGGAAGCAACAGTTGGAACGAGATGTTGAAACGATGAGAGCACAATCCAACATTGCTAGCATCCGTTTGGTAAGTATCGTCTTGGCATGCTAATGGGAGTGTCTGAAGGGACAGTTTTTGGGCATTCCATTTATGATTCTCTTTTATCTGTGAGACAACTTTAAGCTTAAATTATCCTCCACTTTCATCTCTTAGGATTTGATAAAGGATTCTGCTTGTTATAAAGACTTATTCCTCATTCTAAGCTCATTGTTGAAACCTTCCTATGTGATTCGTTTTAATTTGTCATGCAACTTGCTTGCTTGTTTCTGATTGCAACTCCCCTCTCTATTTCTCTCCGTCTCTCTTGGGTCAGGTGGCAGGATTTAATGATTTACCTAGAATTTGAAATTGCTTCTTACCAGTAAATGATGCATTTGATGATCTACAGGTTTTGAATCGAAGCGGGATGGACTGCCCTGACATTGAAACTGTGTGCGTTAATGATCAAACACTTGCAAGTGAAAGTTAGTATATTGAGCTTGATTGGGCTGTACTTTCTGTTGTATCGCTCTTCTTCGTTATATATGCAATTGTCGTTTGTGAACTAGGTGTGGAGAAAATAGTTGGCTGGACCGTAAGTCACCACTTTATGTGTTCTTCCGAAGCAGTTGTCAAAGATGCTAAACTCGTGTTGTCCAGTGAAAGGTTTGCACTTTTCAATTCCGAAACAAAATTAGAACTCAAAAGAATTCACTGAGAATACTCTTATAACTTCTGTCCTTGTTTGTGTTATGTGTACTACAGCATTAGGTATGGCATCAATATCTTTCAGGGTATACATAATGAAAACAAGGGCTCAAAGAAATCTCTGAAGGTAGGAGACTGACTCTACATCTGGTTGGCTCATGAGTACCATCTTCTTCTTGGTCCTGATGGAATCTTTAAATTGTTGTAAATACATTTGCCACAATTTTTTTTCTATTGGATGCTCTGATTTTAACTTGAAGAATGCCAGGATGTTGTCACCGAGAATGAGTTTGAAAAGAAGCTTCTTACGGATGTTATTCCTCCCACCGACATTGGTGTTTCTTTTGATGATATTGGGGCCCTAGAAAATGTGAAGGATACTTTGAAGGAGTTGGTAATGCTTCCTCTTCAAAGGCCTGAATTGTTTAGTAAAGGGCAGCTAACAAAGGTGTGGTTCCCCCCTGTTTTATCTCCTTTTCACTTCATTTTTTGGCATGAGTCTGTTCTGTTCTTGACACAACTTCATCAAGCACGTATATTAATATTTATGTATCTGAATGTGGTTGCCTACGTTTCAGCCATGCAAGGGAATACTGCTATTCGGCCCTCCTGGTACAGGGAAAACCATGCTTGCAAAAGCTGTGGCAACCGAGGCAGGCGCAAACTTCATCAATATATCAATGTCAAGCATCACTTCAAAGGTTATTTCTTGACGCTATGAACTTTGCGGAATGTTATGGTTGCATTGCTTTGAAACTGGGTATTGATCATACTTCTGTACTTGCAGTGGTTTGGTGAAGGAGAGAAGTATGTGAAGGCAGTTTTCTCTCTGGCCAGTAAAATTGCTCCCAGTGTTATTTTTGTTGATGAGGTTGGTTGTGTCTCTAAATTTGTTGTGATTTAATCCTTGTCGGTTCATCATGCTTCTACTTAAAGAGTCTATCCTGTGAATGAGTATATTGTTGCTTAATTTAATTTTCCCACTTTTTTTTTTCAGGTTGATAGCATGCTAGGAAGAAGGGAAAATCCAGGAGAGCATGAGGCTATGCGGAAAATGAAAAATGAATTTATGGTTAACTGGGATGGTCTACGCACAAAAGATAAAGAGAGGGTCTTGGTACTTGGTGCTACTAATAGGCCATTCGATCTTGATGAGGCTGTTATCAGGAGGTTTCCTAGGAGGTAAGAATTATAGCAAGTATTTCTCAAGTATTATTTGTTAGTGACATTCAATAAGTTGAAATGCAAATGTTATTTGCAGGCTGATGGTTAACTTGCCAGATGCTCCAAACAGAGAAAGAATTCTTAAAGTCATACTAGCCAAAGAAGAATTGGGCTCTGACATTGACTTGGAAGCAGTTGCAAAAATGACAGAAGGGTATTCTGGAAGTGATCTAAAGGTTAAATTTCGTAATTCAGCCATACACCTGTTGTGTGGGCTTTGAAAAAAAACTTAAGCTTTTCCGCATTTAGGTAATTATTTTAGAACTGAGTAAATGGAGAAACTTAGTCATCTATTGCATTCCCTGTTTGCAGAATCTTTGTGTGAGCGCCGCGCATTGTCCCATCAGAGAAATTTTGGATAAGGAAAAGAAGGTTAGTATATATAATGGTCCCTCATTGTTGATTTACATTCCTTCCGGGTCAATTGATTCCACATATGTATGAAATAATTTCGTTTCTGTTGATTGACTGCACTTAATACTCAGAAGGTGACAACCAACATAGAAGCCAAAAAAAAGTGCAGATTCTCTTTTATTTCTTGTCTTCTCGGTAAATAATTATCTTTACATTGGAAATAATGAAGATGTTCAAGATATACTTCTAGAGCCAACCTTGGATGATGCTTTAGGGTGGTGCCAAGGTTCTCTAACATGCTCCTGTTACTTTATGAATGCCAGAACTTGATTTATCGTGCAGCACCTATGTAACATCTACTCCTGCATCGCTGGATATGATTATTTTTTTTAATGCTTTTCCATTTTAAAATGGCTATGCTCACTTCTAGTTGGAACTTTGCCTCTTGTACTTTTGAGTCATCAGCTTTTAGGGTAGATTTTCACTGCCCGAGAAATGGTTCTGGGCATTTCAGAATAGTATTCTCTTTGTGTAATAACCATGCCACACTTGTGCCTGTCAACACTGACCGGTTGCTTAGCTTTTTGGATTTAAAGAAAAGTAAATTGGCTATGAATCTTAGAACAGCAATAAAATTCTTTCACATTGTCAATGGAAGTCCAGCATGAACGATGTAGTAGATTTGCAGACCATACCTCTGATGAGTTAAGATGGTGGACTCAACGAGAGCATAGAGAGATCGACCTAGATATGACACAGTTGTAGGCAGTTTAATCGTGAGATAAGTCATAACATTGCTATTAGAAAACCTATATGAAGTTTGCATTTAGTCAACATTTTATATTATTTGTAGGAAAAACAAATTGGAAATTTATTTTTTGTGTAGGAAGAACAAACTGGAGTTAGTAAATATACGTTATGAGGAAGAGAATGCATCCTCGTCACAATATATCACTTTATGATTACAAGTGCTTTCTGAGTTCTTTGCATGTTAATCAACACGCTTTTGGAAGTTTTTGAAGCTTTGTTCAGAGAACTACTTAAATTTCATTCTGCCAAATAGATTAGACACAAGCTAATATTGCTGCATGAACTAAGGGTCTTCCCTTTTCGTACCCAAAACTTGTAATACTTGTGAGGCCTTCCTGACATATGAGGCAACTTCATCGTTCCCAGAACATCAAAAAGGTTATTTGGATCAACCAAGTATGTCAAGGCTCTAAGTTTGCCTAAGCCACAGGGAACTTACTTTCTCTGCTTCTGTGTATCTCGCAAGTCAGCCAGTCCCATATGCATTTGCAGAGATAAAAAATGCATGACCACAGATGCATGAGCGATTGATTTATCACAATGTCGAAATTGGTAAACATGATAATAGGTAATCCACATGGAACAACAGTGATGAAATGCATTCTTAAATATTTATGAAGTAAGAGTTAAGTTAGGGTTGATTGACCGAATGAGTTACTACATGTAAAAACCAACTCATAATGGGACTTTATGTGACGGTAAGGGAATATTGTGTTTATTTGTTAAGTACTTGTTGACCTCAGGCTTCATTGGTTCGTTGGAGTTATATTGAAGTTGACAACCAACTCTTTTTACGCAATTTGCAGGAGAAAACCTTAGCTGTGGCTGAAAACAAACCTTTACCTTCATTGTACAGTGGTGCAGACATCCGTCCCCTAAAGATGGTTGACTTCAAAAATGCACATGAGCAGGTATGGCATTTAATATTCTCTCATGCTCTATACAATGAGGCCATATGCATTAAGTCGTTCAAAAACTACCTCTTCCCCAAACCGCACAAAGCAAAAACCCTAGTCCTTTTACATTCCATTTCTGCCTGGGAAGAGGGGGTTCTCACATGCGCTTATTTTTCGAGCAAATTCAACATGATATCTCTACATCTGCCTGGAATTCTTTGAAAATATAGCTTCATAATTTCTGAGCAAGTTAAATAATACCATAATGTGAAGGTTTATATCTAGATATGCCATTGTGATTGCTATATGATATTGTGTAAGAGGTAAAGAAACTCATTCTGGAACCTGAATAAAGAATGTCTGAATCGACAGTGATCAGTGACGAATAGTGGGGACATTTTTCATTTAAAAGATTAAACTGAAAGTCAGATTCCGTTGATGAAAATGATAATAAGTCTTGATTAATTTGTTTCATTCAGAAAGTAGGATAGAAAACAAAGATGTAAGGAAACAGTAGTGATATCGGGTTTGATAAGGTTTGTATGTAGAAAATCTGGGATATAGTTTGCCAGTACTTCTCTTGACAGCTGTTTGGTGCTTTGCTTGTTTGTTCTTTATTAACTGGCACGGACGTGGCTCAATTATAGTATATACAGATCTCATAATGGATGGGAAGTTGATTTTCATGTTTTTCTTTGTTCAAAGGTGTGGTAGTAGAAGTGGTGTAATTGTTACCAAACATGCATGCTTTGAATGTTTTCCCTATCTGTCTGGGCCGACCAGGATTTTAGACAGTTTTGGTGCCCATATCAACACTAGAGCCAATGCCTCTTACAATCGGCATGGAGCCATTGCCATTTCATGCATGGTAGAAAATGTGGAGTTTTTTTTGGTCAAGTTAAGTGTCTTGTCTGGAATGTGGTCAATGACATGTAATGTGAGAGAGGGAGGGAGGGAGGGAGGGAGGGAGGGATTATTTGGTCTTATTTCGGTCCTCCCCACAAAGCTAATCCATTGTGACCCTATTTGCTCATGCATTTTCAGTGGCCACAAATTATGTCGGGGCTGATATAGAGTTTGTGATCTCACTCCTTGGCAGTTCTTCTACATGCCACCGTTTTTGCTTTTTCCATGAGAATCTCTGTACTCCTGTGGAACAATTAATAACTGTCTTTGCAAAATCTTGATCTAGAATGCTTGCTGTAAAACATGACAGTATCTTTTGCCCAAGGATTCCTGCACCTCTTTTTTTTTTTTTTTGTTGGCTAAACTTTTGAACTCGATGTACGACCTTCGTGCAGGTGTGTGCCAGCGTGTCATCGGACTCTACAAACATGAACGAGTTAGTCCAGTGGAACGATTTGTACGGCGAAGGCGGAACGAGAAAAAGGATGTCACTCAGCTACTTCATGTAGTGGAGGTATATATGTACAGCAATTTGTTTAGCTTATATTTTGCTGTCGACAAAGAGTAAGCGGCGTTTGTTAGGGATCAATATGGACGGGTGTGCCATCAACGTTTCGAAGCCCCGACCGTTGTTAATATGATATTATAGGTCTTTCTCTTGGCAATTTATTTTTCTAATTGATGAATCGTAAAGATATCGATCTTGAGTGGATAGTTGATGAAAGCTTTTATTAATTACCCCTAGGCCCTCCTTGTACAGACTCATTGATCCATCAATAAATCAACCATGAAAGCCTCTCTCATAATTTTTAACTATTGATGCGACGTATATAACATCGTGCTCTGTGCTGTTGTGTTTTCGTCACGTCTTTCGACTCTTTCATCAAACGAATCGATGAAGTTTCCATGTCTTAAATTACTTTCTGGATTGGCACTTTTTCAGGATCGATACACCCGAGTCCTTTGAAAAAAAGCCCCTTTTTTCTACTCAAATGATGGGTCAAGTCTCATTCTTATGCAGCAAACTGCAAATGAAGTGGTAGATGATTTTGGTTGTTCTGGATCTTACATCATGTTGCCTTGCATTAGTCATTAGTTTTCATTTGCGTGGGTGATTGGATTTTGTTTCGTGAAAAATGAATGATTTGAAAAATATTTTTTTTGAAACATGATCGTTTGTATCGCTTGAAATAGTTAGTTTAATGAAATTTTTTTTTGTGTCGACGACAATTTATGTTGGAAATGATTTTGTGGTTGGTGAAAATATTATTCGTTTATTCATTTTTATAATCGATACAAGCGATTACTTTCAGGAAAATAATTTTCAAATCATTCATTTTTTGTGAAATAAATGGACCCTAAGATAGTTCTGTTATATGTCATCGAGTGATGATTTGGTGATTGAAGTTTGTGATTTCATAAATATATTTGGTCCTGCATTTTAACGGCTTCATTGATAATTAGTTGTCTATGGCCCCTTCCCAATGAGCTCCAAGTTACCAAACCGCGAAATCAGTTCGTGTTCAGGTTTCCGTCAGTATCTAACCTGAATTTCCGTTTACCCATCTCTCTATCAAAGTTGAAACTCTTCTGCAGATAAACTATCATAGTTGTAGTCAAACCTCATGGTTTAAGGTTTTAAGACGCCGAAGATAGACCGACATGCGAAAGATATGACCGTTGAGTTAGGTCCCTGGAAAGTTTTAGTTGTTTGCTTGTTAAAGAATGTCCCGAGAAAACTACCATTCTCTGCCAAGCGCCGGACTATCCTGTATCACCCCTAGAAAGGGACACATGAATGCGACAGCGTCGATTGCTCGATTGGTCGTCGATACAGGGGGGGGGGGGGGGCCTCTCACATGACGAGCAGAGAGAGAGAGAGAGAGAGACAGCTTCCGCGATGCCGTTTCGGATCGCCTTCCCGAACCCGGAAATGCCCTTTTGTTTTAGGCCAGACAAACGTTTAGATGGGGAAAGGAGGAGGGAAATGGAGCGCGTCCTGAGATTCCTTTCGTGGGGCACACGGCCGATATCGATGTTCGTCTCTTTTGTGACGAAACAGTACGCGGCTGCTTGCTGCACTATTGTGGAATGAGCATTGCCGACTCCCTTCCGTTTTTTGCTTGCATGAAAATGGAGGGCGCATTCATCGGTTAGGCCCGTCCCAAGACAAATCTTATATCGATGAAAACCGTTTGGGTACGACGGCGCCAAAACAAAGTTCCTCAAATTAAATTTTAGTAGGCGGGCAGCCGCCGACGGGCCCGGCGGTGGTTGCTCCCCCATGCATTGGCAAATACAAATAGCACGAATCGTCACCCGTGTGAGCCGAGGCCCGGTGGGGGGACATGGCATCTTGTGTGGGGAGATGCGGCGCTAGCCCGTTACAGGTGCAAATTTAAAAGATATCTTGTTTAAGAAAACCCTATACTTGTACACCCGTGACAAATTTATCCAAAACCAATTTTTTTATCACCAAAAACTCCAAACGGGTACACATGTGATAAAATTTACCCTTCTTTAAATTGAATTAATATCACGAAAAATCATAAACCGGTATATCTGTACCCTAAATTGGTACATTTGACGGCTGTCACGTATCATTTAACTCAGCAATTTGATGGTAAAATTCAACGGAAACTAACGGAGGGTAAATTCACCATAGGTGTACCGGTTTGGGATTTTTCGCGGTATTCATCCAATTTAACGGAAACTAACGAAGGGTAAATTGTAACAAATGTACCAGTTTCGGAGTTTTTGGTGGTCAAAAAAATTAATTTAGGATAAAATTGAGTTTGATGTTTCGAATGGTCAAAAAATTAGTTTGTAATAAATTTGTCATAGATGTATCCGTATGGAATTTTTGGTGGTATTAATTGTGGAGTTTTTCATCATATATATATATATATATATATCCGTAGTGCAGCTCCTCCTGCCCCGTGGGTCAAATCTCTCTCTCTCTAGAGAGAGAGAGAGAGAGAAGTCGTACCTTTTGCACTGCACCATTGGACCAACGCCAACCATCCCTCCCTCCCTCCCAGCCGCCCCTTCCATAATCTCTCTCTCTCTCTCTCTCTCTGCGATCTCCCATCTCCGATCCGATTCCGCCGCCTCCCGCTCCTCCGCCGCCGCCGCGCGCCGCCTCGCCGGAAATGGACGTCATGCGCCACTGCTCCTCCTTCCTCCTCCCCTCCTCTCCCCCCGCCGCCGCCGACGGCGACGGCGACGACCGGGCCCCTCCGGCTTACGCGCTCGTCTTGCTCAACCAGCGGCTCCCACGGTTCACTCCCCTGCTCTGGAAGCACGGTACTTCGTTTCTTCTTTGTCGCCCCCCCCACCACCGGCCGGTGAATCCGTTTCTTCGGTTGTCGGTTTTTTACCGTTTGTCCGGATGTCGGTTCGTTTGACTCGGATTTTTTTTTCCTCCTCCGCGCCTTGTGTGTTCGTGTGTTCTGTTTAGAGCAGCACGGATACGTATGTGTGCAGACGGCGGCGCGAATCGCGTGTACGACGACATGCCCGGCTTGCTCCCGCACGAGGACGCCGTCGCTGTCAGGAACAGGTCGGTAGTTCTGCTGGTTTGGCTTCGGTATGCGTTATGTCTGATCGGTGCGGGCCTTTTGTGTTTTTCCTGAGTTCGAGGCATCCGCCGAGAAGAAACTCGCGTGTTTCCGTGGACTTCATTTTTGACATACTTGTGTTTGCATTGTTTGATATTAAGCTATCGAAGGGAAGTAGGTGGTGATGGGAGTACGTGACCGCATATAACTGGAATGATTGCTGTTGCCATTGTGTTGTCTCTTTAACCGTTCGCTTAAAGGCTAGAGCCTGTGGTGGGATTAGTTTCAAAGGCCTCAAATTGGACAGAGATTTTTAGTAGGGTAATTGTTGTGCGAAGCCACGGTAGTTGAGATAAGATACTTTGGTAGGTAACAGCAGAGAGGATAGATGTGGCTCGCTGTTTTTCGAAAAGAGCGAAAAGGTTGCACCCGTTTATGTTAGAGTCTGGGCTTGTTTCAAATTTTCACCACTCTGGTCATCGTTTAGGCCTCTGCTAGAACAAACTGACAACTACATGGATATGGAGGTGTAGAGCAGTTTGGAGCACAGTTTCCTGTAAATTTATACATTTTATGTGACCGCGATTCTCCTCCAATGTTTGTTCATCCTCAACGTTTTGGATCAATTTTAGGGGTTGCATGTTCCAATATGAAACCTCTAGTGATCTCTTGAGCATCCAGAGCAACTTCTCTGAGTGAAGAGAATGGTTGTTTTTACCTGTCAGTGCCGGCATTCACTACTGCTACTGTCTAGGGTCGGGAAATGGTTAGTCTCAACTAGGCTTTGTTGGGTGGAATGAGCAAACTTTTTATTTTTATTGCTGCATGTGTAATGCATAGTGGACCTGATTTTGTTCCCAAGTTCCTCATGTCTTGTGTAAACACATTGTTCAAACCCATTTTGCTCTAGATGAGCCTCCCACTTAGCTTAAAAACAATATAGAACCTGTTCTTATGTTTGACATACATGAGATGAGCTTTCAAAATATTTTTTTCCTTCTCTCTGCTTTCTAATCTGATATTAAATTATATAGAAATGGGCTTTTGTGCTTGGTTATTGTTGAGGAGTCTTCTTTAATGGTCAATTTTGAAGAGAGACGGATAAAAGTCTAGATTGTAGGAGTGGCAAGTAATTTTTTTTTAAAGTATCAAGTAGATAATATCAAGTTTCCGAATATTTGATTGCCTAAAGCACTACTTATGAGAGTTCTTTCCTTTTTTTATTTTTTGTTAGAAAATCCTAAAAGCTTAAACCGTTAGGTAGAGGAAGACTAATTGTATATAAGGCACATTATAACCACGTATTTAAGTAATGTGGGATTGTACCCAACACTTCTTAAGTATATCATCCATGGTGGATACTTTTCACTGTTGTTATTTTTGGTGGTTTTCATTGGTCAAAACAGCCTCTGATTGAGTATGTAAAAAACTGTGTTCCTAAGAAAAAAAAAGTGTTTTTAACCGACAATATTTCACTCGTTGAAGTTCTCAATAGTATTGTTGAACATTTTCACCATGTCAAGGCGATTCAATTGACCGGCAATTTAGGGTTCTCATCTTCTTCTTCTTCTTTTCCTTCCATATATGGATTGCCACATTAAAGGGCAGATAAAAATAAAACCATACTAGTAATAGAATTGCAAGTATACCCAACCGAAATCTGCATAAGCAAGGAAATCCACTGATTTAATCTGTGATATGGTACCCAAAATTACTAGGTATACTTACTGCTGTTTTTGCTCAAAAAACTATGTAAAGGTTACTTTGATCGTATATTCTGCAAGAAACTGCATATCGTTTCTGTTGCATATTTTGAAAGCAATTTCTTATCATTTAGTTTGGATATTATGCAGCCATTACTTCTCATTTTCTGTTCTAAGTTGAACATGCAAGCTGCTGTTAGTCACGATCATGAATAGCAAATTAGGAGTCACTTTTCAATGTTGGCACCTTTGATCCATATAGGAAAGTAAGAACCCGGCAGTAACAACATGATTAGTGGATCTTGAGATGACGATTAGGACCTGAATGGATACTGATCTGCTATTAGCATACGGTGAACTCTTGACTGGTTGGCCAGTAAATAGCCTCAACTTTTCAATTATGGTTCAATGTGAGACCTTTGTTAAAATTGCGGACGGATAATGCCAAATTAGACACTAACACTGGTAAATAGCCGTTAATTATCGACATTAGCATCTGATGTGATTTCTTGAAATGATGCCATGTCAACAGAGACATATTGGATGGCCTAAATCATCCAGGTTAGCATCTGATGTGATTTCCAGGTTTTCTGTTAAACCAAAGAAACTCGATTTTATATGGTTCAAGTTTCTACCTAGAATGCCTATTACTTCAGGCCAATGTGTTATTTTGAGTATGTCATGAAAGTGAAACGCAGTATAAGTCATTGCATGTCCATCAACTAATTACTCCATTGTCAATGTTAGTGAAGCGAGTGGAACTTTTTGCATTTGTCTTATTAAAAAATAGAACTTGGGTTTCTAATTAATACTTCTCTGCCAGGTGGATTTTTTATGATGCTTAATTGGTGCTATTCCATGTTTCTCTTGTTTTTCTTCCATAGATCCTTTTGCTCGTGATAGGAGTGATTTGTTTGTCGTGTTTACTCTGAACTATGAAAAGCATATGCAAGTTTCCCTGAGAGGAGGACATATTTACTAGTTATACCATCTGCAATTGCCTAAATCTTGAGAGCTTTATTACCAATTATAACCTCAAATTCTTCAAGCCAACCATATACTTCATTAGACTAGGTAAATAAGTAGTAGGCCTGCTTAGAGATCTGTTGATTAGTCATACTTGCTAGAGGCTTTCCTAGTGAAAATTGTTCACATCCACTTATCTGTATAATTAGACAAAATAGGCTGGCATTCGTCCTTTCAGAAATCATTAGTCTCTAACTTAGCCGAAATGCCATGCAGCAATCATTGTTAGAGCTTTTGAGTTTTTAATGCTGGAGGTTTGACTAGTAGTTGACTAGTAATTGAATTCGAACCTATCCATGATTGAAGTATATATACTATTTTATCTCCCAGGTTCAGTAAGTACTGCAGATCAGTCTATGGCAGTTATTTCCAGTTAAGAATAGGTTTGTCTTGTAAAGCAGATAAACTCGGACTAACTTTTGTACTTCTTCCAGGTATAAACCTGAAGTCATAAAAGGAGATATGGATTCGATTCGGACAGAAGTAATGGATTTTTACAGAAAGCTGGTATGGAAACTTTTCTGCTGAAGTATGTATTGATCGTTCGTGATTTCCCCTACAATGGAGAAAAAATGCTGGAAGTCCTAAATCTTATGTATGAATCGCAATTGGTCCTGAACCTTTTCAATTGATGCAATCAAGTCTTAAATATTTACTGAATAGTGCAATCAACTCCTAATGCATATATGTAAAACTGCAACTTTAGGTCTCCAGGTAGGCAATTTATGAATGTCATGTTGGCCAATTTCTTGGATTGTTCATTAAAATGACTTGATTGCATTTTTAGAAAAAAGTTTATGATTTGATTGCACCAATTTTGAAAGGTTTATGACTCAATTGCATTCCGTAAACAAGGTTAGAACTTTCAATATTCTGCCCCCGCCCTTCTTCCAAAACTATAGAACCAAGGGATCTTCATCTGCTTACTAATTTTTCCCATTTTCTATTCCGACCCACTTAAGATGACTTTAGCTTGAGCTTTCATGTTACTTACAACTCCCCCAGTATCTTTATGTGTTAGCCAAAATCCTTAAACGTGTGGTGCTTGGTTTGGTAGGCTGATGTTATCAAACCTCTGCTTGTGTCATTGCTGTTCAGGTATTATGCTTGGGATATTGATTTCTGTGCTTTTGAACAGGGAACAAAAATTGTAGATGAATCTCATGATCAAGACACTACTGATCTTCACAAGTGTGTGTCATACATCCGTGATTTTACACCCGAGTTGGATAAATCTAATGTAAGTGAATTCCTATCAGTTGTTCTTTATTGTTGTTAGTACTTCATGTTCGCTTTTTCTCAAACACTGAGTTTTCTGCAAATTAGAGATTTCATACAACTAATAATTTATGTTTTTGACATATCGGAAGCTATGTATTCTTGTTGCCGGTGCACTTGGTGGACGATTTGACCATGAGATTGGAAACATTAATGTGCTGTGTCGTTTTTCGGACACGCGAATTATCCTTATTTCGGATGATTGCCTAATACAATTACTTCCGAGGACTCACCGTCATGAGATCCATATTTTGTCATCTGTTGTGGGTCCGCATTGTGGACTCGTTCCTATCGGGATACCTTCCAAAAGTACTACAACAACAGGTCTCCAGTGGGATCTAGGTAGGTTCTTTTTCAACTTTTTCGCTTGCGTGCCATTGTGTCCTGGACAAAATAAATGAACGCTTAGTGCCCACTGATAAAAACAGTATTATTCTTCGGCAGCATGATATAATCGGTTGCCAAGATTCGGCTAGTTTTTTTTCTTCTAAATTATTGCCATTGTTTGTCCTCTCATTATGAAAATCTGATGAATCAAGACTGTCTGTCGCAGCTGACACGGAGATGAAGTTTGGTGGCTTAATAAGCACGTCCAACATCGCCAGAGAGGAGACAGTTACGGTTCATTCTGATTCAGATCTTCTTTGGACAATATCCATTAAAAAGCCTTGATTTGCCTCTTGGTGCAAGGCGCACACGAAATCTGTTTAGCATTCACATTCACACATTCACAGCGAATTCATGGCGGATTTTATACGGTCGATAGCATAGAAAGATTGAACTTCTCGTCTTCTCGGCTGATTTTCGATTTAGCTCATTGGATAATGCAAAAATCACTTGCTCCCTTGTGCATCCAAATAAGATGAGGCGGTTTATCTATTTGGACTCTGTATTTGTTGTGTGATAGGCGTCATCGCAGCGCATGTATTGGTGAGTTTGTTCCAACACCTTTGTAAAGGGTATAGTTCTGCAGATCTGCGTTAAGTAGTAACAAGAACACGAAACCAAACTGCTCTCTCGAGTAAAGAAGTCGGAGTAAAGAAGTGATGCCGGAGCTTTGCCTTAGCGGCCGACCCTTCTCTCACGAGAAGCGGGATGCGGGATGTTCGACTCCCACTTCCGTCACAGTGAAATCATACATCCTGATGATTTGGATGACTTGTTTATCTCTAAAAACTCAAATCGTGCTTACGTCCTTCGAAATCATTGTAAATACCAATCTTCTTTCGCTTCTCCATCGACCCCTCATCTTTCCTTCCATCGTTGTCGCGACATTTTTCTTCCCATGTCACTTGGTCCGTCTTGTGTTTCGGAACCCATTCTTCTCTGGTCGTCCTGGCTTCAAATGCCGCATGTCGGCTCATTAACGGGCATTCAAGTCCAATGGAGGCCTCACGAAGGTACGAGACCCGACGGCATCAACCGGGAGCGACCGCCTGCGCGAGGTGTTTGTAAAGCGAATACCCAATGGTTCTGCCGGGTGGGACATCGGGATAGCATGAGCACACGGCGGCGTGATTAGGGATGACGACGACTATCGGGTTGTTCAAGATAATTTAGGCATATCGCACGGGTTGATCGACTAGTAAAACAACATGAAATGCAACGATTCGTTGTCCTCGAGCACGATCACCTGTGCACTGAACAGAGCAATTAGAGACCCATCTAGAGTACATGTACAGTCTTCAGTCTTTACACCTCCGACAATTAAATTAATACTTCCTAAACTTTATTTTATCTTAATTTTTATCAAATCAATCACATTCTAACAGAAACAATCCCTTCTCTAGTTGCTGATTAGTATGATACGACATTGAAATCACACGATTAAGACAAGTCATCAACTGGGAGTAAAACTGCATATTTGATTGATTGACTGAATCAAAAACTGTCAACTTTCTTACACAGCCGAAACAGGGAAAGTAAAAGAAAATTTCTGTCCATTGAGAGACTGTACAGAGATAATACTTTCTCCAGTTCTACAGGGATTACGCCGAGGACATCGGCTCGTTCTCTTTCTCCGGCCACCTCCATACGGTGACGGCGCCACTATCATCACCGGTGAAGAACAAGCCGCCGTCGCCGCCGGTCTGGATGTCCCTCACCTCCTTCCTTGCGAAGATCCTTCCCCTCTCCGCGAACGACGGCAGCTCGTACGCGCGGACCGCGCCGTCCTCGCAGGAGCAGAACACCACCGGCCTCGCACCTCCGTCGTGCATGCCGAAGAGCCTCACCACGCCGTGGCTCTCCTCGCGCTCGTACACCGGTTCGAGATCGCCCGCCTGGCCGTCCTCCCTCTGTCCCCACACCTTGACCTTCTTGTCCGTCGAGGCCGTGATCAGGTAGCGATCCCAGCACAGCAGCGACGTCACCGCGCCGGAGTGAGCCTCCAGCGTCCGCACGCACTCCAAGGTCGCCGTGTCCCATACTCTAACCGTCGAGTCCATCGACCCCGAGTACAAGAATCCGTTGCCGATCATGAGCGAGATCACCGCGAGCCGATGGCCTTCGAGTTTCCCGGCGAAGTGGAAGGGGTCCCCGGCGCCGGAGTCGGGAGGCATCCGCCAGGCGAGGACGGAGCCGTCCTGAGCGCCGGCGAAGAGCGTGCTGTTGCCCACGATCATGGCGTAGACTTGCCCGACGACCCCGGCGAGGGAGAACTCGGCGGCGGTCGACGCGTTGAAGGCCTTGACAGTGTCAGGGACTCCGACGAATACCCACGGACCTTCCGTGACGAGCGACCCCACCTCGCGCCCGACTTGGAACACACCGTCGCACGCGCCGGTGCCGCAGTCCCACGAGCGGACCGTGCCGTCCCGAGAGCCGGAGAAGAGCCTGCCGGTGCCCGAGGGGAGGCCGACGCCGGTGACGGCCTCCTGGTGGCCGTGGAGCTGGGCGACCACGGAGAACTCGCCCCCGCGGGACCACGAGTGCAAGAACCGGCAGTTCTCGCCGCGAGCGCAGTCATTCCCGGAAGTCCACCGATGGCATAGCTTGTCTTGTTTCTGCGGCTGTTGCTCCCGTGGCCCATGACGACGATCCTGATCATCCTGCGCAACGCGGTGGTAGGCGTGAGACCGGCGCTGATAATGGTGGTGACGAACCTCGGGTCGGCTTCCTCCGTCGCCGCCGCCGCCGCCGTGCAGGAAGCGGCACGGGTCTCTGGAGCAGTGTCCGGCGAGCCAGTGGTGGCAGACGCCGGTCTTCTCGGCGTAGGTCGTCGGAGGTCTCGCGCCACGCGACCACGGCGTTCGCGTTTGGGAGTTTTGCGATCTGGGCATCGCCGTCGCCATGGCCAAGCGATGGAAACGGGCGATGGAGATCGTAAGCGATGTGGGTTTAGGGTTTTTGGGCTAATATGTTCTTTGCTGAGTTTTATACAGAGAGATGTCGAGGAGGAAGAAGATGGTGATGGAACTTGGTACGAGATAGGAAAGTCTGAGATTCAAAGACGATACGTGACCGTTGCGGCTCTAGGGACAATCTTTGCGCGAAGAGTATAATAAGGTTGTAAGAACATAAATAAATGGTCTTTCTCTTTTTTTATAAGCTTCTGAATAATGACCCTTTTAATTCTTTTTATATATAAGTAACCCCTCTTTGCTCCTTCCCATACGCAGTGACTATTAGCAAGAAATCAAAACTCTGCATCGAATTTTCGAACCGATGGATAGCTTGTCGTCTCGTGAAAATATAAATTATGAATCTAAAGAACTGATCTGAATTAATAATCAGGAAGGTCATACGAGTTTATGATGTTCTTGAGGGACTTATCTTATCTTACGGCCACAAAATCATGGCAACAGGGTTGGAAAGTTTTGAAGATCGAAGATGGTCTTGACGACCGAGATGTGAGATCTGATGAGAGATGTGATCGATGCAGTGGATCGCAACCCTTAATCTTGATACGTATGTAATAACAGGCTCGAGGGAAAAAATACGAGCATGCCCCATTTACATTTTACAAAATTATTTTCATACATAATTTGGCTCCTAAGTCAATATAGATAATTCCGCGTCGTCCTGCCATTGATGACCACATTTAGGGCAAGTAATTAAGATTAAAAAAATCCGATTATTCACACGTGGCGGAAGATGACCCGCTTCAGTTTTTGTAAGAAAAAAAACACGTAGGAAATATCTTTCTTTTCAAAATAAAAAAAAAAAACTCAGTAAAATATTTTTTTTTATATGATATTAATAATTGCTCGGCCTGCCAAAGAGACCAAAAACGACGTCGTTTCTCGACCGTCGTCCTCCCTACCTAAACCCCCGGTTAAACCCTCTCGAATCGCAAACCCTAATTTTGCAGTCGATTCGCAGTAGAGAGAGAGAGAGAGAGAGAGAGAGATGGGGAGGTCGAGGAGGAAGTACAAGAAATCGAGGCCGAAGGTCCGCGTCGCCCTCCCGAAGAAGAACCCCAGGGTCGTCAAGGCCGCCTTCAACCTCCCCCCGAAGCTCCGGTCCTTGATCCGTGACTCCGTCGGCGGCGGCGTCGAGTGGGACGACATGGGGAGCGTCCTCCGGAACTACAAGTCCTTCGGCGTCGTCTCCAACCCTAACCTGCTCGGGGTCCGGTCCCGCAACGCCCACACCGTCGAGAGCGGCGCCCTCCAGGTCCCGCCCCCGCCGCCTCAGCCGTCCGACGAGGCCGCCGGGGCTGCGGAGTGCGACATGATCGACTCGGGCAGCGACCTCGAAGAGGACGGTGAGCGATTCGTGTTTCCAGGGTGTTGAGCTTCGTTCTGCCATTGCGTTTTGGGCTCGAAATGGAGTCGCCGTTGTTGGAGTATGTTGGTTTCACATTTGATAAATGTAGGGATTGATTCTGGCTGATTTGATTGAAAGAAGCAAGCTTGACTAACTTTAGAAAGGTGGGGAGTTGGATATAGTAGCATTGGCACTAATGGAAAATGGTAGTTCGACATATATGGATTTGAAATTCTATAATTGTGGTTCCGGAGAATTTTCTGCTGTTACTATCCATCTGCCGAAAATTATAAGCTCCGCAGCGTAGTATAATTCTTATTCTTTGTGAATGCTTCACATGGAGCAGCAGACAACAATTTCTTCAGGGGGTTAGCCTGTTAGAGACAATTCCTTTTTCATCTACCATCCTGTGAGATACACTTTTCATATAAATTTTCTAGTTTTGAAAGCATTGCTGATTAGCCCTAGAAGTCGAAATTGAGTTGAGTAGATACAGGATGATACTGGAACTTGACTAAGCCAGCCATGTGAATTTCCATTTTTTAACCGCTATCTCTGCTTATGGAGAACTATGATTGGATTCAAAGTTCAATTTTGTGGAACCTTTTCCTTGCAAACTCTTGGTCTGTGAAGTGTGAGATATAGATGGAGATCAAGATTTACAAAACAGAATCAAAATCTCATCTGCTTTATCAGTCTCCCTATAGCTTCATTCTTGAATAATTGCACCATTTGCTGCTTTCATTCTACAGGGTTGAGGATGCTGTAAGTAGAGTTGTAAAATTACTGTTCATGACTTATTTAGAGTACCTTGCAAACTGGAGTACAAGATTAGCTAGTGATTCTGATTCATGTTGTACGCATATTTAGGATAACATCTGTTGATGTTTTCCTTGTGATATAATTAGAAAAATATCAATAATTAATTGGGTCTTTTGAAAGGTTCTCCTTGAGAGATTTAACTAATAGGGTTTTTTTTTTTGTCGTAGTGTAGATTGTTTGAATATGATCGAATGTGTTGGAAAAAATTGGTTTTGTTTAACGAAAAGATGGGGAGATCTAGGTCGTTCATCATTTCGATATATTCTCATGTTTGTAATTATGGTTGTAGATCTATACAGACATTCTACCAAGCTATTGTATATTGTATATAAGACTCAAACTGATGGTGTTCCACGTTTGATGTTTTGGTGTTTCAAGAAACTAAAGTTCTGTGTTTGGTTCTGCAACTTTAGATTGTTGCTAATTTTTTTTGTCCAACAGATTTGAAATCAGCTCTTGGGAAGAAAAGAAGAGATGGCAAATCCGCGCCTTCGCAGCCATTGACTGCCATGCAACGTGTTCACGTCGGGCGGCTGATCGAGAAACACGGAGATGACTATCAGGTTTTTCTCGGATCGAATAATTCAGCTACATGAACGTTCTGCTGTTTGTGCAACTTGTGTTGGTTATAATGCTCTTGTTTTCCTCAGGCGATGTTCCGGGACATGAAGCTGAACGCAATGCAGCATTCAGTCGCAACTTTGGAGAAACTGTGTAAAAGGTATTGCATGTACACAGATAAGAACCCTTTGATACTTTCTCGGTAGAGGTCCGGTTTGTGCTCCTTAAGACCGGCGGAATATGCTGTAATCCATTAACACTCTTTCAAGGGTGCATTGTGCTTTCAAATTTTGTTTAGCATTTTGTTCATGGCTGATCGATGTACTCCCCTGTCTTCCCAATTCCGGGGGAATCTCTTCAAAGAGAAGTTGGGGCCATGACACTTATTTTACCCATCACACCCTTTAGTTGTCAAACCAAGATACACAAGTTGTGCATGAAAGGCCTCTTTCATGAACCATTAAGCGACAAGCATGTAGGCAGGTTTTTCAAGATAATAGAAGATATGGCTGAATTCTATCTTATATTAGAAGGATTGGGTGGGAAGAGTGATGGGGTGACGTGGCTCACTAGGAATTTTTAATGGATTTTTATTTTCGTTTTATCACTCTACTGCTTTTCACCTATCCGACATTACTTTTATCTTGGAAAAAAATATTTAAAATATAGCCTAATATAATATATTAAGTTAAGTTTAGTGAAGAGGCGATTTGTGAATTTTTTTTCCTTAAATGTCACCATATAATTATGTATATTCTTAATTTTTACCCACCATGAAATTACTATACTAATTATATATATATGTTCTAATTGATTTGAACCGGAAAGATGATTATGGACGGTGGTAGGGTAACGTGTTGCTCCAACAAAGTGATTCATATTTTTCTAATAAAACTATACATTTCTATTCTTATTTTCTACACAAACAGAGACTTTTGTATAATAAAACCAGTGACTTCAATTTTTAAATGGCAAATGATGGTGTATTATGTACTAGAAATTTTGCATTGAGATTTCTTCTTCCTAATAGTTCCTACTTTATCTTGATGCTCACTTTCTATATAACCTTAACATCTTAATAAGAAAAAATCAGATATTTCTGCATCATCGTTTCTCCCTGGTGTCCTAAGTTCTCCCTAAGTACGTATATATATATTTTCACGTCCAATCCAATTAGCTTTGTCGAGCTTATTAGGGCTTCGTTTGATTTGCGAAAAATAAATGATTAGAAAAATAATTTCTTAAAATGATCGTTTGAAATATTTACAATAATTTATTTTCAAAAACTGGTGGATGGTAAAAATATTTTTCGTTTATTATATCGGGCGATATTTTAAGGTTATATTTTTTTAAAGGTGAAATCAGATCATTTATTTTCTGAAAATATTTTTCATTCGTTTATTTTCCGCGAAACAAATACATTCTTTTTATTTATAGGTTATTATTTTAAGGTATGACAAATATTCGATTTGATGACTTTGAGGAATTAATGACGTTACAGCTACATTACAGTAAATTAACATGCTCATCGTAATTTTATCGACCAGGATTCCTGAGTAAATTTTGAGAACAGAATGTGTTTCTTGAACTGGCAAGGTGCTGGACTTTGCCCGAGCATGGCTGGGCTTAGTCAACATACCATAGAGTTCCATGACCAATCATGGAAGACACTCAGATTCAAATGTACATGTTTATGTGTTCATAAGTAACAGAAGAACAAGCCCAAGAACGCAAAATTTCATAATCTTGGCGTTCAAGGTGAGAAAGTTTCAGCAGTGCAGCTTAATCGCATGACTACAAACATAATTGCATTGCCAATACGCAACAGAGGAATCGATCGCGTTAAATGGAAACCGTCTTATTACACGCCCATGAACGCTCGGCACTGCGATTCCCAGTGCTCCTTCGCCTGCCGGATCCTTTCGACTCGCTCTGTTTGAAGCCTCTGCGTCCAATACTCCGGACAACTGTTTGAATTAACAGTGTGGTGAGAAGGCAGAGAGTTACCAGGGAAATCGACTATTCTAAAAATGAACCGAGTTCGCGCAGTGGCATACCTTCTGCTGAGCAATATATTGAGCTCATCCAAATGTACAGCGCCTTCAAAAACTCCGGCCTGAAATGAAGCAAAGAAGTGATGAGCAACTAACTAGTCTGGTTATGTGCTCCCAATATCCAAGTGAAAACCAACTGTACTGATTCTGTCCTGAACATTATTGAATGGATTACGAGAATCTGTATGGACAGAGTGAAGTCATTGTCCAAATAAGACATGAGTACTCAGTTCTTTTCATGCAGCAGAAACAAAAAATTACATTCATTCTTATATGATGAAAAGGGATGAAGTTGTAAACGGGTGTCAACGCCAATGACCTGACATGTTTTGGTATATGCTCTTATGATCAGTAGAAGCCCTTAATAACTTCTTTCGCATTCGGCATTCTCTTTTGGATGTCTGATGCTGCTAAATGTCGGACAAGAATGAACCATTATCTTCCACAAGTATCTAGGAGTATAAGTTCTATTTTCTCCCAAGCTAAGTCCAATCCAATTACTGAACAAACTGAAAATTACGGAACAAGAAGATAACAACAGATCAATACCTCTCGACATAAAGGACATTTTTCCTTGGGTTCTGCTGCTTTCAGTCCGTCAACAATCGTAACGGATGCAGCTGAGCAAGCACACATATAGCAGTATATGTGGCCACAAGCGAGAGAAACTGGATCAAACACCGTGTCCTGTTTTTCCAAGAAAAAGTAGATTATCCATCTGCTACATGTACACTAATTGACATATTCTCTCATTGTTTGATCAATTCTTTAACCACGATGACATCTTTTTTATTATTCTTCCTCAAAATGATGAAAGACGATGTTTAAATATGTTAAAAACATGGCCACCCAACAGTACTAGTAGCCCTTGAATTTCATACAATGACATGGATTCAGCGAGTAAAGTCCATTTATGCATAAAGCTAATGTCTCATGGGGAAACTGAAGATTCGATTACTTTCTCATACAAATATATGTTAACACAAATGCACTTGCAATTTTGGGAACTCACCAAGCATATAGAGCAGGTCAAGTCGATATCTAGCTTGATAGAGTCGAAGAGTTCACAAGAGAGCGATGGTTTGTCGTCATTGATTACTAGAGAGCAACCCTCAAAAAGGGCAGGGCCCTTCCCAGAGTTGGCCTTTGTCTCCCTTATATTAATGTGGAAAGCAATAAGCTCGCACAACCACGGAGACTGGAGGATCTCCATGTGCATCCTTTGTGCTTGTGACTTGAAAGCTTGTCCTTGAGTAGAGAGATGAATCTATAAAATCGTCGGGGGAAAAGCTTAGCCAGGGCGAGTATATAGGACAAGATTCATGGTAAGATGCTTGAATTCTTTAATAGGGAAACGTAGAAGTAACATGCAAATTTTTCTCTATGCTAAATTATTCAAAGTAAACATAATTTTGAAGTTTGGTGGTGGCTGGTATAGCTGCAGTCTCTCAGCTCTAGGGTGAATACTGTAGAACCACCAATACCTTGTCATACTTCTTCAATATCTTCCTGATGGCTATTGCATTTATCAGCGCATAAGTGACCAGATCTTTTCCTTCTTGAATTAAAGCGACATGGTTTCCTCGAAGCTTGCCTTTGAACCATATCAAATACTTCTGAAATCCCGAAGCCAGGTGAAGCTCAAGCAACTTCTGCGCCTGCTTGTTGAAACAACCTAAAACAGCAGACATCTCCTCGAGAAGGGAAGGGAAGAAACTTCCATCACACACTGCAAAATCAATTCCTAGACTGAGCAAGAAAGAAAAGGCGAACTCATGGATAATCGATGATCGTAAAAGCAGATGGTTAACATAAACCACGGAATCTGGGGATTGAAATGGAACTTTTTTCTGGCGGATGGAAAGAAGTGGAACTAAGAAGGCTAAACATGCACTGAAACTATCAGGGGATTTTTCTCTTTCCCTTCTTTTTCAAGTATTTTCACTTCTGATGAGCTTAAAAGAATCAACAACGGATGGATGTTGGCAAACGGATACTAATTTAAAACCGAAGGCGATTGAAATTAATGAAATCTCCTGGTGCCTGGACTCTTTAAGAATGCTCCATAGTTTTCTTTTCCTTTTTCTTTTTCTCCAGCCTTTTTATAATTTTAATCCTATCAATCACCTCCTGAACTTAAACTTAACAGTGCAGGGACCTCTGCTTCAACAACAATCTGACATAATAACCCTTCAGTCATTTCACTTCATCCCCATTTCACTCTTGTTTAAGAGTGCAGTTCTTTCCTCGTATAATTCCTGGAAACCGAGAAGTCCTCCCTCACTCTCTCGCTCTCAATCAGCATTAAGATGGCTGAAATATTCTTGCAATTCACAAAGTCAACTAGACCGCTTCCCACAGCCTGTCTGTTTATATCGAGGCTTAAGCCAAAGAAAAACCAGCAGAACATTTCAAAGAAGCAACGAGAAGCAAATATTATCCACGGCGTCAACGTTGGCTCCATCACTTGAAAATGACGTTTCCGTGCACAGTTGTCACCGTTAGGGTGTCGAACCGAACCGAAAAACCGAACCGAGATACAAACCGAACCGAACCGAACCAAAAATTTTGTGCATTTCGGTTCGGTTCGGTTTTCGGTTCGGATACTAAAAACCATTCTTTTTCTTTCGTTCGGTTTATTTCGGTTCGGTTCGGATCGAACCGAACCGAAAACACACCCTTTGCTTTTTACCCTAAAAGGTTCTTCGAGACCGGTGCTACTCTCTCTGGCTCTTCGTCTTCCTCAGCCTTACTTCCCAGATCTTGGCCCCGTTCCGTCAAGAAGAGCTGGGACACTATCAACCTCATCCTCGTCCTCTTCGCCATCATCTGCGGGTTCCTCAGCAGATCCAACCACGGCGGAGATGCGGGATCGTCGGCTCGTACCGAGGTCGGACTCGCGGAAGTCGTCGTCGTCGTCGAACCCGGCGACGCCTGTACAAGTGGTACGACAGCCTACGACCGTCTGAGCTCCGATCGGGCGAATATGGGTTCTCCTCGAGTTCGTCTGAGAGGATGAGAAACAGACGCTCATACCGGATCGAGGGACGCTTGATTTACCTTTGTGTCTCTTCTTCCCTCGCTTCACCAAAGGGATGCGGAGGTGGAGGGCTAGGAGTGGGTTAGGCAAGCTCGTGGATGGCCTCGAAATGGAGAGGGAGGCTTTGAGCAACGAAAACCCTGCAGCTCCTTCCTATACGCCGAGTCTCATCGGGCCCCGAGACGGGGACTTGGCGGATTCGAACAAGCTGCAGAGCCTCTGGACCTTACCTTTGATGGAATCGCCGGTGGTCATGAACGATTCGAACGAGCTGTAGATGCACGGAACCAGCTCACTCGAAAGAGGGCTTACCGCCACAGTGGCTTTTCCGCGCGGCTCCGCGCACATGGTGACCGACCGGCGATCTCCACTTCCGTTCGTAACGAGAAGTTGAAGTTGCAGAATGAGAAGTTGGTCAGGAGAAAGAGGAAGGGGAGAGAGCGAGCGATCCAAGCGGCGATGAATAAAAAGCAAAAAAAAAAAAAGAAGAAACCGAAAACTGATCGAACCAAACCGAATTAAACCGAACCAAATTGATTTTTCGGTTCGGTTCCAATTCTGGTTCAAGGGGTTTTTGGTTCGGTTCAAGAGGGCACCCTTAATGAGTTCGGTTCGGTTCGGTTTTTCAAGAAAACCGAACCGAACCGAACCGTTTACACCCCTAGTCACCGTGATAGACATGCAAGGCGGCTCCAAATGAAAAAAACAAGAAAGAATTCAGGCCACCACCTCCATGAGAACACAACTTACCCAAACAGCAGATTCATATCTACGCAAGCACACGAATTCATCGATCAACATTGCAGACACACCACAAGAAAAAGCACACAGAGAACAGATAAAAAATGGAAGGGGGATTGAAGAGAAACGAACCAGAGCAGTGAGCAGGGCAAGTGTGGGGATCATCGACGGCTTGAAGGGCCTTCTGGGAATGGAGCGAGTCCCTCCTCCTGCACCGCTTCAAGATCTTCTTGAGCTTCTTGAACCCAACACCAGGGAGCTTCTTCCCTTCTTGTCCCTGCATGTACTCCTGGTACTTCTTGCAGAACTTCATCCTCCCTCCCTCCGTCCCTCCCTCCCTCCCTCTCTCTCTCTTCTGTGTGTGCTGTTGGGTGTTCAAATCGATCCTCGTTTTTGGCAAACGACGCGAGATTGTGTACGACGAGGAAGGAGGAGGAGGAGTCGTCTTGTTGCGGTGGAGGGTTTCTGCGGAAGAGACGAGAGACGTAGCCGATGTACACGAAGGAGGCCAGCTTTTGGAAGGGTGGTGCGCTGATTTTAACATTCTAATATATTATATAGTCATGAGGGGGAATTAATGTATTATATATTAAGAAATTACTTACTTACTTACTTTATTTTTTTTCCAATTTGAGGAGATAACTCAACAAGTTGCTCGAAGATGCGGAGAACTTCAAGAAGAAAGGGCCAAGAAAATGGAAAATGAGCAACAAATCCGCAATTAAAAAAACAGACCCAAGTACTCAACAACAAAATCCAGGAACAATTAATTTCTAATAATGGAATCGGAGCTCGATCTCTTATATCACGAAAAACCCGAAATCGGCACGAATTTGTCTCGGACTAATTTTTTTACCACGGAAAATCTCAAATTGGTACACTTGTGACAAATTTACTCAGAACTAATTTCTTGACCGTCAAAAACCCCAAATCAGTACACTTGTGACAAATTTACCATTCGTTATTGGTAAACCCGTGACAAACATATAGGTAAAATGCCAAACTGGTACACACGTTATTACGTGCAATCTAACTCGGTAATTTAATGGTGTAATTTAACGGAAATCAATGGTGTGTAAATTTATCTCATGTGTATCGATTTAGGGTTTTCGATGATCAAAAAATTAATTTAAGTTAAATTTGTGATATGGATGTCAGTTTGAGATTTTTCGTGATATTAAGCCTTTAGTATATAACTCAAAATACTTATTTAAGCACATTTTCTTGAGAAAAAAAAGAAGAGGAAGAATAAGAGGGTGTGGATGACAGATCGACAGTTTTGACATCTTCATGGGAAAACACGAACGAACATTTCAGTTCACGTTCAGGTTCAGGAGGGGAAAAAGAGCAGACGGGACCTCAAAAGTGCTCGCCACGTGGAAATCTGCTCGGCCGAGGATCCGCCACGTCGGATCCGCGGGGGTGGGTCCCGCCCGTGGAGTAGGCGGCGACAAGATAACCACGAGCGGGAAGTTCACCGAGCCACGACGGCTTCCGCCGCCCGATGACGGCGGCGGCGCGTCGTGGGGGGGGCGTTGAGGTAATTTCGCGGGGGGGACACTTTTGGGTTGGGCTGTCGTTCACGTAATAAAACCGCCCGCGACCTTTCTCGCCGGGGTCCTCACGTGAAAGTGGTTGGCCCCCCAAAAAGTAAAGAAAGCAAAAAGGAAAAGGGTCGTTTGCTTTTCGACAAGCCATCTTTTCATGTGACCGATTGAAAATATGATAGAATTGAAAAATTGATAGTTTTAATCAAGTCATTCGAGGATTCATATGTAAAATCGTCGAGATCGATTTGATGGGATTTTCGAGAGCCGAATATCGTGCGGCGGGTTAATTCCTTACGAGAGAATTGAGTATGCAGAGAATTACGTGCCGATCCGTTCAATTTAAAGTTATTGGATCGTATCAATATAGGATTCCGTTCTTTTCTCTCTCTCTCGGCATTCTTCCCTCTTTTGAAGCTCTCTTATAAGTTCTCAGCTTCAGTTTTACTTAGTGTTAGGTTTTCTTTTTCTCTGCTTTGATTTTTTTTTCTTTACTCTCTTTTGAACATCGTAGGATCTTTGTCTGTCTCAAGATCAAAGTAAAAAGCGGTAGTGGATAGCCAAACTCCTCGGCCTGCGGGAATCGTGTAATCCTGTAAAGGCATTTAACTATCATCAATGTTCTCAATATGATTTGGTAATCAAAGTACTTATCGACATTATCGACTCAAATTGAAAATACATGAATCGACTATCATGGAAATAACTTTTTTCTCTCTTGTCGAATGATAATGGATCCACCTATCTTTTAAGTCATTGGATTTCTTTATAGAAAAGATCTTTTCCGAGAAAAAAAGATATAAAGGAAAAAGTCTATGGTTTGCTCCGCCCGATTTCTCGACCGTTCCTTTTTTGTCGACAATCTTTGGTGTTTGCAATCATGATCAACATGCTTTTTGCCCTTGGTGGGTTGATTAGTGTGACCATGGACCGTATGACCCGCAACCATCATGGCAATGTCTCGAGCATATCGACTTAAACATACCATTAAAATAAAACACGAGGCTTAAATTTATGAGTGGATTTTTGGTAGTGGTTTCCGAAGGGTACTTCACCACAGCAAGGGAAGTAAGTTTTCGATTGGGACCGCTTTGCCTGTTCAGATGTATACACTCGGCAGACTGATAGGACCGTGTTCCTTATTTTAACGTGCCGGTGTCTGCACGCTCAGCTCTCCTAATTGAAGAGAAAGTTTTTCTTTCCTCTCACCAGGGAATACCCCGGAGGTTTTATATCCCAAAGTTAGCTTAAGGACTTGCTCAGATCCAAACCATGACCATATGACCCACCAACCACTATGACAAAGCCTTGAGTATATCGACTTAAACACGTGATTAATTTGTAAGTGGCCTTATTCATTAGCATTGGTGGTGGAAGATATAGTAAAAAAAAAAAGTTTGTGCTCTCCATTATGGCCTTTCTCAATGCATTTAGCGTTGGAAAGCTCGAGGGTGTAATTTGTTTTGCTGGGTCCACGGACAAAGAAGACTCTTGAAATTTTCGCGCACGCGTGATCAGGAGGATAATACAACGGGATAATCAAGAAGGAAAGCTTCAAATTATGATGGACTCAATCGCAAGCTTGGCGAAGACTCAGGGAAAATTGTCCAAAAAGTTCTAAACCTATTGTACGGCAGTCAATTTAGTTATAAAAATTTCAATTGTACCAATTTAGTTCTAAATCTTTTGACGATTTGTCGATATCGTCCTTCCGGCGGATTATCCAAATATAGGACTAAAATGGCAAATCTTCGGAAGGGTCAAGACTAAATTGACACATTTGAAATGTTTACGACTAAATCAGAAAATTGTCAAAAGAATCAAGACTACACCGGCACAATTGAAAAGTTTAGGACTGAATTGGGCGCCGTATAATATGTTTAGGAGTTCTCGGACAATTATCCCGTGTTCTTATCGAGATGGGTATCCAACGACTAAGTAAATCCCGATCCATACGTCATATTTTATCAAAGATTGAGCGCTTTGCGAAATTGCTCGAATTGACCGTGCTGAAGGGAGAGGATGATGGCTTCTTTGCCATGTCGATCGGGATACGAAAAGCCATCGGATAGTGGGAGGGCCACCACGCACTGTCGAGGCAAGAAGGAAAAAGGGGGCCAAATTTGAAGATTTCCTCGTATTTGATTTGATTTGTAACTCTTCCTTTTTCTTCTTTTTGGCGATTGGCGTTTTGGGGGATCAAGTAAGTGCATGCTGGCTTTGACTAAACATGAACCATCATCCAACATGAATTTCTTCAAAATCCTATCAGTTACAACAAAGGAAAAAAAAAAAAGGTTATTCATGTCTCGCCATGGATATCATCGATGATTGCTAAGGAACATCATGAATCACACAAGCCTACCAAGCGGGAGTCGAAGGTCCCCCGTGTCTCCTCGGCTGCGGGAGGCAACTATACTTGCTTTCCCGACGATAGCTAACCGAAACTGACGTGAAATCTGCATTTTCCATCCACAAGCCTCTAAGTTCCCTCTCATTGTTTTTCATCTTGGGAGATAAGTAATATGGAGAGAACTTACAAAGAGATTTCTCTACTATATAGGGGAGTTTCTTTCTCTATCTCCCCTTGAGTCTTTAAAGAACATGCTCAAGTCCGAGCAAGTGTTATCGATTCATGAGAACAAAAGGGTTGAGGGCATGATTGCAAACCAAGTACGGATAGGTAGGAAACGAAATAGCAATAACAATACTTGTCACAAGCGAGCCATATATATATATATATAGCTTATCTTAGCAAGTCGGGAACCCTGATAACAATGGTTATACTTATGTCATGGACAATCATAACCATTGCAAAGCGAGGGCCCGTGATGGCCTGGTTGGGGCCGGTGAGGGCGTTGCGATCCTCGTCTTGAGCCGGCGAGGGCATCCCGGCCCTCGCCTGTGGCGGGCGACCCATGCTAGCTCAAAGTTAAAAAAACAAAAGTAAAGAAAAGGAAAAAATTCAAAAGAATTTAAATATTATTAAAAATGTTCACTTCAGCGCCGACCATGTCGTGTATGACGGCCGGCATCCACGTCAGCGATTTCCGGTCAAAATTAGTCAGATGGACTCAATTGGCAAGACGAGAAAAAGTTCAAGACTCAATTAGCACAATTAAAAACTTTTAAACTGAATTGGTATAAGTGCAATAGGTTTATGACTATTTTGATAGTTCACTCGTATTCAGTCTAACCCGGCCAAAAAGAGGAGGATCTCGCCGGACGATCGCATGGGTTGCTTCTACCGGCCCCATCAATCTTTCCTCCCAAGTCCGATGTGCCATTAATTTGTTAAAGATTAGGACTTTAGAACTAAGAAGGATGGTACTGCTAGATAACTAATGAGGAAATTAATAAAAAAAATTCAAGCTTTAATCTTTCAATAATTATCAGCACGAGTTGTTTTTTTTTTTTTTTTGGTCATATCAGCACGAGTTGTTTAAATCTGATACTTTTCGACCAAAAATAAAACATGATTACATCCCTAGCCCATTGTCATAATATATATCTTTATGGAGTTGATTAGAAGAACTTTTTCCAAGTGGGTTCTTTCCTTTATGTCTTTGGCTCTCAGTGAGATACTCTTGAAATCAACTCTTACTTTTCAAACCCAACTTGATTTTGGATTCGTTTGGTAAGAAATAATAGATGATGATGAGGAGGTCTCTCATGTAGGAACCTCATGATCTGATGTCTGATTATGGGTGATGGTAAATGGACCTAAGATTTTGTCAATCATCATAGCAGTAGCACCATCGTGGATTCTGCTGGTGATGCTTTCGAGAGTGGACAATATATGGAGGGCGTGGAAAATATGTGGGGTATTCGGAGCTGCACGGGTCAATTTGCTCAGGCCCATCGTCTGTTTGGTAATAATGCTTTCTGATGGCAGAGAAGAAACTTAAATATCTCACGAACATAGGCGGAAAAAACACGAAACTCGTAAGACCGACGATCGATACGACGAGCGATTCCCAGTAGAAGAAACACGTCCGATCCGGTTCCGTCGGCCTTCGTCTCTGGAGAAGGAGAAGAGCGGGAGCCTCGGAAGGAAAATTCCGGGACCCAACGAAGTCAAGAATCGTGCACACACACACCCCACAGACTTCTGAAGTGTTTCTGATGGAGGGGGAAACGTAGAAAACCATCCGAACAGAGCCGAACAAAGTCCCACATCGCCAAGAGCTCGAGAAACTTTACAATTCATGAAGAAACGCGAAGTTGTTCGCCGAGCCGGGTAACGCGGGCTTGTAAACCGAGCAGGGGCGCCACTGTGGTAGGACATGGGCTTAGCTTCTGCGGGCCGGGCTCGTCGTGGCAGTCTTCTGGCCCGCCTGTTCCAAGCCGAGAGCTGACACGTGCGGACCGGGTGAAGGCTCGGGCCGCACGCGGGTCCTAGAGTGGAAGGGGACCCCGCGAGGCTGGCTTCATAGAGCAGCGAATACCTCTTGCTCCCGACAGTGGGAGGATAACGGGCCGGTGCCACTCGGGCCCATCATGGCCCAATGGGCCGAGCCCTTCTGAACCACCACTGTTTTTTCTTTTTTTATTTCGAGGAAAATTATTTAACTTTTTTTTTTGTCTTAAAAAATGTCGGCTGAGGCCAAATTCTGTGGACCATTGAAAATTGACCAAAAAAGTATTTAGATTGAAATGCATGAATAAAATAAAGGGTTAAATATCGTAAAAAACCCCCAAATTAGTACGACGGTAACAAATTTATCATAAACTAATTTTTTTACCATAAAAAACTCCATACTGATACGCTCGTAATAAATTTATCCACCATTAGTTTATATTAAATTGGATTAATATAAAAAAAAATCACAAACTGATATATCTGTGATGAATTTATCTCACGAAAAATCACAAATTTATATACCTATGACAAATGGAGAGTAAAAATCCAAACTAGTATATCTGTTAATTACCACTTATCATCTAACTAGACTTGTTAAACGGGTGGGTCGGGTCGGGTCGGGTTTGGGTCGAGTCATAAATGGTCCGACCCAAATTGACCCATTAACCCGTTTATGACCCATTTATTCATAGTGTAAATATCTCGACCCATACCCAGCCCGACCCATACCCAACCCATACCCGACCCGACCCATATTGCTAAAACACTTTTATATTTAACCTAATCTAGGAATACTTGTTTCTTATGATTTTTTTTTAAATTATACTGCTAAAACATTTTATGCAATACAAAGCTAGTGAAATTTTTTTATAATTTTTTTTTAAATTGAGGTTCTGTTTGTTTTACGAAAAATGCGACATTTCTAGAAAATATTTTCCATAAAGTCATTATCTAAGAAAATAAAAAAAATTTAATATTTTTTTTATTTTTTAAATCGAATTTTAAATTATTTTTTATTTTTATTTTTTCCTTTTTCCTTTATTTTTGGTCGATCGCCGGTCGCCGGCCAGGCGAGGACGAGCTCGCCGGAGGCCGGCGAAGCTCGTTCTCGCTGATCTGGCGAGGCCGAGGCCTCGCCGGGATCGGGCGAGCCTCGAGGTCGCCGGGATCGGGCGAGCCTCGAGGTCGCCGGGATCGGGCAAGCCTCGAGGCTCGCCAGATCGGCGAGGCTCGAGCCTCGCCGGAGGCCGGCAAGCTCGAGCTTCGCCGGCCTCCGGCGAGGTCGTCCCGCCCTGGTGGCCGGTCGCCGTGGCCGACCACCGGCCGGAACAAAAAAAAAAAGAAAAAGAAAGAAGAGAAAAGAAAAAAGAAAAAATAAAAGAAAAAGATAAAAAATAAAAATAATTAAATTTCGATTTTTTATAAACATGTTTATAAAGAGAGAGAGAGAGTGTGTGGATGGGTCTAGTGGGTGGGTTGGACATGGGTTCCAAACTCAACCAATTTAGACCCATTTATCTTTAAGCTTTAAAATTTAAAACCAATTTAATGTTGACTCTTTAAAATTAAAGTGACCCATATATGACCCATTTATTTTTAAATGGGTCATATATGGATTTAAGACCCATTTTGACACCTCTACATCTAACTCAGCAATTCGACGATAATTTTTGATGTTTTTCGTTACTTAATTCCAAAAGGTATTAGATTGAAATGGATGAATAGACCTGTCAAAATGAGTCATAAACCCATTTCTTAACCCATATATTAGTAAAAGGGTCATAAATTGGTAAAAGTCTAATATTAGTATTAAATGGGTCATAAATGGGTCGTAAATGGGTCATAAATGAGTTTACAACTGATTTAAACTCAACTCATCTCTCTCGCCTTTACTCAATTTTGCGCTCACTCACTTCGTACTCTCATCTCAGTTTGGGTATGAATTTTTCTAGATTTAATTAAATATGGAAGTGTTTTAGCAATATCGGTCTGATCGGGTATGAGTCGGGTCAGGTATGGGTCAAGAAAATTACATTATACATAAATGGATCATAAATAGGTTAATGAGTTAATTTGGATCGGACCATTTATGATCCGACCCAAATTCGATCCGACTCATTCATTTGACAGGTCTATGGATGAATAAATAAAAAAACCAAAGCAGACAAAAACGTTGCGTCCCCCCGTCCACGAGTCCAGCTCGCTCCTTCCTTCCTCGTTGGCGGAGCAAGATTCCCCCCGCACCACCGCAAAACGCCAAAGAAACGCCACGTCATCGTTCCCCCGGTTCGTTCTCCCTTGTTGCTTCCACGCGATCTCTCTCCCTCCGCACAGCTTTCAACCTTTCACTCTCCCCCCTGAAGGCCGGAGGAGGAGGAGAAGGTCGCGACGTTCGAGCATCGGAGATCGCCGATCGGAGGTGGTGGAAGCTCTCTCCCCCACATGGCGGCGGCGGCGGCGTCTGCGTCGGCGGCGTCCGAGAAGCAGGTGATGGTGGTCGCCGTCGACGAGAGCGACTGCGGCGCCCACGCCCTCGACTGGACCATCGACCACTTCTTCCCTCCCGCCGTCCCCGGTTCTCCGTTCAAGCTCGTCCTCGTCCACGCCAAGCCCTCCGCCGCCGCCGCCGTCGGCCTCGTCGGACCTGGTACCCGTCTCCCCGATGGCGCTGTTGTTTCTCCAGCCGCTTCGCTTGATTCCTACGCTCTTGTGGATCGGCGAGGGGTTTCGTTTTAGCCCTGTTTTTTTGGGTTCGGAGGCTGTGCGTTTTGCTAAGTAGAGAGAGGGTTGCTGTATGTGAATTGTTCAGGAGCTGCTGAGGTGTTTCCGATCGTGGAGGCTGATCTGAAGAAGAGCGCCGCGAGAGTCGTGGAGAAAGCCAAGGAACTTTGCGCGAGTAAATCGGTGAGTAACGTAGCGCCCGCGCACGTATCGTTAGCTGATTCCGTGACTGCAGCGATTTCGAGCTCTGTCGATTAGTACGACGAAGTCATGCTGGTCTCGTCGATTACTGATTGGTAGTTCCTAGCTCGGTGTCCGTGCGGATAGATGTCGTTTCGGTATCATTGCTGTCCAACATAGCGAGATGAACAATTTACATGCTCGAAAGATTGTTGCTGCTTTGGACAAAATGTGGGATGTGATTTGTGCTGTCGATAGATTGCGTTTGTCGTCGATCTTTGGAGATATCCGGAAAATATTCGCGTTGGATTTCATCATGTTTTGATGGTCTCTTCGACTTCCATTCCAGGTTCACGATGTGATGATTGATGTGGTGGAAGGCGATGCGAGGATCGTTCTCTGCGATGCCGTAGAAAGACATCACGCCTCGATCCTGGTAGTTGGTAGTCATGGTCATGGAGCCATAAAAAGGTAACATTTACTAACTCGATGAAGCTCACGACTAGGGTACCTCTGCTGTATACTTGCTTCTATCTCCTGGGACTGATGCGAAGGTCTGATCGAGGCTAGCTTTTCGCATTTCCAAGTCGATATTTTGCTGCGCCCGGTGGACTATGGGGGAATAAATTTCAACTTAAGCAATGTTCAGTTCTTAGATGAAGTATTCGAATTGGAAAATGGCGTTCAATGGGTTATTTCGTTGTCACCGGTCTTGATACTTGCGGATTGCTTTATTGACAATGTACAAGATCAAATAGCTTAATAAACATCACATTTAGCTTGAGGAAGAACTAGTTGACCGAATGTTAGACGTGTAAACCGGTCCTAACAATTTGCCGTTTCATTTTACCGGGCAAAAGTACAAACCATTTAAGGTAGGAGCAGGAGAGTGGTATCAGAGAACGTATTTTGTAAGACAGGAATTCGTGGGTGGCTACTATTATTGTTAGGGCCAATGGTTATCCAACCGTGCGAGAATCCCATCTATTCCTCCTTTGTGAGCCCTAATTTTCTACTCTAGTGGCATAACGTTTCAGATGTTCGCTATACGACTCTCTGTAGCACTTGACTTTGTGCCACTCGAATACTGATGAATGTCTAGTACACTCTTGCAGGGCTGTCTTAGGTAGTGTGAGCGACTACTGTGCTCACCATGCTCATTGCACCGTGATGATCGTGAAGAAGCCCAAGGCTAAGCACTGAGTTCCCTTCTCTGCTTCTGCAGAATCTGTAAATGTGGTGTTTGTGTGCTGTCATATTGGGCACACAGATATCTAGCTCTGTATTCCGTATGTCTGTGGTACTTCCGTTTGTATTTTGTATGTTGAAATGCCATTATGAAAGTTCAGTTTGGAGAATCTTTCCCCTCTTTTACAATTAGTTTCGCTACAGCACCCGCTGCTCTAGCTAATTGTCCACCCTTTCCAATTGTGATTTTTATGTTATGTATGGCCGTGCCTAAGGGTATATCGGTTGAAGTAGATTCTTCTTTTTGATCAATCAAAACCCCTGTCCAAATTGTACAAGCTTCTTTCAAAGCGTACGGCTTTCTGGATGCATCGGCTCTACGGCTAAAGTCCATTTATGTGTAAATCTGCACATCCACACATGGTGTGATCTGCCTCGGCAGTTATCTCATCTCCAATGGAAAGAATTGCAAAGAAGAGGATAGAGTTCAAATACTAATTTCACGAGTATAGTATTACTAATACTGTATTAGAACAGTACTTTGGCGTGATATCAGATGCAATGAGAATGGAATTAGATGGTAATGACGATTTCCTGCTTGTCCGCGCATAAAGGGAAGAGGAAATGAAAGAAACAGAGGAAGTGGTGCACTATATCCAAATCAAATTTAAACCCTTTTAAGCCAATAGGTGTGCCCCTTTGCTGGTAAGTACCAGGGGCGGGGTTTCTTTTTGTTTTTTTGTTGGTATTCCAGGGGCGGGGTTTGATCCTCATGAGTAACGTATACACTTGTACATAGAAGTAGGGGTGTGCAAAACGGACCGCCCGAACTGGACTGGACCAGCTAATTCAGTCTGGTTCCTGGGAGTATCGGTTTGGTTCCCGGTTCTTAAAAGTGAAACCTGTGTTCGGGCGGTCTGGTTCCCCATTCCAAGGGGGAACCCGACTAGACCGACTTTATATATTTTAATTTTTTTTTTCAAAAAATTAGTAAAATGTGAACTAAACCCTAAGTGAACTTCATCGATATAATTTCATTGACAAAAATTAGTAAAATGTGAACTAAACTCTAAGTGAACTTCATTGACAAAAATTAGTAAAATGTGAACTAAACCTTAAGTGTTTGACCAAATAAAAAAAAAAAACTAAACCCTAAGTAACCGGTTCTTGGTCCTAGGACCAACCGATTCGGTCCTCGGTTCTCCTGGTCCAGTTCTTGATTCCACCTTAGAACCGGACCGGACCGGGACCCGATCACCCTTATATAGAAGAGATGGGTAAGATAAAATAAAATAAAAATAAAATTTAAACACTTTTGATATGGTGCAACTAAATTTCAAATTATTTCCAAAACTGTTATTATGCGACAGACTTAGAGTAAAACCGCAATGAAATTTTACCCACATTGAAATTACTACCTGAATTTTTCTATCTATACTAAACAGAACATATTTTGAATGTAATAAAGTGATGCGGTCTCTTTCTCTAGGTATACATTGTACCTTCTTCGTACTTATGTTTCGCCTCTCCTAAAAGTAATATTCGAAATACCAATATTAAAACAAAAGGGGGGGGGACTTGAACACTAATATTGAATAATTGTTGCTCTCGGCAAAGTGATTCATAATCTTCTCATAAAACCACATATTTCTATTCTTATTATGGAACGCAAACAAAAACTATCGTATAATAAAACCAAAATGAGATTAAATTTAATGTGTCGCACTTTTTCCACTCCTAATTTGACTACAACACTCCCCAACAAAAGTGTTTGAACTATTTCATCTGCTGTGGGTCTCACCCATTAATATCTTAAGCCTTCCCTTTGTGTCTTGTTTTAATTTTTTTTTGCGGGTCGCATTTTCTCTCCTCTTCATCTCACCTTTATGCATCTTTCTCTCTTTCTCTTTCAATCGAATAATATTTTTTTGGTACAATTGGTTGTTGTGCAACATATGGAAGCCTTCTCTATTCAAAACCAACCCAATACTTCAATTTGATCGTGGGCAGGACCTTATTCACCGATTTGTGCTGTGAGTTTACATCCAGATTGAGTTAGTTATTTATTTGTAAATACTTTGGATTTGAGTTTAATCTAGGTGTGAGAAACACTCGAACGTGTGAGTGATTGTAACTCTAATTCTCCAATTATAGTGGATTATCTGTTGCTGGCACTTCCCGTGGATATAGGTACCGATATTCGGACAGAACCACGTAAATTTTAGGTGCCCTTTATTGTTTCTCGTTTATTTGTCTGGTGATTTTGCGTTGATTTAATTGCAAGAAGTTTCCGCGTTAATTTTGTAATTGGATCCATGGAAAGAGGACGATTTTGAGATTTTCACGAGCACGTAATCGAGAGAATATAAAATGCAACAATCAAAGAGAGGGAACTTCTCAGTTATGCGCTGAATCGCGTGTTTAGCTACAAGTTATGTTATGCATCGAGATGGATGCCGAGGACCTGAGTATTTCACCATTTGTTTATGATGGGATTTAAGTCGATGATGAGTGGTTGCGAATTGCTCAAATGGCCAATGAATGGATAAAAGATGATGACATTTCGACAATGTCAATTGGGATACAAAGCCATCTGGCAGTGGGAGGAGAGCCGCTATGCATTGTCGAGGCACAAAAGAAGCCAACTCGAACATTTCCTCGAATTGATTTGAGACTTTCTGTTCAATTAGCGTTTCGAGTGATCAAGTAGTGCGTGCCGTTTGAAGGAGAGAGATCCGCCCCCCCCCAAACAGGTCGGGGCATAACTCCTACCGAGTGTTCATGAAAAACTCAAGAATGGATAATCCGACCCGAACCAAATGGATAAAAGTTCAGTTTATGGTATAGTTTTGATTTGGAATTGTTTTCGTAATCGGCTTTGTCGATACAACAAAACTTATAAGTTCATATATCGCTTCGTCGTATAAATTGCATATACAAATAAGTTAGCGAGATGCTCGACTGAAGTACGATAAATATAGTTCACAATCTAGCAGAGTTTGGCAGTTGAGTCTGCATTTTTTGGGCTCTCAGTGAGGTACTCTTGAAATCAAATCTTTACTTTTCGAACCCAATTCTATCGTGGATCTTGTTTGGTAAGAAATATTGATGATGAGGTCTCATGTAGATTGCTCGTGATACTCTCAGAAGCTTAAAAGACACGAAAGAATATCAAGTGCTTAGTACATGTGTGTTAGAAGCTGCACAGGTCAATGTGCTCAGTTCGATCGTCTTGTTTATTATGCTTCTGATGGCAGAGAAGAGAGAAATGGCTCAGACTTCCCCCGAGAGGGTCTTCCCTCCCAAAGAAACTTAATGCCCAGATTTACCATCCAATGACAAATCTAGAGACGCGAAAATAGACGAAAAAACGAACTTGAGAGGCGGACCATTGATGGAGAACGACGAGCGTTCTTCCATAGAAGAACGCATTTCATCCAATTCGGGATTGCCTAGAAAATGTGTGTTAGAAGCTGCACAAGTCAACGTGCTCAGGGCCATCGTCCGCTTAGTAATAATGCTTCTGATGGCAGAGAATAAAGGGATGACTTGACTTCCCTCTGGTTCTTCCCTCCAACAAAACTTTATCTCCCAGATTTAGCGTCCAAGGACACAGACACGGGCATAGATGAGAACACCAACGCGAGAGGCGAGAACGGCCGAGTGTTTCTTCATGGAAAAACACACATTCGATCCCATTCGGGACTGGGTATTGTGGCACAGACCGGCCACTTCTCGGACGAGAGAAGAGCGATCCTGCAAGAAGGAAAACTCGAGACCCCATTGAGTCAAGAATCGCGCGCGCGCGTGCACCCGGACATGAAGTTCGACGCAAAGAGGGGAAGAACATAGGAACCCCATCCGAAACAGAGCCGAACAAAGTCCCACATCGTCCGCGGCACCAGAACTTCAACAGTTTATTAGCTTCACGCACTACGATTATGGTCGCCGAGCTCAGTTGCGCGGGCTTGTGACCCAAGTAGGGGCATCACTGTGGTGGAACATGGGCTTAGCTCCTGCGGGTTGGGTTCGTCGTGGCAAGTCTTCTGGCCCGCCCGTTCCAAGTCGAGAGTCGATCCGTGCGGGCCGGGCGAAGGCTCGGGCTGCGCGGGTCCTAGAGAGGAGGGGACAGCGCTAGGCTGGCTTCACAGAGCAGCGAATACCTCCCTCTCCCGACAGTGGGAGGATAACGGGCCGGTGCCACTCGGGCCCATCATGGCCCAATGGGCTGAGCCTACCGAACCACCACTTTTTTATTTTTATTTTTTTGGGATCTGATTTTTGGCTCCCAGAAAATTATACTTCATGTCTTCAAGAACGTGTCGGGCTGGATGAGTGAGGCCGATTTGTCTAGGCAATTGAAAATGTTAGAAAATCCCAATTATCTATCTGTTTAGGGAAAGTTCTTTTTATATAATCACATTTTTCGGCACACAAGTAACCATGGTTAAGTTTACTCTAAGAATAGGACTTGGACATCAATCTATGCATCGAGAATGTCTGAACTTATCCATGGTCCACAAGTTCACTCTCGATTTTTTCCGGTACATGAATAACCGTGGTTAGGTTTACTCTATGACTTTTATCAAAATTATGCATCAATTCATACCCCGCATTGTATAAAAGATAAAGCCTTCTATTTATACGAATAAAGCAAGGAAATTTTGGAAAGTGTGTTATGTTGTAATGATATTCTTTTGAGTTCTGTATACCTTTTTTTTTTCTCAAAGTGCATCAATTTGAATTCCAAACTAATAATTTTCAAATGAGAGAGGTTGCTTAGTTACAATTAGGATACAAATAGATATATAATTACAGAAAGACCATATAATACATATAAAGTACACATTAATACTCCTTTTAAATTTGAAGCAAGTGTAACAATTGAGAGATTAGATTTCAATAACGCGTGATGCAGACAAGGTAGTCCCTTGGTGAAGATGTCTGCTAGTTGATCTGTTGATGAGGTTATCTGGGTTGATGCATGTGTCCAGTCATGGACACATGCTATTGTGCACCAACCATATGTCGATATAACATTGAGGAAGCGAGAAGAAAAGGTGAAAGTGGGTGTATTGTTGTTGAGAGGTGATGGGAAAGTTGGGATTAACGGAAAGAAAAGATGATGGGTAAATAGATGGTAGAGAAGAAGAAAAATTTGGACATGCATCAAACTTTGTTGAGATAGCAATTGGATCAAGGGAAGTGTTGATTTGGGGTAGGATGTGGAAGAATTTGATATGTTTTCTTGCTTAGATACCATATTAATATTTAGAGTCAAAGAGATAATAATGACAAATTGTTTATTGTGGCTCAACCACGATAAAGGTTGCAAAAGTAATTATAAGAGTGATTAATTTACAGTTAGGATACCAATAAAATAAAAAAGTACACATTAGTTATTTGTTCCATGTTAATATTTTTTTTTAATCTATAACATCGTCTATCGTCTTTCTTGCTTAGTCATCACTTAATATCTATCATTACCATATGAGAAATACCAGTTCAATTTCCTCATGTGGTCATACAAACATATGTTTTAAGGTTTAAAGTAAAGCCATAAGAAACTCAAATTTACTCTAATGAGAAAGTTCCAAGAGAAATATGCCACACTATACGCAATCTTATGGTGATTTGTCCTATAATAAAAGATTAAGGACTTGCATATTTAGATTAGAGAAGTAGAGATGTTAAGATGCATATAGCAGACATTTCACACTACATATTACTTATTCTATTTATTCTAATATTGTGCCCGCCCCAAAACCAGTATAAATATATTATTATGGACCGATCTAATTTGTTATATCTTCGATAATTGCCACGCGGATTACCAAAAAAACTCGCGAAAATGCTTCTAGGCCGAGTTTCTAGAGCTCTCCTAGCCATTAGATTTGCTACCAAAAAGTAGCAACACGTGCTTCTCAGTAGTTCAAATCAACATGTTCTGTAAGTTCTATACTCATTCAAATGGATTAAATTTTGAAAGAAAATAAGGTATATATATATATATAATAAATAGAAATAATCAAATGATAGACCTAAAGAAGATAAAAATGGCGTCCACGTCTACGAGTCAAACTCGCTCTTCTCCTCCACTTGGCGGAGCAAATTTTCCAATCGCAAAAGGCCAAAAAATGCCACGTCATCGTTCCTTGTTCGTTCTCTCTGGTTCCAGTTGCTTCCACCTTTCTCTCTCTCTCTCTCTCTCTCCCTCTCTCTCGTGCTACTTAACTTTCAACCTTTCACCCTCCTGAGACCAGAGAAGAAGATCGCTGCATTCCGTCTGCTTCTGTGCTCTTCCAGTGGCGAGCGTGATCGAAGGGCGGGAAGCAGCTCTCATGGCGGCGTCCGAGAAGCAAGTGGTGGTGGTCGGAGTCGACGAGAGCGACTACGGCGTCCACGCGCTCGAGTGGACCATCGACCACCTCTTCGCTCCCTCCATGCCTGATTATCCGTTCAAGCTCATCGTCGTCCACGCCAGGCCCTCCGCCGCCTCCACCGCCGGCCTCGTCGGGCCCGGTACGGTCTCTAAATTCCACATGCATATATATCCCTTGGATTCGCTGTCTTCGGCTGTGTCGCTTGATTGCCACGCTTGTGAATTGCGAGGGTTTCGTTTTAGTTCTGCTTTTAGGTTTGGAGGCTGTATTTATACGGTGCTTTCGGAGTTTTGACTTTTTCTTTTTTGTTGGATTTCGTTTATGTGTATGTTGCTAAGTAGAGAGGATTGCTGCATGTAAATTGTTCAGGAGCTGCTGAAGTATTTCCGATCGTGGATGCCGATTTGAAGAGGAGCGCCGCGAGACTTGTGCAAAAAGCCAAGGACCTTTGCGCGAGTAAATCGGTAAGTACATAGCGCCGGCGCACATATCATTAGCTGATTCCATGACTATAGTGATTTCAAGCTCTGTCGATTAGTACGACGAAGTCGTGTTGGTCTCGTTGACCACTGATTGGTTGTTCCTAGCTTTAGAGAGTCCAAGCAGATAGAAGTCATTTTTGCAGTCCAACATAGCCAGATGAACAATTGACATTGCTTAAACGATGTAGCTGTTTTTGGCAGAATGTAAGATGTGATTTATGCTGTCAAAAGATTGCATATGTCGTCAATCTGTGGAAATATCGCATTGGATTTCATTGTGTTTCTCTGTTTTTTCTTTCAACTTCCATTTCAGGTTCATGATGTGACGATTGAAGTGGTGGAAGGCGATGCGAGGAACGTTCTTTGCGATGCTGTACAAAAACATAATGCCTCGATCCTCGTAGTCGGTAGTCATGGTTATGGAGCCATAAAAAGGTACATCTGCTCAATCAACGAAGCTTGAGCTGGATTGTTATATGAGTTTGTTATATTTAATAAATGGGTCATAAATAAGTTTAGAATGGTAAAACCTAAAATAATATAGGTGTTAAATGGATTTACAACTTACTTATACCCAACCCATCTCTATGACTCCCTCTCGCTTGCACTCATCTCACACTCGCTCGCTCCGTGTTTTTGCTTTAGTTTGGGTATGAGTTTTCTTTGATATGGTTAAACATAGAAGTGGTTTAGCAATATGGGTTAGACATTTGATTTTCTCTGCGCCACTCGAATACTGATGAATGTCTAGTATACTCTTGCAGGGCTGTCTTAGGTAGTGTGAGCGACTACTGTGCTCACCATGCTCATTGCACCGTGATGATCGTGAAGAAGCCCAAGGCTAAGCACTGAGTTCCCCTTTCCCGCTTCTGCAGAATCTGTAATTGTGGGGTTCGGGTGCTGTCATGGTGTGCACACTGATATCTAGTTCTGTATTCCGTATGTGTATGGTACTTCGGTTTGTATTTTGTAAGTTGAAATGGCATTAGATTTGTATGCTGAATTACCATTATGAAAGTACGGTTTGGAGAATTTATGTACTTAATTATACACGCTCGACAGCTAAAGTCCATTTATGCGTAAATCAGCACATCCACACATGGCGTGATCTGCCTCGGCAGTTATTTCCAAAGGGATAGAGTTCAAATACAAACTTCACGAGTAGAATGGTACTTTGGCATGATGTAAGACGAACGAGAATGGACATAGCTGGTAATGACGATTTCCTGCTTGCGTACGTACAAAGGGAAGATGAAATGAAAGATGATGAGGTAGTGGTACACTTTATCCAAAGCAAATTTAAAACATTTTTGATTTGGTGCGACTAAATTTCATATTATTTTAAAAAAAAGTCATACTTCCAGAACTAGTTATATGACAGATTTAGAGGTTGTTGCATATAAAAAAAATGTGTGCAATGAAAAGAGCATGATGTGATTGCATCAATCGCAACGTACACTGTTCTATCATATTTCAAGAATGACATTCGAGACTTCTAGCGTACTTTTTTAAATATACATTCTTCTTCCAAATGTCTTCGATAATCTTTTTTTAAGGAAAATAGTTATTCTTGTATGTTGACGTGGGGTGCGTTTGGCTCGGCTTTGGGAAAAATCCTTTGAGAAAATGCAAATGACGTAGGAATTTTCCAAAATACAAAAAGCATTTGGTAAAGTATAATTTAAAAACACAATGAGAAGCAATTTTGACTTAAATGCCGTTTGGAAAAAATTACATTTTGTAAATGACTGTTGTTGCTTTTTTTTTTAAAACTACACATCAGGGTTTTCGAGGACATTTCCGTAATCATGAAAGTATAACGAGAGCAAAATTGGAAGAAAAAAAAATCTACTTGCGTTTGGAAAATGCTCAAAGCTTAAGACACTTCCGGACCTGTCTTGAACTAAAGGCCTTTACGTGCCTTTGAAATGCAATTTGCATTTTTTCTAAGCTATCCAAAAAATTTTGCCAAATGCCATTTGCATTTGCCCAAGGACTTTGGAGCCCGGAAAGGCTTTGGCAAAGTGTTTGCTAAATGCAATAGCGGAAATATAATGAATAAGACTAGACAAAAAAAATACTTTACCTCAATTTTTATTCCTTCAACACACATCCCACATATTCAGGAAAAGAAGAATATATTTTCTTGTGCATTCTCGTACACTTAACACCATTTCCATCAAGATATAGCACGCGCAAGCAAGCAAGGAAAGCGTGAGGCTTCCGAGTTATACGAGTACAGAGGGACCTTCCTCTGGGAATGCGAAGCATAATCAATGGCTGATCGGCTTCATGCTTCCAAGTCCAGGCCAAGCGCACACTCGAATCCGAATCCCATCACTCGACCAAAACTCACCGCAGCGGTGCGCGGATGGAGCGATTCCAGAAGGTGAATTCGTGCAAGCGAGCTGCTCTTAGCAGATCCTTGAGGAAACCCAAGTGATGCTCGCCAACTGTTTGCGCAAATGTCCACGTGAAATTTGGTCACCAAAGAAAAAAGGGTATGCCTTTCCCGGTCGTACTATGAAAGAATCCCGTAATTGGTCTCGAGCTTAGATTTCGAATTGTCCGGATTCAGCTGATGCCGATAGACCATGTCCCTTTCCCGCTTTTAAGATGATGAATGCCGGCTGCACAGGGCTCTAATATGTCAGAGATTGCTATTTGAAGATCTCCGAATTGTCTAAGCGTCAGCGAACTTCTCTCTCTGTTGGGTTTTTGGGTTTTGAAGTTTTCGGCTTCTCTTCCTAATTCGCACCAAATATGTTTCCTCACACTAAAAATCCATGCCCGCTTTCAGAACAAGTTCTACTTGCGCAGGCTTAAAGTTCTCTCTTGGCTATTCCTATGATTACCTGAATTCAATGTTCCTTATTTATTGATGCGGTGGGTATCTCTAATTCTCGTTCCTTGATCGTGAAATTCTTAGTACCATGGAAGGTGATTATCTAAGGCCGCCCGCAATATCTTTGCTCCTAATGCCAATGACTACATTTTAGCTTGGTCGAAGCATGAGCAATTATGTGAATTAGAGACAGTATTTTGATGCCTTTCTGAACCTTTATTATCTTCTCTACATCCTATTTTCTAATGCAGATATCTCGGGCATTAAGTTTGTTTTTGCCAGAGCGATGTGGCTCAGACGAATCCAGAGCTCTTTTGGTCTATGCGTGAGAGTTACTGGAGAGACTGCCGCTAACTTGATTGGCGAGGACAATAAGAAGCTTCTACGTTGTGCATACTCAAGTACGTCGATATGCGTAGACCTACCAAGAAAGCTTACAAAGCAAGATCGGAAGCCAATGGTGACTAGTGTGAACAAACTGAAGCGTGAAGCTCGGATGGCGAAGAAGCAGAGGCAGACAGCACAGGAGATTCCTTTGAAGGCTCCTGATAATGGATTGTTGGTCAAGGAATTGGTTCCAGTTGCTCACGAAGTATATAATTCCAGGACGGAATTGTTTGCTTGTGTGTCGAGAGTTGCCCAAAGCATCCCTATTTATACATGCAGGTAAAGAGGAAAAGGCTGAGGAATCCTTCTAGTGCCCAACTTAACCTCGTGAACTTTTAGTTGATTAATGGCAGTTATGTAGCCATAAATTGCACCTTAAGCTCTCTATTAGATCCAATTCATTATGAGATATTTTTATTGTCTGTTCAGCCTAACTTGCTTTGCAATTTACAAGTATGTGCTGTCAGCAGTTAAAGCGTTTGCTATTAGGTATAATAAATCAGTTTCTAAAGACAATCTGCCTGGGTGCTTGACATTTTGCATCGGGAATCTTATTGGCCAATACGATATCTGCAGATATTACTATTGGAACTCAACTTTGTATTCAAGCTTTCACCCCCTTCAACTTTTCTTCAGAAGTTTTTCAGTCCCCTTCTTATTATCATATCCTAGGTCCAGCATTGGGTATTAAATCATGTGCTCTCATACTGATTGCCATGACGAATGTAAATTATGTTGCATAATTTAAAATTCGGCACTTAATGAAATTAAGTCTGTTGATAACCTTGATTAAGATTGACTTCTTCTTTTATTTTTTTTAATATGATTGACTTGATTAAGTGAAAATTTGCTCGTGTTAAGTAGGGATGAGTCACTTAATTCATTCACTAGAAAAAGTAATTGATTTGATAGTAATTAGAGTTCATTATTTTAATTAGCAACACTTATTTTTCAGTTTTATTAAGCAAACCATTATTGTCTTTCTTCATGTTTAGCTTGTGTGGAGAAGTCCATATTGGTCATCCACCGCACCGGATTAGAACTTGCAACGCTGGGGCTCTGTCATACAAAGAGCATAGTTGGAATTGTGGTGGCATGGAACACATCTTGCCAGTCATTGAATCTTTCCATTTATATGATTGGGTTGGGAGGGCCGTTTCACATGACGAGCAGCTTCAAGTTGATCGGATCCCAGCAATTGTGGAATTATGTGTTCAAGCTGGTGTTGACATTGCAGAATACCCCACAAGGAGGAGAAAATTTCCCGTTTACAATGTTGCAGGTAGGATCATCGATTATGAACGTAGGTTTCCTAAAGACGATTTACGTGGGCAAGGCATCGACACATATGGTTTTTGGGGCAGAAAACAGCCAAGCAGAGCAAACTTACCAGACTTCGAACCTGACAACATTCAAGGTCTGTTTTGTCTGCTCATATTCTACCAGTTGTGTTACATAGTACCTGAGGTGGAGTGAGTTAGATTTCGAGCACTATAGTTCTCTTGAACTATCGAACAAGTGAATGTTTATATTCTCGTTCAATTAAAAATGGAACATAATGGCATAGTCCAGATCAGAGGAAACTCCATGAAAAATGTTAAATTTCAACTAATATTCTTGAATTGCAGAATCACGTTAATGGGGATGTGCTTGTTCAAGTAGAAACTAAAAGTGGAATATGACTTATGTACATATCCAGATTAAGTGACTTTAATAGTTATCTTATTTCAGAAGGATGAATATCACACTCCAAATGTTTTGGTCCAGTTTTAGGATTCCCAGTTATTTTCTGAATTGAAAATCACGTGCTTTCATATCCCTTAGAGAAAGCGACAGATTAGCTCAAACTTCAAACTCCTCGTGATTATTCTGATCTCACTTATAATCTCTATGCCGTAAAACCTAAACAAGATAGGCAATGAATTTGGAGAGACATGCTCTTCATACTACCTCGTCTGTCACATATTTTCTGTTTTCTTATTTTTCTCGTTTTTTCAGATCTTCTGTCAAGTCTTTCAGGCACCCATCCTATTTTAAGCACTATTGAAAATTGAGCTATTTAATCTGGTAGGTGTTGCTTTGCGAGGCTTGGAAGCATGGGAAAAAATGTGTTCAGGAGCAGCAAGACTCGTGGAGAAGTACTCGGTCCAAACTTGCGGATATTGTTCAGAGGTGCAAGTCGGGCCCAAGGGTCACAGAGTAAGGAACTGCTACGCTCACAAGCACCAGATGAGGGATGGGCAGCATGCTTGGCAGGAGGCGACGGTTGGGGATATTGTCCCTCCAGTTTATGTGTGGCATGTTAGAGATGGGCACGGCGGTGAAGCACTGGTAAATAGTCTGAAGAGGTATTACGGGATGTTGCCTGCAGTCGTGGAACTTTTTGCGCAGGCCGGGGCACAGATAGGAGAGAAGTATGCCAGTGTAATGCGAGAAGACGTGGTGGTGCCAGACTTGGACGAAGAAAGATTGGCCGTTTGAAGGCATCGACATTTGCTAATGAGCTTGGGGCTGGAATTTTGTTCGGAATTCAAAGGGGCGCGAGTCACTAATCTGAGGACCGCCATCCCTCCGATCTAGGAGTGAGTCCTGTTTACCAAAGTGCAACGGTGTAATGGGGGATATGAAGTGTGAATGAAGGTACTTACATCCAATGGGCATGCTAGAGCTAGACTTCCTCTTAAGGAAAAAACTTCTTTGTTTAAAGATGAATTGATGCAACGAAGATAGTTATCTCAATTGCAGCTTTCGCTCCAGATCAATCCCACCGGAAAAACAGATGCATAAATGACCAGTCAACTATGTCGTCAACAAATGCCTCCCTCTAACGTTAGAAGCATTAAGTCGTTTGTAGTCACTCCCCACTTCTTTAAATTAAGAAAAAGAGACGCAATCGAATAAGCAGAGGAAGAAAACGACCCACAACCATCGAACAGATGGAAACATGAGCTTGAGAGATGCAAAACGAAGGCATTCCTCCCTGTTCAACCAAGGCATTCTTCTGGCGAAAATACATCATATCATCAAAAGAATGCTACAGCATGATCTCCTTCTCATCCACGTTTATCTAGCATTTAAATCGAATTCGCCAGCTTCACGCCAATCGCTCTGCACACCCGTTTCACCATTTTCGGTCTCTTCATCGTTTAAGAAATCTTCGGATGGTTCCTTATCTTCTTTCTGTCCATTGTTTGCCCACCCATTCATCATGTCATCCGGGTTAACGCCCTTTTCCTGCTCCTCCAAGTCGTGATTCATGGGAATATCGTTGTCTTGAGATCCGCGAGCATTTGCCCTTATAGGGCCTCGAGCCATCATTTCCACGTGAGCCTGCGACCCAACTCTAGCTTGCTCTGCCTGCGCCATCGCCGCCATGCGCAACTGAGCCTCCCTCCCAGCTTTCTCTCTCGACTCGATTTCGGCCCTCAATTCCAGCGCCACCCGTTTTTCCTCTTGAAACAGAAACTGCTCAATCATCAACCTCTCCTCGGAGCGGAACTCTCCAAAAGCTCGCTTCCGAGTTATTATGTTGAAAGCAAGGGCCTGTTTCTCAAATGTCGAAGTGAACTCCGCTACTTTGGCAGCAATGTTATGATCCCATTGCTGAGAACGAGAAGGCATCTGACCTGTTGTGTCAGAATCAAGGATTCTATCGTCTTCCTCGGCCTCATAATCTGCTATCACATGGTAAGGCAGTAACCTGCGCCACAGAGAAAGGGTTAATGACCAAGCCCGAAAACTAAAGCTGCTACTTGTAATCCGGACATCAGTACTGGAATTTATGGTAAACACTAAGGACAGCTTTACTCAAGCGACACTATCTTCGGGCATCACTCTCTAAGGTCGTATCTCTCCTTAAGGAAAAATGTGCAATAAGTCCATCCTAATATCCAGCTGCCTGAACAGCAAACTCTGCTGCACTGCTCTTGACACTGTTCCTATACATACTACCCTCCAGAAGGTAGCCACATGATACTCCTCCATTATCCTAACTATCTAAGTTCCTAACATGAGAAACCAGAGAACTATGGCCGAACAAGAGACAGCAGCATAGACCAGAAGCGTTGCAACACAAGGATTCGTATGTAAATCAAAACACTGGCTCTTTCTAAGCAACCAATACTAAATCCGCCTCTTTTGGTGCCAACATGAACCACTAAAAACAGCAATTTTTTTTTCACTAAAGACAGTTCATGCCCAGATGAATTAAGCTATAGATTGACAATTCAACATCAAATGTTACTAATGTGTAAGAAAAAAACACCTGCTTGTATTTGGAATCAACTGAATCTCCACCAAACAGTGTGATTTACCGTCGGAACAAATTCGTGTGCTGGGCATTATCGCAGCTAACTAACCTCTTGTGTTCAAGGTGCGATCTTGACCGCATCCTAGTTAAAAAAGTACTTTCCTTGTTCGGACAGTCTCCATTTCTTCTCATCAATTTCCCCAACCAAAAGAACTACTTCAAAAAGACAAGAACAACAGAACATGGTCCGCTAACGAGAGAGAGAGAGGGGAAGAGAGAAGGCAACCTCTCGCAGGCGTCCTCCAGAGAAGAGAAGGGGCGCTTGAAGTCCGGGTGACAAACTCGCCAGGCGTCCTGGTACGCCATCTGCAATTCCACCTGATTCCCCGGTCGAATCACTTTCTGCTGCTGCTGCAATTGCTGCTGCTGTTGCTGCTGCTGCTGTTGCTGTTGCTGCTGCTGCTGCTGCTGTTGCTGCTGCTGCTGTTGCTGCTGCTGCTGCTGCTGTTGCTGCTGCTGCTGTTGCTGCTGCAAATTAGGGGCGGAGACGCTAGGGTTCTGCTGGATCGGGCGGTGGGGGAGCCCCGGAGGGCGGAGGTGTACGTCGATGTTGGACGGGAACCGCGACATGGCGGCCGCCTGCTGCTGCTGCTTCTGTTGCTGCTTCTGCATCTGCATCTGCTGGAGGAGCAGGAACTGCTGCTGCTGTTGCTGCTGCTGCTGTTGCTGTTGCTGCTGCTGCTGCTGGTGGTGCTGCATCAGCAGTTGCTGCTGCTGCTGCTGCTGCTGTTGCTGGTGGTGCGCCGACGATTTCGCCTCCTCCATCTCTATCTCTCTCTCTCTCAAGAAAAATAGGGATCCGGGACTCTATTCGGCAACGCTAGGGAGAGCCATTTGTGAAATCGAGCGGCGCGGACATGGGAGGAGGCGGTGGCGGAGGCGGCGGTTGATCGGCCGATCCATCGAACCGGAAGCGATTAGGGTTTTGCGCTGTGGCGGAGCAGCTGACACGGTCCGGAGAGACGCGGGAGAGGGGAGGGAGGAGGAAGAAGAAGTCGTCACCGTGGATACTCCTTTGGGCCGGGCCACCGCCGCGTGCTGATGGGCTTTCGACGGAGTCGGCCCAACCCCATAACAAGAGGCGGGCCTCCATTTTTCACGCGGCCTTTTTCTGTTCCCCCCAAATCAATCTAAGGAATTCGCCGGGAACAGGCAAACGTGCTCTTGACCGCCGTGCGGTCAAGGCCACATTGCTACAGTGACGTGTGGAGAAGTAAGCCAATCAGGAGCGATCGGTTTTGAATTTCAAATTCAAACTAGTCGGGAACGGGATGCATATCTCAAAATCTGGTGTTCTGAATTTGGCCGGTTCAACCTGGTACCAATCCAGCTTCTAGTATGCCTTTCGGGTTGTTTTTCTTTTTTCTTTTTAATCTTTTGTTAATATGATTTTTGGTTGATTCAACTTTGTTTAACCACATGCCATTCTAAGACCCCTCATCAATTTAAGAAATTTTCCAGGAGTAGGCCAAAGTGCTCTTGACCGCATAGCGGTTGGGACACGTTCCAGTGACGCATGGAGAAGTAGGCCAATCGAGAGTGACCGGTTTTGAATTTCAAATTTACACTAGTCGGGACACAGGATGCATATCTCAAAACCTAATGTTCTGAATTGGCCGATTCAACTGGGTACCACTCCAGCATCTGGCATGGCTTTTGGGCCATTTTTCCCTTTTTGCTCTTTTTAAATCTTTTGTTTAATCTGATTTTGGTCAAATTAACTTTGTTTAACCCCATATTGTTCATCATAATTCTGTTCCAGCTCTAGCATGAAGGACTAGGGGCTCTCAAGGTAAACTCACATTTTTTTAAAACATTTTTGTGGATGCATTGTATGCAATAAATATGCGAAGATTACTCATTCATCCTATGAGCTATTTATCTCGTTACTCAATAGCTGAACCGAAGTTTGATATAATGTTCGACTTAGTGAAATAAGTACGCAAAGAAAATTCATTTATTTCAATTCGATCTCAGTTCGCCGGCCAAGCCTACTCAAGCATAACATACGAAAACTTTAAAGCAATACAATTAATATGATTCGATATGTTACGTCAAAATCGAACCCAAAACAGCAGGCGAAATAATTCACCAACAAATATATTATAACTTAAGAATTTAGCGGATACTAAATTGATTGTCATCGAGCGGTCCTCGTACTATTATTACGGTTGTTAAGATTATTGGTTTAAATAATGAAATTTAAAAAATCGAGAAATTGAAAGATTAAATACTAGATCTCAACTTATTATTATTATTTTTTTTAATTTTCACCGGAATGTGCCTGCAATTGGCATGACATCGTAATCGAGGTGGAGGTTCGAAAAGCTTCGCACGCCATGTTCCCAAGCAAAGAAGCATAGAATACATTTTTCCGAAGTTCAGGTGCCCAAATTCCTGGGACGAACCTGAGCCGTCAAAGGGTTCTTCATCACGATGGAGAACTCCTGCTTCTCCGACAGGTCCACCTCCTCGCCGGCCGCCGTCCGCCATCGGAACAGCCACACCAAGTTCGCCACGAAGTACTCCAGGTGCAGCATCGCGAGCCCGTACCCGGGACAGATCCTCCTCCCCACCCCAAACGGCATCATCTTTATCTCCCTGCTCCCCGTGATGTCGAACCCGCCGGCTTCTCCGCCGCCGCCGGAGCTCAAGAACCTCTCGGGATTGAACGCCATCGGGTCCTCCCAGACTTCCGGGTCCCAACCCATCTCCGCCACCGTGAAGTTGATGGTCGCGTCCTTGGGGATCGCGTACCCGCCCAGCTCCGCGTCCTTCGTCACCGAGTGTGGCAACACGAAGTGCGCTGGCGGGTGGCGTCGCAGCCCCTCCAGCACCACCGCCTTCAGGTATCCCATCCTCTGCAGGTCCTCCTCCTTCACTTGCTCCGCCCTTTGTTCCACGGCTAGTTTGATTTCATCGTAGAGCCTCTCTTGGATTTCTGGATACTTGACCAGGTTGGCCATGATCCATTGCAGTGCCGTGGACGTCGTGTCGGCGCCGGCGTTGAGGAACTCTGAGCAGAGGGTTACGATCTCGTTCTCCTCCAGCTTCCTTTTCTCCTCCGGCAGCTCCAGGTCCAGGAGCGTGTCCACGTACGACACGGTCCAATCGCCATCATTCCCATCCTCCTTGGCTTTCCTCAATTGCTCTCGCTTGGCCTTGGATCGAGCTTTGATGATCGGGACGAGGACTTGATTCTGATTCTCGCGGAGCTCGTGGAACTCCTTCCATCGCTTCCGGAGCACGAGCTTGCTCAGCCGCGGCCAGAAATTGAGCACTCTGGACCGCCGCAGACCCAGCAGCAACCGTCGCTGAGCCTCCTCGATCTGCTTAATCTGCTTCTCCTCGAGCTTATCTCCGAAGCACATGAGGACCAACAAGCAGAATATGGCGTGCTGGAAGGGGTGGACCACGCGGACTACCCCGCCGGGCTGGGACTTGAGCTCCGCCACAAGCATGTCCAGTACCCGCGCGCGGGCGCGGGAATAGGAGCGGAGGCGGGAGGGATGGAGGATCTCCGCCGTGAGGTTCCGGCGGAGGAGACGCCAGTTGGGGCCATAGGAGGAGGAGTTAATGCTGTGCCGGTTGGAGGAGAGGATACGGTTGGTGGCGACGGGCGGCGGGCGGTCGGCGAAGACAGCGCCGCGGTGGACAAGGGCCTGGTGGGCGAGGGCTGGGGAGCAGACGAAGACCGCGGGGCGGGGGCCAATGTGGAGGGTGACCATCGGGCCGTGGCGGGCGTGGAGGGAGCGGAGGATGGGCTCGAGCTCCAAGAAGGACTTGCGGAGCCATAGGAAGTTGCCGATGACCGGGAAGGTGAGGGGGCCCGGCGGGAGGCTCTTCCTCTCGGCGTCGTCGTCGGAGGCGGAGAGGAGGCGGACGATGGCTCTGAGGAGGGCGGCGACGGAGAGGGCGATGAGGATGAGGAGCCAGAGTTCCATCTTTTTGCCAAGGCGAATTTGAGTGTTCGAGTCGGACCAAATTTAAGGAGCTGCAGCTGCAGAGATTGAAGGAGTCAGCTAAGCTTCTTCCTTGTTGGTTTCATACAAGAACGGAGATTAGAGGACAACTTAGCCGAAAGAAAGCATAATGGATGACGTCGTCCGAGTACTTTAGTAGCGGTGAATTTTGTCTGGGAGATGATATTTTGTCTGGGCTGATTCGATCGTGTGTACATAGGTGTACAATAATCGTTCAGTTTTATTCATAACATATAATTATTTAAATAAAACGAGATGCATTAATGAACCGCGGGTATCCATTTTGAAATTCGAAGAACATCATTTTTATCGAATGTTCTCGGAGTTGCATATTTCCGTGGATTGCATGGCCCTTTTCCTGGTTGGACATTAAGGTATGTCACGTGTTAGGAACCGCATAGAAATCATCATGGACGCTACGTTCGTGAATGAATATCTCCGACGCATGCTTCCAGACGAATTACTAAAGTAATAAGGACGTGCAATTCTTCTGTGTTTTGGACATGTAACATCGAAAACGACAATTGCAGTAATAAACCGCGTTCAGTTGCTCGGCCCGAAACGACAATTGGCTTGGGAAAGGACAAATTTGCCGGCTTATAGCTATAGGTACACCTGCCAAGTCTAAATATACATTAGAGGGAGATAGAGAGAGAGGTGTTCGACTGTGTAAAAGAAGACCAAGGCGCCGAAGAATTTGATAGATCAAGAGTACAAAATTCCAAATTTTGAGAGAACTTCACGTACTTTGAATTGTTTTATGAGAGCATATTATTGTAATCTCTTGAGAGGTGCTAACAGTGTTATAAGTGTATGCTTATGTCTGAGATTAGGGGTAATCGGTTTTAAGGGAGGTAGGTTCCATACGTAGAACCTGGAACCGACTCTGTTTGCCCTGGAACTTGCTTTAGAACCTACCCTGTTTTTCCAGTCCAGTTCTAGGGTTTACTTGAAAACCTGTTTTTCTTTTGCTCTTATATGAGTAGCAATATAATGATTTAAAGTACAAGATGAATTATAATAATCAGTATCCGCCAAAAGCAACAATCCTTTTGATGAGCAATTGAAATTGCTACCCACAAAAAACAACAATCCAAAATATAGTAATAGTATATTGTTAACACTAGCTAAAAATCGATTCCAAATTCGGTCCGGTTCTCGAGTGGGTCTTCACTTAGAATCGGGAACCGGACCGGTTCCAACCAATTTCCAAAAAATGGAAACGGTACCCGGACCGGTTCAATCAAGAATCGGTTCCCGGACTAGCTTTTCGAGTGGTCCGATCCAGTTTCTGCGTAAACCCGGTTTGGTTGCATACCCCTATTAGAGATAACGAGACCTATCAGCTTGAATATTAGCAGCACCTACTTTTTGGAGAAGAGCTTGAATATTAGCAAGTAGATACAACTATAACTTCTCATCGATTATGGTGGAATCCAACCAGTAGGCGGTTAGCAAAGAAGAGTGGACGTAAGCTTACATTAAGCTGAAATACTATAAAGCTCTGTGTGCAAAGTCTTTTATCTCTCAACTCATACTTACTTATTGCTTGATAAAAACATTGCACTCGATAACTTGAATATTAGCATAATCTAATCATATTCATAGTCTGTTTTACATACACTTGATCATATTCATCTTGACATCTTTAAATTCCACATTATTTGTCAAGATCTCGTGAAATCACCTACTCACCCCCTCTAGATGATATTGTTAGCCTACTTCAGTCCTTTGCACTGGTAATGGTACATTTCTGTTGGAAGCATCTTCAGGAAGAACCTCAGCAATCCGAGAAGGATCCTTGCCATCACCAACTTCAGTTTCATGTCTTCCTGGTTTCATCTCAGACAACTCTGATGTTTGTCACTGGGGAAGAATAATGTCTTTATGTTATATTTTGTCGGTCCGCCCATGATGTATGTGTCCAAGGGACACTATTTTCTTTAATAAGAAATGTGTCTGAGAGACCTTTTGAAGAGGTGCGAGAGGAGTTTCTTAAGGGAAGTTAAGGTAATTTCCTCAAATGAACATCAAACAAGAGATAATTAGAACTCTCTCTCTCTCTCTCGACGCATAAGGATTCCATATCTACTTTAAGAAGACAATCGGCATTAACGCTGTGGAACAAGAATACTTTCCCTGTGATTGTATTTGGACCAACGTGAAGTAGATTCGTTCATCGTTTGCTGGTGATTCAACGTACGATCCTGGAAATTTTGTTCGTAGTGCATCGAACAGGTTAGTTGATTCTCCCAACACTCGCATCCTAACATTGGTATCATAGTCTCGGTTATGATATCTGCCTTGATTTTCCATCGAATTTTTTCGCTTGCTGTTTGATATGGAGATCATGATGATGACCTTTATACTGTTTGCATGTTCATTGCTCGGGAATTGCAAGATGAATCGTCGAACATGAATTGAACAAAGAACGGGTTTAAAGGTTACGGCCGACCGTTCTGTTCGGACGATTTTCGAAAAACCTTTTACCGTGAAAATAATTTTTTTATTATATATAATTGAAGAACTCGTCAAGACGAGCAGAACGGTGGGTCGAACGTCGCCGGAAGACACCGGACACGCCCACACGTGCGGCCAGAAGCCGCGGCGTGTAGGAGCCATGCGCGCGTCGCCAATCGACGTGTGATGACGTCATCAAAACTGTCGGTAACCGACATGCTGACGTCATTGATGACGTCATCTCGCGGGCGATCCCACCTCTGGCGACCCGACCCGACCCGACCCGACTGGCGACCCGACCCGATGACCCGACCCATGACCGGTCAACGGTCGAACCGGTCGGACCGGTCGGATTGGCTCAGAAGCCCGAATTGGGCAGGCGCGTGTGCCACACGTGCCGCGCGTGTGCCACACGCGCCGTGCACGTGCCACACGCGCCGCGCACTTAGGCGGCGCGTGTAGGAGCGTGGAAGCTCCGATTGGAGCGTGGTTGGTACAGTTGTGTTCGTATTCAAATTTTCTACATTGTGGTATAGTTATTTTACATGTTTGAAGCTTTTAAAGGTATGAAAATGCATACATAACCCTAAATACGTGTATTTTTGGGGTATTATTGCATTTTACTTGTATTTCCCTATGGTTTTGGAAATACAGAAGCTGGCTTACATGTAAATGACTACATAAAGATTATGTAGAGCTTAGTTTGATGATAGTAGGTGTATGGTCTAGCATGCTTGCAATTCCTTAGTTCTGAACATACTCGAACAATGGCTGGAGATTCTTATTTTTTCATTACGTCATGAATTCCGCTGTTGATTATATTTGTTGCATGAATATTCTATTTGTTGATTTACATCATGCCATGCTATATGATTGCTAGAAAGGATGTGATCATTGTTTTAAATATTTTTTGTGAATTATCTTTTCTAGTGGGAGTTTGTAGGTTGGTAGAATTAGAAGAAATTCTCACCTAGAACTTAAAATTTGCACAAATTAAACAAGTTAATGATAGTAGAACAATCGTACGCCGAAACTGATTGGGAACATCGTGAACTTTTGTGTTTGGTGTCTTTTGTTGAATTATCATTAATTTAGTTTGTCTTTGCTGCAAATTAAAATATGCGTGTTTATATGGAAAATGTGCTAGTATTGATTCTACGTTTATTATGTCAATGTGTAGTAGATAGTGATTATGGCTTCGGCATCCAATACCATTATGGCTGACCTCAATATGGGTGAAAAGCTGAACGGTGACAATTATAATATTTGGCACCGAAAAGTTCAATATATCCTCGAGGAGCAAGAGGTTTTGGAAACCCTCAACCACACCATGGATGAACATGAGCATGGAACTTCTGCTCAACACAAAAGAGATCAAGAAGCTTTTCAAGCTTGGAAAAAGAAAAATAGCATTGCTCGCATCACGTTGCTGAGTCGTATGTAAGATGATTTCATGTGTGAGTTTGAAAGTTATGACAAAGCTCAAGCAATGTGGGTTGCCTTGAAAGATAAGTTTGGGGGTACGTCTGCCACTAAGTTGAGGAGGCTCACTATTAAATTTGACACATACCGGAAGCGCTCAAATCTATCGATGAGGCAACATCTTCGGGAGATGTCAAACATGATACGTGAGTTAAAGTCGGCAGGTCATACCTTAACTGATGAACAGCAAGTTCAGGCTGTTATAATGTCTCTTCCTGACAGCTGGGAACATATGAAAATCAATATGACGCACAATGACAATATCGTCACTTTTGACGATATTGCGCGTCATTTGGAATTAGAATATGAGTGCCTAGAGGCTACAAAATCCTCTACCCATGCTTATGTTGCTGAATCAAGTTCGGGCAAAGCTTCGGGCTTTAAGCGCAAAAGGAACCATAAATTCAACAACAAAGGAAAAGAGACTGATCAGGCACCCAAGAGAGCCAAGACTTTCCGACGCAAGAAGCGTGGCGGGAAGAAGGACAAGACCAAGATGATGTGCTACAATTGTGGTAAACTGGGCCACTTCGCTCGTGAATGCATTGAGCCGAAAAATGTACCACATTACTCCATTACTTTGAGTAATGCTTTTGTTTCTAGCACTGTTATGCTTGCTGAATCTCATCCAATGTGGACTGTAGACTCAGGAGCAACAGACCACGTAGCTAGAGACCGAGGAGCATTTGTCGAGTATCGTCGGATAAAGCCTGGAAGAAGATGGATATATGTTGAAAATAACTCAAGAGTTGAAGTGAAGGGTATCGACACATGTAAATTAACCTTTCGTGGTGGTCGAAACCTATTCCTACATGATGTCCTCTATGCTCCAGATATTCGGCGAAATTTGGTCTCTGTAGTTGTTCTTCTTGGCTTAGGTTATGTATTTAATTTTCATGGTGATTGTGTTGACATTTTGTTTAGAACGGTTTATTACGGTTCTGGTTATGTATTGAATGGTTTTATGGTGTTAGACATTGACTATGTTTTGTACAAAGTTAATGTTGATGGTTGTTTTTCTTTAATTGCATCTTCTAGTAATGTGGAGATTGATGCAAATACTTGGCATGCTAGACAGGGTCACATTGGGTTACAAAGAATGAAACGATTAGCAAGAGAAGGCTTTTTGGGGTCACTCGCTAATGTTGAACTACCCGTATGTGAACATTGTCTAGCGGGAAAAATAACTAGAAAACCATTTAGTAAAAGAACCAGAGCTGAACTTCCATTGCAACTTATACATTCTGACATTTGTGGTCCTTTAAATGTGAGGGCAAGGCATGGAGCCTCATATTTCATCACTTTTATAGATGACTTCATGCGTTTCGGTTATGTTTTTCTGATCTCCTATAAGTTCGAAGCATTGGATTGCTTTAGGCGGTTTATAGCTTTGATAGAGAATCAGTTGAACAAAACAATAAAGGCATTGAGAACCGATCGCGGACGTGAGTATCTATCTAAGCAATTCAAGGCTCTTTGTGATGAAAAGGGAATTGTAAGACAATTGACTATTCCTGGTACTCCGCAACAAAATGGGGTTGCAGAAAGAAGGAATAGAACCCTATTGAAAATGGTTAGGTCTATGATGGTGCATGCAAATCTACTTGTCTCATATTGGGGAGATGCGTTATTGACTGCTGCCTATATATTTAATCGTGTGCCCTCTAAGTCAGTTGCTTCCATCTCTTATGAATTGTGGACCGGTAGAAAACCAGACTTAAGCAATCTACGACCTTGGGGGTGTGCATCATATGTTCATGATTCTTCTCATAAATATGGCAAATTAGGCCCTAGAGGGAAGAAGTGTATCTTTATTAGATACTCTGAATACTCCAAAGGGTACGTGTTCATAGGTGAACAAGCTGATGGAAGTGTGACTGAAATGGAGTCACGAGATGTCACGTTCTTGGATAACGATTTTCCTAGTAGAGGTGAGATCGATAAGGACTTCCAATTACATGAGATGGAAGATCCCGATAACACACCCACTAATGTTATTGAGGGAAATACAAATTTACCTCAACATACAAGACCTAGTGAGAGTGTAGAGTCGCCTGGCGAACTGAATTCTCAAGAAGTTCAGTTGCGTAAAAGTAATTATAAAAGTATTCCCCGTCGTCGATTTGAGATTGAAGAGGAAGCATTTATGATTGCTCCACAAGACGATGCGAAGCCTAAAACAATTCAAGAGGCTCTCTCATCTCCTGATAAGGAAGAATGGAGAAAAGCTTTGGAAGACGAAATTGAGTCTATGAGAACAAACCACGTCTGGGACTTGGTTGATCTACCACCCGATCGTAAGGCTATTGGAAACAAATGGATTTTCAAGATTAAGCGAAGGGCGGATGGATCCATTGAAAAGTATAAGGCTGGCCTTGTGGCGAAAGGCTATACTCAACAAAAGGATATAGACTATGAGGAAACTTTTTCACCAGTTGTAAGGTTTGCCTCCATATGCCTTATCCTAGCCATTGTTGCACATTTGGACTTAGAATTACATCAAATGGATGTAAAGACAGCATTTCTTAATGGAGAACTAGATGAAGAAATCTATATAAAGCAACCGATAGGTTTCATTGCTGAAGGTCAAGAGCGTAAAGTTTGCAAACTTCATCGCTCAATTTATGGCCTTAAGCAATCGTCTAGACAGTGGTATTTTCGCTTTCATTGAGCCATAACTTCTTTTGGGTTCACGATGATCGAAGAGGATCACTGTGTGTATATCAAACGGTGCGAGGATAAATTTATGATTTTATCTCTTTATGTTGACGATATTCTGTTGGCTGGGAATGACAAGGGTTTGGTTATAACCATAAAAGAATGGTTGTCCTCTAATTTTGAAATGAAGGACATGGGAGAAGCTGCATATATATTGGGAGTTAAGATTGAAAGAGATCGATCAAAGAAACTCATTGCTATGTCACAAGAGTCTTATATAATGAAGATTCTTGAACGCTTCAATATGCAGCACTGTAATCCCATTGATACCCCTGTCATGCAAGGCGAAGGCCTGAGTACTAAGATGTGTCCTAAGACTCCTGAAGAAAAGAAAGAAATGGTAACCGTTCCTTACGCTAGTGCTGTCGGAATTTTGATGTATGCTATGATGTGTACTCGACCCGACATATGTCATGCCGTGGGGTTAGTGAGCCGATATCAATCAAATCCTGGTCAAGCACACTGGAAAGCAGTTAACAGGATCCTGAGATACTTGAAAGGCACTATGGACTATCGACTTTGCTATCAAGGGAGTGATCTACGCTTATTAGGATACTCTGATACTGATTTGGGAGGAGACCTAGATGAGCGTAAATCGACGTCTGGATATGCGTTCTTGCTTAATGATGGGGCAATTTCTTGGAATAGTAAGAAACAGACATGCATAGCTTTATCTACGATGGAGGCAGAATTTATTGCATGTTCTGCTGCAGTGCAAGAAGCAGTATGGCTAAAACATTTCTTGGAAAATTTAGCCATTGTCACTGATGTCCCAAGACCAGTGACAGTATATTGCGATAGTCAAGCAGCCATTACTTATGTGAAAGATCCCAAGTATCATGGTAGGACGAAGCACATTGACATAAAGAATAACTTCATCAGAGATATAATAGCGTAGAAAGAAGTAGTCCTACAATATATTTCAACCAACAGGATGGTTGCTGATCCATTTACGAAGGCTGTTCCTAGAGATGTGTTCTTGACCCACAGGATGTCTCTAAGACTATGTAGAATGTGATTGTGATATGTAATATTGTTGAGGATCACTGGATTATGTGTGAATAAGTATTGTACTTGTTTGTTAATAAATTGATGTTTTATCAGTTAGTACAATGTTATGAGACTAGCACAAACACACATATATTGTTGAAAGGTATGTCACCAGGCAATGATTGGCTCACTCACACGAGCAATCATCTCAAACGCTATAGTAAGCGGGTTGAGATGAGACGATATATACTATAAATGCCGGAAGAGCATTTTAGTACATAAAATGATTTAATGTCGCCTTGATTGGAATCAAGATGAGGTCTATTATTCGTATGTGATAAGACCGAACATGATAGTCCCATAATCATGTATGCCTGAAGGTAGCCGAATGCGAGTACTAAATTGAGCGCTGTGGAAAGCGAGCTGATATAGCACTCGGGCTAAACATGAGTACGTGAGAAGCATGTGACTATGTTTAGGCTAAGATTCGTATAGTGGATATGATTAATAAATGACATACGCTCTTATAGAAAGAGAAATTCACTATAGCATGTAATTCATACTACATGTGCTTTATTTGACCAATAAGGGAGATAAGTACAATTATCCCTATTTGTTTATCGTGTGAGTCCTTAAAGTAATTTATAATTTACCTTTGTGCCCTATGTTACTTCTGACTATGTTCTCGAAGTAGAAGATCAATGTTGCTACTTTAGCATGTTACTAGCGGTCATGAATAGATATGGCTTTATGGGACGTGTCTAGGAAAGCAGTTGTTTTGAAATGGAGAGAGACATGAGTGCGAAGGAAGACTATTGTTGTTTTACATTTATCACATGTGTTTACTGGTTGACCAATTATTTCGCCTTCAATGGCTTTCGGAAATAATTGTAAATACATGGTGTTCTTGAGAAAAGTCAAGTATAACCTTTAAGGGATAGGTATACTTGGACTGATGTAACAAAATATGTCTGGGGCACTGTGAGACATCAATTGTTTATTTCTTTTTGGAGTTGTAGCCATTATGTTGTCCCTAACAGGTGCATAATTAGAGCTCCAAAGTGCAGGTGTACTCACTGGTTGCACGGCTTTCCTGCCAGTATGAATTGTTTCTAAGGTAGATGAATGTCGAATGCCTTATGTTCTTGATAGAGCATCATCAAGCCCATCATGTGCGAGTGGGAGATGTTATATTTCGTCGGTCCGCCCATGATGTATGTGTCCAAGGGACACCATTTGCTCTAATAAGAAATGTGTCTGAGAGACCTTTTGAAGAGATGCGAGAGGAGTTTCTTAAGGGAAGTTAAGGTAACTTCCTCAAATGAACATCAAACAAGAGATAATTAGAACTTTCTCTATCGACGCATAAGGATTTCATATCTACTTTAAGAAGACAATCGGCATTAACGTTGTGGAACAAGAATATTTTCCCTGTGATTGTATTCGGACCAACGTGAAGTAGATTCGTTCATCGTTTGCTGGTGATTCAACGTACGATCCTGGAAATTTTGTTCGTAGTGCATCGAACAAGTTAGTTGATTCTCCCGACACTCGCATCCTAACACTTTAGGATACCAACTGGGCTCAACCTGATCAACTTCGGAAGATTCCGGGCTTCTTGATGCAAGTTCAGGCACACTTCCACTCCCTTGCGAAGCATTTTCCCCATCATTGATTTCGGTGATATGCCCTTGTACTTTCTCAAAAGATGCAGAACTCTCAACAGGTGAATTTTCACTTTTTCCCTCATCTATTCCCACGGGAGGTGAACGCAGACTTGCATCTTCAAATTTATTCTCTGACCCATTCCCTAAAACCAGAGAAGCACCCACCTTGGCTTCCAGTTTTTCTCCACCCAGTGTTTCAACATCAGCTGGAGGCATGATTTTTGAGCCCCTAATAGGTCCTTCACCAGTACATATATTTGAAGAGGGATGTGTTTCTTCCAATATACAAGTTGGCAAAGCCCCTTCCCCGGTAGAAACAGCCTTCTCCGCATCCCGTCCTTATGAGGACATTCGCGATGGACAACAATCAGAAAATCTATATTGACCATCGTTTCGCCTTTCACCAAGATAGAGAAGTGGTGATCTAACAAAGTAGAGATATATTGTGTTTGGTTAAGTTTTCTTAAAGAGCTTTAGGCCTCCAAAGCCCCTTTGGGAAAATTTGAGGCATTTGGCAAGTTTTCCCAAGGGGCTTTAGACCAAATGCTAGCATTGAAAAAGCTAAAAGCTCGAGGCTGCTCTCCACCAGCCTTAATGGAAATTTTGTCAGTTTCCTCTTTTGCCCTCAAAATCTTAACAGATGCCCAATTTTGCCCCTTTTAAAAAACAAACCCTACTAAAGTAGAGTGAGCGACGCCATAATCGAGAGAAGAGAAGAGAGAAATGGTGACGACGGTTATATTAGTTTAGTTGCGCCCTTTATCAACCCTGCCATTGCAGCTGATACTGAATTTGAAAATCATTACACTCAGTTATGTGGCATTTGGAGATGGTGACTAAAAAAAAATTGACTAGTGTTGAAAGTTACTTTATTTCATTTGCATCCCAATTACGAACCATCTGTGGTTAATTTTACTAACACACGATGTACATAAGGAAAAGTTGTGCATATACTCTTGTTGAAACATGGATGTCAAGTTTCAATTTAAAATTTGAATCTCAAGAAAAAGCAAACAACTTTTCTTAAGACAATAAGTTGACAATGAAGATGTATGCTTTAGTTGATTGCAACTCCCAAAAAATGCATTAGTCCTATATGGGGAAGAAGAACACCATAAGTGACATAATTTTCACACGGTGTTCACTTGAGTGTCATAATCGTTTATAATTTTTAAAATAATTCACCACAAGTGCCGAAATATGACGTGTCATGGCACTTGCAGTGAACGTTTTTCTTGAAAGTTATGATATTGAAATGAACATTTTTCAAACCTCATGGCCAGGTCCTCAAATGACTCCACCTTACTACCGATAGGTTTATCTTAATACTGCCATTTTCATAGAGATTAGGGCCACCACATAGATGACGGCCATGAGTTGCGCAATGAAATTGAACAATTGAACATTGGTCAAGTTGGTAACCCAAACTTAGTGGGTCAATTAATCGAAAAAAGTTGGTAAGTCATGCAAATAAATGTTGGTAATATAATATATATATATATATATATATATATATATATATATATATATATATATATAAGAATTGAAAAATGGAAGGCAATGATAAGAAAGACAAATAAAAGTTGGTAAAAAAAATTGATAATTGATAAACTGTCAATTTTTTTTTTGCAATTTCATAAAAATATTGATAAGTTATGAACAAGTAACTGAAATATCATATGACTGGTAATTTTTTGACCCGCGATTTTTTATCTTTAGACATCTATCAACATGAAAAAATTTAAGTCATCCCTTAAATTTTCACCAACCATTCACCAGGTCTTGTTAGGTAGTGGACATTCGACTATAATAGCGTGTGTTAAAGCGAGCACGTCGCAATCTTATCTAGTGATTCGGTTGCAGTGGAGCAAGACACAATACTGACGAGAGAACTGTGAAAGTAGGTTTCCACAAAGCCCTAACCATAAGTGGACGAAATCAGAAGGTTCAGGTTCAGCACCTATGAGAGGACACAGCTAAATTTGCTTATTGACTGAGGAACACAAGCAGAATCCATTCAGCACATGTTGGAGAATCTGTAATTTTTTTCCTCTTTCCCTTGAAAGTTTGACACTCCGGTTCAGTGCGAGCTTTGATGGAGAGCAAGACACAATAATTAACAAACTAGATGCAAGCGACTTCTCTGCTAAAATGCTGGTAGAGTGGGACTCATGCGTGCTCACATGGTGGCACTCTGCTATGCCAATCTCTTTAGGAAACGACGCCATTAGCAGTGACAAGCAATCGGCCTCTTCAACATCTTCCCTATTCATACGCCAATTATGCCTCGGCTTTGCTGCGTCCTGACTCCTGCCCCTTCAGCAGCCGGCGACTCAACCTCATCTTTTCGCGATTCTGGAGCCAGCAGATGTGGTCAATTTAAGCCTGCAATGGCACTGTTGCAATCACTTAATTCGCCGCAGACACTATCTTCCCCATTGCTGCTGCACTTATGCTTTCACACTGTTTCCTCTACCTCTGACCCCGCATCGTTTTCAACTTATGGTTGCTGCAAAATAAGTAAAAACAAAATGGAAAAGGGAAACCTCATGCACAGCAGCAACAGTAACCAATCAATACGTCCAGATACGAAGGAGTCAAAACCAGATTAATTGGACATCACAGATTCATCACATATTCTTGTACTGATTAAAACAGTTCATACACTCAAAAGGCCCTCAAACATATACAGTCAAGTTTTTCACTCTCTACCCACAGAGAACAGCTAATAAGATCGTATGTACTGCAATCACTAGCAATTAGAATTTCATCAGCAGATTTTTTCTTTTCAACTTCTGATACCATGTAGTTTCACTTTCACGACTTGATTTTCTGAAATTGCTATATGTTAGCTATAAGTAATCCAGGCTCCAGTCTACGTACCTTTCCTCCTAAATTGATTTGGGACCAAACCGTTGCCAGTTAATTTTTAACTCTGAACTGCAAAACTTCAAGCACAGCCATTTTCATGCCTGTAATGCAGTTGTGCATACAAAGTGCCGGGGTTCAAATGCAGTAAATTCAACCTCAAATATGGGGTTAACGCATTGACATTATCAGAAAATTCTCCATCTTCATTCATCTTTGGAAAAGAAAAGTAAGAGTATCATTATAAACATACTAACTGAAGTATTAGCAATTGCATAGGCAATGTACACAGTGCCGGCGGGAAAATTACAAAAAAAATCCTAAACTTGTCGCACTTTTGTCAATTCAGTTATAAACATTTTAATTGTGCCAATTAAGTCATATACTTTTCATGTTTTGCTAATTGAATCCATTCGGTCAATTTTGGCTGGAATTCACTCCCACGGATTTGGTTATCCTGCATGGCACGACCGGCACTGATGTGGTCAATTTTTAAATTTTTAATATTTTTTCGAATTTTTTTTCCCTCTCTTCTCTTTTCCGTCTTTTCTTTCTTTTTTACTATGGTCAGCGAGGGTCGCGGCTCTCGCCTCGCTAGCCAAAGTTGTAAAAAAAACAAAGAAAAGAAAAGAAAAGAAAAGATTATATTAAATTAAATTGATAATCAAATTCAAAAATATTAAAATATTATTAAAATTTGTTAACGTCAGCACCAGCCGTGCCTTATAGGATGGCTGGTGTCCACGTTAGGGGCGAGCATGGTTCCAGGTTTTACCCTGGAACCTGAGAACCTGACCGGTGGGAACCTGTTGGTTCCAGGTTTCAAGATATGCATGGTAGGTTCTAGGTTCCAAAAATTGGGGAATCTATTTCGACGGGTAGATTCCAGATTCTAGGTAGGTGGAACTTGGAACCTGAAACGTAAACAAGTTTTTTGTGTTTTTTATTGATCGTGGTGTTTCATGGCGTTAGATAATGAGTGTATAATCTAGAATCACTGATCTAAGCTGTCATTTTATGACTTGTTAATGTTTCATATTCTTCGTGTGTCTAAATATAAGTTGTGGTTAGTGGATTATAGCAACAAGTGGTGATCATTAAAGGTGATAATTCATTGCCATTGTTCAATTGATAATATAGGCGGAACCTGGGTAAACCCTCAAACCGATCTAGAACCTGTGATAGGGTAGGTTTCAGATTCCAAAAAATGAGAAACCTATTCTCATGGGTAGGTTCTAGGTGGAACCAGTATAGAACATGGAACCACTCACCCCTAGTATCGATTCAAGTAATAACTTCTTATTTTAATTGTATTTATTTGAACGGTAATGCTAGGAAAACTAGTCTTTTGTATTTTTTTTTGTGAATGACAAACTTTGTTCGGTATTGATGCATGAAATAAAAAATAAAAAAAAACCTGTTAGACCCTAGAACCTGCCCCTTCAACCTACCCTGGATCCTGTGACGGGTTGGTTCCAAGTTCCAGGTTTCGACGGGTAGGTTCTAGATTCGAAAAAATGAGGAATCTGTACCTGAGAATAGATTTCAGGTTCTAGATGGAATTTGTAAAGAACCTAGAACCGCTCACCCCTATCTACGTCAGCAATAAACGGCTAAATTGGCCTGATGAACTCAATTAACAAAACGTGAAATAGTTTATGACCCAATTGACACAATTGAAAGGTTTAGAACTGAACTGGCAAAAAGTGTAATAGATTTAAGATTTTGTGGACAATTTTTTGCAGTGTTGGCCAAGTGCATCGGCCTTGGATTGAGAGCTTACATAATAGGCAGGTGCTTTATTGGGACATCCTTTATCCGGTGGTTCGTGGATCAGTTAGGGAAGCCCAATATTGGATTACACCAATGGAGCAAGTATCTCCACAACTTGCTCTTTCGTAACGGAATAATCTAATGAGCATGTCTGTGAATCATATTACACTTCTTGGTCTGCGATTACATTTTGCCAAGATGATGCGAATCGTGTCAATTATTGTTGTTAATCACGTACGATGTGCCTCATTCTTTTGATATTTGGTATACCACCTCATGTGAATAAACGACTTTTCCAGTCACAAGAGAGAGGGGCTTATAAATTTACGTTATTGCCCTTCTATGCCAAGATGCGACATTTATTCTGCCAAGGATATTATGGGCATACATGCAGTGATACAGCATATTATATGTAAGATATTCACGGTGCGAATGTGGAAATAGGAGTTCGATTCCTTAAGTTCGGTGGTAGTTTAAGAGAGGGTAAGTCTGAATATACATTGTTACCCTTTCATTCAGTGTCAAAATATTCATTTAATATTTTGACACTGAATGAGTAATCTCTGCCGCATGCTGCTGCTTCTGTTGCTGCTTCTGCAGCTGCTGCTGCTGCTGTTGCTGCTGCATCAGCAGTTGCTGCTGGTGGTGCGCCGACGATTTCACCTCCTCCATCTCTATCTCTCTCTCTCAAGAAAAATAGGATTCGGGGACTCTATCCGGCAACGCTAGGGGGAGCCATTTGTGAAATTGAGCGGCACCGACATGGGAGGAGGCGGCGGAGGAGGCGGTTGATCGGCCGATCGATCGAACCGGAAGTGATTAGGGTTTTGCGCTGTGGCGGAGCAGCTGACACGGTCTGGAGAGACGCGAGAGAGGGGAGGGAGGAGGAAGAAGGAAGTCGTCACCGTGGATACTCCTTTGGGCCGGGCCTCCGCTGCGTGCTGATGGGCTTTCGAGGGAGTCGGCCCAAGCCCAAGCCCGAAACAAGAGGCGGGCCTTCATTTTTCACGCGGCCTTTTTTTGTTCCCCCCAAATCAATTTTAAGGGATTCGCCGGGAGCAGGCAAACGTGTTTTTGACAGCACAGCGGTTGGGAACACGCTACAGTGACGTGTGGAGAAGTAAGCCAATCAGAAGCGACCGATTTTGAATTTCAAATTCGAACTAGTCGGGAACGGGATGCATATCTCGAAATCTAGTGTTCTGAATTGGCCGGTTCAACTGAGTGCCAATCCAGCTTCTGGTATGGCTTTCGGGTTGTTTTTCTTTTTTCTTTTTAATCTTTTGTTAATTTGATTTTGGTTGATTCAACTTTGTTTAACCACATACCGCTCTAACACCCCAAATCAATTTAAGAAAATTTCCAAGAGCAGGCAAAAGTGCTCTTGACCGCATAGCGGTTGGGACACGCTGCAGTGACATGTGGAGAAGTAGGCCAATCGAGAGTGACCAGTTTTGAATTTCAAATTCGCACTAGTCGGAAACAGGATGCATATCTCAAAACCTAATGTTCTGAATTGGCCGACTCAACTGGGTACCACTCCAGCATCTGGCATGGCTTTTGGGCCCTTTTTTTTTTTTTTTTTTTCCTTTTTCCTCTTTTTAAATCTTTTGTTTAATCTGATTTTGGTCGATTTAACTTTGTTTAACCCATATCGTTCAACATAATTCATGTTCCACCTCTAGCATGAAGGACTAGGGGCTCTCAAGGTAAACTCGCATTTTTTTTAAACATTTTTGTGAATGCAGTGTATGCAATAAAGATGCGAAGATTACTCATTCGTCCTATGAGTTGCCTATCTCATTCACTCAATAGCTCAAGCAAAGCTTGATCTAATGCTCGACCTACTGAAATAAGTACGAAAAGAAAATTCTTCAACTTGATCTCAGTTCGCCAGCTAACTACCCTACTCAAGCATAACATATGACGACTTTGAAACAAAACAATTAATATGGTTCGAAATGTTATGTCAAAACCGAACCCTAAGCAGCATTTGAAATAATTCACCGACAAATATATTATCACGTTAGATTTTAGCGGAAACTATTGATTGTCATTGAGTGGTCCTCGTACTATTATTATGGTTGTTCAGATTATAGGTTTAAATAATGAAATTTAAAAAAATCGAGAAATTAAAAGATAAAATACTAGATCTCAGCTTAATCGATCGCTCACGTCCCACGATGCCACGAAAACTCTTTCGGTTGGTTTTACTCCCGCACGCTGATGGGCTTCTACGAAGTAGGCTCAAGCCCATGCCCAAAACAAAAGGCGGGCCTCCATCTTTACTCGGCTTGTGTTCCACAATCATTAAAAGAATTTGCCAAGAACACGAGTGAGATCGATTTCAAATTTCAAGAGTGATCATATTGCAGTGATGTGTCGAGAGCAAGCCAATCAAGAGTGACCGATTTCAAATTTCAAATGTTAACCATTTGGGAACAGGATGCATGTCTCGAAACCCAATGTTTTGAATTGGCCGGTTCAAACGAGTTCCGATCTAGCATCTAGTATGGCTTTTGGGCCCTTTTTCTGTTCAATCCGATTTTGGCCGATTCAACTCTGTTGAATCACATATGCTTTAACATTCTGATTGACTATTGATGCGGACCGTAAAAAAATTGCCAATACTACATCCACATTGGAACTCTCGCATGAAGGATTAGGTGCTCCTAAGGTAAACTCAGATTCCTAGTAGGCAGTAGCTCTGAGCCTCGTGGGTTGAGGGCAACACAGAGCTCCCACACCGAAACACACCCCAACGCCGAGTGAAGAGGGAGGTTCATAAATATGTTGCCAAGAAAAACTGGCACAACCAATCAACACTACCAGGCGTGTTTGTAGAAGACAACTCCCCGCTTAACAGTTAAAAACATCCATCGCGGAATAGGTAAAGGTCATCCAGAAGATTTTTCTCTCATTCGGTAATTTTATCAACCAATTACTAGGCATACTTCCCCTTGGGTGATCTCCTTCGCCTTGGACAGCTACCAACTCCCAAAGTGACGAGGTAAAGCCCAAAGCATTGCAGCCAAGAGGATAGGACTGATCAGCGGAGGTGAACAAAGTTAAAGGAGAATAGGGTTTAGTGAAAGGTAGGGTTCGAGGGAAAAGTAAAATTGCCACTACGAGGAGGCAAAGCCCAGATCAAAACTCCAATCCATTGTAGCCAAGAGGAGAGAAATGATCAGCGAAGGTGATTAAGGTTTGGTGATGGGTCAAGGGAAAGGTAAAACTACCACTTGAGGGTAGAGGGGAGCTCTTCAGAGTCTTGATTAGCTGCACTATGTAGTAAGCTGGGTAATTTATGGTCAGAAAGCGACTTAGCAGTAATTGATGGACCAGTTCTAAAGGAGAGAATATAAGAATGCCGGTTGACTCTGCTTAGGCAACTATTCTCAAATCCGACCATTAACTTCCAAGCCTTCCAAAGCACTATGAAGAGAGCGTGGAGAGCCAACTCAATCAATATTACTCAGGAAGACTAGAGAACTTTTGCCTTTGTTTTCAAAACGGAGCTTGAGTTGAAAAGGGTCTTAGAGGCTGGACCCTGGTCTTTCTCTAGCAACCTGGTGGTGCTTAAACCTTATATACTGGATGTCCCACTTCCAAACTATGAATTCACACATTGTGATTTTTGGGTCCAAATGCACGGTTTGCCTATGAACTGGATCTCGGAGGACTCCATTAGGAGAATTACAGCATCTACTGGCTGTGTTTCCGATGTCAGAACCAACCCAAAGGCTTTTCCAACCTTTTCAAATGGTAAGGCTAGACTAAAAATCGACTTAGCGGCCCCCTTGAAGCCTGGAACGATAGCTAGCAAAGGAGGGAGGAAATTGTGGGTTGACTTCTGATATGAGATGTTACCACATTTCTTCTATGCTTGTGGTCGTATAGGGCACTATGCCAAGTTCTGCGAAGTCGAGCATTATGACGAGAACATGCTTGAAACTGATGGCCCGGATGCTTTGGACATTGGCTTCGTGCTGAATCGAGAGAGTGGAGCCCCCTTTGGAAATCATTCTGTGCAAAGCCTTGGAATATGGATGATGAGATTGTCCCTGAAACTCCATCCCCTTTACTTCAGCTGGTGGCTTTTGAACCGCGAGGCAAGAGACCACTTATTCCAAGTGGTGAGAAGATGATAGAGAAGCTAGGGCTGCCCTTTGTTTTTAATCCAGAAGCAAGAGAAGCAGGTGTCAGTGACTCCAAAGGACTCCAACAACAGTTATTGCTGATCACAGCTCTAGTCTCTACCCTAGGGACAGAAGGGAGCTCTCTTGGTCATCAAAAGACAAGAAGTAAGGGAAACAAATTAGTAAGCAGCAAGACTCAGAGAAGGTATAGTCTTTATTCTCCCCAGAAGAGAATCGCTCCCATATTAGACGAAACACAACTTTTAGATACCCCAATCCAAGTTATGATTGATCCTCAGGTACGGGCTTTGGTGGCTAGCCCTAATAAGCCACCGAGTATCCCATGAATATCTTAAGTTGGAATTACCTAGGGTTGGGCAATCTCTTGACAAACCGGAAACTGCGTGTCTTAGTGGCACATGAGAGGCCTAGCATCATTTTTTTTATGAAAACAAAAAACAAAGAAGGAATGATCTTGAGGCTGAAGAGACAGCTTAGTTTCCAGTTTAGTATAGTGGTAAACCCAACATGTATCGTAGGGGGGCTAGTGGTATTATGGACTGCTTTGGCATCTTCAAAGGTGGCAAGTGCCTCGTTGGAGCTGATTGACCTGATTTGCTCGGAGATAAGAAGCCAAAACCAAATGAGAGTCACTTTTGTTCATGCCACAACAATATACCGAGAAAGGCTCCAACTTTGGGGGAAGTTGCAGCTAGCTAGCCAAGCCAACCATCTATCATGGATTTGTATGGGAGATTTCAATGAGATCTTGCATCCGTGGGAAAAGGTCGGAGGACGTAGGGCGGATCATTACAAGTTAGTTGCATTTCGGGACTTCCTTAGTGAATGTTCCTTTATGGATATAGAGAGCAAAGGTTGCGCCTTTACATGGGCAAACAATAGGGACGAGGAGGCACACATCAAAGAGCGACTTGATAGAGTTATATGCAATGTGGAGTGGAGAATAATGTACCAAAATGCACAAGTTCTTGCCCTTCCCGCGGTCAGCTTGGATCATTGTCCCCTATTGCTTTCACTATCAGCGGCAACCACAAAAAGGAAGAGGGAATTCAAGTTTGAAGCATACTGGCTGGAACATGAAGAATGTGGAAGAGTTGTACAGTCAGTGTGGAGTATACCTCGATTGGAAAATGAGAAACTCCTAAGGAAATTACAAAGAGTATCGGAAGCATTAACGAAATGGAGCAAAGAGAAGTTTTCAAATGCAAAATGCCAATTGACTCTTTGAAAATGGAGCTTCAAGAGATCACGAATGCTCCAACTGTGCACCACAATAGAGAGAGGGTGAAGTTCTTAAACCAGCAAAGAGATGACCTAGGGAAACAAGAGGAAATGTTTTGGGGAAAGGGATCGCGGATCAGCTGGTTGCAGTGGGAAGACAAAAACACTAAATTTTTCCATGGAACCACAGTGCAAAGGAGACAAAGAAACAAGATCTCCATGTTGAAATTAACGGATAAGGAATGGTGTCGAGATCCGAAGCAAATACGTGATATGATGGAGCATATCTTTAAGTCTCTATACACCACCGAGGGCCCAAAAAACTTTCAGCCATTACTAGAACAGTGTCCCAACTTAGTGGAGGATCAAATGAATTGCAATTTGCTGAGAAGTGTATTAATGGAGGAGGTAAAGGAAGTAACTTTCCAGTTGGGAGCAAAAAAAGCACCGGGACTGGATGGTTTAAATGGGCTATTCTATCAACAACATTGGGATATCATCCAGCACGATGTATTCACTATGGTGAGATCTTTCTTTGACTCTGGCCTTCTCGACTCGAACTTGAACAGAAACCATATTGTTCTAATTCCCAAGAACCCTAACCCAGAAATGCTAGACCAATTCACGCCCATTAGCTTGTGCAGCTTTGGCTATAAAATTATCTCCAAGGTCTTGGCAAATCGCCTAAAACCTTGACTTCCTAATGTGATAGCGGAGGAGCAAAGCGCTTTTGTTAGCGGCAAACAAATACAAGAAAATATCCCGGTCGTTTAGGAAGTCTTACATCAGCTGAGAATTAGGAAGAGGAAAAGGAAATTTCAAGCCATCCTTAAGCTGTACATGAAAAAAGCCTATGATCGGTTTGAGTGGGACTTTCTTGAGGCATGCATGACTAAGATGGGTTTCAGTGCGAGATGAGTTTCATAGATTATGCAATATGTCACCACAGCCTCCTCCCTTAGTGTCAAGTTTAGCGGAGAACCTCTTCCCTTCTTTGAGCCATCAAGAGGTCTTTAGCAAGGAGATCCTTTATCCCTTTACTTATACATAATTATTGCAAACATGCTCTCCTCACTCATGAAAAAAGCTGTGGATGATGAAAGTGTTAGAGGAATTAGACTCAATAGGTTTTGCTCGACACTTTCCCATCTACTTTTTGTAGACGATTCCATTTTCTTTGTGGATGGAAAGGTTAATGAATGCCAGAACCTAGCCTCTATTCTACATCAGTATTGCTTCGCAACAGGTTAGGGAATCAACCTCAACAAATCGGGAGTTTTTTTCAATGCAGGGTGCCCGCATTAGCTGAGAAGGAATATGGCCCAATAATTGTGAGTTTCAGAGATTGACAAAGCTGGGAAGTACCTAGGAATCCCCTTCGATTGGGGCCAAACAAAAAAATCGATGTTCGCATGGATTTTGGCAAGAGTAAACATGAAGTTGGAAGGGTGAAAAGAAAGTTTTATCTCCAAAGCAGGTAAAAAGATCTTAATAAAAGTGGTGGTATAGGCTTTGCCACAATATGCGATGTCCATATTCAAAATTCCAGTGTCCATTTGCAAGGCCATAGAGAGGAAGATAGCTTTATTCTGGTGGAAAACACATGCATGAAAAGCCAGCCGTCATTGGAGAAGATGGGAGATACTAAAGCAAAGAAAAGACAAAGGAGGTTTGGGCTTTAAAGACCTCATCACATTTAACAACACGATGTTGGGAAAACAAGCTTGGAGAGTCTCTCAAACTTCAGATGCATTACAGTGCAAAGTTCTAAAATGATGTTACTTTCCACACAACGATTTCTAGCATGCAGTTAAGGATTCTCGCCCATCGTGGGGTTGGCAGAGCCTTCTTATGGGAAGAGATGCCATTTAAAAGGAGATGAGATGGAACGAGGGTAACGGGCATCATATTAGAATCGGGGAAGATAGATGACTAGAAAGAGGCGAATTCGGAGGACCAAAAAACTAGCATGAACCCAACATGGTCGCAGAACTAATCGCCCCAGCAGAATCTCTCAGGAATGAGCAACTTTTACACAACATGTTCGATGAAGAAGTTGTAAATGAAATCCTAGCTACTCCACTGCCAACTACCCCGAAGGAAGACTCGCTAGTGTGGTCACCAAATCGATCTGATTGCTATTCCGTCAAAAGCGGATACAATGAGCTACGAAAGAATGAGACCACACATGGCTCTGGGCAGCCCTCTTCTTCCTACTAAACCCCTAATGCTCTCTGGAGCAAAATTTGGAGACTGAAAACATTTCCAAAAGTTGGACTTTTTGTATGGAGCGTCTACTAAGATGCATTATCTACCAAGGTAAACTTATTCAAGAGAAGGGTATTATCTGAGCTATTTTGCCCCTTGTGTCGAAAAAAGCTTGAAATAGTCGAGTATCTATTTCTCCTCAGTGACAAGAGAAAGCAGGTTTGGTCAAATCCTGAACTCAACATCCACTTTTTGTTAGGAATCAGTGCACAATCACAAAGAAATAAAAAGTAAAAACGAGAAGAACAAATCGAGACATAAGGTTTTTATTTTCGTTCACCCTTAAACTAGAGCTACGTCCAGCAAAGGATTCTACTATAATTAACATGTCGCACCTCTTTGTTACATCTTTCAATTACAAGAAAAAGATAATATATTTGGGCTATAATTTGATTCAAAATAGGAAACCTAGTCCAATTAGGAAACCATTCAATTGGGAAATCAATTCAAAATAGGAAACCTAATTATATTAGGAAACTTTCCTTTTTCGGGTTCAAACTATAAAAGCCCTCTAGTGGGTTGGGTGCGCTGCCCCCACGACCCCCGCCCACTCACCGGGGAGCGGGACCCCCGTGCCTTCCTATCGATAGGGAGTATGAACCACGCCCCCAACACTTTTCTCACCAACAAGTTACTTGATTTGAGGAGTGGTTGCTAAACTACAATTATATGACCCATAATAACATATCATTCAAGATCATCACAGTCACCCTTTGGAAAATTTGGTTGGCCTCCCTTGTCTTCCATCACGAGCAGCCGGACCCAATCATCATAATCGACTCCGCTCTAGACATGCATCGCAATTACGCGAAGTGGAATAGAAGCAACTTAAAGTGCGAAGCAATATCGCTGAACTTACAGCCAAGATTGAGATCACTAGACCCTGGTTTGCTAAAGACAAACATCGATGGATCTCACCTCTTAGGGACCATGGAAGGGGCAATTGCATGTGTATGTCATGATTAAGAAGGAAGATTGATAGAAGACCTCGCACGACCAGTTCAAGCATCTTCTACCCTTTAAGCCGAAACCTTTGCTTGTCTCTATGCTCTCTAACACTTTGCTGATTGGCCTCATCTGAAACTAACGTTGGAGTCTGATTGTTCAACTTTGATAAGTTGTTTGAAAGATTCTTCTCTCTGTCCTTGGGATGTTGAGCCACTTATCACTAATTGTATTGTCCTATTGGCCTTTTTTGAGAGTCGAGAATTAGTCTTCTGCTCCCGTGACTCAAATAAACTAGCATACTGGGTTGTAAAGACGTTAAGGTATAAGACCCTCCCCCTAAATTTGGTTTCTAATCCCCCTTTCCCTCTTTGGGAAATCTTGTGCTTTGATGCCCCTTACTCTTGTAGGTTGGCTTGGGTTTAATGAAATGATATCTCTGTTTCGACCAACAAAAAAAGAAGGTAAACTCAGATTTTAAAACTTTCATGAACGGATTGATTGCAATAAAAATACGTAGATTACTCAAATTAGTTGCCTATCTCATTACTCAACAGCTTAAGCGAAATTTGATCCAATACTTGACATACTCAAATAAGTACAAAAACAAAAATCATTTATTTCAAATTGATATATGCTCGCCAGCCCAAGTATAGCATAATGTAATGTGAAACGTTACGTTAAAACAAAGCAACAAATATAATGTGAAAAATTACGTTCAAATTGAATCTTAAATTGTCAGTGAAGCAATTCTCTGAGAAATATATTGTCACCTTAACAATTATACCGAATTATAAGTTTGCTTTGATGAGATGGCCAGAAATGGAGTGATACCGATCTCGGAAGATACCCAACCTGCGAACCGTGGAATTACGATGTATTATTAAAACGATTGGAGAGATTAACAGGACATAGAGACATGACTGTCTGGCTAAGTGAAAAAGTTTTCAATAATCACCACATTAAACAAGAACTTTACTGTAGTAATTATCGTTCATCGATAAGCTTGAAAGTAGTATCTTTTGATGTGGACAAGGTCAAACTTGGCAGCTACTTAAACATCAACCAATTCTCAGAATTTTCGGGATGAACTGAGGGATACTAAATTAATAGATTAATACCACGAAAAAAGCCAAACTAATACACCTGTGATGAATATAGTCAAACTAATTTTTGGATCACATAAAACCTCAAACTGGTATATTTTTGACAAATTTACCTCAAACTAATTTTTGGATTATCAAAAACCTCAAATCGGTACACTCGTAATATATTTATCCTCCATTAGTTTCCGTCAAATTTTACCATGAAATTATTGAACCGCATGACACATGGCAATAACTCAATTGACATGATAAGTCCATATAAAAATCCAAATCAATTTAAGGTAAATTTGTCATAGTTGTATCAGTTTTATTTTTTCTTACAAGTCAGCTAATTTCATTTTACTTGTGCGGCATCCGTTGAAATTGTGAAATTAATGGTTGGCATAGCATCGTAATCGCAGGGGTGGTTAGAAAAGCTTCACATCCGTTGTCTTGATCAGCGATGGGCATCAACGTGTGCAGTTCATGTGTGAGTTTACTTCGAAAACCGACCCTGTGTTCAGTTTTTCGCGAATTAATTTTTCGAATTTTGACATGTTTAGTTAGTTGAAAATAGTTGATCAATATCGGTCAACGAATACACCCATACTTGTGATTAGAAAATTGAAGTCCTAATTCTGATTAGAGAAAATCATTATTGTATAATTATTTTTTTAAAATGGAATTTCACGGAAATTATTTCTATTTAACGTGCAATTTTTCACGAAACAAATACACCAGGTTCCTAAGGAAGAAACCATTTTATACACAAGAGAGAGAGTACGTAATTCATTTATGTGAATTCCTGGGACAAATCTGAGCCCTCAAAGGGTTCTTCATCACGGTGGTGAACTCCTGCTTCTCCAACAGGTCCACCTCCTCGCCGGCCACCGTCCGCCATTGGAACAGCCACACCAAGTTCGCCACGAAGTACTCCAGGTGCAGCATCGCAAGCCCGTACGCGGGACACATCCTCCTCCCTACCCCGAAGGGCATCATCTTTATCTCCCTGCTCCCCGTGATGTCGAAACCGGCCGCTTCTCCACCACCGTAATTCAAGAACCTCTCCGGCTTGAAGGCCATTGGGTCCTCCCAGATCTCCGGGTCCAAATCCATCTCCGCCACCATGAAGTTGATGGTCGCGTCCTTGGGGATCACGTACCCGCCCAGCTCAGCGTCTTCCGTCACCGCGTGCGGTAACACAAAGTGCCCCGGCGGATGGCGGCGCAGCCCCTCCAGCACCACCGCCTTAAGGTAGTCCATTCTTTGCAGGTCCTCCTCTTTCACTTGCTCCGCCCCTTGTCCCACGATTGAATTGATTTCATTGTAGAGCCTCTCTTGGATTTCTGGGTACTTGACCAGGTTGGCCATGATCCACTGCAGCGCTGTGGATGTCGTGTCGGTACCGGCGTCGAGGAACTCCGAGCAGAGGCTCACCATTTCGTCCTCCTCCAGCTTCCTCTTCTCCTCTGGCAGCTCCAGGTCCAGGAGGGTGTCCACGTACGACACGATCCTGTCGCCGTCATTCCCGTCCTCCTTGACTTTGTTCAGTTGCTATCGCTTGGCCATGGATCGAGCTCTGATGAGTGGGATGAGGACGTGATTCCGATATTCGCAGAGCTCGTAGAACTCCTTCCACCGCTTCCGGAGCACGAGCTTGCTCACCCGCGGCCAGAAATTGAGCACCTTGAACCGCCGCAGACCCAGCAGCAACCGTCGCTGAACATCCTCAATCTGCTTAATCTGCTTCTCCTCGAGCCTGTCCCCAAAGCACATGAGGACCAGCAAGCAGAACATGGCGTACTGGAAGTGGTCGACGACGCGGACGATACCACCTGGCTGGGACTTGAGCTCCGCCACGAGGATGTCGAGAACCCACGCACGGGCGCAGGAGTAGGAGCGCACGCGCGAGGGATGGAGGATTTCTGCCGTGAGGTTCCGGCGGAGGAGGCGCCAAGTGGGGCCGTAGGAGGAGGAGGTGATGTGCTGGTTGGCAGAGAGGATGCGGTCAGTGACGAGAGGCGGCGGGCGGTCGGCGAAGACGGCGCCACGGTGGACGAGGGCCTGGTGGGCAAGGGCCGGGGAGGAGATGAAGACGGCGGGGCGGGGGCCCACGTGGAGGGTGACCATCGGACCGTGGCGGGCGTGGAGGGAGCGGAGGATGTGCTCGAACTGTGAGAAGGACTTGTGGAGCCATAGGAAGTTGCCGACGACCGGGAATTTGAGCGGGCCTGGAGGGAGGCTCTTCTTCTTGGGGGCGGAGGAGAGGAGGTCGACGGTGGCTCTGAGGAGGGCGGCGACGGAGAGGGTGACGAGGATGAGGAACCAGAGATCCATCTCTGAGTTTATGAGGTAGACCAAATTTAGGATTTGCAGAGAAGATGTGGGAATTTGTAGGTTTCATATATGATTGGAGATGAGATGACAAACTTAGCCGAAAGAGAACGTAATGGATGACGTCCATGAATTAGCAGTGGATTTCATCTGGGGAAATGACATCTTCGCAATTAAAAAACATCCTTTCCGGCAGTCAATAACTTCACAATACTGAACTAGGTGTTGGAGCGGACGGCTGCCCCGCTCGCCGGTGAGCGGGCGGGGGCTCGGGGGCAGCGCCCCCGAAACCTCAACGGGTTTGGGCTGGCCCGTATAGTGCGAGATTAAGAGATTTCATATAGGTTTAGGTTTTGGGCCCATTTGGGGCATATATATATTTTGCTCGTTTTTCTGATCATAGTAACGAGTTGAGTGGCTGTAAACCTAAAAACATAGTGAAATCTCTTTGCAGGACGTAACCCTAATCGAGGGTGAACCTGGGTAAATTCGTGCATCGTCTATTTTCTCTGTTTTCTGCGTGATCGTTCTGTTTCGGTTCTCGATACGTCCCTTCACTAGGAACATAAGCTTTCTTTAGGATCGTAAGGATATGCTCGTGGACCTCGCTGAATAAAAAAAGAGAAAAGATTCAACATCACACCCTCGAGAATATTCGACTGATGCGAGAAAGACGCGGCGGCACCGGACTTGGACGAAGAAAGATCGATCGGCCATGTGAAGACATTGATTCGGTTTGGAACTCGAAGCGGCGGGAGCTGCTAAACTGAGAATCACCATTGCTCTTGTATCTGGGAACGGCGTGGTGGATATGAAGTGGGAATGAAGGCACCGATATTGTTATTCTTTTAAGAGAATTGATGCGATGAAGACCGTCATCTCAGTTCGCCAGCCGACCTATTCAATATGAAATGTACAGACGAAAACTTCAGAACTAAGCAACTAATACAATTGGAAATGCTAGGTCAAACTTGAACTTTTTATAATCTATGAAGCGGTTCAATGGACATCCGGTTCCCCACTTTTCTCGAAGTAGACTTAATTTCCTTTTTCCTTTTTTTTTTTTGCTCCTCCCAACAAAATGAGAAAGTGCATAGTTATTCTGAAAACACAATGGGCATTGCAAATCGATCTTCAAGTGTCAAGAGCTTTAAAAAAAAAGGGATATGTGCACTATTAATGAAATCAAAATGTGCAATCAAGTTTTAAATCTTGTCAAATTGGTGTAATCAAGTACTTCCGTTAACTACGTCCAACTTGACTAATGGAAATGATGACGTGACTTTGTTTATTATTTTCTTAAGCGTGGCGCCCACCAAGCACCACATCAAAAATAAATTTGAAAATTTTAAAAAGGAAAAGGATAAATAAATATATAAAAAGTTTAAAAACATAAAGAAAAGAGGATAAAATTAAAAAAAAATATCAGTAATTAATTTTTTTTTAATAAAAAAAGCAAGGTTTCATGCTATTCCATTTGGTCGGAGGAGCTCCGAGTGTGCCGTGTTGGGCCATTGGTGGTGTTAGCAATATTCGGTATTTACTTGATTCTGCATATTTCTCGGGATTATGCATATATCTTTTTTGATAGTGCATATCCTTGATTGATTATATTTGATATTATGTTTATCTTATTACCATAAATATTAATGGTTAATACCACGAAAAATCCTAAACTGGTACAGCTGTGACAATTTTACCTCAAACTATTTTTTTGACAACAAAAAACCCCAAACTGATACACCTGTGATAAATATACCCCGAGCTATTTTTTTAACCACCAAAAACCCCAAACCGGTATACTTGTGACAATTTTACCCCGAACTAATTTTTTAATATTTTTATTTTTATTTTTTCGAATTTTTTTTTATTTTTTCTTTTCTTTTTTTTCCTTCATCTTCTTCATCTTCAACCTCTAGCCGATCGCCGGCGACCAGCCAGAGGCCGAAGCCGGCGAGGGTTCGCTAGCGGCGCCGAGCCCTCGCAAGATCTGGCGAGGCCGACCTCGCCAGATCTGGCGAGGCCGACCTCGCCAGATCTGGCGAGGCTTGAACTAGCCGGCAACTGGTGAGGTCGGCCTTGCCCGGCAACAGCGAGGTCGAGCCTCGTTAGCGACCTGCGAGGCCGACCTCGCCGGCTTCTGCCTCTGGCCGGTCGTCGGCCTGGCGACCGTTCAGAGGTTAAAGATGAAGAAGATCAGGCGAGGCTCGACCTCACCGTTGCTAGACGAGGTCGGCCTCGCCCAGCAACGGTGAGGTCGAGCCTCGCCAACGGCCGGCAGGGCCGACCTCGCCGGCTTCAGCCTTTGGCCGGTCGCCGGTCCGGCGATTGGCCAGAGGTTGAAGATGAAGAAGATGAAGGAAAAAAAAGAAAAGAAAAGAAAAGAAAAAATAAAATTCGAAAAAATAAAAAAAATAGTATTAAAAAAATTAGTTCGGGGTAAAATTGTCACAATTATACCAGTTTCGGATTTTTGGTGGTCAAAAAAATAGTTCGAGGTAAATTTGTCACAAGTGTACCAGTTTGGGATTTTTTGTGGTAAAAAAAATAATTTGGGATAAAATTATCACAGCTGTATCAGTTTAGGGTTTTTCATGGTATTAACCCAATATTAATCCAATAAGCCTGGCTCATGTACTATTTATCCATACATCGGAAAATACACAAATTTCCCAATGCTCTCTTCCACATCATTATTCTTTACTTGGTATTAGAGCCACAGTGTACATCGCAAGTAGAATACATCCATCCCCGCCACTCGCTGCTAGACAGTGTTCATCAAAGTGTCTTATTCTTGTCTGATTAAGCGCCATGCTAGTCGTGTTACAACGTTAGCGACGCGTCGTCAACGCCAAGTTGAGCTTTTCTATTTCACAGAGGTATTTTCGACGTTGCGAAAACGCATCTTCACACAGCAACTTTCGCTCAGCAAAGCCTGGCTTATTCCGCTTGCTGTAGCCACGCTAGCCATAACGGCCGTTTTGGTTCAGTTATTGTTTTGACAGCGAAGTCGACTGCAAAGGATGTATGTCGTTGGCCTCCGATTCCCAACTTTTCACTTCTTGTTTCGAGAAGTTGACACCACCACCAGACTCGCCACCGTCAGATGATCAACATATTGAAATCTCATCGTCAACGAAAGCCTGGAGCCACCACACGCACTCTACGCTCAGCCGTGCCACGGATCCACCCTGCTTGACGCTGTGCAATGTTGGTTTCAACCATTTCCTTTGTTTGATTTCATGGCGATTGAAGATTTTGGGACACTGTTCGGATTATTTTTCAAACTCAAGTTGATTTGTTTCAACTCACCTTGCTTCTGCTTTTGAGGGGATGTTAGCAATATTAGGCTATTTATTGATTCTGCATATCTCTCAAGATTATGCATAAAGGTGCATATCCTTGATTGATTATATTTGGTATTATGTTTATCTTATTACCTTAAATAGTTATCCAATAAGCCTATAAATAAGCTCATGTACTATTTATCAATACCCCAATTCTCTCTTCCGCAAATTAGCCAGCGGAGAGAGTTGATGAGCTGATGCGATCAAAGAAAGGGACACAGTAAGGTGTCAAAATGGGTCCAAAACCCATTCTTTAATTTATTTTTATGGGGTCAGGTGATAAATGAGTTGACTAAAATGTTAGAAACATACTCATTTTCGTTACAAAATAATTACCCATTAAAAACTGGCTCTCTTCGTCCTCTCACTCCCCACATGCACGAGATGGAGCTTCACCATTGGCGCTCGCAAAGTCATGACGAAGATGACCAGAATTTTCACGAAATCAATCTTTTCCCAGGAGAAATCTCAATCCGGGAGATTGGATTCGTAAGACAATTAATCGACTGTCATAAATTTGGAGAAGAAAAAGATGAAACCTTGAAGAGAGGATGTGCTCCCTTGATCCCTTGCTCCGGCGAGGCTGCAGGGGGAGAAGAGGAGGTTCATGACGGTGGTGGTGGTGCCGTTGGAGGCGCAGTTGCCCATTTTGATGTCAGTGGCGTTCAGTGAGCGGACAAAACTAATTCCGCATAAATCCTCCATAAACCCTCTCTCTATCTCTCTATGGTTGCACGTAGATGCTCTTCTCACTCGCTCATGGCGAACAATCCGAATGAAGCTCCTGCCGATAAGCGGTGGAGCATCTCCTCGGCCCCTCCCCACTTCGTCGCTACGGAGATCGGCCTAGCTCTGAGCGACGGGAGTGGCTTGTCCTCGACCGCAGCCACTTCGATGATGCTCCAGCTCGGCTCTAGCCTCTGGCCACATATCCGCTCTCGACGGCGGGGGAGGAGTGGCCGTCGGGGGATTCCCCGGGGGCCGGTGTTTCCGCTGGGGTTGAGCTTGGAGCTGAGGAAGGGAGGGTTCATTAAGCCTGAGGGGGCGCCCAGGAGTGGCGAGCGGTTCCCTGAGGAGGTCGTCGATAGAACATGAAGGACAAATCCCTTTTATTTTGCAGTTTTTTTTTTAATTTTATTTTTGTTCATTTATTTTTGGAGATATGCTGGGCCTTATTCTTAGTTTTTAGGGTGAGTTATGTGGGTGGGTTTGGGTTGGATCTGGTTAGATTGGGTATGGGCTATCTAAATTGTTTAGCAAATATCTTGTCCAATGTAAAAAAGAAAAAAAAAGTGGATTTGGGTAGAACCCATTTATAACCTGTCTTATCACAGGTGTACCAGTTTGATATTTTTTGTGGTAAAAAAATTAGTTTGGGGTAAATTCGTCCCACGTGTATCAGTTTGAAGTTTTTCGTGGTATTAACCATTATAAAACATACTAACTGAATTAAGAGGATATGTGGATCAACAAATTTCATCTTCATCGCGATATTCTAGATGGTATTAGCATTCGCATAGGCAATGTACACAATGCCGACGGGAAAATTACAAAAAAAAAAATCCTAAATTTATTGCACTTTTGCCAATTGAATCATAAACCTTTTAATTGTGTCAATTGAGTCCGAAATCTTTTCACATTTTGCCAATTGAGTCCAACTAGCAATTTTGGCTGGAAATCGCTAACATGGATGCCGGCCGTCCTACGTGGCATGGCCAGAGCTGATGTGGATAATTTTTAATATTTTTTTGAAATTTTCGTTATTTTATTATTCCTTCTTCTCTTCTCTTTTCCTTCTTTTCTTTCTTTGTTACTATGGCCGACGAGGGTCACAGGCAAGGGTTGCGATTCACACCCAAACGGCCACTGGGCGAGTTGTAAAAAAACAAAGAAAATAAAAGACAAAATAAGGACAAATAAAATATTAAAATATTATTAAAAATTATTAGCATCAGCACCCGCCGTGCCACATAAGACGGCCGGCATCCACGTCATCGATAATCGGTCAAAATTAGCCCGACGAACTCAATTGACAAAATATGAAAATGTTTATGACCTAATTGGCACAATTGAAAGATTTATGACCGAATATGCAAAAATGTAATAAATTTATGACTTTTTGGACAGTTTTCTGCGGTGCTGGCCAAGTGCATCGGCCTCGAATTGACAGCTTACATAATAGGCAGGTGCTTTGTAGTGACATTCTTTCTCTGTGGTTCGTGGATACGTTAGGGAAGCCCAATATTGGATTACATCCATTGAGCAAGTATCTACGGAACTTGCTCTTTCGTAACGGAATAATCTAATCAGCATGTCTGTGAATTTTGTTACACTTCTTAGTCTGTAATTACCTTTGCCATGATGATGCGAATCGTGTCAATTATTGTTGTTAATCACGTACGATGTGCCTCATCCTTTTGATATTTGGTACATCACCTCATGTGACTAAACTACTTTTCCAGTCACAAAGGAGAGGGAAGCATGAATTTACGTTATTGCCCTTCTATGCCGTGATGCAACCTTTATTCTGCCAAGGATATTATGGGCATACATGTGGTGAGACAGCATATTATATGTAAGATATTCACGGTGCGAATGTGGAAATAGGAGTTCGATTCCTTCGGTTCGGTGGTAGTTTAGGGGAGGGAAGTCTGAACATACAATGTTACCCTTTCATTCAGTGTCAAAATACTCGTTTAATATTTGGGACAGTCTTGTATGACAGCATTTGCTTCAGAATTTCAGACTCCGTTCGATTTGAGCAAGTGTGGAAAACTTAATTTTGACCATTTGAAAAGCTTGCTGGATAAGGATGGGGTACTGTTTTGACGTACCGCTACCGTCTCCTGTTCCCATTTTGTTCTTGCTCAGTAAGCTTCTTGACTTGGTATAATTCTTGAGCAAGCTTCTTGACTTGGTATCATGCTTTAGTATATAAGCCTTGCTGAGCAATAGATTGAAAAGCAACGAAACAGATCTTTCACTCAAAACCTGCCCAATGAAGAGACTATTTGCCAAAACAAGCCCAACCTCAGCCTCCGTGGTGGCTGAAAGTTTCACCGAGGATCTCGTCATCGAGATACTCTCGAGGCGACCGGTCAAGTCCTTGATGCGATTCAAATGCGTCAGCAAACGGTGGCGGTCTCTAATTTCCGACCCAGGCTTCGCCAAGTCGCATTTGCAAAGGCTAAAGGCAGGGGATATAATTTCTAGCCAGAGAATCGTCAAGAGCAGTCCCCTCGAGACCATAGACTATGAATAGCTCGATGGCGGCATTGGTGGCGGCCACAGTAGCACTATGGTGAGGTTTCATGAGCCAAAAGTGGACGATCCTAGATGGATGCCCGATCTCGTGGGGGTCTTGCGATGGCTTGGTCTGTTTTGTTGTCCACGGTGGATTCCTGCTATATAACCCGACCACCAAGGAGTCTAGGAATGTGCCCAGTTTCGATTTGGTTCCAGGAATTAAGTCCTTCCATGGATTCGGATACGACTCTACATCCGATGACTATAAAATAGTACAAGGCAACGGTACTAAAAGTTATCAGATGGCGAGATTCTCGCTCAAGTCCGGTTCTTGGAGAAGGGTACAAGTCCAACAAGAAAGCCACCTCGCCAACTACCGAGGAGTTTATTGGAAAGGGGCATTACACTGGTGCGCGGTTGACCAAAGCCGAAACAAGAGGGAGACTACAATTATGTCATTTGATTTGGCAGAAGAGAAATTCCACCAGGTGCTTTCAGTCCCTGAAGTTGGTGGGGACATAGTTTTCGAAGGACTTGGCATTCATGGGGCAAATCTGTTCATATACCACGGCACTAATAATGACCTCTGCGAGGCGTGGATAACGAATGAGTACCAGAGAGGAGGATTGTGGACAAAATTGTTTAGTGTCTCGACTGAAGCAATACCTGGCTGCAAATATTGGCTGATTCCCATCACGTGCACAAGGAGCGGAAAAATTGTCTTCCAGATCGATGTGTACCGGATAATTTTGTTCAATCCCGAGGAGAATACTTACATGGTTTATCCCATCCAGGGCTACGACAGCATCGAATCTGCCATCTATGTGGAAACTCTTATTTCTCCCTATCTTGGCTGTGATTCATCAAGAATCTAGAGCATTTAAGAGTTCTTTTAGTAGATTTGGTTTTCCCGTCTTCAGGTTCAGGTTCAGCACCTATTAGAGGACACAGCTTAATCTGCTTATTGACTGAGGGACAGAAGCAGTGTCCATTCAATACATGTTGAATACTCCGGTTCAATGCGAGTTGTATACTCCGGTTCAATGCAAGCTTCCGTGCAGATTATTGGACATCACATATTCATCATATATCCTTGAATTGATTACAATAGTTCAAACTGTCAAAAGGCCCTCAAACATATGCAGACATAAGTTTTTCACTCGCTACCCACATAGAGCAACTCATAAGAATTCTCTATAAGCACAGTCCAGGCATGAATTAGACTACATTTCTAATTTTCGTTTAGTACTACAATCACTGGCCATTAAAGTTTCATCAACAGCTGTTTCCTTTTCAACTTCTGATACAATAATTTCACTTTTCGATTTGATTCACTAACCGTTTGTTAGCTATAAGGAGTCCAGTCTTCAGCCTACGTACATCACCTCCTGAATTGATTTGTGACTCAATCATTGCTAATTAATTCTCAACTCTGACCGTGAAATTTCAAGTATGGCCGTTTTCATGCGTGTCCTGCAGTTGCCCATACTAAGTTCAGGGTCCGAAATGCAGTAAATTCAACCTAAAAGAAAGCATAAACACATTATTATAATCGGAAAATACTGTCTTTCATTCATGTCTAGGAAAAAAAAGCAAGAGTATCATCATTAAACATGCTAATTGAGGTAAGAGAACATCAGTATCAGCAATTGTTTTCTTTTTCTTTGGACTGTTTCAACACATAATTTCATTCCACTACCCTATGCTGCCACATTGTTCAAATGGGGTGAGACTAATGTCTCAACATACACTGGAAACCTGTACCAACGCCGGTCATTGCCTATCAGAGTTGAGAAACTCTTGACTGTTTTCTTCTCAGGGTCGTGCACATCCAAGTTCCCAACATCACGACCAACTCCAATCACTTCTCCCTCCTCTGTAACAAACAATGTTTCCGAGCCAAATCTCGCTTGAAGGCAACTCCGTGCTCGTCGCCACACTATACAGTTTTGTCCATGATGGCCTTACTCCTTGTTCTATCAGTCATGCTTCGTGTTTTGTCCAATTCGATGGTACCGGTGCACCCAAGTAACCAATCTCTGATGAGTCCGAGCCCTTCAAAGGTGAGGGGAGGATCATTCTCCGGCAGAGGAATCGCCTCGAACAATCTCTCCTCGGCCATATCAAAAGAAACTAGCCTCTTGTTCCAATCACTTTGCAATTACCCCAATGCAAGAACCCATTCCAATTATCCCTTCGTGGGAAGGCAGTTCAAAATTGCCATTTCCTGTAACCCTCTTCCAGGAATTGCCCTTCAAAGCATAAATATCAACTATGCATCCGTCAAAATCGCTTCTAAAGTGACTGATATGACCACTCAAGAATTTTAATTGTCAGATGAGCAATTATAGTCAAGTCCAAAAAATTTTGAAGCCGCTTATATTAATACGATAATTAGCTTTAGCTTTAGGGTTTGGGGTTTCTCTGGACTCTCTAATAGTTATATTCCGTGATACAAATGATTCGCCATCCAAGCAACAGAAAAAGCTGTCGCAAGACCCGATAATTTGGAGCTCCTACCATCGAACTTTAAGTGGATCATTGACTGCAGTGATTGCAGTGTCCTCAATGCTGCGAATGATTTTTTCGAATGATCCATACGAGTTCATTTGTCTCTTGGTATGGCCAGACTAATAATGCGCAATTGCTTTACTCACTCATAGATTCGACAAGGATTAGACTTTTTGTATCAGAATCCATTGGGAACTCATATTTGAAGGTATATATATCTCTAAGTTCGTCTTCTTCTTTTTTCAAAACTGAACTGGCAGTTGTTTTACGATCCTTTCAATGCACTTGGACCTCCATATGGTAACATGCTCTCTCTTTGGTGATTTCAGATGTCTAGCAGTGGCATAATCCATTATATACGTAGAGGTAATGCAAGTCATGCTCCTGGACCCTTTGCTAGAAAGACAAGCCATGTATCAAATTATTTGAGACTAGCCTGGTCACTTTAGGCTCTATTTAAAACAATGTCCACTTTGGGTTCTCTTTTGAGAAAATAACTCAGTTCGGTAAAATTTTCCCTAAAAGGTACTTCGCACGACCGCCGCCATGCGAACAAGCCCCCTCACCCTCTGTCATCTACCTCCCACCTCCTCGATCACGTTGAGCGAGCCCAAGATCTGAGAAGTAGGGCTCGGACGACTCTCTGAGTTCTCCTGTTTCCATACGTGGTGAAAGATCTGATCAACCCTCATCTTGTTCTGTGCTGGGTAAGCTTCTTGACTTAGCCTAAACGATCGTAATGCAAAAGAAACGGATCTTTCTCTCAAAACCAGCCCATTGAAGAGACCATTTGCCGAATCAAGCCGAAATTCGACCTCCGCAGTGGCCGAAAGTTTCACCGAGGTTATCATCATCGAGATAATCTTAAGGCTACTGGCCAAGTCCTTGATGTGATTCAAATGCGTAGGTAAGCGGTGACGGTCTCCAATATCCGACCTGGGCTTCGCCAAGTCACATCTGCAAAGGCTAAAGGCAGGGGATATGATTTCTAGTCAGAGAATCTTCAGACCGGCCCCCTCGAGACCATAAACTACGAAGTGCTCAATGGCGGCGATGACTATGGCGCGGCGGTAAAGTTTCATGAGAGTGGACACTTCTAGCTGGCTCAAGCTCGTGGGGTCTTGCCATGGCTTGGTATGTTTATCTGTGGACAGTTCTAGCAGATTTGTCGTCTGTAATCCGACCACTATGGAGCCTAGGAATTTGCCCGGTTCCAATCTTTTGCATCCGTCACTCCATGGATTTGGATATGACTCTCGATCCGATGACAAAATAGTTCAACTTAAGGGTCGCGAAAAATAGCAGGACCGTTCTGAAAATTGGCAGGTGGTAATATATTCGCTCAAGTCCGGTTTTTGGAGGACACAAGCCCAGCTAGAAAGCCACACCTCCCTCAGAGAACGTTTCAAGAGACTTGGGATTCACGGGGCCAATCTGTTCATGTACTACAGCACCTGTAACGACTGCCTCCAGGCGTGGATAACGAGTGAACACGGGAAAGGAGGGTCCTGGACAAAATTGTTCAGTGTCTCGACTGGACATTCGACTATAATTATCCAGGCATGGATAACGATCTGTGCTTGTGTAATTTCACCAACCATTCACTGTGACTTGTTATGCAGTGGACATTTGACTATAACAGCGTGTGTTAAAGCGAGCACATCGTAATCTTATCTAGTGATTTGGTTGCAGTGGAGCGAGACAACATTCAAACAAGAGAACTATAAAAGTAGGTTCCCACAAAGCCTTAACCATAAGTGGACGACATCAGAAGGTTCAGGTTCAGCACTTATGAGAGGACACAGCGAAATCTGCTTATTGACTGAGGAAAACAAGCAGAATCCATTCAGCACATGTTGGAGAATCCCTCATTTTCTCCTCTTTCCCATGAAAATCGAATACTCCAGTTCAGTGCGAGCTTTACTCTACTACCCCATTCTCTTTAGGAAACGACACCTTTAGCAGCGACAAGCAATCAGCCTCCTCAACAGCTACCCAATTCATACACCAATGGTGCCTTTGCTTTGCTGCATCCCTGAACCCCTGCCCCTTCACAACTGTCGGCTCAACCTCATCTTTTGGCAATTCTGGAGCCAGCAGATGGTCATCAATTTAAGCCTGCAATGGCACTATTGCAATCACTCAATTCCCTGCGGACACCCCGCATTTATGCTTTCGCATCGTTTTCTCTACCTCTGACCGGTCACGCGCGTCGCCTTCAAGTTATGGTTGCTGCGAAATAAGTAAGAACAAAATGGAGAAGGGAAACCTCACGCACAGCAGCAACAATAACTGGTCAACACATACACAGGTACAAAGGAACCAAAACCAGAGTATTTGGACATCGCATATTCTTGTACTGATCAAAACAGTTGATACTCTCGAAAGGCTCTCAAACATATAAAGACAAGCTTTTCACTCTCAACCGGCATGCTGGGGACGCCAGTATCATAGATGCGGCTTCGACCCCGCGCTATGTAAAAACACAGAGCAAAAATCTGAGAGAATTAGAGATAGGACGAACCCCTCCAAAAAAATAAAAAGAGAACTCGGGAAAAAAGAGTACGATTCTTAGGCTAGGTGGTATTTTTAAGAGATGGAAGTCTGAATTTACGTTATTGCCCTCCTATTTCCCTGAAGAGACATTTACTCCTGCGAAGCATATGTTTGTGAATATATATATATATATTCATTAGTAGCCTGACACGCGAACACGCTCTCTTCTCCGCCTCGCCGCCTTCGCCTCCGCCGCGCTGCCGTCAAACCGGCCATCTCCGACGCTGCTGGACTCCACGCGCGAACGCCGCCAAGCCAACGAGCCCCGTCAGCCCCCTGTCTCCTACCTCCCACCTCCCCCCAATCCGGTCACTGCTCGGTCCGCAGCCCCGCCTCCGCCCAAGGTGGGCGACGGCCCGGGACATCGACAAAGCCACCTCCGGCCGTGGCCGACTCAATCTACCTCGATCACATCGAGCGAGCCCAGGATCCGGACGGACGACATCAACCCTCTGTCTTGCTCCGTGCTGACTAAGATTCTCGATTTAGTGTAAACGATCGAAAGGCAAAGAAACGGATCTTTCGCTCGAAACCTGCCCGATGAAGAAACCATTTGCCGGATCAAGCCGAACCTCGGCCTCCGCAGTGGCCGAAAGTCTCACCGAGGATATCGTCATCGAGATACTCTTGAGGCTGCCGGCCAAGTCCTTGATGCGATTCAAATGCGTGGACAAACGGTGGCGGTCTCTAATATCCGACCCGGGCTTCGCCAAGTCTCATCTGCAAAGGCTAAAGGCAGGGGATATAATTTCTAGTCAGAGAATCTTCAAGACCTGCCCCTTCGAGATCACAAACTACGAAGTGCTCGACGGGGGCATTCGCGGCGATGATGACCGCGCGGTGGTAGAGTCTCAGGAGGCAAGAATGGACGATTCTAGCTGGTATTCCGAGCACGTGGGGTCTTGCGATGGCTTGCTTTGTTTATCTGTCCTAGACCGATTTGTCGTCTATAATCCGACCACTCAGGAGTATAGGAATTTGCCCAGTTCCAATCTTTTTCGACTACCTGAGATATTTCATGGGTTCGGATACGACTCTCGGTCCGATGACTACAAAATAGTACAATTGAAGGGTTCTGAAAAATGGCAGCGCGGTTCTGAAAATTGGCAGGTAGTGATATTTTCGCTCAAGTCCGGTTCTTGGAAAAGGAAACGAGCCCAACTAGAAGGGCAGCTCACCGGCATCGACCGAGGGGGAGTTTATTGGAATGGGGCCTTACACTGGTGCATCATCGAGCAGAGCGAAGAAAAGGTTGAGACTCTGATTGTATCATTCGATTTGTCGGAAGAGAAATTCCAGCGGGTGCTTCCGGTCCCTGAACTCAATGGGGGCACGCGTTTCAAGGGACTTGGGATTCACGGGACCAATCTGTTCATGTATCACTGCACCTATAGTGGCTGCTTCCAGGCATGGATAACGAGTGAATACGGGAAAGGAGGGTCCTGGACGAAATTGTTCAGTGTATCGACCGAAGGAATACTTGGCTACAACCATTGGCAGATTATCCCCGTCACGTACACAAGGAGTGGAAAAATCGTCTTCCAGCTCGATGCGTCCCAGATGATTCTGTTCAATCCCGAGGATAATACTCACGAGGATTATCCAATCCAGAGCTGCGGCAATATCTACTCTGCTATCTATGTGGAAACTCTTGTTTCTCCCTATCTTGGCTGTGAGCCATCAAGAATCTAGAGCCTTTTAAAAGTTGTTCTAGTGGATTTGGTCTTACCGTTTTGGTTCTGAGTTTTCCTTTTTAGGGAGATCTGGCCATCTTGAGCTGTTATTCGGTTTTGGTTATCCAGGATCTTTTCGGCCTGGTTCTGACGGATTGATTTGGCAATACATGTGACATTGTGGGAAGAATTTCTTGCTAGTGGACCGGATCCTTCGCGGCCGTTGATTTTGCGGGCCCCACGTGGACCCCGCATATTGGACCCACAAAATGGACGGCTGCGACTTGCCCCCATTGTGGGCGGATCCTTCACCATCGATCCTGTTATTTTGTTAGTTACAGCTGATCGGAAGTTATGTGCTCTGGTCACTCCTGAAATGGATCATCTTACTCCTGTAGATATTCATCTTTCAGTGATTAAGTTATAATGTCTATCCGTTTTCCTCTTTCTCAGCTCGTCCCGGAGTAGGAGTTGAAGGAGTTCTGATGATTATACCGGTTGATAAATTCTGATGAAGGGAAACCTCGTAGCTATTTTTTTCCAATGACAACTCCTAGTTTTTGGGAAGTTGGAATGGCCGGTGCGTATTCAATTTACGAAGAGGATGAGTTAGTTTAGTCATGTTGAGTTCATCGTGCTATGTTGAGAATATATCTCGAGTTTGAGCTCGTCCCGATCCGAGTAGAACTTTGGAGTTGTGGCTTGACCCCCAACTTTGGAGTTGGATTCCTAGTTTGAGTAGGCTGTAAGGGGTTTTACTATTTTGGATCCTAATATTATAAATATAAGAGGTGGGTTTTTCGCTTTAACACATTAGTGAGCAGAGGAGCTTTAGATCCTAACAATTTAATTGTGCGGCGTGCTCGTGAATAACATCATGAAGTCAATAAATCTTGTCATGAGAATTGTGAGTTACTTTGTGAGATTAGAAAGTCGTTTCGACATGAAAATCGTGTGAGCTAAAAACTGCGTGACTTATTAGATATAATTGGAGGTTGAGAAACAATGATAGTAATTGAATGACTCGAGCAGTTGCAATCTCCATTATATAGGTTGTTCTAAAATGAAATTCCGAGCTGCTCTCCTCTTGGAATAGGTCGCATCGACCGAATCGCGTAAACCGGGTATCGGATTCATTTTCCTTGTTCTATTCATTTTATTGTTTCATCACCTGTTCTTCGCAACAATACCGAGACCGCCGAAAAGAGATGTCAAAAGTACACCAAGTCATGTAATATCCAAGTTTTGAAAAGATCCAATCTAAGGCCACTATGAACTTGATATCCAACCGAGGATATACTCTCTCAAGTGGCACACCAGAATGGAAATTGTATGAAATGGGACCACGAATGACGACCCAAGCACCCAGTGTGCTTTGTACGTAGAATTTTTGTCCAACACGTTTGTTTTCAATGGAAGATGACAACTCTATCTTCTCAAGAGAAGGGACAACCTAAAACTGGAGAGCGTCCACTTGTTGATAAGACAGCGCAAACGTGAAAAGCATACCTGCCATAGACAAATTGCTGGCCAGTTAGTTGATTTTGTTCTCTGTCACCGCCGCAGCTTCTGTTCATTGCTCTTGATGGACAAAGATAAATATACAAAAAGCCAAGTACCAAAGTCCCTCAGAATCACTTCATAACGAGACAATTACGGCCGCATCTGAGCTTTAAGAAGCCAGTTGAAAGCGTGCGAAGGAACTGTCCTCCATTCGGTGTCGACAATGGCAAAGCTAAAACACGTCCTGGTCGTGCCGTTTCCCGCACAAGGTCATCTCACTCCTCTCCTGAAACTCTCCCACTGTATTGCTGATCATGGTGTCAAGGTTACCGTTGTGAACACAGAGTCTGTTCATGCGCAAGTGGTGGCCGCAAACCAACAAGATGAGGGATCGAATCGGATTAGGTTCGTTGCATTTCCAGATGGGCTTGAGACCGATGAGGAGCGCAAGGACTGGGCGAAGCTGCTGGAGAGCATATCAAGAGTGATGCCGGGTCATTTGCAGGAGTTCATTGAGAAAATGAAGCGGCAGTCAAATAGCAATGAAGATGAGAAGATCAGCTTTGTAATTGCGGACATGACCGCTGGATGGGCACTCGAAGTTGCCAAAAGGATGGGTATCGAGCGAGCCGGATTTTGGCCCGCCGCAGTTTTGAGTCTGGCCTTGACACTTCATATTCCAAAGCTGATTGAGGGTGGAGTCATAGACAACGATGGTAAGGGCCAGAGCTAGAACCCTTGAACAGTCAATCTTGGAAGTCTAAATACGTGATGTACTCTCTCTCTCTCAATTGCTTTATTGGCAGTGGGAACGTTAAAGAGCCATGCAATTAGCTTATGTGAATAATCTAATGTCGCCTCAAAAATTCATACAGGCATTGCTCTGAAGAAGGATGCGATTCCGATATCGAAGAAGCTTCCTTCATATAAGAGTGATGACCTCACCTGGAGTTTCCCTGAAGACCTGATGATACAGAAAACATTATTCAGATGGGCGTTGGCCATCGTCCATCACAGCACACACTCAACCTCATATCTTTGCAATTCGTTTCATGAACTCGAGTCATCGGCTTGTGGAATTATTCCTGGAGTTCTCCCAGTTGGTCCATTGTTAGCAAGCACTCGATTACTCCATAACAGAGGAAGCCTGTGGAAGGAGGATTTGACTTGCTCGAACTGGCTAGACCAGCATCCACCCCAGTCAGTCATCTATGTTGCCTTTGGAAGCACAACAATCTTTAGCCCGGAACAATTCTACGAGCTCGCCCACGGCCTTGAGCAGATTGGGCAACCGTTCCTGTGGGTTGTACGCCCAGAGATGACCGACGGGCCAGTCAACAAGTTCCACAGCGCGTTCCTCCAAAGGGTGAGGAATCATGGGAAGGTGGTCCAGTGGGCACCACAAGAGGAGGTCCTAGCACACCCTTCAGTGGCATGCTTCTTCACTCACTGTGGGTGGAATTCTACACTGGAAGGCCTGAGCAATGGGGTCCCCCTTCTGTGCAGGCCCTACTTTGCAGATCAGCACCTGAACAGGAGCATCATATGTGATGTGTGGAGGGTGGGTCTAGGAGTGGATGGTGATGAAAATGGAGTGATAACTAGGCATGAAGTGAGGACAAAGATACTAACAGTTCTTGGGAGTGACGAGATAAGGTCAAATTGTCTTAGGGTGAAGGAGATGGCCAGGAAGAGCGTGAGTGAAGGAGGGTCGTCCTTGAAGAATCTGGAGAGCTTCATTGAACTCATAAAGGCTTGAGGGTTTTTGCTGTTGCTCCTGTTAAAGTGCCTGAGAACTCTGCTCTACTCTTTAAATTGCTTTACTCATGATAGCTGATGTTCTGGTTCCCAGTTAAGTACTGGTAGTTCATGATAATGTTCTCGCTTTTGTCAGAAATGATTGACGACAACTTAATTCGCTATTCAGAATAAGCAAATGGGTATGTTAAGGCTCATAAATGCAGTTTTCAATCTGTGGATCCCGGAACAGGAAAGCGGAAGAAATTCTCATATTACACTGCAAGAACCAAACTTCATCTTTTTTCCATCAAGTACCTGAATCTTAGTTTGGCTTGATGTGTGGTCTCATAAGATTATCGGATGGAAATTGCTGATGTGACATTAATGTTCATTAGCTAGCTGTTAGATGTCTCAATCGACACCCGACGTGTCAATGTGGCATCAGCAAAAGCACCACATCAACTCTCTCTTAATGAATTTTTTTATAAATGAATTCTTTCTGGCTCCAAAAAAAAAGGAAATTTGCAGTCGCTCTGCTCCTACCGTCCAGAGAATACCACACGGGCTGGAATCAAAGCGCCGATACCCAACATAGAAGAAGGGCCAGCCCCATCTAAGGGCCGCTTGGTTCGGCTTTTCAAATGCAACTTGAGGAATGCAAATACCTTTAGGTGAAAGTCACTTGGGGAAACGTAAGTGGTGTTTGGTAAAAAAAAATTTGTGAAGCTACTTTGGCCTAAGTAGTGTTTGGTAAATTTTTTTTTGCAAAGAGCTTTGGCAATTTTTAGTTTTAATATTCCGGTTTTGCCCCTATTACTGTTCATCTTCTTCACCGGCGAGGGTGGCCGGCGAAGTGCCGGCGAGGGCAACCGCCCAGGCGTCGTCGCCTGGGTTGCCCGACCTCAGGCGACGTTGGCCTGGGTCGCGACCTCAGGCGGCCGTCGCCTGGGTCGCGCGACCTCGCCGGCCCTTCGTCGGCCAGATCCGCCCTCGCCGGCCGTTCGCCGGCCACCCTCACCGGCCATCCTCGCGGTGAAGAAGATGAACAGTAACAGGGGCAAAACCGGAATAAAGAAATTTGAGTGAGGGCAATTTGGGAAGGGAAAAATAGGCTTCAGCATTTGTGGAATGCTGAAAGCCCAAAGCTGGTCCGGACCAGCTTTGGGCTTTCGGTATTCCAACGGCATTCCAAATGCCGGCTTTCGGCTTTCCGGACTCGGAAAGCTGAACCAAACGGGGCCTGGGGCCTAAGTCAGTAAGGATCGGCACCATGAAATCTGGAAACAAGTGGGACAGGAAGCACAACCTCGCCAGAGAAAGCCAAGGAAGAAGCGGGAATCAAATGATCGATAGTAGGAAGCTTACTGATACAAGGTCCGAGGTATGTGAAGCTTTCGCGGTGTCTCTTCATTTAGCAATAGGGCTTTATATTTTTCTGTCAATTGAACATGTCCATTTAAGATGATGATCACCTTACCTCTGCTTTCGTTATCTCCTCGTTGCACTCTCAAGGATGTTTGTGCTTTCCATGGCGAGGAAAATGATATCTAAGATGCTCAGAAATGCGCCACACCTTGTTTATCGATTCGCACAACTTGCGCGGGATTTGTCTATACTGAGAGGAAAAAGTATGCGCAGTTATTCTGTAGTGATCCTGCGATAGTGATCATGCAATGTATTGACGATATGAGGCTTGATGAAACAAATGTTGTGCGTTCATTAGGTTTCTCTCGCATTTGCCAAATTCTGCTTTGCCTTGTCTCGTATTCATACATTCCATGTTTATAATGGTGATAATACGCAGCTGAGTTGATATTCAGCTGGCTTCTCTTCTAACTGAATAGGCGAGGAAAGAGGCATTTTGAGTTCATAGCAATCAACTATGTTCAGGCTAGCTATCATTTTAGCAACACCAGAGCACTGGAGTGACTGAATGTAGTGGATCTCGGAAAGCACCTTTGAATACCATAAAACCGCGATTAGAGAAAACCACGGCTGCCAGAGCAACCGTTTGCATTCGACGATCACGAACCGCTCGAAGGCAACTGTACTCACCTGTGTATCGACTCGACTTCATCAGGGACATGTCTTGTTTCACCAGACAATTTCGGCGGGCGTCCAAACATAGTGGGAGTTACTAGAAATAGAAGGATGGTAGTAAATGCACGGTGCAAAGCGAAATTCTCAAAGAGACTTTCAACTTCCAAGCAAATACAGGATCGCTACATTCCAGCACAATCCAATGATTTGCATCAGTAACTACCGAAAGACACGCCACTTGCTGAATCTCCCAGGTTCACTTGCCTAGAGATAATCCGAGGGTGTCAATTGGAACACGGCGATTCACTTGGGGGGTTATTTTGAGAAAAAATTCTAAATCTGGGGGACCTATCTAGAAAAGAAACTTCCAAATTAGGGGGGGTCCTTTTAGGAATTTCTCACCCCAAAAAGGAAAGCATCGATCGAGGAGAGATGTGTGGTCGGAATCGGAAAGGTCGGAGAGGAGGAGGAGGAGGTCATGTCGAGTCTCGGCGAAGACGTCGACCGGGAAATCCTCCGGCGGCTTCCCGTGAAGTCTCTGCTCAGGTTCAAGTGCGTGTGCAAGGGATGGTGCTCGCTGATCTCCACTCCCGAATTCGCCAAGACCCATCTGGAGACCGCCGCATCTCCCCCGAGAATCCTCCTCGCCACCGACCCGCCTCAGTCCGTGAGCTGCGGGTCACCCCATGATGATGATGATGATGATGATGATGATGATGGCGGCGGTGGTGATCATGCTGGTCGTGAAGGTATGGCTCTAACCCAGCTTCAGTCTCCGGTCGAAGTTCCCGACGGATGTCGCGCCCGCATCGTCGGATACTGCAACGGTTTGGTCTGCGTGGAGTACGACGATCATCGGATTGTTGTCCTGTGGAACCCGGCAACGGGGGAGTCTAGAAACATCCCGAACGCTGGTTTCTTGAATAACCGAGGGACCATTTGTGGGCTTGGCTATGATCCCTCGACTGATGATTACAAAATATTGCGGTCCTGTCCCGTTACGGATGAATGCGGATTTACGAGAGGTAACGCGTTTGATGTTTTCGAGCTCAAGACTGGTTCCTGGAGGAGAGTTCATGAGAAGCATGATGACCTTAACTATCGGCCGGAAGTCGGGACCTATGCGAATGGTTTCCTTCATTGGGTAGTTCTTGGGAGAGATTCTTGGGAACCCGAGAAGATTGTTTCGTTTTGCATGAGCAAAGAGAAGTTTGACGATGCCTTGTTGCCGCTGCCGGAGGCCGATGAAGGTACTGGATTCGGAGTATTGGGAGTTGTCGGTGCATGCCTTCTCATATTTGAAAGCATGGCGGAGGAGTACTTGTTTCTGGAATGGATGATGAGCGACTATGGTGTAAGATCGTCATCGTCTTGGACGAAGTTGTGTAGTGTTAATCTCCCGAATCAGACATTAATCACTTATTTCAACATGAGGCCATTGTGCTCTACCAGAGAAGGGAAGATAGCATTCAGTTCGATCGGCGCGACATGCTTATCTATGATCCTGAGAAATGTTATGACAAAGAGGTTCGTGAAGGAGGATAAATTAGACTTTGCAGTGTACGTTGAGAGTTTAGTTTCACCTCATGGAGCAAAGCCGCAGAATCAATATGTGTCTCGAGTGAAGGACCCTATGGAGAAAATTGACTTCACCGGCGATCATTCAGCACGTAAAGAAGGGGAAACTTCATATGAGAAAGCCAATGGCCTTCTTATCAGCAAAAGGTACTATCGATCTCATTTTGGCCTTTGTTTTAGATGGATGATAAAATATAACGCATGTTTGGAATTGACAGTTGGTTTCAGTATCCTTTTGGGTTAATTATAGTGAGTTTAAGTTTGTATCTTGTCCTGCAGGAGAAGAGCTTCCTAGAGGGCTAGTCATGATGTGGATGCCGTGTTCGGGTGCCTGAGTACGCACTTTGTTCTTCTCTTTTGTGGGTTCCTTTTGGATTATTACGTGCATCTGTGTTTGGTTGGGATGGCGGACGTGTTTCTTAATTTACTTTTAACATTTTTGTAACTCCTTTGTCCACAAGTCAAAACCCTGATGACACCCAATGGTTCTGGATCCACCAACAAGCATCAAGCATGTCTGTATGAGAAGGCAAGATGCACTTCAAGTAGAAACTTTTTCTCATGATACTCATCTCCTGCATCTATGTACAGCACAGGGGCGAAGAAGCCTCAAAGCAGTACCAAAGATATCCTCTGTAGAAGGAAGTCCATGACTTGGAGCTTCTTGGTTCTGAGTTTTGACTTTGAAGCAAGAATATCATTAAAGTCAGCAACGCTGCGAACCTTTGATTTAGATGTGTAGCCAATACTGGCTTCATCGGTAATTGCCTTGATGCCATGGACTGTCTATTTCGAAGAAGTTATTTGGATCTAATCGGGGATGAGATCTCGTAGCGAGAAGCCAAACTGAATGAGCCGATTATAGGAGGGGCCAACCAAGGAATATTTGTTTGAAAAATTTTGCCATGTTGCTTGCTTCTCGAGCAAAGGCTCTTTATCGTGCTTCCTCGGCTCGACAAATCGTTTAGTGTTGCCAATGCATCATGGAAAGTACACCAGATACAAGTCTGTAGCTTAAGAGGTTTGTTCTATTATAGCTGATTTGTTCTCATCTCTTCCGAACGGCCTGGATCCCTAGAAGCACATAGATGGGAAATAGACTTTATCTCTACGCAAGTGAATCTGGGAGATTCAGCAAGTGGTGTGTCTTTCGGTAGTTGCTGATGCAAATCATTGGATTGTGCTGGAATGCAGTGATCCTGTATTGCTTGGAAGTTAAAGTCTCTTGAGAATTTCACTTTGCACCATGCATTTACTGCCATTTTTCTCTTTCTAGTAACTCCACTATGTTTGGACGTCCGCCAAAATTGTCTGATGAAACAAGACGTGTCCCTGATGAAGTCGAGTCGATACACAGACGAGTATAGTTGCCTTTGAGCGGTTTGTGATTGTCGAATGCAACGGTTGCTCTAGCAGCTGCAGTTCGCTCTAATCGCGGTTTTATGGTATTCAAAGGTGCTTTCCGAGATCCACTACATTCAGTCACTCCAGTGCTCTGATGTTGCTAAAATGATAGCTAGCCTGAACAAAGCTGAACACAAAATGCCTCTTTCCTCACCTATTCAGTTAGAAGAAGCCAGCTGAATACCAACTCAGCTGCGTATTATTACCATTATACACATGAAATGCATTGAATACAATACAAGGAAAAGCAGAATTTGGCAAATGCGAGAAAAACCTAATGAATGCACAACATTTGTTTCTTCGAGCCTCCTATTGTCAATACTTCGAATGCTCACTACAGAATAAATTACGCATACTTTTATCTCTCGGTACAGACAAATCCCGCGCAGGTTGTGCGGACCGATAAACAGGTTGTGGCGCGTTTCTGAGCATCTCAGATATCATTTTCCTCGCCATGGAAAGCACCAACATCCTTGAGACTGCAACGAGGCGATAACGAAAGCAGAGTTAAAGTGATGACCATCTTAAATGGACATGTTCAATCGACAGAAAAATATAGAGCCATAATGCTAAATGAAGAGCCACCGTGAAGGCATCACATACCTCGGACCTTGTATCAACACTCGAGTGCTGACGGATGGAACGAGGGGCCTCGGTTGTAGTCACTGGTGCTGTTCTTGCGGCACCCTTCTTTTCCTCCACCACACGATCAAATACATCCGTGTATACATCAGCAGAGGAAGGGTTTGTCTCATCCCAATCTCCGAATTTAGGAACGGCTGTGATGTGATTAGGCTGATAAAACAGAACACAAGAATCAGAACCAATTGGTTCCAGCCACAGAGCAACAAAATACAGGAAAGGTTCCGACTTCTAGAGGCCTCAGCTCAATGTGGCCCTAAATTTTTTTGACATTTTCGAGCTTCCATGGAAGCAGAAGCAGATTAGTTTTCCATATGCCGTGTGCATCTTGCTTTCGAAACTTATACACACTCGGACTATCGGAGACTAATGCAATCCAGCATCCAAAAAATGCTGTTTTCGAGTTAACACCGTGCCGTAGCAAATCCAGTCACATCCCGAATCTTTTTCACTGCTTATTTCTTCCATGTCAATAAGGCAGGGGCATGATCACGAAAAAGCTACCGAGGCTTGGTTTCTCTAACTGGAACGAGACTAAAGTATGTTCATTTTCCTAACGGATGCGCGATTAACTGCTTCGACTGTTAGTCTCTTTATAAATTTCCTCGGATTCACCAGATACTCTCCATTAAGAAAAGTGAACATAGTTGAGAGATTACTGTTTTATCTCCTCGGGTAACTGATTTGAGACGAGATCTTCCCGGAGTCATGGGAGCTGCGCTGTGTCCGCTACATGTGAATGAGTACCTCTTCTCCCGCACTGGAGTAGACATTCGACCTCCTCCACCCCCAACACTAGCTAGATGTTGTGTGCGGTGAGTAGAGGACTCGATGTGCTCCACCCATGGATTTTGCCACACCAATCTGTTTGGGGTACTACGAGATATCATTCCACCGTCATGATGGACAGGCGATTCAGCAGCGACTCTGCCATATCTAGGGTCTCGATGCAGCGTGGAATCACTAAACCTCCTCCTGCGATGACCATCTTCTTCCACTCTAATCCGATACTCATGGCTTGGCCTCCTTGCAGTTTGCCCCTTCATAACCTGTTCAGCTTCGCTTTGGGGCTTTCTTACGCCACTACTATATGGTCGAGACGCGCTGGAGGCAGTTCTTCCACCAGTGGCTCCACGATGCAGAGGTGAACCGATGAGTCTCTTCCGGTCAGCTTCGTATCCACTTCTGTAGTGCTTGTGCTTCGACATTGCAGCCTCTGGCTCTGCAACTTTCTGTGAACCTAGGTCGACCTCCTTCTGGATAGAAGAGGTTTTGGTACTAGGTTCACTAGTTACATACGTTTCGTTATCGCTCTGAGCACCATCTGGGTTTCTTTTCGCGTGGCCTTTTCCCTTTCTTGCTCTCTCAAAGTAGGCTGTATAATGAACACTATCTCCGTTTTCCCAGTTTCCAAATGTCGGCAACTGTGAGCGCTGTTGCTGCATTAACCAACAACAAAGTTGAAAAAGACCAAGCAAAAGGAGAGACCGTCACAGACAATGCGGACTTAAAATTTCATTAACTTGGCATACCTCCCGGGAGACAACTATTCCTGACCTCGACAATTTAAAAAATAAAGTAGGAATCAATATAATCGACCTCTGATAATATGATTTCGCATGTTTATGTTTCAGGAGATATGTTCCTCCGACTAGAATGGCTAAAGAACCGCATTATAACCAGGCCTGCACCCTAGATAAGCACTAAATAATTGCGCTTGACCTCCAACTAAGCACAGTAAAGGAAGTAGCCATATCAGTCCTCAACAACCATCACAAAAGGCCAAGGTTCGAGATGCATGTTAGACTAACATCATGAATCAGGGGAAGTTGTTCTTGTGCAAATATCTTCCCCTTAAATGTCTAGACTCGAACTTTGTCCTCGTGACAATGTACTCCCTAGAAATACCAAATTTCAAACCACGCAAAAGAGACAACGGGCTCTCCAACATTTACAAGTGCTTGCCATGATTTAAAACACGCAAAGCCAGTCGGCCATTAACCAAATTCTTACTAGAAATCCTTCATAACACATGGATAGAACAAAACATCCATCAATTTGAAGTCATATGATCACGATTAATACAAAAAACCGCTTAGTAATAACACGAGTAGAACAGACAAGTCGAAACAAATACCAAATAATCACCAACAACCTTATTAATGCTGCAAATACACAGCTTCAAAACACAGAAGTCATACCATAAGGTTACCTTATTCGGCGAACTCGTACTAGTATCTGGGAAATAAACTGAACCCATATAGGTTAAGCTCGTGAAGAAGCAATCTCACATACTAACTCGTGTGCAAACATCGTTTCTATGCCTAGCTCGACTGACAACTACAGATTGGGGGTAAATAAGGCCGTACATGGGGAGTAACTTGTAGTTAGGTCGTCGAATTTCAACTTCGTCGTTAAATGCATTGAACCATCATTTACTTAGCAATCGACATGCTTCTGGCGTCGTGGCTGTCTTGGTTGAAGAACAGCCAGAGTGCTTCAAAGTGTAAGTAAGTAAAAGTTAGACGCATTCGGTGAACGAAAGTAAAGCCGCACCGAAGTCGCTCCAAGTGCATGGCTGTCAATGAAAATTACCCAGAAAGACTATACACCCAACACACCCTCAATCCTCATCTTGCAGAACATTAACCAAATTATCATTAAAAAAACGAAGCCCCAAATAATAATATGAAAAAGAACAATAAAAAATAAAACTAGAACTTCTCCTGTTTTCAAACAAAATGAGCTGTAACAACCACAGAACAACGCACGGGCAAACATACAATGAAAACCCCATCATCACTTGGACCAAGAAAAACAGAAAGAAACAAGAAAAGCAAGCACAGACGGACTGTTCAGAAGCACATAAGGGGAAAGAAAGTACTGACCGCCATCAGTTTTTCTCAGTGAAGCTTCGTTTTCGAAGGGAAGGGACTTGAAGGAACGAGGAGGAGGTGGCTCGACAAACAAAGAGTGAAGATAACATGAAGGGTCTTCTTCTTCTTCTTCTTCTTCTTCTTCTTCAGGGGAATGGACGCCATTAAATGGTAATCCGAAGTAGAGAGCAACTGGAGATTCATGGTGGATCTCAGGAGGCCCGGTCGTCATTGACTTCGTCCTCCATTCCATTTCGTTTTGACGGAGTCCGCCCTCCTCTTGTCCCCCCTTCCGGTCTTCTTTGTTAAGCGACAGGCGTATGTCGCACGGGGAAGACATTCCGTAGAACGATATTATTTCGATGACGTGACTGGTCGATTATATATATTATAATTGTGGTCGTAATTTAATTGTTCGACGAAGAGTCGAAAAGAAAAATAGGCCTGTGTTTGGTAAATTGCTAAAGCTTCTATAAGTCTCGAATCCTGGGAAGGGTGGGTAAATTGCTCGTGTTGAATCAGGGCCCGATACAGTGGACAGTAATGAGTCTCCAAAGTCAAATTTAATTGTAACTTATGAAGTCATTTTAAAAATTTACTGATCTGAACACAATCTTACCAGTCAAGTTAGTAACTTACAATATAATTTAGTGATTTATATCCAATTATCAATGACAATTTATTGGGCTTGAAATGGACATTCTGTCAAATAAAAGCACGAAGTGCTATCATTTTCTAAAATAAAGGCATGAAGTGCATTTTCTCAAAGAAGGACCTGATCTCACCAACTAATCAATGACATTTTCAGGGAAAAGTACCCAAAAAGTTCTAAAAAAGTCCCAAACATATTGCATTGGTACCAATTCCGTCTTAAACCTTTCAATTGAATCAATTTAGTCCTAAACATTTTCACATTGTTACCAATTCAGTCCATCCGCCCAATTTAGGCCGGAAATCGCTGATGTGGATGCCAATGCTCCTACATGGCACCACCGACGCTGACGTGGACAAATTTTATAATTTTTTCAAAAATTTTTAATGTTTTTTCTCTTTTTTTTCTTTGTTTTTCTTTTTTCATAACTGGTTGGTCGGCAAGGTTGCCGGCCGACCATCGTCGGCCACAGGCTGGTCTGGATGAGAGCCCAACGCCCTCGCCAAGGCCCATGGCCAGCGAGGGCGCAGGGGCCCTTGCCCAGATCCAAGCGAGGGCCAAAACCCTCGTCTATTGGCCGACAAGGGCATGGCAGCCCTCGCCCGTGGCCGGCGAGGGCGTAAGGGCCCTTGCCCAGACCGGGCGAGGGTCGGCGGCCCTCGACGGCCAACCAGTTTTGGGAAACGAAAAAAGAAAAACAAGAAAAGAATAAAATAGAAAAAAAACATTAAAAAAATCAGAAAAATTATTAAAAATTTATAAAATTTGTCCACATTAGCGTCGGCAGTGTCACGTAGGACCGTCAGCATCCACGTTAGCAATTTCCAGCCTAAATTGGCTGGATGGACTGAATTGGTACCAACGTAAAAAGGTTTATGACTAAATTGGTCAAATTGAAAAATTTAGGACTGAATTGATACCAATGTAATAGGTTTATGACTTTTTTGGTACTTTTCCCGACATTTTCGTCCTTTTATTTTTTGTTCCTTTTTTCCTTTCCTTCTTTCTAATTTCTAATTTTCCTTTTTTTTTCTCCGTCATCGATCGCTAGCGAGGGTTGCGGCCCCCGCCGGCCAGGGGCGAGGCGACCCTCGCCCAGATCTAGCGCCTATGGCCGTCGAGGGTGTTAGGCCCTCGCCGGCGACCCTCACAAGGCCTTGCCGGTAAATGGCTGGCTATAGAGAAAAAAAAAAAGAAATGGGAAAGAATAAAAGAAAAAAGGGAAAAAAATATATAAAAGGACGAAAATGCCCTTGATTAGTTGGTGAGGTCCGACCTTTTTTTGAGAAAATAGTGGCACTTCATGCCTTTATTTGAAATAAGGTTCACATCAGGCCCTTATTTGATACAAAATTCATTTCATGCCATTATTTGAGAAAATAAGAACACTTTAAGCCTTCGTTTAGAAAGTTCCCAAGTTATTATCACTCGCATGGGAAAGGTGTGTTCGGAATCGCAGCACCTATCTCTCTGCTTGAACTAGGACTGTGTATGTGCCACGGTTTTCGATTGTATTAACGAGCCTATGGATTAGCATTTTATAGCAGGAGGCCAATCTAACATGGGGGAATACTCGTGGCCTCTGGAAATCACCTCTCATTAATTTTCCGTGGGAAAACACTATTGGATACATATGACTTCATCATCTTAGACATGAATAATGCACACAAGGGATGACATTCAAACCAAAGACCTCAATACGGAAAATAATGTACTCTTTGAGAAATCTTGTTGACACAGAACAAAAATCTTTCCTCAACTTGTTTACCCATGACTTGGTCAGCCACCAAAATATAACTAACCCCCTTGAAAGAAATCTTCCCTTGCGGATCCTATTCTTCCTCTGCAAAAATCTCTATTTGTCTCTTGATTTACACGCTACTTCAAGGACAGACTTGTAACCGCTCTCGATCCTTTGGCTACAAGTATCACTTGATCGAGGGTTCTTTCTTTACTCAGACTATGAGTAAGTCGGTCAGACGTCATCGCTTGTCATAATTTCCAACTGAACATTATCTACTGGGAACCCCAATCGATAAGTTCTTCAAACGTCTCATCTAAAGGCTTCATGTTTCAAATGTGTCGTTATGCCACTTATGATCGGCGCTATTAGCTTCTTTATATTTACGCTCAGATTTTCGGCCTGGTGTCGACAATCTCTAGTAAAAAAATTTAACCTATTTTGAGCAAAAATTGCAGTGATCATAGCGGTCTCCGCGGTTTATTCGTTCATCATTTCATTTTTTTATTTTTTTTTGGAGCCTGGTCCTGGTTGCCCCCACTATTGCTGCTCAAATTTATTGCGGGTCCATGGTGACATTTACAGGCAAATCGCTATTGTAATGGGTATATCCAACCGCTTCGAGAAGGATGCTTTTATTTCGTGAAAAATGAAATAATTTGAAAAATCATCAACTTTTTAATATTACACCAAATTTTAACGTGGGACTTTTTCGCTTAGCACCCGAAAATAAATCTGCGAAGGTTACTCAAGCCGACGCACTTGTATTCCTATCGATTAATTGAAAAACGATATAAAAACCAAATAATACACTATTCTAACTAGGAGTGAGTGGTTTCATGTTCCACCTGGAACCTGTCCTCGGGTACAGGTTCCTCATTTTTTGGAACCCAGAACATATCTGTTGGAACCTAGAATCTAGAACCTACCCTGTCACAGGTTCTAGGGTCTAACATGGCCCTTTTTTTATTTCATTTTTAGTTAAACAGAAAAAAAATGAACGCAACAATAATGAACAAACTTGTCATTCACCAAAGAAAATACAAAAGACTAGTTTTCTTGGCATTACGGTTCAAATAAATACAATTAAAATGAGAAGTCATTGTGTGAATCAATACTAGGGGTGAGCGATTTCATGTTCCGTACAAGTTCCACCTGGAACCTATCCATGAGAATACGTTCCTCATTTTTTGGAACCTGGAACCTACTCTATCAGGTTCCAAGTCGATTATAAGGTCTACCCAAGTTCTACCTGTATTATTAATTGAATAATTGCAGTGAATTATCACATTTAATGATCACCACTTGCTGCTATGATCTACTGACCCTAACTTATATTTAGATACACGAAGAATATGAAATATTAACGAGTCATAAAATGAAAGCTCGAACTAGTGGTTCTAGATTATACATTCATCATCTAACGTCATGAAACACCGCAGGATCATGTGAAGACATAACCCAAGAAAACACACAAAAACTTGTTTAGGTTTCAGGTTTCAAGTTCCACCTACCTAGAACCTGGAACCTAACTGTCAAAACAGGTTCCCCAAATTATGGAACCTGAAACCTACCCTGCATACCTTTGAACCTGGAACCTACAGGTTCCAACCGGTCAGGTTTTCAGATTCCAAGGTAGAACCTGGAACCATGCTCATCCCTAATTCTATTGAATGACTCAACTAAATTATGCTTATTCGTCGATAAAACGACTTCTACGCACTAGTGAAGAAACTCGTTTATAACAAACGTTTATCTTTGCCCATTATGTGTAACTCGCATGCGAAACTTCATAAATTCATCTGATGAAACAATACTTTGAAATCGATTTTCATCAAACTCTACAGCTTCACTACTCCGTAAATTATTATTTCCATAAAATTCATTGCTCTCTAACTTACAATATAACTAATCCATATCACTTTTCAAAATATAAATTTACAAACTTGAAGAAAGATAACACCACTTACTTGAGAAATCTAAAAATCGACCTATGAAGGTTATCGACCCGACGTACTCGTATTTCTATAAAATAATCGAAAAGCGATATCAAAAACCAAGTAATACACTAATCTAACAAATGACTCAATTAAACTGCACTTATTCGTTGATAAAACGACTTCTACGCACTAACGAAAAAACTCATTTATAATAAACGCTCCTTTTTGTCCCTTACGTGTATCATTCGTTACTTATAACTTGTACGTGAAACTTTAGAAATTCATTCCGATCAAACAGTACTTTGGAATCAATTTTCGTTAAACTCTATGGCTCCACAACGCCCTAAACTATCATTTCCATTAAAGTCGTGGCTGAATAACTCCTTGATTGAATCTCGCAATTCAAAATTCACATAACTCCATATCTATGGCCTAATTTCGAAAATTACTCCGATTAAAGGAATAATTGGCTTAAATACTTATCGGGAGTTGATTAAGTTTATCGGGACGTCCGAAACGGCTACGGGAGAAAAAAATTCTTTCTCTCTCTCTCTCCTTTTCCTTTTGCACACACTTGCACCATCTGTTCAAATACAAAAGAGATATGTTGGGCTTGGGTATTAGGAACATAGGCTGGGTTTAGGCTTTCATTGGGCCATCTATTATACTAATAGAGCTCGCTAGCCGTGACTGAGCTCTGGATATAGCTTGAGCCTAAGCTCCATAGCCGAGCTATTCCAAAGCTCGCATGTGAGATGGAGGAGCGAACCTCGGCAATTGGCGTGGTGTTGTCCGGCGCGGCAGCAGATGGGAGCGCATTGGTCGGTGGTGGGCGGTGGCGAATGTTGTGGCTGATTTTGAATATGGGTACTACGGACTTTGGTTAGGCGCCAGTGGTTATTTTTTTGCAGTTTCCTATATGAAGAGGGGCAAAATGGGTCTTTTTCAAGTTTTGGATTTTGGCTAAAGATGCAAAACGACAAATTTCGAAAAGCAAGGATGCGAATTAACACCGGTAAAAAAGTCAATTTGGTTTGTGAAATTATTTTACATGTTTCGCACTAGCGGGAAATTTTTAAATATCTCCGGATCCATTTCGGTTCGAAGCCCAGATTTTTTCGGTTCTTGGGCCGGGTCGGCCCGGTCTGCGCGGGCCTCGCCCGGCCCAAATATCCGGGGGCATAAGAAGAGAAACGTTAGGGTTTTGCCTTCCCCGTCTCATATCATCGTCTCCCTTGAGCGGCCATACCTTCAGGTCTCGCTGTGCAGAAGAAGGGAGGCTCCTCCGCCGCTGCCGCCGCCGCCGCCGCCGCCGCCGCCGCCGCCGGTTGGTCCAAGCCGAGCACCCGGAAATGGTGAGCGCCCCGGGTTCTTCTCCCCTTCTTCTTCTTCTTCTTCTTCGGCTCCGGAGCCATCTGGGTCGTCCTGGCTCCGCGCTTTTCGATGTCGGCCGATGTTTTTCCGCGGCCTACTGGGCAAGAAACTACGAACTGTGCCGCGTTCGTGGGTCGGAGGCTCGCGTGTTTGTCTTGTTTCGCCTAGCGTGGGAAGGCGTTAGGACGTCTCTGATCTGAAACGGGCGTGCAAATGGTGCGCGTGGTGATATCAAGTCTGCATCTTTTGTGTTTGTCTTTTTGGTTTGCTTTTCGAAAGGGGATTATTTTGGACGGATGAGCGCTCTTCGGAGGGATTTGATTGACCATGGGAGTAGTTCTTGCTTTCTTGGTAGTTTGTGAGGATGTGTCTGGGCTGGCCAGCAAGTGAAAGGGTTGAGCTTGAAGGCGGGTTCTGTTTGCGGTGGTCTGAACTCTGAAGTGAAGGGTCCAGTAGGTTTGTTGAAACCTTTTAGAGGGGGGGATTTGTCGAGATGGAAAGGCGGACAATCTATGAATTTGATGGTTTGGCACTACAAGTCCAGGATGTTTTTTTACCTTTCCCTTTCGAATTAATGAAAGCAAAGGTCTAACTATGTTTTGTGGAACAGGCGCGTGGGTTGAAGAAGCATTTGAAGAGGCTCAATGCTCCCAAGCATTGGATGCTCGACAAGCTAGGCGGTGCATTCGTAAGTTACCCTTTTGAATCCAAAATTTTCTCTGTCGGTTGAATTTGCTTGTTTGCATTTTCGGTTGCTTTCGTTCTGTATTCTAAATGTCATCTTCCGATGTGCAGGCACCTAAGCCATCTTCTGGACCTCACAAGTCCAGGGAGTGTTTGCCTTTGATCCTTATTCTGCGAAACAGGCTGAAATATGCCCTTACATATCGTGAAGTCATTGCCATCTTGATGCAGCGACATGTCCTTGTTGACAACAAAGTCAGGACAGATAAGACTTACCCTGCTGGTTTCATGGGTATGTTGATGCTCCACTTTATATTTCTGAGACCTTAATGCTCCTTTTTCACTTTTAAGTTTTACACTCGAAACAGTGGATATAGGGGCATATGCTCGAAGACTGCATTTTATGTATTAGGTTTGTATTTGATTTGCAAGACTATAATTTGGCTTGCTGGTATACGATAAATTATCTACAGAAAACTTAAGAGAGGATGGTATTTACTCTGGTAGCTATACATAAGCATCAGCTCCAAATTATATGTGCCAATATTGTACTATTTAAATAAAAGTAGGTTGTTATTCTTGATAGATTAAGGAGTCCTTCCTTCTCAACAACACAGTAGTTTGCAGTAATACATGTCTAACTTTTTTTAAAATCTTACTTATCAGATGTTGTCTCAATTCCCAAGACAAATGAGAACTTCCGTCTCCTCTATGACACTAAGGGCCGATTCCGACTCCACAGCATCAGGGATGATGAGGCAAAGGTTGGTTTCTCATCTCTCTGTTGGCTATGTTTGAAATCATTAAATTCAGTCAATATGTGAAGATTGTAATAAATTGTCTTATTTCATTTCCCAATAATTGTTCTGATTTTGCGGAATATGTTCATCACAGTTCAAGCTTTGCAAGGTTCGCTCGGTCCAGTTTGGGCAGAAAGGCATCCCATACCTCAATACCTATGATGGCCGTACCATCCGCTATCCCGACCCTCTGATCAAGGCTAATGACACCATCAAACTTGACCTTGAGACCAGCAAGATCACCGAGTTCATCAAGTTCGATGTCGGAAACGTCGTCATGGTTACCGGGGGAAGGAATAGGGGACGTGTTGGAGTTATCAAAAATCGTGAAAAGCATAAGGGAACTTTTGAGACCATTCACATTCAAGACTCACAGGGTCATGAGTTTGCTACTCGATTGGGCAATGTGTTCACGATCGGAAAGGGAACCAAACCTTTTGTCTCTCTTCCCAAGGGCAAGGGTATCAAGTTGTCCATCATTGAGGAGGCGAGGAAAAGGCTTGCAGCCCAAGCATCTGCAACTGCGTGAGTTTTACTATTGATGATGTATTGAATTATCCGACTTACTTTTATTTAGCTGCAAGAGGATTTTTGGGTAGTGAGCATCTTGTTTTTGTTCCGGTACAATTCTGGCGAAGTTTTGCTTTTGCAAGATAGGGTTTCCCTGTTGTTTTGGATGTTATAGATGATGGCGATTTAAGGTTCTTATATCCTTTACAGTGTGTATTCAAATGCATGCTTGATTTCTCTTCAAGCTTTGATGAAATCCCAAAGATTGAGAAAGGAATTTATGCAGTTGCATGGAGAGCAAGAAGGGCTCACAGATGTTGAGCCTCGTCTAGGCTATAGATACGATGCTGCTTCATTACTATATACTTTCGGCATGGTCGAAAATGGTAGAAAGGGGTTACCGAATCATAGTTACTCGGCTTTCATCCAAGTTTCAAAATTGTCTTCGAACTTCTATTTGTTGACGGAAGTAGTCATCGACTTTCATCAAGGAGCAATACTAGTACTATTTCTAAGTTTTTATGTTTTTGGCCCAAATTTGTAGAGCTTGTTCACCCTAGTATTATATCAAAATAAAACTATCTTCTCATTAACTATCGACCATTTGCATGTCTCCCCTATATATTTCTCTGTAATACAGGGATAAGAACTTTCCTTCGGATACTCTTAGAAGTATTCTAGAAAAAAAAATTACCCATGAAAAGATGACAGCTCTAGCTCGACTTCTGTTGGAAAATCCAAAACGAGAATTCAGCCCAAAGATATAGGACTGTCTCTTGGACTGGTAGTGAGCTTCTAACGTGAATGGAGTACACAGTTATAGCGGATGACGCCTTTCAGAGAGAAATTTGTGGATTTTCAACATCTACTAAGACGTTAGAGCAAGAGCAATCAATAGATGCTCTTATGAAGCTACAAATTTGTGTATGTGCCATTTCTGATTTCTTCAAGTCGGATGCAGATGATTCGAGACTCATTAGAACTCTCTTAGCCTATACGGTGGAACACGAGGCGACTCTATATACTAGTCATCAAGATCATGAATGTCTCATTACGCTTTAGATGGGTTTAGTTGATGGTTATGAGTCAGCTCCTTACATCATTTCTTCATTGCGCTCCCTTACCCACCCTGGAGACTACGTTTGCATACATTATCTCTGAGAAAACCAAACGTGGGGTTTTGAAAGTTAGGAGCGGCATTGCACTTGCTACACAGCGCATAAGCGTCTCTCGTCTTCCACAAAGCTCTACCAATCTGGATCCAAATACTGTCATTGTCGTCACGGGGCATGTTCTGCCAGACTGTACCATCAATCATACATGCAAAAATTGCAACCGGACGTGGGTACGTTTGCTAGATAGAATTACGTCTTGGATTGCCATGCCTAATTTGCTCTTGTTAACGATGCCACCATCGATGATTTCCATCTCTACAACCTTCCATTCAGCTTGAGGATCTTGGAACCTTCCATGTCCTAACTCGAGCTAAGGCACTGCTCTATTCATCACTTCGAGAGATTCCTTTGGGATTTTCGACTTGACATGTAATCACGGCATCCATCTACTTTTTTCCGTCCGAACTGCCTTATTCTTGTACATCTATTTCGCATTCTTTTGATAGTTTGCATACAGAAGTCCGTCATATGGGTCATATATCTAGCTCTATCTAGTGTCTTGTCCCTTCCTAATACTATTTACTTCCCAAAACTCAAGTCATGGGTTTAATTTAGGGATAATGACACAAACAGTCCCTGAACTTTGGCTTAATGTGCAATGTGGTCATTGAACTTTTAATTTGTTCAATGTAGTCCCTGAACTTTAACTTAATGTTCAATGTGGTCATTGGACATTTGATATATGTTCAATGTAGTCCCTGAACTATATGAAAATGTTCAGTGTAATCCCTGAATTTGAATTAATGGGAGAACTACATTGAACATTTTCATATAGTTTAGGGACTAAATTAAACATGTACCAAAAGTTTAGAGACGACATTAAACAAATTTAAAGTTCAGGGACCACATTGCACATTATGTTAAAGTTTATGGACTATATTGAACAAATTAAAAGTTTAGGGACCACATTGAATATTGGATCAAAGTTCATGGACTATTTGTGTCATTTTCCTTTTAATTTATGGATGCCATACTTTGTCCCCTCAAAGTTTGTTGCATTAGGTCACGGCCTAATCCTTCCTCGCCCACGACCGGGCCGAGAAGGGAAGTCGCATAGCAATTAAGAGGTTCTGTTTAGAGAAAAAATGAGGACACTTGGCACAATATGATTCGTGTGGATAATCCAAACCCAACCAACACTACAGACATTGAAGCATTAATATCTTGTAACATTTTAGCAAAGAGGAAAGATGCATCACCTTATTTAACTCAATATCGAATTGAATCATAGAATATAATGAACTAAGTAAAATGAATTACAACATCCTGCGAACTGATAATTACTTGTACAGCACAGGCATTCATAATCATAATAGTAGCTGCTTTGCAGGCTCACAAACAACACACGACAGTCTCTAGCTTCCAACGGCTCGAACTCTTTAAATGCCAGGCAACAGCTCCGTTAACTTACAAGTAACTTGAATTCGCACCTCGATTTGCAACTATTCCTCAGAATACAGGCACCTGTTTATACGACTAAAGGAATACGCATAACATTCCTCGCATGTCGCATGTACATTCAAGAGCACTGGATTGGATATGTTTGACAGCACCAGTTTCCAGTTAATCTGCTTCAAGTATGGTATGGGGTTTGCAAAATCCAGAAAACTGGAGGAATTGGTAGAAGTAGACGACATCCACCCACCATGAATTGGGAATCAAGAATGAAATGACCAAAAGAATTCCCAATTGGAAAATGCGAAATCCAGCAGTCCTTTTATACCAATCTGTTGATCAATTCACAATTGTTCAGGAGGAACAAAAGCTCACTATCGCGTATATCAAGATCTTGATACGAAAGCTCATAAAAGGAACAGTGGATGGAATTGCCCATCACTTACATCATCAGCAGCCCCAAAATAAATTTTGATGTTTTTTTTAAAGCTACAGAGATTGTAGAACATACTGCCACTGATATTTCAATTCAAGCGTTTAATTTTCTTGGACGTGTCTACAATGGTTTGTCTCATCTTTGGATGTCTGCAAAGCAACAGCTTCTGAAGCTGATCAGCAGCTTCGGTGAACTGATTTTCCGTGATACCATCGTCTGTCTTCAGAGCAAAAAGAATCTCATTGACGTCTTCTTCGAGTTGAAGGGAAAAAAGGTGGTTGAAGACCTGCAAATATGCAACATAAACCGCACATCAGAATAACGACCATCTTTTGGCCAAAAGGAAAAAGAAGAATAACCATGTTAAGACAACATTAAGAGAATAACATAAAAGCAGAACAAGCAATTACGTACGTTCTAGCATAAGTCAAGAACTGGAGTTCTATGTACTCACCGTTTTCAACCTTGAAATCACCATTTCCTTGATCTTTGTTGATCTAGAGACCAAATTCACAACAAACAGACCCTGCTTGGAAATGGAGCTCTTTGCATCCTTTAAGAAAGGTTCTTCAACAAAATCAGCAGCAGGGCAGGACAACCCAGAGCTGCACCGGTTAATTGACAGCAATAAGTTAAAGTAAAAAGTTTAGAAAAGGTGAAAACCACATTACTTTCTACACAATAACATGAAGGAATTCTATGTACAATTCAGTATTCATAATAACCTTGGATCTTCAGAATCAACATCAACAACCAGTATGTCAATTTCACCGCTGTCTTGGCTGTCTAGAAGGGATTCACTGTCAGCAGATTGAAGAGTTTTCAAATTCCCATTCTCCTTTCTATCAATCACAGCAGCCCCCACAGGTGCAACAGTACTTGCAACCCGTCTGACGAACTCAATTCCATCAGTGACATGTACCTACAATAGCATCGAAATCGACAATACTATGCTGAAAATACACCAGTTAAAAAAAAACATGGTTAAAATAAGATGCTTAAAAGGTGCACTCTATCTTGTGACGTGTTGAGACAAGATACCAGAGTTACAGCACAGAGGCAAAAAGTATGAAAGAACTCGGAGGAACCTAGAGAAGAAAATGGGGGAATAGAACAGCCCATTTGGAGATTTTCATTTTGAAAGTCAAAAATTCAGACACTAGTTTGCTCATTCTGAGAATTTCTTTTTTGGATAAAAACACCACAAGTACCTGAACTTTTGCCCAATTTGCAATAAAAAATCTAAACTTTTTCTTTTTCCACAATTAAGTACCTCAACTTTTTGAATTATGCTCGATGTGAGGCCTCTGATAAATAAGGCTGGTTTGACTTGCTTACTTAGCAAAATTTATGTGCTATTGCTAACTAGGATTGCCAACTCAAATTTAAAATGAATTAAAAGATCATTATTTTCTCTTTTTAATTTTCCTTTCCTTTCCTTTTCCTTTTTTTCTTTTCCTGTTCCTTTTCTTCTTCACGGTGTTCCTACTTCTTCGTTGCAGACCCACCATTGATGCTATAGGTCAAGCTTGGACTTGTCGATGCAGCCACCATGCAGCTGCATTTGGTGCCATCTCTGTTGCCGCCGTGCCATCGTTGCTGTCACAGCCTTAGCTAGTGACTCTCTCTCTCTCTCTCTCTCTCCCTGACCTTCAACAGAGGTCTCATGGCCTCAAATTTGAGAGGCTTCCTCAGATCTGAGGCACGCTACCTCAGATCTGATGCGCGCAGCCTGCATGTGTTGGTGGTGGTGAGGTTGATGCCGGAGTTGGTGGTGCCGAGACTACTTGTGGTTGGCGGCAATGAGGTGGATCTACAGAGGTGATGGTGGTGTTTGTCCATGGTGAAGGTGTTGGTGAGGTCAAGCGTGGTGGCTAATCCAGGTGGTGGTGACTCTAGAGTTTTTCACAGCAGTGTTTGTCAATGGTATGGCGGCAGTAAAGAAATTGAAATTTTAATTTTTTTGAAAAAAGAGTGTTAGAAAATTAAGAGCGAAAGCAAATCCTGGCCATCCAAAATGTTTTTGCCGACGTGGCTTTATCCTAAAAGACACGTCCCATGTCAGCACAGACATTTTAATGGTTACTTAACGGCGTGAGTACCGCATCAACATTTCTCATCCAAATCCAATGGAGGCCTCAAAATGAACAAAATTCGAAAAGTCGAGATATTTGATTAACAACAGAGAAGTTCAAGAGGGGGGGGGCAGATATGGTTGAAGATGCCACATGACCAAGCCTAATATGGTAACAGACAATTCAACACTTCCTGTTGCCTTGTGTTGAAAACCAGATCCGGATATTTTAGTTAGTAGTAGAAGTTCGATTATTTTGTTTCCAGATTTTCAGGATTTTGTTTGTTAGCTTTTAGGAATTTGTTTCCTAAGTTTTAGGGTGCTGATAATTTTTTTTTAAACCAGCAGATACTAACCAGATTTATGGCTAGTATATCTGGCTTTTTGCTTCGGTAGTTAGCACAAAATAATTAGCTGGACGAGCAGCTATAAAAGGCCAGAGGCCTCATGTAATTTCGTAGCCCTTTCTGGAGAATAAAACTTAGAACAATTTCTCCTAAATTTCTACATGGTATCAGAGCTCGATCTGGACCATTCTTTTCTACCACATCTCTGAGTGTTTCCACCATGACAAAATACCCTAGAGCCACCATGGCAAGCGAGGTTGAGAGTGAAACCTCAGACCCTAAAGCTCAGAACTCTCCTTTGATTACCCAACCTATCAATGTATCCGAAGGGGGAACTCTTCTCATCACCGGTCATAAACTTACCGGTCACAACTTCAATCAATGGTCCCATTCTGTCATGATTTTCGTTTGCGGAAAAGGTAAAGAAGATTACCTAACTGGAGTTGCCGTACAACCTGAGGCGACAAGCCCAAACTATCGAACATGGAAGGTGGAAAATAACATGGTGATGTCCTGGCTGCTGAATTCAATGACGAATGAAACAGGGGAGAATTTCATGTATTACCAAACAGCTAAGGAGATTTGGGATGCTGTTCATGAAACTTATTCCAACAAAGATAACACCTCAGCCATCTTCGAGATTAAGGGCATTCTTCATGATCTAAGGCAAGGGAATCTTCGATCACGATTATTTTAACCAACTCATGCGTCATTGGCAGCAACTTGACATGCTGGAAGATATGATGTGGAGTTGTCCTGAAGATAGCAAGCGGTACAAGCAGATTCAAGATCGAGAACGCATCTATAAATTTCTGTTAGGCTTGAATCAAGAGCTTGACGAGGTACGTGGACGAGTTTTGAGCATAAAGCCCCTACCTAATGTACGAGAAGTTTTTGCGGAGGTCAGGAGAGAAGAGACTCGGCGAAAGGTGATGCTTGGTTGTTCAAAAAACCAAACCAATCCAGAAAATTCTGCCTTAATAGCCCGAGGATCTCAACCATCCTACAGTCGAGGCACTCAATCAAACAACAACAACCAGCGAAAGGGTGGTCGTCCGTGGTGTGATCATTGCAAACGGACAGGTCACACAAAAGACACATGCTGGAAACTTCATGGTCGGCCAGATGATTGGAAGCCATCAGCCTCACGTCCTACTCAAGACCGGGAGAGCAGAAGCAACATAGTCCAAACCGAAACAAACGCTTCGGTAGATTTGAGTCCCTTCAACAAAGAGCAACTGGAGATGCTGAAAAAGCTGCTACAGGAATCAGTTCAGAAGGCAACCCGTTCAGAAGGGGTTAGTACAGCAACAATAGCTCAACGAGGTAATTCTCTAAATGCCTTTAGTGCTAAACAGGAGAAAATCACCTCTTGGGTTGTAGACTCGGGAGCATCCGACCACATGACCGGAGATATCACAGTGTTCAACGAGTACAATCCATGTCAAAACGGCACTAGCGTTCGAATTGCTGATGGTTCTTGCTCAAAGGTGGCTGGTATTGGATCAGTGGTTATTTCAAAAGATATAACACTGAATTCAGTATTATTTATTCCCAAACTCAGCTATAATCTTCTCTCCATCAGCAAGTTAACCAAAGATTTAGGCTGCACTACTAAATTTTTCCCACACTCATGTGAATTTCAGGTTTTGAACTCGGGGATGACGATTGGCAGTGCTGAGATGGATGCGGGCCTCTACCTTCTGCGAGTTAATGCCTCAGAATGGAAAAACAAGAAGATGTCATGTGTAGCATCTCGTGCTAAGGAAGAGAGTGAAGTAAGATTGTGGCACTATAGGTTAGGTCATCCAAATTTCTCGTACTTAAAAAGGTTGCTACCTTCTTTGTTTAATAAAGATTCAATAAAATTTCAATGTGAGGTGTGTCAATTATCCAAACATACTCGCAGTTCATACCCTTTGCAACCTTATAAGTCTTCTCATCCATTTCACATGATTCATAGTGATATTTGGGGACCTTCTCGTGTCAATAATATTACTGGTTCTAGGTGGTTTGTTACCTTCATTGATGATCACACAAGACTCACTTGGCTTTTTCTGATGAAAGAAAAATCAGATATTGGCCGAATTTTTCAAACCTTCAACCAAATGATCCAAACCCAATTCAGCACAAAAATCCAAGTTTTCAAAACGGATAATGGGAGAGAATACTTTCACTCACAGCTCGGGTCATATCTAAATAGCCAAGGTATCATACATATTAGCTCTTGTGTAGAAACTCCACAACAAAATGGAGTGGCGGAGAGAAAAAATAGGCATCTTTTGGAAGTCGCCCGTTCTCTTATGATAGCCACTCATGTTCCTAAACATTTTTGGGGAGAAGCAGTGTTAACAGCCACATATCTCATCAATCGTATGCCTTCCCGTGTTCTAGATTTCCGAACGCCATTTCAAAGGCTACTTCATACCTACCCACATATTCGTTTTGCCTCACATATCCCACTCAAAGTATTCGGCTGCACAACATTTGTTCATATAAATCAGCAACATCGCAGCAAGCTAGATCCTAAGTCCCTCAAATGTGTGTTTCTAGGATACGCTCCAAATCAAAGTGGATATAAGTGTTATTGCCCACAAACAAAGCGTTTTTATACCACCATGGATGTTACCTTCTTTGAGCACCAGCCCTTTCACTCCAAAAATATCATTCAGGGGGAGAGTTGTGAGGAATATTATTTTTGGGACACTTCTCAGTCATTCGGGTCACAACAAACAAATTCTCCTTGTCTTCCGTATCTACCCATTCCAACATCCGAGAGTCATCCAACATCCGAAAGTCTTTCGTGTCTACCCATTCAAGATGCTACACAAGACAAAAATAAAGAGGTAATTGTCTATTCTAGGCGAAAGACTCAAAAGGAGTTGGAGAACCGTACTACATCAAGGCCGGCTCAAGAGACAGATCCGAGTTCAAGACCCACAGTCGATGAAGGTAATACTTCTGCAAACTCAGAAAATTCTGCTGTACTTGATGATCTTAATCAGCCTATTGCTCTTAGGAAGGGGAAGAGACAGTGCACTCAACATCCCATTAACAACTTTGTGTCTTACGAAAAGTTGTCTCCGAAATACAAGGCATTTGTTTCAACGTTGAGCGACATTCAAATTCCCAAGAATATCCATGAGGCACTTGCTCAATCTGAGTGGAAAAGAGCGGTTCTTGAGGAAATTCATGCACTTGAGAAGAATAAGACTTGGGAATATACAGAATTGCCTTGGGAAGAAATTGGTGGGATGTAAGTGGGTCTTTACAGTTAAGCACAACGCCGATGGTAGTGTTGATCGTTTCAAGGCAAGGCTGGTCGCTAAGGGATTCACACAATCATATGGAATAGACTACGAAGAAACCTTCGCTCCGGTGGCCAAATTAAACTCCATCCGAGTGTTGCTCTCTTTTGCAGCTAACTTGGACTGGCCCCTACAGCAATTACACATAAAGAATGCCTTCTTAAATGGGGAATTGGAGGAAGAAGTCTTTATGGAGGTCCCACCTGGAATTGACACTAAAGAGAGCTTCAACAAGGTGTGCAAACTCAAGAAATCCCTATACGGCCTAAAGCAATCACCTCGTGCTTGGTTCGAGAGGTTAACAAGGGTCGTTGAGAAGCTGAACTTCACTCAATGTCAAACAGATCATACAATGTTTGTCAAGAAGTCAGATGAAGGTAGAAGAGCAATAATGATCGTATACGTCGATGACATAATCCTAACTGGTGACAATCTGGAGGAGATTGGAAAACTGAAGAATATCTTGGCACAAGAATTCGAAGTTAAAGACCTAGGTCAACTCAAGTACTTCCTAGGTATGGAGGTAGCTCGGTCACGGAAAGGGATTGCAATTTCCCAACGTAAGTATACTCTTGATCTCTTGAAGGAAACCGGTATGCTTGGGTGTAAACCAGCTGACAACCCCATGGATTCTACCTATAAAACTGAGATGGAAGAAGAAGGACCATTAACGGACAAAGGGAGATATCAAAGATTAGTTGGCAAATTAATATATCTCTCACATACTCGGCCAGACATTGGTTTCGCAGTAAGTATGGTTAGTAGATACATGAACCAACCAACGAGAGAAGCACTGCGGCAGTTTTCGTATCTTACGATCACGAAGAGAAGTCCGGAAGAGGGCTTTACTTTAAGAAAACAGAGGAGAGAAACGTGGAGATTTTCACGGATGCAGATTGGGCTGGATCTCTCACGGACCGAAGGTCAACAACAGGGTATTGTACCTTTGTATGGGGCAACATGGTTACTTGGAGAAGCAAGAAGCAACCCGTTGTTGCTAGGAGCAGCGCTGAAGCGGAGTTTAGAGCAATGTGTCAAGGAATATGTGAAGGCATGTGGCTGAGAAGAGTCTTAAATGAACTAGGATTCACTAATACCGATCCTATGTTATTATTATGTGACAACAAAGCTGCTATTGAGATTGCCAAGAACCCGGTTCATCATGATAGAACAAAACATGTGGAGATCGATCGACATTTCATCAAAGAAAAACTTGATGAAGGACTATTGAAGCTCTTGTATGTTCCAACCAATCATCAAACAGCGGATATACTGACCAAGGTTTTATCCAGAAATAGTTTCGAGACTCTAAGGTGCAAGCTGGGTATGATAGACATTCATAACCCAGCTTGAGGGGGAGTGTTGAAAACCAGATCCGGATATTTTAGTTAGTAGTAGAAGTTCGATTATTTTGTTTCCAGATTTTCAGGATTTTGTTTGTTAGCTTTTAGGAATTTGTTTCCTAAGTTTTAGGGTGCTGATAATTTTTTTTTAAACCAACAGATACTAACCAGATTTATGGCTAGTATATCTGGCTTTTTGCTTCGGTAGTTAGCACAAAATAATTAGCTGGACGAGCAGCTATAAAAGGCCAGAGGCCTCATGTAATTTCGTAGCCCTTTCTGGAGAATAAAACTTAGAACAATTTCTCCTAAATTTCTACACCTTGTAATAAAAGAAAACTGAAAATCAAGCAGGCAGTTGTTTCTCTTCAAGAGACAACCACTAGAAACACATTACCATCTTATTATTGAAGCAAAAGTCGTTTAGCAAGTAAAAACCAACTCACATTGTTACGGAAATTTTTTATCATAAACACTTAATTCCCAAAAAAAGAACAAAATAAAAAACAATCGAAGGTTTTGTTCATCACAACTTGGAGATATAGTTTATTACCCTTCCATCACTCTCTTCTATGTATACCAACAGACAAAATACTATGTGTGGGACGTGAAGTAGAGAAGAGCGCAATGTCTCAAAGAAAAGTGAACAACTGAATAACAAGAAAATGTTCATGGAGATGAATTACCTTCATCCGATCATTTTCAATGAAATCAAAGTACTCCCTTGCAAGACTAAAGACAAGGGGATCCAACTCTACTACCTGTATGCACAACAAAATTCTGTTATTACCAGTACTACAGAGCCATACCAGCATAATAAACGAGAATGAGCCTTTGTTCACCTCAACATGTATGAAGGGCATAGTCCCGTGAAGAAACATAGGAAGTAGACCTGCTCCAAGACCTATAACCACTGCTCTAACCTGAGGAATAAAGATCAAACATTTAATAGATTTTTAAATCTGCAAGAAAATATCAGGAAAAAGATGATCTTATGCACTTTAGTCCAAAGCATAGACTGCGCTATAGTTGACAGTCATGCATAAGAAGACTAAAAGTATGCATAAAACTGCCTCCTAAAGAAGTAGAAATTGCTATCAAAGTAGAAATGGGAGTCCAGCTCTCTGGACTGTTATCACCAGCTACTTCAAAATTAGGGAAAGTGATAATCAGTATTGGCAGGATTTACCGTTCTTCCCATGGAGGACACCTTTTCCAAATATGATGATACCAATATAAACCCAGATAAGATACCAGAATGGTACGAACTTGCCAAATAGTCATGGGAGATCTTCAGGGTTCCTTGTGGCTCTACAACATGAAATGAATGAGACCAGATGAACAAGAGTGGGGAATAACATTGCTAAGTTAAGAGTAATAAAAAATCCAAACAGCAATCTTTGCATGCCAGCATTTTGTGGTACAAGAAGAGTGAAAAAGAGAGCACTTTTACCACTCCAAGAAATAACTAATCCGTCATTGGTGCAAAGCACCAGAAGTTTTACTTTCCCTTCAATCAACTAGGTTAAAATATACACAACGGGAGATATGCTTCAAAGACTGTATACGAAAACGTAAAGCAGGTTCTTAAATATATCAAAAGTAAAGCACCAAGAAAATCAATGAATTACTGCCAAAAAAGGATATTAAATTACTGATTTACTACTCTTACAACCTAAAACAGTTGGTATATCAAGCTTCGGCTCTATCCTCACCATTCTCAGTTCCTTATGAAGCCTCACAGTGTTTATCAAAAACAAGAGGAAAAAATTGACGAAGCAGTGAAAGATGTTGCAGTTCTGCTCTCATTAGCCAAGCATTCACAGATTACTCTTGTCTATTTACTGGTCTCTTCTTAGAATTCCTCCTCTAGTTGCAAAATTAAACCAACAGAGAAGAATGACCTCTAACACTACACAGATTAGTACAATAGGAATTTTCTCGCAGATAATTGCATATTGTATCTCATCCTAATATTTCTCTACCATCCACAAACTACTTAAATGTATGCACTCTGATCATGACACTGCTAGATTCTTTTAGATGTTAGATTCAGCATTTTGGTCAAGAGTGAAAAGATTAAGCAATGCATGTCCTTCATATGCAAGGAGACTCATGTATGATGTTTCAGCAATTTTAGTCTCGCCTCTTATTCACATTAATGCCTGTTTTGTCAATTACCATAAGGTTCCAAATAATCACAAGCAAACATAGATGACAACCAAATCAAGCAAATTATTTAGGAATCTAGCGAAAAATGGACAGTAAAGGTATTGCCCAGAATATGAGTAATAGATTGACTGTAACTATAAGTATCAAAAGCATCAAAAGTCACTTTGCCATTGCCTACAAAACCCTTTAATTGTTGACATGTTCCTTTTCTTTTGCAGTTCCTTAAATGTATAATTCACTATACTTCCGCAACTCATGTATTTCCCAAGCCACTAAGATAATGCAAATCTGTTGCCAAAAACCAACATATAATCACAGAGCTCTTCAGACACATAATTTCAAGATAAAAATGAAATCTTCAATAATGAGTTGTTAATATAGGCATTTGAAATCCAGTATGGAAAATGTGCCTGCCACTTAGTACCATTGGTTTTTCTCTGATTTCCCCTTTTTCTGGATTTGGATGATGAATTTTTTCTCCCGTCGGTTTTACCACTACTTACGACAGTTGATCCCTCCCTGGTTAGCAGAGCCTCAGACTGCACCAAATCCTCATTCCTTTGAAAAATCATGCGCCGGAATTGCAAGTCTCCATCAGGCAAGATGTGACTGACATCACCTTCAACATTACTGTACACCACGTCGTCTACGGTTATTCGTCCAGTTAAGGAAGATGTGACCTACATTTTCACAGCAAGAATTGTCAGAGGATTATACGTGGGACATGAAATTACATTATTTTCGTATCACAAAAAGTCGTACTTAAAATGTGTAGCTTAATTATGGTTCATAGTTTTGGTTCATCCAAGCATTTCTCACATGTCCAGAAGTCAGTGACATTATACAGAAATGCAGTTTACAAAAGAATCATGCAGAACATTCTAGTGAGAAACTGCTATTGTAAAAAGTAAAGACATTGATAAATACTAGATTTGCTTAAAACTGATATGACAGCTATGGAAGAAGGACAGAACAACATGCAAACAATGTCACCAAATGTGAGAACATGAAGATAATAGTTTCCAGTAGATAATGAAAATGCAAGTATGATGGTTCCCATTATTTGCCTAACATGGATGGTCCTTTCTCAACCACGTATTTCAAATTGTTTAACCGAGAAACTATAGCAGCCAATTTGCCTATGTTACATGGATATTTTCAGATACTTTGAGAAGGTTAATGACTAAGACGGATTAACTTGCTATTACATTGAAATGTACTTAGTTCATATGGAAATTCTATCATTAACATTTGGCATGGTTTGACTCCATTATTGAAAAAATTAATATTGCATGACGGTATGTTTTCTGCTTTATGATGGGAAATTCTATCTTTAGATGAATAGATTTAGCGACAGCATTTGTTAAATCCATTCATTGAAATTGAATACCAGAATGAGCAACTAAAATCATGATCTAACTGGCATTACACGGTAGGTTCTAGAGTCAGTAACAGAGCATAAGATACTCCCAAGTCACAACCTTCACATATCCCTTTGCATAAATTCATTATATAGATGACTATGGACAAGATCAACAACATTGTAGCAAACAAATAAGAACATATGTACCATTAATGCAGTCAATCCAATAAATTTTCAAATTATATAAGTAATCATTTGTTAATCCTATATAAGTAAATATTTAAGTATTCTCTAACTGTTTTCCGTGAAGCTTTAACCTCTATCAATAAAATACCCCATTCTTTCACATATAATATGTGCACCTACTTAATTTTCAAGTGCATTTGCTGAACTTACAGAAAATACTATTTCTTTTGAAGTAAAACTAACCGTATGAGTATAAAACACATCTTGTACTATACTTCGATAAAGATTTTCACCTTTTCACTTAGTTCATCAAATTTTAGTAGTCAGTTGATGATATAACATGTTATTACTATTTTATACCCAATGATTGTATCATATCATCTCCACACAATTTTTGATTTCTCATAAGATAACACCAAGTAGTAATGAAATTCGAATATTAGATACAATAATTTTTTTACTAGTTCTTCTAACTTAAATGGTCCTATTTTAATATAAAGTATTTTCCCATTTATAGTATAATTATCTAAATCATGATAACAACAGCTGTAGATTCTATAACAAAGCAAATTTTGTTAACGTACTTTTAAGAATGACACAATATGTATCAGCCCTTACCCAACAGTGTATCAACTCCATCTCATATATTGTCGACAGAGACTTTAGTTGAAATTTACTCAAAATTAGAAAGAGCAATGCCAAGATAGTAAAATCTACACAAAAATATTATTTGATTTATCATTAAAGGATGTGACAATATGATGTTGTGTATTGAAATAAGTGAGACTTGTTAAACATTATTGGTTTTAATCTAAAGATTCAAAATAATTTTGTCAAGTCACTTACTAATTTTTTTATAATTAGTAATATACCAAATTGCAACAAAAAGTTGCCCAATTTGAGGTGAATTTCTAGAAGTAGAAGAGAGAGAAGAGAGGGGTTTAATAATGAAAAGCTATGTCCAACACTAAAGGAACTATAGTGAGCCCAACTTACTGGTTAGTTTTCAGTTGTCCCACATCAAAACACTCAAAATGCCTTTATTCTTTGCTTTATATTATGGAAATACCACATAGTAGGACAAAAGGGAGGGAAGAAACGAAAGAAAATGATAGAAATATATATAGTAGATCGTAGAATTGGAAGACCTTGGGATAGTTTCGATGATGGACAAATTTGTCAAAAAGTTTCTAGACAGCATTACAAAATTTTCATCTGTATGAATGGAGGGCTGTTCAGATTGTGCCAACTATAAAAAAGGAGATTATGGGAGAGTGTAGTTGAGCATAAGTTGAGGCAAAGAAATAACATATTGGAGAAAGCAAAGGGTTCAAATATTTTCAAGTCCAGCAAACAAAAGTTGGCATCTTCCTCAATGTGGCCGCAAAAGGCACTCTGCTTTGGGGCAAAGGGTAAGGAGATCTAAAACCCTTTCACTATAACAAAATCAGCATATTGAAGTAAAGGGGATTTTTTGTCTAAGGAAAGGAGAGGTGATTTCAGCTCATCTTTCATCAATTGGCCAAAGGCCCTCCACAACTTAGGCTGAGCATTTTGGTTGTGAATTATGGCATGAAACTAACAAGTCTTCATTTATCACAGTGCACAACTTTGGCGACTGTTGAGGTCGAATTGGATGGCCAATCACCCAGCCTTCTTCAGTGGTCATCACTGCCTTCTGATATGCAGATACTTTCATTTTCATAAGTAAAGAGAAATTCACCATTAGGCACCAAGAGGGTGCCAACCCACGTCCAAAAGGAGCTCAAAGCCAAAAAAAAGAGGGGGTGCCAACCAAACACAAGTTGAGCTTGAAGCCAAAAGAAGAGGCTCATTTACCAGACAAGAATCACACAATGTCCATTAAAGCATTTAATATGAAAATGCTACTCTCTAAAAACAACCAAACAGGCTATGCGACAGCCAACCAGCATAACTCTAGAAGGCCCATGACAATCTAAAGTCACAGAAGGTGGAAGAAAATGGAAGAGAACTCTTTGTAACATTCACAAGTTTCTGCTTTTCTGTTTCCTGTTTTTTTGCCTAATATAATCTCATCAGTCCATCCATAAAAATCCTAATGACGATCTAACAATTTATCAGTCTCTGCAATGCAAAATTTTTAAGCACAACCGTCAGTCAAGATGAAATTTAAGATCATGAGGTCTCCTTAAAATGTCTTGTACTCAATTACTTGTCTTGTTGACAACAAACTAATTACCTATTCTTTTCGGAAATCGCTCTTATGTCCATTTTTAGTGTTTCTTACTCTTCTTGTTGCACTTCTATTCTCCTTGCTCCAATCTTATACAGCTTTCTCAGTGATTCCATATTTTATACCTCCCATTTCATCTTTTTCCCTTCTCTTAAGCCACTTCACAGTATTAATGAATTTGATTGATGAACAGTTGAAGGTAAGAACCTGGTGGATTAATTGTCTGTCCTTGATCGGGTCATCAACCATCATGAACCTATAAGAGACAAGAAGAATTTTATAGTGACATAAAATCAATGCTTCCGAAATGAAATGAGCATCATCTAAACAATCTAAATGCCACTTATACAACTACAGAAAGCCAGGAAACATATTTTGTCTTCATGGAAGCAACAAACTTCAAAGAAAGTTAGTAATGGCGCGTCCACCTGTTTCCAATCTGAAAGTTCAAACTTCAGCACTAAGAACCAAAGCTTTTATGGATACACTATAACTATATTCAGATCATCTTTGTCGGTTGCACACACTATACTGGGAAAAGATACTGCAAAACTGCATTGCAACACCTAATATACTCAAGATGATCAAGGTACTTGATCAAAAACTTGATCGTCAGGCTTTTTTACTAATTTATTGTATTCTTCCAGAAATTTCACCTTCATTTGAGTGGCTAAAGTAATTACTATCACAGTTACGGAATAACTAAAGCCACAGAAACATTGTCGGATCACCGTGCTTTTTACTCTCGTTTATGTCATTGTACTTCCACACCTTATGGATGATGTGCTCCTACAGTTAGATTTTAGCTTATAGTTTCAAAAGGATTTGGAGATCTAAATAAAATGTGAGAAGTATTACGGTATTTGAGATCCATAATTGTTGGCAGGTTCCAACTGCTTGACCAGAGGAGACAAATCTTTCTGAAAACAATACCAGCCGAAAGTCATTAGCAACAGAACCTGAGATGCACATATATCTAGACTAGTGCACAAACAAAGCAAACAGTACCTGAATGTCATCCATGCTAGCATGCATATGACTGCTGTCCAGAAAAACCTAAAATTCATATCAAGCAGTATATGAAGTGGAATGATGACCCATCTAATTAAACTTGAGCAATATCAAATTCCAGAAAGTTACCATTATCAGGCGAGCTGCCTCTGCACTTTCAACTACTTTCCATTGACCTTCTTCTGAAGAGTAGAGCCACCCATGAGCCCGAGTCTGAAATTAACAATATGTCGCATATTTCCAACAGTTAAACAGACCCTACAGCCCAAATTCCATCAAATGACGTGATTGACATTGATAAATTTATAATAGCTTGTCTAATATAAATTTAGAATAGAGTATGTGTATCTAAGGTAGAAGCTTATTCACATAAACTTAAAGCACGCATTTGTATTGTCTCGGCATCAATTATTTGGCAAACAAAATACCTGAACAAGCATGTATCAAAAGACAAGATTTTTCTCTAAAGCATACTTAAAAGTTATTCAGAAGGCAAAATGTATACAATATCTAGCTCAATATTCGCTATTGAATTGAGGCGAATACTTGTTGATCATCGATTACAGCACCCATTGCAAACTCTAGTGCTTACCATAAGATTAACGATCAAGTGTCATTCACATAATTCGGTTACAGACTGTATCAGAAATATATTGCTACTCTCTGACTGAAAACCTACACTAGGTGACCCATTACTTCCAAATACCATTAAGTTGAGGTTCCAACGGTTTGTCTTCTTTTAGTTTATTGCCCAACAAGAAAAAATCATCTATTTCAGTGATGAACTAATGCCATTCCTCTCTTATTACTGGAAGTGTTGCAGAATCATAGCAATCAAACAAACTCAATCACACTCATTAGTTTGCAAAAGACATAAATATGTTGACATAGAACAGTTACGGGTTGAGTAGGAGTTATGCCTCAAACGATGCTGTTGTTAATACTAAAGTTTCAAAAAGGAGTAGACTTGAATTTCATACAGCCAGAACCACATGCACATGGGAAAGGCTGTATGTAGCCAAACATTTGATAAGCAAACATTTGGTAAGCAAATTGAAGAAGTACCAACCTTAGGCACAATTATGACACCACAATGGCGCAAGAAGGTTTCAGATTTCTCTTGCGCATCAAGAAGTATGGCTCTATAACTATATCGTGAGTTTTTATCACTTAGAATAAGCTGTACACGACGTCCAGGATTGAGTTTATCCAGGGCACCTTTAGCTCCCAATCGAAGATCCTCGAGAGAGTGCAATACATCAGAACCAGTGAGGTACTCTTCACGAATCCTATTCTCATTATCAAGTTCTTTATACATCCCGGAGATCTGAAAATTCAACAAGCAATTTCAAGCTTCTGCAGTAGCAGCATACTCTCTTATGATCTAGTAGTAAAAGCAAGTTACTTCCAACTAGCAGGAGAAAAGAGAAACCTACAATGTCAACAAAGTAGGAAAAGTAACTTGTAATGTGTTCGCGTGCTGCCACAGAACAATTACTTATGTCGACATAAAACGCTTGTCCGTATCAAAGACACTACAATCAGTTCCCTCACCTGCTTACTATTACAGTCAAGTGACGAGCGATTAAAGGATGATGTTATTGGCTGTACCATAGCAGGACTCTCTTTGACAGCAATCGCCATAAAGGTCTGAAGGCTGGATTTCTCACATGACTTGTGAGGTATGGCATGGATACTCATTGTCCAGCCAAATCTCAACTTAGAGAAAAGCAACCCTGGAAAGAGGAAAATGAAAAAGAAGGTATTGAATTGAAACATCAGAACATGATAAATGAGTGAGAGATTTCATGTTCATCTTGCATCTCATTCCTATATCAAGAAACCACTTAAAATTTGCATCTCAGAAAAATCATCTCCTGCATGCCCAACCTATGCAGGGTAGGCACACCAGTCTAGTTAACAACATATGATTATCAGTTATCAAACAGTACTAGTAAATTGAATGAAAAGGGAACATTGATCGCAATTAAGTGCTTACAACTTGACAGGATTTTGAAAAGAAGTACCTAGAACATGTGATTCTGCCAAGGTGAGACATATAAATTTTCCCCCTGATATGATAACTCTTTTCACCTGGTGATAAACAACGAAATTTACCCACTGAACTGCAACTTTATTGGATAGTCTAAGCTAAATTCCTTAAAAGCATACTCCAAATGCATGCATCTCAAAACATTCATCGAAATTGTATCAACACCTCTGATAAGTATTGATCTCCCAGCTTATGTCCATGCTCTGGCTCCATTAAAGCATCCAATCCACCTTTATCAAGAACAATATCAAACGTTTCGTCTGGGAACTGGTGCAAATGCTAACAGTTAGAATCAAGATAATGGTGGAACCGAAAACAAAACTGTATACATCTTTCTGAATGAAACAAACATATAAAAAAGTCAAAAGCAGCATAAGCAATTAGACAGAGAAACAAGAAATGAAGTCGAAAACCAAACACGTTGATGGAAGATCCAACATACACGCACAGCAAAAGTGAAGACTAGCATTAGTGCATTATCCATCCCCTCTCACTATAAAAAATTACATCACCCTCACAGCAGCAAGCAAGGTCAACAAAGTGACTTCAAGTTGATGGATGACGATTCATGATCTGGAGTTACATAAACAAAACCCACGGGCTACCCCCAAAGGCCAGTGCACTGCAGCAAAATGATGTGATGAGGGAATGGTAGGGGCATGGACACGCATATGGGTATGGACATTATATCCAAGTAAGAGAAAAGCCACTATCAAAGTGCTCCATTTAGCTAATTCAGCTTCCTCTCCTAGTGGCTCTTATTCGCCAATCCAATTCAACCATATACCTTCCTCTATATATGTCAATCAAGCTAATGTACCGTTCCCTGCTTATATCTGCTGAAAATTATTTCTTTTTACCATACATTAGCTTGATCGACATATTTAGAACAGAAGAATGACGAATCACTTCAACAGCAATACGTTCGATTAATGAACAATATTGAAAAAAATTAAATTCCTGAAGGCAACTACAGTCAGATTTCACCTCATTAATCATGAGACATACAGGGTATGCCTGTTAAACACACCCGACCACAAATGCTCCAAAATACACACAAATTTTGAAGCTTCCATTAGCTTATACTGCAGAAATAATCGCAAGAACGCCAGTAACACCATTTCAACAAACAAAGCCACACGCGAACGTAAATTCACGCTCAGAAACTCCGTATGTACATCGCATATACACACACACACACACGTAGAGGCACCGCATAAGCAGCATTACGCCTCCAAGAAAGAAACGGAGAAACAAGGTCGACGGACCTGCATGGCGGTCATATCCATGACGCGCCACTTCATCGCGGGGCGATCGCGGACGTTGCGGCGGAGCATGTCGGAGATGACGACCTTGGAGAAGTCGATGTTGGTGACGGAGCGGAACCCGGCGTCGTAGAGGTGCTCGGAGAGGCGGGAGTTGCCGCAGCCGGGGACGAGTATCTGCGGCTGCGGCGGCGGCGGCGCGGAGGCGGAGGAGGAGGCGGAGGCGGGGGCGGGGGCGGGGGCGGCGGGGGCGAGGGCGGAGAGGAGGGGGTCGCGGAGCTGGGGCCACTCGGCGTACCACTCGAAGGAGTCGTCGCCGCCGCGGAGGGTGAAGAACTTGTCCCAGTTTTCCTTGCTGGTGAAGTCGGTCAGGGTGTGGAGCAGGTCCTGGCCCTGCGATGGCGCCTTCTTCTTCCCCATCGTCTCTCTCTCTCTCTGTACCTCCGTCGGCGGCGGTGAATCGGCGGCGGACGGTGGCGGAGCTCAGTCAGTAGGGCCTTAGAAGGGGATTGGGCGAAATGAGCCTGAAAGATTACTGTCCGAATCGTCTTGTATTATTATTTTTCTAAGGGCTAATACCAAGAAACACGTGAACTAATACACCTATGATAAATTTACCTTAAATTAATTTTTTAATTACAAAAAATCCTAAACTGATACACATGTTATAAATTTACTATTCATTAAATTTTATTGTCAAATTACTGAGTTAGATGTCACATGATAATTAACGGACGTAGCAGTTTGGGATTTGACCCGCTAAAACTAACGGATGGTAAATTTTTACAAACGTATTAGTTTGGGGTTTCTGATAATCTTGTCGCAGATGTACATGGTCAAAAAAATTAATTTTGGGGTAAATTTATCATTGATGTACCAGTTTGAGATTTTTCGTGGTATTAATTTTTCTTCTAATTTGAAGTGTCTAAAATTTTTCATAGGATATAAATATTAACACGTAAATTAATGTATAATTTTTTTCGTAATTTTTAAATTTGACTTGATAAGTTGAGGTTTGACAAAAGAGCAAAAGAAATTGTGCCTTCTGATTTATTTACTTAAGTGGAAACAAACAAACCTCATTCAAAAATATCATTGGCCAACTTTTTTCACTTGTCGCCGTCGCATGATATGTCTAGTATACAGGATGCGTTACGATCCGGAAAAATGACATAAATGCTCCGTGAACTTTGGTCCAATACACAATATGATTTCTGAACTTTTAATTTATATAATGCAGTCCCTGAACTTTAATTGAAATGAAGATAATATAAATCAAAATGACTATGTTAACAAATAGACATTTCATATTTATCATTAATTAGAGCAAAGCACTTAAAACGATTTTTGGAATTATCACACTTGTAGCACCTCAAATTTTGCAAACCGCACATTATCAGTGTTTAACGCCCTGCAGTTTGTGGATTTTCCTAAGTCCTAAATTTGAGTTGGCTAGTCACCTAAATTCGTAAATCAAAAATGAGGAAAGAGTTTCTTCCAATCGATTTATTTAACCTAAGTCGATTAGATATCTAAACATGGAGAAAATATATCTCGATGTTTTTATTTTTCTATCTTTCGCTTAATACTCGCACACTTGGAATTATCTTAAAATCAGAACTTCTAAAACTTTCACAATCTCCAAATACGTAGAGAGATTGTGAAATAGTTCATTTTTTTTTGTTACATAAATTTAAGTGTAAAAACCCTTAATTTTTGGGACGATGCTCGATCCCATGTTCACAATTGATTCTCCTCCACGAATCTCCGTGCCTCCGTTTTTGGTGGGCTAGTGGAGACAGAATGCTAAACTATTAGATGTCCTGTGGTTTAACATTTATATATTCTTTCAATTCCTTTCACACGAAAATATTTGAACTCGGGACCAATTGCTCTAATACTATATGAAATTTGTGAGATTAACATCAACTGTTCTAAAAACTTAAATTGTTATGATGTGATTTAATATTTAAATATTATATTAAACCTTTAGCCTCATGTTCTTCTTCCTCTTCTTCTTCTTTATAAACCTTTAGCCACTTCGTGAAAAGCGACCTATGCCAACCAGGAGGAATCTTGGATTTCTCTACATTAGTTTAGTATCACTGTATCAGTGATCGGTCCAAGTACGTAGCAACACTGAGAAGTGACAAGATACAACGATTACTTGATTTTCAAATGGTGCCATTTATTGATACAAAAATTTGCACCTCGAATTATAGCTTATTCACATATTCTATAATCTGTAATCCTGCACATTAAAAATGACCCTCCGATATTTAAGTCAATCAAATTCACGACGATAAAAAATAAAAGAAGAGAGAGTATGGATAAGAGAAATATTATTTTAGGAAGGACAAAACTAGGGGTGAACATTCGGTTTTGTTCAACCTGGACACGGGACTGAACCAGATTGAACTAGCTGGTTCAAGGCCGATTTTCGTGGATAATGTTCCAGTTCCCATATTTGACCCTGGACCGTTGGTTTTACTCGGAAATCAGCCTTGCAAGACTGGTTCTAGGATAGAATTGGACCGAACTAGGACAGAATTGAGACTAACCCTAGGTTTCTCTCTTTTAACTCTTGCTTCACTTATGTTAAGGACAAAATTCATGCTCATTCTATAAAGTTCAACGCCTTAGTTTTCTAGAACTGGCCCTGACAACATAGTTTTTGGGTCAGGAACCTACCCAACCTGAGAATGACCCTTAGACAAAACATATCAAAAACTATGGCTAATACGTGTGTATATATTGACATAATATGAACTGATTAACGGGTTTCGTAGTGGGGTTGTACTCTAAGTGCCACTTATCGTGATGGGACTACTTGTTATACCTATTCACTTATTAAAAGCCCTAGTGATATTTGACCATATCAAACTATCTTCAAAAGAGTATAACAAGAAGCATATCATCACATCCTATGAAGAGATCTTCTAATTGGGAGCCAACTGATATGGTCGTAGGTCACTTCTCTTCTCTAAGATCACTCTGTTTCCTCCCAGTTGACCTCGACTTGAGAAGCACTTGAGGTCAAGTCAACCTCAAGGACTCAGAGAGTGGTCCAAAGTCTAGTTTAGCTCAGGGAGTGATCACAGTCTTTCGATGTTTATAGGACTACCTCATAAGAACACTAGAACTACCGAAATCATACAGTACTGTGTTATGCTTTATGGTACCCACGCAAACACCAATTTAATATCCACAGTGGCGTCGACGATGTCGTTCTTGCACGGTGGCTGATATTCACCCGTTCCTCGAGTCGTATTCGTTGACGACTTTGGTCATCACACTCCTCCCAGTGTCTTTATGGACTTTATCCTTATCCCATCTCCTCACCAAGACCCGCCAGCGTACCATCCAATCGATGGTGCAACTATCAGCTCAAAGTTCTCGTGGTAGTTATTGTCATACTCTGACAGGCCCCCGCCATCATCCCCTTTGAGGAAGTCATTATTCGTCAGGAAGGCTCAAGTCGACGACGTCACATACTTCAAGTTTAACAAAGTTTGGCCTAGTGATTAGGAAACAATTTTTGATAAAAGTTCAGCACAATTCTTTTGTTTTTATCTATTTCCATAGCAACATGTACCTCCCTATTCCATTCACTAGTCATACAAATTAAAAACTCTATAATAAAATGGAAAATTAAGAGTAAATTTCATTCATACCATATGTACCACGAAAGGTTGAGAGACTCTAGTGAAGCTCAAGGAAAAAATAAATAATTAATGCTCAACAAATGGAAATAGAACCAACTACTCGGATACATGAAATTACTCGATTCGATAACTTGCTTGAGGATATGCAACAAATGGGTAAGTAAAGTGGCTTGCGAGTGACGTGACAATCAACCTTGTGGTGCGAGAGAGACAATTATGGAGCAATTTCGAGCCACGGTTCGAAGCAACAGCAATCACATACGTCGGTAGGGACCTTGTCAAGGCTGTTCCGTGACCATTGTTTCTGGTTCATGTCGAAAGTAACAACATAAGGACCACGTTCGCTCAGGATGTATATCAGATCATTCAAGCCAGAACTTCTTATCCAAGGATCAGATCCAAATCCTAGGAAAAGATCATCAGGCATGCGAGCAATCTCATGCCACTCCCTGCCATTCAAGACCCAAATGCCGACTCCCTTCATTGACATGAAAGATGCTCGATCATCTTCGCTGATATCCCCAACCAAAACTAGCTTCTCCTTCATGTTCATCAGACATCCACGTGGGAGAGGGCAAGGAACCGGAACAAAGCTTGCTAGCAAGTCATTGGAACATCGTCCGGAGAGGTCATACATCACCAGGCCATCGCCGTGCCAAGGTGAAACGTACCCCGTTTGATAAATTGAGAAATACAGAACCCCGTCACAGATTACACTCTCGTAACCGCTTCTCCAACCTATCAAGACCTCTGTCATGCAAGTCACCCACATCCTTGGTTGGGAACTGTAGAGACGAATCGAAAGTTCCCGTCCGACCGGAACCCCAGGGAGATCTTTTGTAGTCACGATTGAGACTCTATAACTTGGTGTTGTCCTACTAACCGTGATTGCAAGGGGGGTGCAAATCACATCTTCCACCCTCAGGGACCGCGCAATTTCTCTCCGTCTTCTCGTAAGAGGGTTGTAGACATATAACCTGGCGAAACCATCCTTACCTTTGCCCAATGCAGAAATCAAGCCAGTGGAAGATACAACTTTGGCGATGCATGCACTGAATAATTTGAATCTGGGTAGATCGAGCTCGTACCAGACGTTGTAGACAGGGTCATAAGCATGTCCATGGGGTCCAAGTAACCATGGTCTCCGCGATACACCGTGCAACAGTTTCTTCCGAAAACTCCTAGAAGTTATAATTCCACGCCACCGAGTACAAACAGCGCCCGCTCTGACAAGGTCTGCGAACGGGAGGCAGGCTAGGATCTGTTCCGATAGGTCGTCAGGCAGGAACCAGTCCATGGGAACTAGAGAAACTTTTGCATTGCGTTCACGTTCACGTTCACGGAGAACTGAGGACACACGAGGCGTCTTGTTGTCCCTCGGCAGGTTTTGATCGGCCGATAGCGTCTCTCCCTCCATGAGAAATCCTGACAGAGTATAAATCTTTGAAGAACAGGTTCGTGAAATCTTTACAGGTCCAATTGCTAAGAATACAGTCTTCGGAGGTCATTCTCATCCGCGCGCAGATAGTTTGTATATGGTAACTTAGTCCAAAACATGCTTAAAATCACATCAGAATAGCTCTATGTTATTCTCAATGTGTAGGCACATTTAAAATATTTCCTTTCCCTTTCTAATTCGTAATCCAAGATTATAGTCCGAAGAAGGCAACATTAGATCAAAATCCAACTTCGAATTTTCTTTATGCCTCATCAAATACGGACCGATTTATATCTTCCAATCAGGTTAGGCTCAAACTAGAGATATAATTTAACAATCATAAACAAATGAAAATCATTCGGTTTGTATTTTTTTTTTGTTCGAATTCAGTTTGTGTAAATTTGCTCATCATGCTCATCTTATTTTCCTTAGATTTCCAAAATTAAAAGTTTCACTTGTACATGCACTAGCATTGTCTCTTTCATAGAGCAAGTAGAGAAGACTAAGGCTCCGTTCGTTTGGCGGAAAATATTCTCCTTTTGGAAAATATTTTCCCGAAAGTCATTTTCCTGAAAAATGTTTTCCTTGAACACAATTTTCTGATGTTCAGCTAAAATCTGAAAAAGTTTCGGAAAATATGTTCTGGTGTTCGGCGACCGCTGATCCGGCGGCGTCCGACAACCGGCGGCGGGCGGCGACGGGCAGCGGGCGGTGATCGGTAACCGGCGGCGGTCGATGGCGGCGGGCGGCGATCGGCGGCAGCGATCGGCGACCAGCGGCGACCGGCGACGGGCGGCGACCGGCGACGGCGGCGGTCGGCGATCGGTGGCGGGCGGCGACGGTGGACCGGTGGCCGGCGGCGCCCGACGACCGACGGTGACTGCGACGGCGGCGCCCGACGATCGACGGTGACCGACGACAGTGGCGTGATCGGCGACAGCGATCGGCGACAGCGGTGACCGGCGATCGGCGGCAACCGGCGACCGGCGGCGGCGGCAACCGGCGACCGGCGGGCTGCGGCCGATGACGGCGGCGGCGACCGGCGGCCGACGGCGGTGACCGGCGATCAACTTCCTCTCCCACGGAAAACATTTTCCCTCCCATGGGCAATTTTGCCTTCACTTTGGGGGAAAATGATTTCCTCTTTTCACAAAGAGGAAATCATTTTCCCCCAAAGTGAAGGCAAAATTGCTCATGGGAGGGAAAATGTTTTCCGTGGGAAGTTATTTTTCGCCCCCGAACACTGGAAAATCCAGAAAATATTTTCTTGGAAAATATTTTCCGCCAAACGAACGGAGCCTAAGAGAGAGCATTGCCCCTCCTTGCTTTGATTATCGATAAACAAAATCACGCCTTTTCAATTAGCATGTGCCATGACTCTTCCAATCTAAGGACACATCAAAGATAAGCCCATAACATCTAATAAGAGGTCGAAAATTTCAAGTTTGCGCTAGTAACGGGTTAAGGTGAGCTGTTAACCTACCTATATTTTGGGACTGCGACCGACCCTTTAGACCCTACTTCACTACAAAAAAACATGAATTTTGAGACGAAAATTTGCGACGGGGAATTTTTCGTCGCTAATTTGTGACGAACTTTGCAACGGATTTATAAATCCGTCGCAAATTGGTCGTCGCTAATTTCGTTGCATAAATTAGCGACGAAATTAGCGACGACCAATTTTCCGTCGCTAATTTATGCAACGAAATTTACCATTTTGCGACGAAAATAGCGACAGATTTTTTTACCGTCACTAATTTGCGACGGATAAAAAATTCATCGCTAATTTGCGACGAAAAAGGATTCGTCGCTAATTTGTAATTTATGACGGAAAATAACTTTCGTCATATCCACCCCACTCGTCAATTTCTCTCTCTCTGTACCGATTCCTCACATTCCCCCGTTTTTCTCCCGCCTTCTCCCTCTTTCGTTTCTCTCAATAATCCTTGCGCAAAGAAATCAATCTCGGTAAAACTTTTCTACCGGTAAGTATCGTAGCTAATTTCGTAACTAATTGGCGACGAATACGGTTCGTCGCAAAACTATTCATTGCTGGATTAGATTTTTTTTTATTGACTATTTTTTTTGTTTTTTTTTGTAACTTCTTGGCCGGTCGCCGGACCGGCGACCGGCCACCGGCGAGACCTCACCGGCCATGGGGGGAGGCTGAGCGGCCCCGCCGGCCGCTAGGTTTCCCCCCATGGCGGTCGACCGGCGGCCATGGCAAGGCTGCTCGGCCTCCCCCGGATCTGGACGAGGCCGAGCGGCCTCGCCCCATGGCCGGCGAGGTCAATCGGCGGCCTCGCCCAGGTGTGGCGGTCGACCTCGCCGTCGCTCAGATTTGGGCGACGGCGAGGTGGACCGATAGCCATGGCGAGGCCGCGCGGCCTCCCCCAGATCTCGGCCTCGCCCCATGGCCGGCTAGGCCGCTCGGCCTCGCCCCATGGCCGGCGAGGCCGCTCGGCCTCCCCCCATGGCCGTCGACCACGGCTAGGCCGCTCGGCCTCCCCCAGATCGGGGTGAGGCCGAGCGACCTCGCCCATGGCCGGCGAGGTCAAACTCGCCGGCGTCAGACGGTTGCCGGACCGGCGACCGGAGAAAAATATAAGGGGAAAAAAAATTAAAAAAATTCGGAAAAAAATTATTAAAAAATGAATGTTAAGTGATTTTTCTTTTATTTAGGTACGTGTCCAATTGAAGGTCTCGCAATCCAAGTGAACGTTGCAATTCTCGTCAAATTGACCACTTTCTACTACCATGATTTCAGACAAATATTTGGGTAAGTCTTCTTTACATGGTAATTTTTTCAATTTTTTCAATTTCAAAGTAATTGTTGCGTGAAAAACAAAATTTTAATTTTCATAATTTTATGGTTTTAATTAAGAACAGTAGATATGATATTTTAAATATTTTACGAGATTTTTTTATTTTAATACAGACACAATGTAAAGAGACAGGGCTTGGATGTATAATAAGAACTTACCTGGACATCGAGGATTGACCGATGAGTTTCGTACTGGGTTGGAACTATTTTTAGACTTTGCTAGTAGTAAATATGAGTTCATAGATGGAAATAAGTTAAGGTGTCCGTGTAAAAAGTACAATAATAGTAAATTTAATGTGTGTGATAAAGTTAGAGAACATCTTTGTAGATTTGGGTTTACTCCGAATTATTATAATTGGACTTGCCATGGTGAACCATTTATATCTGATGAAGGATATCGAAGAAGTGACTAATTTTTAGCTAGGGAAGAATGTAGCTATTATGACCAATTGAACCCATACGAGAGGATGGTGATTGATGCAGCTGGTCAGAATTTTGTTTCAGAATCGAACCATGCAAGTACTAGTTTTACTCCTACACTTGAAAAGGTGGGTACTAGTCATGCATCACAATTGGAAGAGATAGGAGTAACGGGTTTTGATGAGAATGTGTGTAATGGAACTTTTTCATCTAATCAGTTATGGGAAGTGTCGAAAGCAGCAGATGAACCTTTATGGGCAGGTTGTGACAACCACACTAAGTTATCAGTGACAGCAAGACTGTTAAATATCAAGGCAGAGCATAATGTGTCTGCGGATTGCTTCAACTCTTTTGTTGAAGTAATGCGGGAAATACTGCCTCGTGATAACATCATGCCAAGTGATTTTTACGATATGAAAAAGCTAGTGGATAACTTATGTCTTCCGGTTGTAAGGATTAATGTATGTAGTAAGGGTTGTATGTTATATTGGAGAGATGATGAAAATGCAGAATCTTGCAAATTCTGTAGCCAACCTAGGTACAAGATTAACAGGAGGCATGGTCGTAATCAGAAGCGTAGACCATGCAAGCAAATGTTTTATCTGCCCTTAATCCCCAGATTGCAAAAGCTTTATGCATCTCAAGCCACTGCTGAACACATGACTTGGCATCCAAATCATGAAATAGAATAGGGTCTAATGTGTCATCCTTCATATGCAGAGGCATGGAAACATTTTGATAGAACATACCTTGAGTTTGCGATAGAGCCTCGAAACATCAGGTTAGGTCTCTGTGCTGATGGATTTGCCCCATTTGAGAAATCAGGAAAAAGTTATTCATGTTGGCCAGTTATCTTAACGCCGTACAATCTTCCACGTGGTATGTGCATGAAGACACCTTATATGTTTTTGACATTGATCGTGACTGGCCCGCAAAATCCGAAAAAGTTAATAGATGTTTATATGCAACCATTGATTGAAGAGTTACAACGGCTATGGGAGGAAGGTGTCCTTACATATGATGTTTCTACCGATCAAACATTTGTAATGAAGGCTGCTCTTCTTTCGACGATAAATGACTTTCCAGCTTACGGAATGTTATCTGGATGGAGTACAGCAAGGATCTTAGGATGTCCGATATGTTTGGAGAGATCAAAGTCATTTAGATTAAAACATGGAAAGAAGCCCAGCTATTTTGACTGTCACAGACAATTTTTACCGATAAATCATATATTCAGAAGGAATAAAAAAGAGTTCATCAAGAATAGGACTGAAAGAACATGTCCACCATTGAGGTTGACCGGCGATCAAATTTGGGAGCGGGTGCCGGACTTTCCAACTGTTGTTCAAAACCCTCACAGCACGACTTTTGCGTACGGAAGTACACATAAGTGGACAAAACGCAGTATATTTTGAGATCTACCATATTGAAAGGCCCATCTTATTCATCATAATCTTGACGTCATGCACATAGAAAAGAATGTTTTCGACAATGTCATAAATACTGTGATGGATGTCACCGGAAAAATAAAAGACAACTTGAACGCAAGAAAAGATATGAGAGATATTTGTGATCGGCCAACACTAGATGTGGATGCAAGCAGCAGGGGACCAAAACCAAAAGCAGTTTATACATTGGATAAGGAGCAGAGGCGAGTTGTTTGTCAATGGTTGAAATCTGTGCGGTTTCCTGATGGATATGCTTCGAACCTTGGGAGATGTGTTGATTTGAATGAATGCAAGTTGACAGGTTTGAAGAGTCATGATTGTCACATATTGATGGAAAGACTAATTCCAATAGCTTTCAAGGAAGTTCTACCGAACTTTGTATGGGGCGCCATTACAGAGTTAAGCAATTTCCTGCATGATATTTGCTCGACAGTGTTAAAAGCATCGCACATGGAGAAACTAGAGAGAGATATTCCAATTATTATTTGCAACTTAGAAAGGATATTTCCTCCATCGTTTTTTAATTCGATGGAGCATCTCTTAGTTCACTTGCCTTATGAGGCCAAAGTTGCAGGTCCCGTCCAATTTCGATGGATATATCCATTTGAGAGGTAATTTTGTTTTTAAAATAAAGTTCAAATTACTTTATTATATATTATGTTCCGATAAGCTTCTTTCTATTGCAACTAGATTCTTATATCATTTGAAGAAAAAAGTGAAGAATAAGGCATGTGTTGAAGCTTCAATTTGTAATGCATATATTGTAGAAGAAGTGACAACATTTGCATCATACTATTTTGAGCCGCACGTGCAGTGCAAGAGGCGGAGAGCAGGCAGAAATGATGAGGGCCCCATTGATCCCAATTGCAAAGCATTCTCTATTTTCAATTATCTGGGTTGACCAAGCAGCGCATGTCAGTTTCGTTACTTAACAGGCGAAGAATTGCATACAACCCATACATATATTTTACTGAACTGCCCAGAAGTCGATCCATACTTCGAGTAAGTGTAAATTTGCAAATATATGTATTGTGTGTCAAATATTTGCTAATATATAAATGGTATTTATTACTAGGATTTTCCAAACTTCAATGTATGGACTACCACCAAATGAGTTTGACCGTTTGTGCGATGAACAATTTGCAGCATGGTTCAAAACATATGTAAGTTGCCTATGGACCAAAACCAAGTTATTAAAATTTTATACATCATTTATTAAAATATATATTATTGACTTTGCGTGTGTAACCTTAGGTTCACAGTAATCATGATGAACTTGGAGAGCAAGGATTGCTATATCATCTGTCATGGGGTCCACAGTTAAGAGTACGAAGTTGGCCAGCATATTTCATAAATGGATATAATTTTCACACTCAAGAATATGGAATGGGAAAAGCCACAATGAATAGTGGTGTGTCTGTTCGGTCATCCAATGGTGGCAGTTCAAAAGATGATTTTTATGGCTTGTTGGATGAAATCATTGAGATAGAGTACCCTGAACCATTAATGATGCGGGTTGTGTTATTTAAGTGCAAGTGGTTCGACCCCGTCAAAGGAATGAAGGTGCATACGAAGTTTAATTTGGTTGAAATAAATCACAAGAAAAAGGTATATGAAATATGAACCATTTGTCTTGGCACAACAAGCAATTCAAGTATGTTATGCATCATATCCTAGTTTGAAACGTGACAAAGCTGATTGGTGGGCTGTATGTAAAATCAAAGCACGGAGAAAAATCGAGGAACACTGGAAGGATAGAGCCTATCAACAAGAGGAAGTCTGTAACGCGGTTGAAACTGAGGAATATAACATTCCAACTTTACGAGATCTATGTGGAGCAATGATAGATGTGGATCCAACTGAAATTTGCGAATTAAATGTACAAGATGGTTCAGAATTTGATTTTGAGATAGATGATGAAGATGATGCTCACGAAGAAGATGAAGATCAAGATCAAGAAGAGGACGAAGATGCAGATCAAGATGAAGACGAAGACAAAGACGAACATGAAGATTAAAATTTTTGGATCAAAACACTAATGATGTGTAATTTCTATTGCGACAAGTGTTATTTTGGTTGTCATAATAATTATTATTGTTCTTGTTATTATTGTTATTGTTATTATCATTATTGTTGTAGTTATTATTGTTGTTGTCGATTATTCTTATTAATGTAATTGATCGTCGGAAAATTTGTCGCTAAATGACGACAAGTCAAATATTATTCGTGCGATGACATTTGCGATATTCTATTTTCCATTAGATTTGGATCGTTGCTAATTTCGTCGCTCATTTTACGACAACAACTTATTCGTGGCTACTCTTCATCGAAAAATTAGCGACGGAAGTGAAATTCACGGCAATTTTTCGAATCCGTCGCAAATTTGCAACGGAAAAAAAAAAACCCGTCGCAAATTTGCGACGAAAAAATATTATCAATCACAAATTTGCGATGGAATTATTATCCGTCGCAAATTGGGACGGAAAGAAAATTCCCTCCCAAATTTGCGACGGAAAAAAAATCCGTCGCAAATTTGAGACAGACAATGTGTTTCCGTCGCAAATTTGCGACGGAAAAAATATTGTCCGTCGCAAATTTGGGACGGAAAAAAAATTCCCTCCCAAATTTGGGACGAAAAAATATTGTCCGTCGCAAATTTGGGGCGGAAAAAAAATTTCCTCCCAAATTTGCGACGGAAAAATATATTTTCCGTCGCAAATTTGGGACGGAAAAAAAATTCCCTCACAAATTTGCGACGGAAACATATTGTCCGTCGCAAATTTGTGATAGGAAAAAAATCCGTCGCGAATTTGCGACGGAAAAAATATTGTCCGTCGCAAATTTGGGACGAAAAAAAATTTCTCTCCCAAATTTGCAACGGAAACATATTGTCCGTCGCAAATTTGCGACGGACAAAAAAATCCGTCACAAATTATCGACGGAAAAATATTGTCCGTCACAAATTTGCGACGGAAAAATATTGTCCGTCGCAAATTTGTGACGGAATGAAAAATCCGTCGCAAATTTGCGACGGAAACATATTGTCCGTCGCAAATTTGCGACGGAATGAAAAATCCGTCGCAAATTTGCGACGGAATGAAAAATCCATCGCAAATTTGCGATGAAAAGCAAAATCCGTCGCAAATTTTGCGACGGATACGAAAATTACCTTTATTTTTGGACTCCGTGGCAAAATACGTGGCAAATTTGCGACGGATTTATTTTTCCGTTGCAAATTTGCGACGAATTGACCACTTTCTGTCGCAACCACATTCGCGCACGTTTCAAATTTTTGCACCCGTCTCTCTCTCTCTCCCCCCCTTCCTGCGCACGTGCCCCCCGGTCACGTCCACTGCAAATTTTGAGACCTTTTTCTCTTCTTTTTCTTTTTCTTTTCCCCTTTCTCTTCTTCTTCTTCTTCCCGTTGTCCGCGCACGTTGTTGTCACTGCAAATTTTCAGACCGCCAGCCTGTCGTCGCTTGCGCTGCCGAGAGCTCACAGCAGCCGTTGCCGTCGTCGCCTGGCCGCGCGTGTGCTCGCCGCTGGCCTGGCGAAGCTCGCCGCGGCCCAGATCGCCCGCGCGCCTCGCTCGAGCTCGTAGCCGTCGCCGTCGCCGCCCGGCCCGCCGTCGTCGCGCGCAGCCGGCCGCCCGAGCTCGTAGCCATCGCCCCCTCCCGGCCGCCCGGCCCGGCCAGCCCGAGGCCGTCGCCGCCCGGCCTCGCCCGACGCCGTCACCGCCCAGCATTGCCCGAGCTCGTCGCTACCCACCACCCGCCCGACACCTTCGCCCCTAGCCGCCCGACGCCGTCGCCCAGCCACCGCCCAGCCGTCGCCGCCCTGCCGCCGCCTGACGCCACTTGGGCTCGCGCCCGCGCCAACCCCGCCACTGGCCGACCGGTCAAAATATTATTATTGTTTGGTTTTTCTTGGCCTTGAACCAAGTAAGCGACTCCCTAAACTCTACCTAGTATAATGAGTATTAATCGGACTTGTTTAGTGTCGGATTGGTTGGCTAAGTTAGGGCCCAATTTCAGGATTGCATGTGATTTTGATCGATGTTCGCCTGGTTAATTTGTCGATTATGTCGCCGATTAAGCGTTCAATGAGGATTGTGTGGTTGATTAAGCGTTTTCTCAGAAAATGCATTAAAATTTAAAAATTCTAGAAAAATTCATAAAAATAAATTTCCAAAAAATTAAAAAAAGTGAGCTTTTGGAAAAATATGAAATTTGGTGAATTGTTTTTAAAAAAAATACAAAAAACCAAAATTTCAAAATATTACAAAATGGCTTAAAATAACTGTGGCCACACACTTTGACTGAAATTTAAATTTTTTTAGGTGCAAAAAAAAAGAATAATAATAAAAAAATCAAAATTTTCAAAACTTTACAAAATGGTTTAAAATACCTGTGGTCACGCACTTTGAGTGAAATTTAAATTTTTTTAGGTGCCCAAAAAAATTAAAAAATAAAAAATAAAAAACTTTACAGAATGGCTTAGAATACCTGTGGCCACCCACTTTGAGTGAAATTTAAATTTTTGTAGGTGCCTAAAAAAATTAAAAAATTAAAAAAATTAAAAAATTTCAAAACTTCACAGAATGGCTTAGAATACCTATGTCCACTCACTTTGAGTGAAATTTAAATATTTTTAGGTGCCCAAAAAAGTTAAAAAATAATAAAATAATAAAAAATTTCAAAACTTCACAAAATGGCTTGCAATACCTGTGGCCACCCACTTTGAGTGAAATTTAACTTTTTTTAGGTGCCCAAAAAAAATTAAAAATTTCAAAAAATTTCAAAACTTCACAGAATGGCTTAGAATACTTGTGGCCACCAATATTTAGGTAGAAAATATTTTTTTTAGTTGCCCAAAAAAAATTAAAAAAATTCAAAATTTCAAAACTTTACGGAATGGCTTATAATACCTGTGGCCACCCAGTTTGAGTAAAATTTAAATTTTTTTAAGAGCAAAACATTTCAACAACTCAAAACAGAGTTCTGTTCCAGAAATCAATTTCGGGAGCAGAATTAGTCATGTTTTACCAAACAGATTTCTCCCTCAGAAATCAATTTCTGGCAAGAATGTGAAAAATCAATTTCTGGCAACAATTTGATTTCTGGAGCAGAATGGTTACTATTCGCACCCTTAGTTGTTTAATGCCAATCATATGGTTAATTAGGTTAATCGTGTAGTTGATTTGCTTAATTGTGGTTGATTGGTTAACTATGGCCTGATCGTGTGGGTTGATTGATGATCGTGTGGCCGAGAACGAAGATAATCTGGCTGAAATTGATGTTTCATGGTTGATCTTGTACTTGATGAATTATCGTGTGGTTTAAAAGTGGATCGTGTGGTTAATTATGGCTATTGTCGGCTTAGCATGGCATATCGTGCTCATATATTGATGTTTGATATCAAAATGAGTGCGATTCATAGTATATTTGTTCATAGGAAATTGCACATCATAAACACTCGGCATTGGCTAATTAAGAGGAAACATTTTCTCCTTCTAAAACAAAATGGTAAGCTTCGTCATGTACGTCATTATGTGTCCGTAATACGTGTTCATATTTTTTTACATATTTGTCTAACCTTCCCACTTGTCAGTATAAACGTGGAGGTCACATGCATAGAAGACCAGCCCCTTCCTCGTCCTCGTCCCCATCCCTTTCCTCTTCCCCTGTCCTTTCATCTAACCCTCAACCACTATATGCTGATGGACAATATGGACACGTTGGCCCTTCCTCCAACACTCAAGAACATGTTAGGGGACTTGGCCACATGCGAACTGAATCTCCTCCAGTTCCATCTCCTTTAGCTCCATCTCCTTCCGTTCCACCTTATTATTGAGCGCAACAATCGAATAATGAGGGAAACATAGGTGAAGAAGATAACCGATTCATGATATGCCCATTTGGAGATTCGTAAGTACTTCATTTTTTTTAAGTATATGTTATATTTATGATTTTAGATATGGATGTCAATTGAATTGTCGCTGTTGCACAATATCCGTATATTTGCAGATTCACGGATGCTACGTTTGTTGTGAAGGAACTAAATAAAATAGTGAAAAACTATTGGATGGGATAGTATATTAATTACAGAAGTGCTCCACAAGAAGTGGAAAATTTGTGGTGGAATGAGTTCAAGGTAAGTTTTAGATATTCTATTTTCTCACCAACTAAGTTTGGTGTAGTATATTGATGATCAAGAATGATGTAAAGGGACCAGAACAACTCTTTAGTTTTAGGTACTAAAGGGACTAGATATTTTCCCCGAGATGAACTTTACAAAATCTATCACTGAATTGTCTGGTGCATGGTAATGGATATGTGACCATCATAATAACTTTCAGTTTTTTTTGTATTGATTGCAGCGGAAGTTCAGGTGGGATGAAGAGGAAGAGAATGAAGTAAGAAGAATTTTTTAGAAGAAAGTCAGTGATCACATACGAAATGTGATGAATAGATCGAAGAGCAAGCAAGTGAAGCCGGCTTTCATTACAGCTGACAATTGGACGGAAATTAACAGAATTTGGTAAACTGAAAAGAGTCAGCAAATCAGTGAGCAGAATAAAAAGAATCGATCTTCTAGTTCTAGTGAAGGGTCTGTCAGATATGCTGGGGGCTCTATCAACATTGGGGAGCATCGAAAACGAATGGTAAGTCTGTTAAATAAGTTATAAGTTAATTTAATTCAATTACTCATGTTTACATTTTGTAGGCACATGAATTGTGGACGGAACCGACATTTGCAGCTACATTTGAACGCACATTTCAAAAAAAAGATAAGACATGGATTAGCGATCGAGCAAAAGCTATTAAGGTATGTAAGGTTATACTTTGGACTTTATGGAAACTAGAATGAAAACCGTAAATGCTTTTAATATTTATGGTAGTTATATATATGAAGTTATTTTATTTTCATCTATATTGTTAATATAGGAAAAATATGATGAACTTTTAATGAGCAATGCTAGTGGTGGTGATGGTGGTGCTGCGTCTGAGCCATCAGTTAACAGTACGGCATTATGGGTGGAAGCAACGAATGGGATGAAAAAAGGAAAAATATTTGGGATGGGATCCTTGTCAAGGGTATACATGCCGAATCATGCTGCAACTTCATCATCCAATGCGGCTGGTCGAAGGAGGACACGACATGACGAACAATTGACCCAAGAAGTGAACCAACTGAAAAATATACTTGTAGAGAAGGACGAAGAAATAAATGACTTGAAACAACAAATGCAAATCGTTATGCGACACCTCAACATCAATCGCAATGAGGTTCCTCCTGTACCTCCCGCCAATCCAATAGGTGATGGGCACAATGATGAGCGACACAATGATGCTGAGATTGCTGATGATGATGATGATTTTCTCAGTCCTTTCTAGTTAAAATTCCCAAAATCGGGGATAAGCTTGCTTCACAATCTTTTGTGCCATAAGTGCAGTTTGCCCAATATGTTCCTGCCCTACAATTACTTCTTGTGCACAACTCTCTTACAACTAGGTTCTTTGCTTGCGAAAAACTGAAAATTTAGAGATCCCAGGATGACATGCTTGTTACAAAAAATCATGATATTTGAACATTGTAGAAATACATGCCTTAATTGACTTTGAGTCCTCTCTTCCTGGGAATTGGTGTTGGTAATTCACCTCTCTATGTCATTAAACTGTTGAATGCTGTTTGGAGAAGGATCTAATTTTTCGTAGGTGACAGAAATACGGTTTACAAGGGTGAAAAACCTACAGTGAATGTCAAAGTTGACTCATATTCATATATATGTAAGAACGGTGATGTTCGTCCTGAAACGTTTTTTTTTTAACCCTCTTACTTATTTTTTTATACCTAGTTCCACATCCATGCATAAACGCTTCTTTTATATTCTGGACTGATTGAATATCTTTATTTATGTATCCATATTTCATCAGGTGTCGACAAAAGTGACTGCTTCTGGTGTCCTGCCGAGTACCAAAGCTGCCTAATGTTGTGTCTGGTTTGTCGATTTTTCGTTTTTTAAGCAGAATCTATGGTTGTCCCGCCTCCTATGAATGTTTTGAATGTATTATAAGATTGGATATCAAATAGCATCATGTCAGCCTTTGCAACTTTGCATATATCATTATTTTTTGCGGACTAGCATCTTTCCTTCAATTATATTTTTTTGCGACGAATTTTCCGACGGATAGTGTTCGTGGCTAATTTGCAACAAATTTTGCGACGAATTTTTTTCCGTCGCAAAATTTTGCAACGCCCTATTAGCGACGGAATTTTTTCCATCGCAAATTCGATTTGCGACGGATTTTGCCAAATTTTTCGTCGCAAAATTAGTCGCTAATCCCTTGTTTTTTTGTAGTGCTTGTCCAGTATAATTCCAAGGTCAACCCGGGAACTTATTCTTTTAAAAAAATTATATCCATCAATACACAATGTTTAGAATAGCGATACTAAGCAACAATACAGCGAGAAACAAAACAACACTACAAATCAAACAAGAATCTAAAGCAATGGAGAATTGTCCAATTTATCTCTCAATCATGCAAAATGAAAGCTAAAACAACATCAGAAATATCCACTTATTAAAAGCAACAACCCATAAAAGATGCACCTAAAATACAAACAATAAAAAGTTCAAAGCACATAACATAAAATATGAATTACAGACTTCATTCTTCATTCATCCATAAACAATTGATCCAAATTCTAATCACCAGAAAATACAACAATCAACAAACATCGATTAATCATTTAACAATAGTTAAGTTCAAGGTCGGTCTAGTTCCGCACCTTGACTTTGGAACTGCACCGCACACTTTTTGCTCTTTGTTGTCAAAATATTGCCGGTCACCCACTTTACATGTGAAAGACATAATGGGTGGACTGCTCAAGATGGGCCAAACCCGGCCCGTGAGCCACAAGGGCCCACAAGGTAGTTATTTGCCTATCACTATAATAGAAGGCACCCCTTGGAAAAACTAACGTGTTTTTCATATGCAAACATACTCTTTCGAACATAACGTTTTCTCTGCTTTTGCTTCGGAACGCAAAAGAGTACGAAAGACGATCGAAGAACTCTCAAGCGCAAAGTGGCACTTAATCTGTGACAATACCGGGTACGTTCATTGTGTGATATGCCTGTACGATCGGTGATACAAGTTGATGGTCATCGGGCACGTTTTCCGCATTGATCGAATTCGTTCTGAATATGTTTCGAATGTGTCGATCGGGGATTGAGTTTTCCCAACATTGGTATCAGAGCCCGTTTACTTGTTTCCCGATCATGCATGTGTATCGTCTCTAACATTGAAGTGTATACTGCTCGTTTTTTGTTCGTTTTGGCCTCGTTTTTTGTTCGTTTTCTTAGCGTCGCCAAACTGTTCATGCATGTTTCGATTTTTGTTTTTCGTCAAAACTTGAATTTTATTGCATAAACAGAAAGTGCTCGTCGAGACGAGCAAAATGAGGGGCCGCGCGTCGCCGGAGGATGCCGCACACGCCCTCACGCGCCGACAAGGGCCGTGCGCGCGACGGCACGTGAGGCCCACCCGCGGCCGTGCGAAATGGCGTGTCGGTCGCCGCCTAACCGCCGACGATGACGTCAGCGTGACGTCATCAGGAGCGCGAATCTGAGACCCGACCCGGTTGACCGCTGACCTGACCCGGTTGACTGTTAACCCGACCCGTTGACCCGATCCGATTGACCGTTGACCCGACCCGTTGACCTGACTCGGTTGACCATTGACCAGTCAACGATTGGACCGGTCAAACCGATCGAACAGGACCGGTTCAGACCGGGCAGAATGACCCATTGTGTTCTTTCGGCCCGTTCGAGCTCGTTTGAACTCCGATTTGGGCGTTCTTGGTATCAACGTGCTTGTATCGGAATGCTCTACATTATGGTATATTCACATGACATGTTTGCTGCACTTATGAATGTGAAAATGCACGATAAACCCTATGTACACGTACTTAGGGGTATATTCTTTGGCATTTTCTCTAGTATTTTTCTATAGTTTTTTGAAATACAAGTGCTAGATCATATGTATATGAATAAGCATTCCTTATCTTAATGTATCATGGATTTTAAGTAATCCCTTTGTTCTGTATTCGTTGCAGGAACAATGGTACATTGGAGACGCACTTCGATAATCCCAAGAACGGCAGCTCAAAAGGAGAGGCTTGAGAAACTTAGAATCAAGCTAGCTCTTTATCGATGGGACACTAGAGATGATATGATGACACACATCATCAAGGTCAACAAAATGATACAAGATATCATTTGGAATGGTTTTGTAATGCCGGAATATGTAATGGTCGGAGCCCTAAAATGCACTATTCCTAAGGAGTTGGGAAGAATTCTTGATAAGGTTAATGAAACCTTAAAGGCCCAAGCTATAAGATGCTTGTGGAGAATTTTCTGCAAGAATACATAAGGGTCGGGGCAAAGAGAACATCAACCCTTGCATTGAATGGGTCTCGGCGCAAACCATGGCCCGGATCTAGGTATTTTCCGGGAGCCTCTGTTTATGTTCCAAAGAAAATAGAACTTTCTAAAGAATTTTATGAGTCATTTCCTGTCTATGTGTTGGATTGGTACACTTGATATTATTCTTTTAGGATTTGGAATCAATTCTGTACATGTTTCAAGTTGATATTACATGTTCTTAAATATTTGTGAATGTGTTATGAAATATATATGGCTATGAATTTTTGTGATTTCTCATTTTATATTGCCATATTATATGTTATGTTATATGTGAGAAGTTCTTAAAAGTTTGTATAACTTTTGAAGAATCAATTTCTTTACATAAATGATTATGTTAATGGTAATTTCAAATTAGGATTTTTAGACGATGATTGGGAACATAGTGAACTTTCGACTCTAAGACCTTTTGTGAAACTATTCATTAATATGATTAGTTTATGTAATCATGATGCTGATGAAGCATTTAGATAGGCTTTAATAATTCGTGCGTATGTGTCTGAAATGTTCAGATACGATGGCTTCAGCAACTAAGAATATAGTGGCTGAACTTATTAAGGGAAAAAATTGAATGGCGACAATTATGAGATTTGGAGTCTCGAGATTCAATATGTGCTAGAAGAGCAAGAGGCACTCGAAGCTCTTAACCAGATTATGGAAGAACCTGAGGATGGGACAACTGCCTAACACAAAAGGGACAAAGATGCCTTTGCTGTTTGGAAAAGAAAGAACTCTCTTGCTCGATTACGTTGCTAAGCAGCATGGAAAATGACATCATGCGAGAGTTCGGACGTTTCCAAAGCGCCAAAGACATGTGGGCTGCACTGGCATCAAGATTTGGTCGAACTTCTGTAACCAAACTGAGACAACTCACTATCTGTTTCGACTCATACAAGATATCTCATGGAAAGACCATGAAACAACATTTGAGGCAGATGTCGAATATGATTAGTGAGCTAAAGGATGCTGGCCACATACTCACTGATGAACAGCAGGTGCAGGCAGTAATCCGCTCCTTGCCTCAAAGCTGGGAGCACATGAAGATCCATTTGACCCACAATGAGGGTATCAAGACCTTCGAGGATGCTATGCGGCATCTTGAGCTGGAAGAGGATCGCCTCATGGCAGCTAAGCCAGAAACTGATATTTACTTTGCTGGTTCTAGCTCGCATGGAGTTTCGGGCTCCAAGAGGAAGCACCCTGCTGGGTCAAAGAAGTGGAAAGGCAAGAGAACAAGTCCTTCAGGGAAGAAACCGAGGCACAGCCAACGGGAGAAAGGAAAGCGTCCTTTCAAGAAGAACATTTCAAGAGTGAAATGTTACAACTGTGGCAAGAAGGGTCACTTTGCTCGCGACTGTGGCGAGCCAAAGAAGGTAGAAACCCTTAGCATTAATGAAAATGCTACTTATGTGTCTAGTTCAGTGTTTCTAACTGAATCTAATCCTTTGTGGACTGTAGACTCGGGAGCCACAGACCATGTAGCGAAGGACAGAGAAGCTTTCGTGGAGTTCCGACGAGTTCCACAAGGAACGAAGTGGATATACGTGGGGAACAATTCAAGAGTGGAGGTCAGAGGCATTGGCACCTGTCAACTACTTATGCGTGGTGGACGCACATTGTTCCTACATGATGTGCTATTTGCTCCAGAGATTCGTCGGAACTTAGTTTCGGTGTTGGTTTTAGTTAGACTTGATTTTAATGTAAACTTCCATAACAATGGTGTAGACTTGTCTTTAGGTACAAGTTATTATGGTTCCGGATATTTTTTAGATGGCTTTATTGTATTAGATGTTGACTATTGTGAAGTTAATGTCAGTTATTCCTTATTTACATCATCTGATTCTTATGAGAATGATTTGAACGTGTGGCATGCTAGACTTGGTCATATTGGCCAACAAAGAATGAATAGATTGGCTAAAATGGCTTATTGGGCAATATTAAAAAGGTTGATTTGCCCATATGTGAGCATTGCCTAGAAGGAAAAACAATGCGGAAACCATTTGGAAAAGGAACAAGAGTTGAATTTCCTTTGCAATTAATCCATACTGACATCTGTGGTCCAATGAATGTAAAAGCAAGGCACGGGTCTGTTTATTTCATCACGTTCATTGATGATCATACTCGATTTGGACATGTCGATTCGATTTCTCATAAGTCCGAGGCTTTAAATTGCTTTAAAAGATTTATGAGCTTAGTGGAAAATCAATTAGACAAGAAAATAAAAGCATTAAGATCCGATCAAGGTCGAGAATATATGTCTGATCAGTTCAGAAATTTATGTGATGAAAAGGGAATAGAAAGACAACTGATTATTCCATATACTCCTCAACAAAATGGTATTGCGGAAAGAAGAAACAGAACCTTAATGGAAATGGTTAGATCAATGATGGCACAAGCTAACTTGCCCATCACCTTTTGGGGTGATGCTTTGTTGACCGCTGCCTACATACTTAACTGTGTGCCTTCTAAATCAGTTGCTTCTACTTCATATGAGTTATGGACAGGCAGAAAGCCTGATTTAAGCTTTCTAAAACCTTGGGGTTGTGTTGCCTATACTCGTGAGTCTTCTCACAAGTATGGAAAATTAGGCCCAAGAGGCAAAAAGAGTATTTTTATAAGATACTCAGAGCACTCAAAAGGATATTTATTCATAGGTGAGCAAGAAAGCGGAAGTATAACTGAATTTGAATCACGGGATGTCACATTCTTAGAGAATGAATTTCCTAAAAAGGGCGAAGTAGGTGTTGATTACTCACTATACGAATCTGTGAATCGTGATAGTGAAGTTAGTGGGAGCATTGTGACAAATGGAGAGTTGAATGCAAACCAGTCTCAATTGCAACCACTTAAAGAGACGACACCACCATTATCTAATTCGAGTGGGAGCGCAATGGAACGTGGTGAATCATCAGGAGTACAGCATTCCATACGACAGTCAAGTCGTAATAGGATTCCCCGTCGATGTTTTGACATTAAAGGAGAAGCTTTCATGATCGCCCCACAAGATGAAGATGAACCGAAGAATGTGAACGATGCTCTAAAGTGCCCTGATAAGGAAAAATGGATACATGCAATGGAAGAAGAAATGGAGTCATTAAGATCAAACCAAGTTTGGGAATTGGTTGACCTTCCAAAAGGATGCAAAGCCATTAGGAATAAGTGGGTTCTCAAAATAAAGCATAAGGCTGATGGCTCAATAGAGAGGTATAAGGCTCGCCTTGTGGCGAAAGGATATAATCAACAGGAAGGAGTTAACTTTGAAGAAACTTTTTCTCCTGTGGTTAGATTTACCTCTATACGCCTTATTCTGGCAATAGTAGCTCGTTTGGATCTTGAATTGCATCAAATGGATGTAAAGACTGCATTCCTCAATGGAGAATTAGAGGAAGAAATTTATATGGAACAACCTGTTGGTTTCATTACAAAAGGCCAGGAGCACAAAGTGTGTCGACTATTGAGGTCGATATATGGCCTTAAGCAGTCTTCGAGACAATGGTATATACGTTTTCATAATGCCATAATGGCATATGATTTTGTAATGATTAGTGAAGACAATTGTGTATACATCAAAAGATCCAAAGATCAATTTGTGATCTTATCATTATATGTTGATGATATACTAATTGTTGGAAGCAGTATGGAGTTTGTTAATACGGTCAAGAACTGGTTATCTTCCAATTTTGAGATGAAGATATGGGTGAAGCTGCATACATTCTTGGAGTTAAGATTTTAAGAGATCGCTCAAAGAAATCCCTATCCCTATCCCTTTCACAAGAGACATATGTGAATAAAATCCTTAAGCGATTTCGTATGCAAGACTGTAAACCAATAGATACTCCTATTGCAAAGGGCGAAGCATTAAGCGACAGAATGTGTCCTAAGACTTCACAAGAAAAGGAGCAAATGGAACAAGTTCCATATGCTAGTGCTGTCGAAAGCTTGATGTACGCTATGATGTGTACAAGACCTAATATTTGTTATGCAGTTGGAATGGTAAGTAGATACCAATCCAATCCAGGTCAAGCACATTGGATCGCCGTCAAAAGAATCCTGAGATATCTAAAGGGAAGTGCCGACTATGCGCTGACTTATCAAGGAAGTGATATACACCTTGAAGGCTATACTGATGCTGACTGGGGAGGAGATTTAAAAGAAAAGAAATCTACTTCTGGATATGTGTTCTTACTGAATAATGGCGCCATATCTTGGAGCAGAAAGAAACAACAGTGTGTAGCCTTATCTATAATGGAAGCCGAGTTCGTGGCTCTATCAGCAGCGACACAAGAAGCTGTTTGGCTTAAAAGATTTTTGGATCACTTAGGTGTTACTGAGAATGCTGCAAACCCAGTATTGGTCTATTGTGACAGCCAAGCAGCAATAGCGTACCCTAAGGATCCCAAGTACCATGGAAAGACCAAACATATAGATATCAAATATAACTATGTCAAGGATATGGTTGCATGAAAGGAAGTGAACGTGAAGTACATATCTACACAAAGGATGATAGTAGATCCTATGACAAAGCCGATTCCTAGAGAAGTTTTCCATGGTCATGTGAGATCTCTAGGACTATGTAGAATATGATGTACTGAATATTGTAATTTTCCCAGAATGTTCACTATTAATGAAGTTTGTTATTATCAATGCCTATAAGTTTGTAAGACGTTTGTGAATGTCGATGCTGAATGCATTATATTGAAAAGGTATGTCGGACAGATGAGAGATTAGCCCACTCACACGGGTAATCGCCTCTTCTCACTGTGTGATGAATAGAGATGAGACAGCTTTAAGCTTGTTATCTATGTGATAATTGAGAGCTCAAGCTTGAAGCATGGACGTCGCCTTAAAAGAATGTTAAGATGAGGACATATATATTATTATGTCCGAAAGTGAAATGACCCACATATTTCACTTTACCTGTCTTTAATGCCATATGTGAGTTCTGATAGACGCTTATGAATAGAGTAGATTTGTGAACTCAAGTTAGGCATTGAGTATGTCTAAACTATCATATGTACGGTATTGAGAGTAAAGACATACGCTCTATGGGAAAAGGAGAAAATACCGTAATACGTATTTCATATTACGTATGCATAGGGCGACCGATAAGAGTTGGCAAAAATTATGATCTCAATTTTTAAGTCGTATGAGACTCTTGAGAAAAAATAGTTTTTCTCAATTAAAGTGCCCTCACGACTCTTACTTATTCTCAAAATTTCTATTCAGTGTTTGCTATCTTAGGATGTTGCCGATGATCATGATAATTCGGTCTAACGGGGCATTTCTAGAAAAGCGAGTTGGATTGAAATGGAGAGGTTTAAGGAAAGAGGAAGATCAATTTAATTTATGATGTCACATTCTATATTTGTATTCACAGATCGACCAATTATGATTTTGAGTAAATCATGGTTGTGAATACAATATACGAGATACTAAAAGAGATCAAGAGAGATAAAAAATGTGACTGATTGATCTAGGGAACTGCATACTAATTCTACTCTGGATAATGCCTAATTTGAGCTGTTATATATTCCTAACAGATGTATAATAACGAGCTCTCATAGTATGCTGGTCGCACGGATTATTTGCCAATATGAACTTTGCAAGGAAGAGAGTTGTGTTTAGCCCATCGTGGGCGAGTAGGAGATGAAAGACATAATGGGTGGATCGCCCAAGATGGGCCAAACCGGGCCCGTGAGCCACAAGGGCCCACAAGGTAGTTATTTGCCTATCACTATAATAGAAAGCACCCCTTGGAAAAACTAACGTGTTTTTCATATGCAAACACACTCTTTCGAACATAACGTTTTCTCTGTTTTTGCTTCGGAACGCAAGCGAGTACGAAAGACAATCGAAGAACTCTCAAGCGCAAAGTGGCACTTAATCTGTGACAATACCGGGTATGTTCGTTGTGTGATATGCCTGTACGATCGGTGATACAAGTTGATGGTCATCGGGCACGTTTTCCGCATTGATCGAATTCGTTCGAATATGTTTCGAATGTGTCGATCGGGGATTGAGTTTTCCCAACAACATGTATAAATGTTAACACATACATTGATATTTTTTTTCAATCCGGGAGACAAAATTTTCACAATATATAAAGGTCAACGTGTACATTAATATATATATTTTAATTATTTAGATAATATTTTAAATTTTGGTGGGAAAAAAATAGTTTTTGCTCTTATTCAATGCAAAATAAATAGTCAATTTATCTTATATTCATCTATTTTATTGGTCGAATATATTTAAAAAGAATTTAAAGACACTTTTATCCATTTCACAATTTTAAATTGAAAATTTTTTAAAAAGGGGCCCAAAGTGGAGTCATTTTCTCAAAGAAGGACATGAAGTGGACATTATCTTAAATAATGGCTTGAAGTGGCCAAATCGTCTCAAATAAGGACCTTTGGCCTGCCGGTGACTATTCCGTCGCCGGAGAAGGGGTATTTTATTAAAAAAAAAATTTATGGTTAATATCATGAAAAACCCTAAACTGGTACACTTGTGACAAATTTACCCCAAACTATTTTGTTTGACCACAAAAAATCCCAAACTGGTACACCTGTGACAATTTTACCCCGAACTATTTTTTTTACCACAAAAATTCACAAACTGGTACACATGCTACAATTTTACCCCGACCTAATTTTTTAATATTATTTTTATTTTTTCGAATTTTTTTTACTTTTCCTTTCCTTTTCTTTTTTTTTTCCCTTCATCTTCTTTATCTTCAACCTATGGCTGGTCACCGGTCTGGCGGCCGGCCAGAGACGGGGGCAGACGAGGTCGGCCCCGCCGGCCGCTGGCGAGGCCGACCTCGCCAGCAAATGGCGAGGTCAGCCTAGCCCACCCCTGGCGAGGTTCGACCTTGCCAGTTGCCGGCGAGGGGTCATCCTCGCCGTCGCTGGCGAGGCCGACCTCGCCATCGCTTAGAAACCAAATCAATGGCCAGCGCAACAAATCAGAACGCCACAATAGGCGGGGATTTGGCGTACCGTCTTGGATCGGCAGGGCTTCCCGCAGGAGCTGCAGACGAGATTGAGGACGGCCTCGGTGGACTTGAAGAAGTTCGAGTGAGAGGTGAGCTCGGCATGCCCTTGAGCTTCCTCCACAGACTTCAAGAGGGCGCCGCAGTCGCCGCACTTGAGAGAGACGCCGGCCATGGCTCCGGTCCTTCGATCGGGGAAGGGAAAATCGAGAGAGAAACGCTTCGCGCTTAGAGCGATGTGGCTTCGCAATCGCCAGACAGAACGGTTGGGATTTCGCCGTCGCTGGCAAGGACGACTCCTCGCTGGCAAGGACGACCCCTCGCCGGCAACTGGCGAGGTCGAACCTCGCCAGGGGTGGGCAAGGCCGACCTCGCCAGTTGCCGGCGAGGTTGGCCCCCACCTCTAGCTCGGCGGGGCCGAGCCTCGCTAGCGATGGCGGCGAGGACGACCCCTCGTCGGCAACTAGCGAGGTCGAACCTCGCCAAGGGTGGGCAAAGCCGACCTCGCCATTTGCCGGTGAGGTCGGCCTCGCCAGCGGCCAACGGGGCCGACCTCGTCGGCCCTCGTCTATGGTCAGTCGCCAGACCGGCGACCGGCCATAGGTTGAAGATAAAGAAAATGAAGGAAAAAAAAAGAGAAAAGGAAAGGAAAAAAAAAAGACAAGAAAAAATAAAATAAAATAATTCGAAAAAATAAAAAATAATATAAAAAATTAGGTCGGGGTAAAATTGTCGCAGGTGTACCAATTTAGGGTTTTTGGTGGTAAAAAAATTAGTTCAAGGTAAAATTATCGCAGGTGTACCAGTTTGAGGATTTTTTGTGGTCAAAAAAATAATTTGAGGTAAATTTGTCACAAGTGTACTAGTTTAGGGTTTCTCGTGGTATTAACCCAACAAATTATAAGTATATTTTTTTTATTTTTTTTCACTTTCTTTTTCTTTTCCCTTTTTTTCTACTTCCCCAGCGGTCACTGCATCTAGCCAGTAACAGCCTCAGGCGAGGGCCGCCAGGGTCGGGCGAGGGTCGCCTCTCCTAGGCTAGGCGAGCAAGGGCGACCCTCGCCAGATCCGGCGAGGGTAACTCTCGCCCTCGCTTGGGCTAGCGATAGCGGGGGTCACCCTCGCCAGATCTGGGGAGAGTCGCCCTCTCCCGCCCAGCCGCAGCGAGGTGACCCTCGCCCGACATCGGTAAGGGCGAGGGTTGCCCTCGCCGGATCTGGTGAGGGTCGCCTCGCTTGGGCTGGGCGGGCGAGGGCGATCCTTGGTAGGCCAAGCGAGGGCGGCCCTCGCTCGACGCCGGGGAAGAGAGGGAAAAAAAAAGAAAAATAAAAGGAAAATAAAAAGAAAAAATAGAAAAAGGAAAAAGGAAAGAAAAAAATTCAAAAAAGTAAAAAGACGAAAACACCCTTTAGCCTATGAAGTCAGGTCCTTATTTGAGACTGATATGACCACCTCAGGCCCTTATTTGAGACAAGATTTACTTCAGGCCATTATTTAAGAAAATGATGATACTTCAAGTCCTTATTTGAGATAAGGTCCACTTCATGCCCTTATTTGAGAAAATGACTTCACTTCGGGCCCCTTTTTGGAATTTTCCCTTTTAAATTTTAATAAGTGACGGACATTTGATGCTATTAAATTGCTAAACAAATGTTATTTGGCCAATTATGAACCATGGCAATCACAGAGGCAAAGTTAAGAGCTCCGCTGTGAGCAGCAAACATTTTCTCAGCTCAAATTTTAACTATAAAGGATTACAGCCCCAATACATGTATTTGAATTGTCAGCTAGACAACCTTACATGTTGCCTTTGAACCAGAGGCGACAGATGTTACTTCGTCGCATTTGAGACCGAATTATCTTTTGTCACCTTTGGCATCCAAGATGACATGTCATCTTGCCTTAGGGTGTGCAAAGAAATCGGGAACTGTTTGGACCACCTGAAACCAGACCGGACCAGTCCGAAACCGGCGGTTCCTGTGAGGACTGGTCCGGTTCCCGGTTCTAATTTACTAGAATCAGTGAGTACAGATCCGGTTTCCGGTTCTAGACGTGGAACCTCTCACCCGAACCGGACCGGTAATATATATATATATATACATGTTTAATTTTTAAGAAAAATTTCAACCAAAAAAAACAAAACATTTCTAGAAAAATTAAAACCATGAAATCCCTAATTTAAAACTCGACTCTCAACTCCCATCAACTCACCGCCATGCCTCTAACCGTTCATCGCCTCCCTCTCTTGCTCTCGGTCACCTCCATTTACGTGAAACTTGGCGGGACCAGTTCCATGGACCCACCCGGGAACTGAACCGCCCCGGACCGGCAGTCCGGTTCCCGGGTGGATCCATGGAACCAACAAACGGTTCCCGATTCCAATTTCTCGAAACTGGTCCTTAGTGAGCGGTTCCTAGTTCCATGTTGGGAACTACCCGCCTGGACCATGCTCACCCCTAATCTTGCCTATGGTACCAAAAGACGATAAAAATACCTTCAGTACCAAAGGCGTCAAAATAGAAAAATTCGTCGATCAACGAACCAAACACTATTTGTAACAAATATAGGCTTTGCCCATTTTTGTTGTAGTGTATAATTTTTTGGTGATGACCGATATATTCTTATTGATTCTTCAATTATAATTTATTGGGAAAATTCCATTTTGGTACCCCAAATGGAAGCGTTTTCTCAATTTGGTACCCAAAGTGGACATAGTGTCAAATAAGGGCCTGAAGTGCCTAATCAGTCTCAAATAAGGACCCGAAATGCCCAAAAAGTCTCAAATAAGGGCCTGGGTTGCGGGCCGGCCAAAATGCCTGCTGGCCGGCAAGAATGTTACTGTTCCGGTACCGGAACAATAACTTTTTTATTATTTTTTCCTTTCTGTTTTTTTTTCCTTTTCCTTTTCTTTTTTTTTCTTCTCTTCCTCCGCCGGCCATAACTGGGGCCGGCGGAGGTCGCCCGCCTCAGGTGGAGGCTGCCCTCGCCGGCGTCGGGCGAGGGCCGCCCTCGCCTGGGCTGGGCGAGGTCAGTCTCGCCAGTTGCCGGCGAGGTCGAGCCTGGCCAGATCTGGCGAGGGCTCGGCCCCGCCGGTCGCTGGTGAGGCTCGACCTCGTCGGCGTCGGGCGAGGCCGGCCTCGCCATTGTAGGCGAGACCGACCTTGCCCGACGCCGACGAGGTCGAGCCTCGCCAGATCTGGCCAGGCTCGACCTCGCCGTTGCTGGGCGAGGCCAACCTTGTCGGCGTTGGGTGAGGCCGGTCTCGCCATTGCAAGGCGAGACCGGCCTCCCCCGATGCCGGCAAGGTCGAGCCTCGCCAGTGACCGGCGGGGCCGAGCCCTAGCCAGATCTGGCCAGGCTCGACCTCGCCGGCAACTGGCGAGGTTGACCTCGCCCAGCCCAGGCGAGGGCCGCCTCCGCCTGAGGCGGACGACCTCCGCCGACCCCGGCTATGGCCGGCGGAGGAAGAGAAGAAAAAAAAAAAGAAATAGAAAAGGAAAAAAAAAACAGAAAGGAAAAAATAATAAAAAGGTTACTGTTCCGGTGCCGGAACAGTAACATTCTTGCCGGCCGGCAGGCATTTTGGCCGGCCGGCGACCCAGACCCTTATTTGAAACTTTTTGGGCACTTCGGGTCCTTATTTGAGACTGATTGGGCACTTCAGGCCCTTATTTGACACTGTGTCCACTTTGGATACCAAATTGAGAAAACGCTTCCACTTGAGGTACCAAAATGGAATTTTCCCTAATTTATTTATTAAATATGGGCTTGGCTCCATGTCACACTAGCTTTAACCACTTGATCATATATATACATACGACTGAGTGTCATACATTTTCAAGCCTGTCTGCTGTCTGAATAGGCTTTCTTAGCAATTATGAAGATACCTGCATATTAAAAGACCCTGACCAAGTTGTCTACGAATTGTTTGGATGCGTTAGATTTCGCTTTCGAACCACAACCGTCTCTCGATCAAAATAACTTTGAGTGGCACGCAATCACCATGCGAACGGAGTCCTGTCATCGCATGTTGACGGATTCGATTTAATGATATGGACATATCAATCATATTGACCATCTTTGTGGGCATTCAATGGAGTATTTGATTGCCCTTGGTCTTCCACGGTGCCTAAAGCACACAACCCTTCGACAACGACCTGCGTGTGAATTCTCTGACCCTAGACCACACAAAACACTAAACTAATCAAGCCACTCCAAGAATACAGTGAAAGCATGAAGCTCTACATAAACCTCCCAAATTTCACTTCTCTCCACGCACCAAATAAACTCACTTCCAAGAGTTCAAATTCGGATATTTGAACATGAAGAACCTTGCAACATCTTTTCACAATGCTCTCTTCCTTGTTATAAGCTTCGCCTTCGTTTCGTCTTCTTCCCATGCGAACTCATGTAATGGCCCCTGTCAAACACTTAGATGATTGTGATGGCCAGTTGATTTGCATCAATGGAAGGGAAGGTGCACCGACGACCACCAAGGGGGCACACACATATGCGGTAATGCGCCTCCATCTCCATCTAGTGGCGGATGTCGGCCTTCAGGCACTATGCATTGCAAGGGACACTCATACCCTAAATATGATTGCTCTCCAAGAGTGACATCGTCAAATCGGGCGACCTTGACGAATAATGACTTTAGTAAAGGAGGTGATGGCAGTGACCCATCGGAGTGTGACGATAGCTACCATGAAAACTCCAAGCTAATTGTTGCACTATCGACTGGGCGGTATGCCGGCGGATCTTGATGTGGAGATAAGGTTAGGATAACGTCCACGAAAATTGGGAGAAGCATGATGGCTAAAGTGGTCGATGGATGTGACTCGAGGAACGGGTGTGACGATGAGCATGACTATCAACCACCGTGTAGGAACAACATCGTTGATGGATCGGATGTGTTGAGAAAACTTCCTAATATGTTTTGAAGATTGACAAAACCTTCTATAGTATCTTTTGAGTTTGACAAAAGTATTTTCAGGTGATGAAGAAACATATTCAGACTCTAGTCATTGTTATTTGAATATTGTGTATGAAGTTCTCGTTGTTTACTTTGTGGAGATCAAACATGTTATGGATATCATTAGAGTAATACGAAGACATCACCAAAGCTTGAACGTGAATATTGTCAAGACGTTTGGCCTCTTCAGACTCTATGCGAAATCCATTCAGACTTAGGGAGTATTCAAACTCAAACAATATCATCGGATTAAGAAGTTTATTCAAACTTGGAATGAAAATTATATATCGCAACAGTGAGCAATCTAGCTTGGATTTCTTCCATATAATATGATGATTGATCTTCTATACTAATGATTGTTTTGCAACGAACTTACTCAAAGCAAAGCATCTTTAATTGATTGATAATCATCCTTAGACAAGATATTCTTTCCAAATGAAAAACTCTACTTATGAATACCCAGCTTTAGTTGTATGAGCGACTGGATCAATGGGGGGTTCTAATTTCATCACTCAATAGCTACTCAATCTCCATGAAGAATTTATATCCAACTGATTGATTGGAGATTGATCCTCTAAAGACTATCTAATGGCTTGATAGGAAGTGGGGGAGTATAAAAGGAGATCCTGGTACTAAAGAGAAGAAGAGAGGTCATGAATATGAAATTCGAAAGTCAAAGAGAGCTTCTACCTTACACACTTGTCTTAGTGAGCTTCAAAAGTGTAATTTTTAAGAGGTATAAAAAGAGTAACTCTAAAAGAGTGAAGCGAATGACTCTGAAATAGTGAGATGAGTGATTTTGAGATAGTGAAACCTATCAAGATTGAGTGTTATTACTCTCATCTGTAACATCTGATTGATTTACAAGTGAAATCCAACCAGTAGGCTAACTGCGTAGAAAGTAGACGTAGGCTTGTAATAAGCCGAACCATTATCACTTTTGCATGCAATTTACTCTATCCATTAACTCTTTACTATTATCATTGATAGTATATTGTACACAAATGAATCTGATTACAACATAGTTTCAATTCAAACTCTATCTTCACATGATGCTAATCTTGATTGTTTAATTCTGGTTTAATTTGTCAAGTTCAATCATAATTACCTATTCACCCTACTTTAGGTGATAGTGCTAGCCACCTTAGGATGCCATAAGGCCGGAAGGAATTGGCAGAATTTGGTTAGGTCACAATGAGGGGGGACCAGGTCATGCGTGCTTTAGGGTTGGACATAGACGTGAGTGAAGAGGATGTGGTCTGGTCCATGGCATAGAATGGTGGGTCTGCTATAAGCTCTCGATTGAGTGAAATTGAAAGTATAAAAGGAGCTCTAGCCATTAGTAATCTACCTATAATACGATTGTGGGTCTCCGTACGATAGCACTGAATGTGTATGTTGACATTGAAGGTCATCAAATTGTTTGGTTACATATGTACTTCAGAACATAGTATATTGTATCCTAGTTATAATATTCATCTTTTGCTGTCAGAAAGGAATAAATACTTCGTCTCATGACATCTGAAACATAATGATGTAAAATAGTTAAGCTACCTTGATTTTCTTTTGTCCGTAAAAATTGCGTGAATGACATTACTTTTTTTAAATCTAAAATGAATGAAGTTCGACTGTCATTTTACAATTTTTCCTATATTATGAATAGGTTTGATTTAGTTAGATTTCATCTTTTAAATTTTTGCATTGGGTAATGTAATTTGGATTTTATTGATGCAAATCTTTAACTATAGCTTCTTTTGTTTCATTCAGTCATCTCATTATACTCACTTTATGTATCCTACGGACAAATGAAAAAACTAAAAAAGGATACAAATGAATAAGTTTGGATCCACAGCTTTAAATCTTAATTAACAAATTAAGAGCAATTTGTTAGTGAAAATGAGATGTATTTTGTGACACCCAGGACCCACTCGTAACGATATTGTCTGCTTTGGGTTGGAGGCCACACAATTTTGTTCTTCTGGGCTTCGCCCCACACCCAGGTGATGTGAGATTCGGTTCATTCATGTCCCCTTCGCCATCCTCGAAGCCTGCTAGAAGCCGCTCATTGTCCAGGCCCTATGGCCTCGGCGACCACTCCCCACCCTCGTAGGACTGGATCATTACAGACCCTCCAGCTTCCACCTGATTCGTTCCCAAACCACACACTTCCGGCTGGGCTTGGCTCTAATACCACTGTGACGCCCAAAGCCCACTCGTAACGATATTGTCCGCTTTGGGTCGGAGCCGGTACGATTTTGTTCTTCGCCTAGAAAAGGCATCGCCACAAGTTAAGATAAGTGCCGCAATATATATGGCACTTCACCTCACCACACTCAACCGATGTGGGATTCGATTCATTCCAGTCCCCTTCGCCATCCTCGAAGCCTGCTAGAAGCCACTTCTTATCCAAGCCCTCTGGCCCTAACGATCACTCCCCACCCTTGCTAGACCGGGTCGTTACATATTTAGTCATGTAGAGGGTAGATATAAGCCCCATTTACATTTATCCTCCGATACGTTAACTTGCCTTTGGAGTATCAAAACTCGGTAGCAAGACTTAGAAATGCATACATGTTAATTTGACAGCTTTTGTGTTTGATACAATCATATTTTGTTGGGTTGTGCTCAATTCTCTTTTGGAAAAAAATATCTGCAACCGCTTTCAACTTGTATTCCACGAAATGAAATGAACACATATCACGGACCGATGTCATAATCAAGCGCCCCTGTCCCGACGGGGACTTGGTTTGGTCACAGCCGTGTGTGACCTAGCTTGTGCACAAGTCACGGCCGTGACCATCATTCGCGGTGCACATGCTAGTTCACGACCATAATTTGGCAGTGACCTAGTGTTTAGGCCGGATAACGGGTCGTGGATGACCGATGAGGCCCGTCGGTGTTAAGGGTAGGGGCGGTCCAGACCATCGCGGTCGCAGTCAAGGTGTGGAATTGGCGTTTTTGTGATGATTGGAATTTGTGTTGCAGAGATAATTAGTGTTAATCGTAATAATTAATGTTAATTTGTGGTTATTTTTGTATATTTATAATAATTTGTGTGCTTGGAATATATTGATTGTTGTATTCTTGTAATAATTGGTGTGAACTTGTATTCTATGAATTTTTCCTTTTTCTTAAATGTTGTGTGTGCACGTCGATATTGTGTCCGGTTGTTTGTCATTGCATATGTTATGTCTGGAATTACTAGAAATATACCGAAAAAATTAAATTATTCATTTAGCAAATTGTACCTTTTGCTATAGCTGAGCGTCTAACCAGGAGTGGGATCGACGTGTGGAAAAGCGAACTCTCTTAGTGGACTTTTCTATCAAATATGAAAAGGAATTGAGTATTAAAACTTTCAAAAAATATAATCAAGTTAAGATTTGTCGAATTGATGCAATTAAATCCTTCCATTAACTTTGTCAAACTTAGCTAATGGAAAATGCTAGCATGTTATTTTTTTCTCTCTCCTACGTGTCGTTAACATTACTAAAGTATAAAGCATAAGACAAAAATGACGTCGTTTTGGTCCAAATCCCAATTTTAAACCAAAATCTTAGTTAAATTAGATTAAGAAAAATATTATAATTTTTTTATAGAAAAAAGCACAAATAGAAGGGAAAATAAAAAACACAGACCCTCCCGCCAATGGTTTGCTGCCCCATTGTTGGAACTAGCCGCGCAGGCCCTCGCTAGTGGTCGGCGAGGGGCCGACAGTGATCGGCGAGGGTCATCGACCCTCAACAAAGCCTCGACAACCCTTGCCGACCCTTTCCCACGACAGAGCAGTAGCCCACAGGTGGAGGACCCGGCCATCCTGCATGTGTTTTTCTTTTGGGAAACTTTGAACCTTTTTATTATTATTATTATTTTAGATCAAAACGGCGTCGTTTTTGTATTTATGATTTATTCTTTAGTAATGTTAACGCCACATAGGAGAGCGAAAATAAAAAAAAAATCACGTTAGCATTTTCGTCATCTAACTTTGACAAAGTTAATAGAACCATTTGATAACACTAATTTGATAAATTTTAGAACTTAATTGTACTTTATGAAATTTTTAAAACTCAATTTCACTTTTCTAGTGCAATTATCCCAATATGAAAATAAGAAAAAGATAATTACCATTAAATTCCAATTAGAAACAAACCATCGAAATGTCTAAGGCGAAGTAAATAAAAATAAAGGTTAATAATACAAAAAAAACCCCAAATTGGTACATCTGTGACAAATTTACCCCAAATTAATTTTTTGACCACCAAAAACTCCAAATTGGTACACATGTGACAAATTTACGCCAAACTAATTTTTTTACCACAAAAAATCCCAAACTGGTGCACTTGTGACAAATTTGCCCTCCGTTAAATTGGATTAATACCCCAAAAAATCAAAACTTGGTAAATCCGTGACAAGCAGAGGAGTAAAACCCCAAATCGTACACCCGTCAATTATCACGAGTCATCCAACTTAATAATTTGACGGTAAAAGTTAACGAAAACTAACGGATGAAAAATTTATCATAAGTATATTAATTTAAAATTTTTTATGATAAAAAATTACATCGACTTAGGATTTTTTATTATATTAATCCTAAAAATTAAAAAACTCCCTGCTCAACGTGCAAAAGAATTGAAAAAGACGGCAAACTTCCCATCACCTCTGGTGCTAAGGTCTGTGGGCATTTAATGAAGTACTTGGTCGCCCGGGTCTTCCACGCTAGCTGAAGCACACAACCCCGCCCCGTAAGGCGCTGCACATGGTGGCTTGACAACGACCTGCGTGCGAATTCTCTGACCCTAGGCCACGCCAAACATTAGACAGACAACTCAAGCTACTCCAAGAACAAAGACAAAGCACGAAGCTCCATATACGCCACCTAACTTTCACTCTCTCCACACACCGAAAGATCCTACTTCCAGGAGTTCCAACTTAGCACATTTGAACATGAAGAACCTTGCCACATTTCTCGACATTGCTCTCTTCCTTGTCATTAGCTTCGCCTTCTTTTGGTCTCCCTCTCTTGGGAACTCATGTAATGGCCCCTGCCAAACACTAAATGATTGTGATGGCCAATTGATTTGCATCAAAGGAAGGTGCACTGACGACCCCCAGGTGGGCACACACATATGCAGCAATTCGCCTCCGCCTCTGCCTCTGCCTCCGCATCCGCCTCCGCCTCCGCCTCCCTCTAGTGGCGGATGTCAGCCTTCAGGCACTATGCATTGCAAGGGACACTCTTACCCTAAATATGATTGCTCCCCGCCGGTGACATCGTCGACCCAGGCCATCTTGATGATTTCTAACTTCAGCAAAGGAGGTGACGGCGGGGGCCCGTCGGAGTGTGATAGCAAGTACCACGAGAACTCTGAGCTGATTGTTGCGCTATCGACCGGGTGGTATGCAAGCGGGTCTCGGTGTGGAGATAGGATCAAGATAATGTCCACAAAGACAGGGAGGAGCGTGACGGCCAAAGTGGTCGACGAATGTGACTCCAGGAACGGATGCAACAAGTATGACTATCAACCACCATGCAAGAACAATATTGTTGTTGGATCCAATGCCGTGTGGCATGCGTTAGGGTTGGACATCGATGTGGGTGAAGAGAATGTGGTTTGGTCTATGCCTCAAGAAATAAAACTTGTGTGCATTATGAGTTCCTAAATCTTCACTTCTACCTTTTTGCATGATATGATTCTTTAAACAAATGTATGTGCGCTAATTAGTCCTGGTAGTATGCTCTGCACTTGTCATGATATAGAACCTTTGCATCAGAATCCTGCTACTATAAAACAATTCTAAGGTGCGAATCAAAATTCGAAAGGGGGCTTGGTGGTTAAAATGCAATCCCTTTTATAGAGGTCTGGAGAGCCGTTTGTGTGAGGGATAACATACCTGCCGCAAGCCTTATTTTCGTCTTCCCTAATTTGCATCTTAGCACCCCTTTACTGGCCATACAGCGATGAATTCGTTCCCGGGCCTTGTACACACTGCCTATCACACTATGGGAGCTAGCCATGCCCGAAGTCGTTACCTTCTTGAATTTGAAACTTTCTACACCAAAAATATTCTCTTAAACGAAGATAGAAGATCAAAAAATACGAAATTGTATCAACAATTATATACAAAAAATATGAGAATGATTTATGAATTTTTAATCAATCTCCGAGGTAAGGGGTTAAGAGATCTAAAACTGGAAAGGAACCCTCTCTTTCAAATTGAAAGTGTATGTTCCGCAATCACTTGTTCTTAACTTATACAAGTTACGAATTTGCGTTCATAGATCTTTGGGCTTCGATTATCGAGGAATAGAGACTTACAAATAAAGCCTGAGGATTGGCATTCCATTGCTGTCATTTTATATGTACATGGTTACAATTAGTAAAGGGGTGCTAAGATGCAAATCAGGGAAGAAGAAGACAAGGCTTGTCGCAAGTATGCTATCCCACACACAGACGGCTTTCCAAGCCTCTATAAAAGGGACTATCTTTCGACCACCAAGCCCCCTTCGAATTTTGATTCGCACCTTAGAACTGCTTTATAGTATCACGGCAAGTGCATAGCATACTACTAGGACTAATCAGTGCACATACGTTTGTTTAAAGAATCATACCAAGTAGAAAGGTAGAAGTTAAGATTTAGGGAGTCATCATGCACACAAGTTTTATTTCTTGAGACTTTTTAGGAGCAGATCCTGCCTCCAAACTTTACAAGCATTGTCTTATATAGGCACAAAAGTAGACAAATAGCTAATTATTGGTAAAGTTATGGAAGTCACCAATAATTTGACACTCTCTAACTGACTACAAAGGCTGACAGACGACTACAAAGACTTTTACAATTGACAGATGACTACAAAAACTTTTACAACTGATAGATGACTGACAGACTCATAATAAACTCTTGGACGACAGTTTTCCCGTTTGCTATAGTGCTGCTACAGTGTTGCTACAGTACTGCTATAGTGTCGAACTATGATGAACACTGACTGCTACAGTGTGAACAATACATTGCTAATAGTAACTTCCTGACAACAAGCCACTTTTTCAACCCCGCTTGGTACGTCTTCATAGGTCATATTTATGAATCAATTCTTCGGTATTATCGTCATCACAGCTGTCCGAACCACCTCCGTCTTTTTGTCTCATGTATTCTCTAAGGAGTCTTTCCACTTCTGTTATCTCTAGGCCCACGTCTTCATTAAGTTCTAAAGACTTTTGTCTTTTTTGTGGAGACTCATAGGAAGCACCTGGAATGTCTGCAGAACTTGAGGCGATATCAGCTGGACATGATGGAATAGCTGGCTGGGGAAAGCTTTCAATTGTCGAACCGTTTTTTTCGAGACCTACGCTGAGTGCAAGTTGTAGCTTATTGTAATCATGCAGGTTTTGCGATAGTGGACCTCCCCATGGATCCTGTGACTGTGGGGCTTGAGATGAGGACGATGCCTCTTGAGATGAGAATGAGGCAGCGGCATTTGAGGCAGCAACATTCATATCAGCTTGCATATCTATGCCATAATATTGTTCCAATGCTATGTCAATCACTGTCTGATACCTGTGATCAGCCGGATGATCCCAAGACATATTGCTAGAACTAGTTAGCTATACCTTTGGTGGTATCACTTGGTTGTATTGGCATATAAATCTCTGGAGCCCTCTATATTCCTGAGGAAGTGCCAAGATTTTGCATGGAAGAGTTTTGAAGAACTTCTCTGGAATCGGTTAAGGCTTGTATGTAGTTACTCCTACGTCAGCTGGAGTTTTACTCGCGTCTCCATTTGGACGAAACCATGGCCTGTGAAATAGGACTGTTGTATGCAACTCCGGATTGGGTCGACAGATTTTAAGTTGTTTCGGAAACATGCATTTCCAGGCTCCCAATGGTTTGAACCAATTAAGCATATCACCAAAATGCTTAAATTTCTTTTCTTCCGAGAGAATTCCGCCAATAATTAAAATAATTCTGGTTGTTGGAAACTCAATGGCTATGGTATAAACATTGAACATATACCAATAAAACCACTAGAATTTTTCTGGGAACTCGTCTTCAAGATTGAGAGAGATAGGATGGATGAAAGGATAATATGGATATAGTTCACTGGGTCTGAGACTTAATCCTCCATATCTGCAAAAAATCAGCAGCTGATATTTCCATATTAGTGATGGCAAATTTTCGAAAAGGGTGTTGTCTTGGATGTATGTAGGAACTTCCGGCAAGTACTGCCCGCTGGGCCAAGAAAGTTTCATCTTGGTGGGTTTAAATCCCCCGAATGGATTTCGAGACACATACATGTTTATGGATGTAATTGGTACAGCAAATTCTGTTGGCCGTGATAAGAAATCAGCAAGCACGTTCTTCTTTCCTGCTATATGCTTGGTTTCAAAGTAATATTTTGAAAACCATTCTGCCCATATAAGGAGTTGGGGATGAGGAATTTGATGTTGTTTGAACTTTAGCATTTGGGAGAAAGAGTACATATCTAGTTCAACTAGAAAATGATGGCCAAGAAGATGAAAATTCAAACTTCTTGATGCCATACCTTACCGCCAAGATTTTCTTGAAAGTAGAATAATAATGCATTTTGCTTTGCATAAATCTTCCACTTTTGTGTCCACAGATTTTGCGCTTTCCATTAATTTCTTCGAAAAGAACAACAGCCCAATATTCATCACTAGTATATGCCTGTAAAATTCTCTTCCCAATAGAAGGGATCTGCAGAGGAAGAAGATGTTGCAAAACTTTTTTGAGATGTCTAACTGATTTAGTCTATTGAGGTCCCCATAGAGGATCATATTTTTTGAGCATCTGCTGCAGTGGACTCACTAATTTGGTGATTTTGATAATGAAGTCTTTGAGATAATTGACTATCCCAAGAAACTGTTGAATCTGTTTGAGAGAAAGATTCTCATCAGGAAATTTCTACAATTCTTCAGCAATACGGGGATCAGGATAATATGACCCCTCCTTAAGATGCATTCCGAGAAATTCAATTTCTCGCCGAGCAATAATCATCTTTTTTCTGGGACAGCATAATGCCATATTTCTGGATTAATTCAGCAAATTGGCCTAGCAGTTTACAATGAGAATCATCATCAGGACTGTAGAGGAGGATATCATCACTGTAAATTTGGGCATTAGCCAAAATAGGCTGGAAGATTCTACACATAGTCTTTTGAAACAATGAAGGAGCAGTTTTAAGACCAAAGGGGAGCACTGTCCACTGAAAATGTTGATTGGGGATGCAAAATCCAGTCTTGTGCCTATCATCTGGATGAATTCCCAATTGCTAGAACCTGGCTTTAAGGTCAAATTTGGAATAGACCTTAACTTGAATTAGACTAGAGAATAACGAGTTCCAATGGGGTAATGGGAACTTATCATCTTGGAGGAACTGATTTGAGAGATTGGTAATTGATGACCAGTCTCATTTTCCCTCTGTTCTTCTCAGAACGCTTATTCACGTAAATGCTTCACAAGACCACCGGGAGTCAGATGGCTTGATTAATCCTTGATGGAGTAAGTCTGAGCATTCCTTCTGTGCCAAGAACAAATGGTCTAGATTCATTCCTGAATGAGTTGCTTTGGTGGGATTGATATCTTCATTTTTCATAAAAGGCAGATGAATGAAAAAGTCATGATTTTCCCACAAAGGGTTTGGACATTTAAGGATAAATTCTCAATGAAATTCTGCACATGCACCAAGAAGGGTTTGCATGATAGGATCTAGTATATTCATTTGGATAGCAAAAAATTGATGGATGTCCACAAACTCTTTGAATTGTCGTTTAAACCGGAGTCCATCAGACAAAATTCTAAGTTTTGGAATCCGGGTCAGGATTTCCCATCCAATGATGATCTTAGCACTTACAGCAGCCACAAGGTTATGAGAAGAAAGGGCATGAAAATCAAGTTTACAAGCTGAAGAAAACATTGTATGGGCTAAAATAGGCACCTCGTACTTGGCACACGTGGATCGACATGTACCCGTTAGAGCATGGTTTTCAAAAGTGCCCGTATAAACATACATTGTATATCAAGTCAAATACTAATGGTGACATAATAATTGTGTGCCTTTATATTTATGACTTGATATTTATAGGGAGCTGTGAAAAGATGTTTGCTGAATTTAAGGAGACTATGAATAGCCAATTCGAGATGATAGATTTGAGATTGATGTCTTATTTTCTTAGCATAGAAGTGAAGCAGGAAAATGATGACATATTTATTTCATAACAGAAATATGCTAATGATATTTTGAAGCGATTGAAAATGGAATCACTCAAACCAATTCGAACTCTCATAGCAGAACGATTGAAGCTAAAGAAAGAAGGAATCCTTGAATTGGTAAATCCCCCTTATTTCAAAATCATTATTGGCAGTTTGAGATATTTGACTTCTACTATGCCAAATGTTACTCGTGGAGTGAGAATTATCAGCAGGTTCATGGAAAAATCGTATTAATCACATTTGCAGGTGGCAACAAGAATTTTACGATAAATCAATGTAACTAGTGATCATAGAATTTTATATTCTTATACTGACAATTTTAGTCTAGTGGGGTACACGGACAATGATTGGGCAAGTGATACTGAGACTCAAAAGAATACTTCCAAAGCTTTCTTTCTTGGATCGAGAGTAATTTCTTGGTCCTCGAAAAAACAACAAGCTATTGCACTCTCAAGAGCTGAAGCAGAATACATAACATTAGCTTCGATGGGATGTCAAGCGATATGGCTTCATAGGATGTTGCGTGAATTGAAACATGAACAAACATGTCCTACCAAAATGATGTGTGAAAGTTGGCTATTACATTAGCCAAGAATCCAGTTTTTCATGGTAGGAGCAAACACATCGACTTAAAGTGTCACTATATTCATGAACAAGTTAGAGATTGTGAGATTGAGCTTAATTTCTGCAGGTCAGAAGATCAAATTGTAGATATTTTGATGAAACCATTGAAGGCGGCTTCGTTCAAAAAATTAAAAGAGATGCTTGGTGTTGTTGATTCTCAAAATCAATTTTAAGGGAGGCTATTAAAGTATTAATAAAATTGATTGTTATGTTGGCAATTCCTCCACGAAAACAGAAAGAAATCGGTAAGAGTAAGTTATGGTGGGCTACGTGAACTCAAGAAAAAAGATCTCTATGTGAAAATCTCGTTGCAAGCGCATGATGAAGATTGAAGACAAATGCTACAAGAATTTAATGAAGACAGAGGTCATTGAAGAGTTCTCTACATATTTCTAGGCCCAATTCTAAAAAAAACCCTCAACTTTACACTTTGTCCCAAATATACCCTGAACTTTTTTTTGTCTCAAGAAAAACCACAAACTTTTATCTAAGTCCCAAATCTGCCCTCCCGTTAAAAATCCGTCCAAATCCGTCAAGAAAAAAAAAAAAAGAGAGAAGCGGCAGTGCGGGTGGCCAAGCCTTCGCCGGTGGCCGCCCACAGCCGTCGGGAAGGAGCGGCGGCCCACGCCTGGGCCTTCCCGAAGGCCGGCGACCCTCGCCGGCCCCGGGCGAGCCGCCGGCGAGGGCGCGCAGCCCCGTCTGGGGCGAGGGTCGCGCCCTCCCGGATCGGGGCTGCGCGCCCTCGCCGGCGGCTCGCCCAGGGCCGGCGAGGGTCGCCGGCCTTCAGAGAGGCCCGAGCGAGGGCCGGCGGGGTCGCCGCCCCCGGGCGAGCCGCCGGCGAGGGCCCGCGGCCCCCGATCGGGGGAGGGCGCGACCCTCGCCCCGAGATCGGGGGTCTGCGCGCACTCGCGGCGGCTCGCCGGGGCCGGCGGAGGTCGCCCGACCCTCGCCTGGGCCTTCTCGAAGGCCGGCGACCCTCGCCGGCCCCGGCGGCAGCGCCGGCGCGCGCGCCCCCGATCTGGGGAGGGCGCGACCCTCGCCCGAGATCGGGGGGCTGCGCGCCTCGCCGGCGGCTCGCCGGGCCGGCGAGGGTCGCCGGCCCTCGCTGGGCCTTCTCGAAGGCCGGCGACCCTCGCCGGCCCGGGCGAGCCGCCGGCGGGCGCGCGGCCCCCGATCTACGGGGGAGGCGCGACCCTCGCCCGAGATCGGGTGGGCGCCTCGCCGGCGGCTCGCCCGGGGCCGGCGAGGGTCGCCGGCCTTCGGGAAGGCCCAGGCGTGGGCTGCCGCTCCTTCCCGACGGCTGTGGCGGCGGCCACCGGCGAAGGCTTGGCCACCGCCGCAACTGCCGGTTCTCTGTTTTTTTTTTTTTTTTTTTTTCTGACGGATTTGGATGGATTTTTAACGGGAGGGCAGATTTGGGACTTAGATAAAAGTTGGTGATTTTTCTTGAGACAAAAAAAAATTCAGAGTATATTTAAGACAAAGTGTAAAGTTGAGGGTTTTTTTTGGAATTGAGCCCATATTTCTATGCTTGTTTTCTAATGCATTTATTATTTGTGTGCTTTTTCTTTTGCTTTGTGGACTTTTTGTTACTTCATTTAATGTTATCAAAAAGAAGCGCTCCGTGGCTCATTTAATGTATGTTGACTTTTTGTCGTTCGGTAAGAAGTGTGTGAGATGTTTGCCTTTAGCATTAAATGTATCGTAGGTGTCTCCTATTATATAAGAACAAGAGGGTGAGTGTTGTATAAGAAGCATAAGAAAGCATTCTAACTTCTAAGAACAATTTCTCCCACCAACTTATGCACTCGTCCAAAATTTCCACGGTTGTCAGTATTCCCTTGGCTCCAACATAGCTAACTGCATGCTTGCAAAAGAAAGGTGACAAGAAAGGTTTTGTCACTTGCTTTGTCTTAAAGGTATATCCGATGACCTTTGAGAATGATAAGAAACCTAACTAAGATTTTGTTTTCTTGAGCAGGATTGAAATTCTATGCCACGATATCAATGACCACATATCTCATCATATTGCACTTTTATGACCAGATTTAGAATTTGATTGCACTTTTTTAAAAATTTGAAACTCAATTGGATATTTATAAGAAGTTTTAGCTCTTTCAGCACACTTATCCTTATAAATAAATATGAGCAAAATAGCAAATAGGCATTTTTCGGCAACAGCGAGAGGACACCTAACCAGGCAAATTTGGAATATCGAGATTGCTTTTTGTGGAGCACTACATCCAGACTTTTCTTAGCTCACCCACACACAACAATCACCAAACGTCAAGTTTTGTTTGAATATACTCTTTGAAAGAAACTCAGAAAGCCGATAAGACTTGACAAAATCCAATTTGTATGGAATGATGTCGTAAGTCAGCGATCCATGGTACGCATTTTTCAACCCATTCAACTCTCACCACTTATCCCCTTTTCTCTTTCTAAAATGGCCTGTTGAATATGATTTCCAAAGCCACCTGCAAGAAAGTGGAAACGTGTGACTGCGGGAGTTTGAAATTTTAGAAAACCCAGCGTCAGTCAACCGCAGAGGTAAAAAATCTACGGTCAGAAAACTCGTCTCGTCTCGGTCCACCCATCGAGGATGCTGGACAGCCCTGCCAAATTTTTCAAACCGCGTGCTAGACCGCCGCTATAATCTATTCATAAGTCATAACCTATATATATAGCAGCATCTAGTATAGGGTATTAATATTGTTGTTGGGTTTTCGTATTTATGATCCGCTGTAAGAGATTCGTTGGAAGAAATGGCGTATACTTTGGCCCCGGAGATGGAGAGCGGGGACTACTCAAATGGAACGACGGGGTTGACGACCGACGGAGGTGATGCCCGGTCGTCGCAGGGGTTTGAATTCGAAGTGTTCCTGAATTTCAGAGGGCCAGACACTCGCTTGAATTTCGCCGACTGCCTCTATCACTCCATGGACGGAGCCGGGATTCGCGTCTTTAGAGACGACGAAGAGATCAGGAGAGGCGAAGCGATCGGAGGTGAGCTGGAGCGCGCAATCAAGAGCTGTGCAATCTGTGTGCCCATCTTCTCTAAGAACTATGCGTCCAGTGCATGGTGTCTTCGTGAACTTGCATCCATGGTGGATTGCTCGAGAAATAGAGACGGCAAAGCCATGATCCTACCCGTTTTCTTCGATGTGGATCCCCACGATGTCAAGCTCGAAACCGGTCTATACCACGAAGCACTGCAGAAGCACGAGCAGAAGTTCGGCTGCGATGTGGTGCGCCGATGGAGGGAGGCTCTGAGGGAGGTCGCTCGTATCAGAGGATGGGATATCAAAGATAGAGGGTAAGATTTGAGCTTTTCATTTCATTTTTTTTTGGGTTGAATTAGCTAATTAATTAATATAATTATAAATCATAAAAAATACCCTCGTCCTTACATCAAAAGTTTAAACTAATACTGCTCTCTCTTTCGTCGAGTTATCATTCAATTCACACACATTTTTCGATAACTACTCCTACAAATCCACTCAATTAAATAACGATTTAATTCTTCTCAAAACTAGATGAAAACTCTACTAGGACACGACAAATACAACTTGAGTTCATTATTCAATTTGTATGTTTTAGATAGAATAAAAAAAAATTTCTTAACTTGTGATTTCGTTATATGTAAACTATTTTAATCCATGCAAAACTAGAAAACTGAACACACGCTATATGTGAGCAATAAAAAAGAAATAGACAAATCCTTTGCATATATATAAAGGAAACCAATGAGTGAGCATCTATTATGAAGTTTAAGATTTCACTCTCATCTTAACAATTGACATGTTTGACCTTCGAAACAGAATAATTTCAATTCATTTGAGGTAAATTGACATGGATTTTGATTAATTTTAAGAAAAGAGTTAATGCTTGCAAGTACACATGAGATTACTTTTTGGCGATTTATTTGATAATTTTTTTTCTTATATATTTGCAGAGAATATATACAAAAAAATTTGGAAAGGGGGCAGTCGCCCTCGCTTGGCCCCCCTCCGTGACTAATATGTGTTTGATCTACAATATTTTTTAACTTGAAAGGTTAACATTCTGTCTACAAGCTTTCTGACCAGACCCTTTATATTAAATATGACAGTCAAGGTGAAGTCATTAGATCAATCGTTGCTGAAGTTTTGATCAAGCTGAATAAAAGAGGAAAAAATCTACCCGATCATTTAGTCGGAATTCAGGACCGTGTTGAAGACGTCGTGCGCCTATTAGATGAAGGTTCGCCCGATGTATGTTATTTGGTAGTGCATGGCATGGGGGGCATCGGGAAGACGACTCTTGCCAAAGCTGTCTTTAATCGAATATCTAGTCGGTTTCATGGGTGTAGCTTTCTTTCGGATGTGCGAGAAGCTTCAAAGGGCGGTAAAGTTGTTCAATTGCAAAAACAATTATTGTTAGAAATTCTCAAGTTCAAACCAATGGAGATTTCTGACTGTGATGCAGGGATTAACCAAATTAAAAGGAGTTTCCGCAACAAGAAAGTCCTTATTGTTCTTGATGATCTAGATAAGTGGAATCAACTCTCAAAACTTGCAGAAAAACATGATTGGTTTGGTCAAGGGAGCAGAATTATTATTACAACGAGGGACACCAACTTTTTGCCGATCATAGAGGAGAACCGAGAAAATAATGTCCAAACGCATTTCAAAGAGTTTAAAATCTATCAAATGGACGAATTGCCCCATGGCTATGCTCTTCAGCTTTTTAGTAAGCATGCTTTCGGAATGGATTCCCCTCCACATGAATACGATGATATTTCTCGCGATATCATTGGCAAAACTGGTGGACTTCCTTTGGCTCTCGAGGTTATCGGTTCCTCTCTTTATTGCAAAAGCAAACGACTTTGGAAAGACACGTTGAAGAAATTAGATTTAGTTCCCAAGCAAGATGTCTATGACAAATTGAAGATTAGTTTTGAAATGCTAGAGGATGCACAGAGAGAAATTTTTCTTGATATTGCATGTCACTTTATTGGTGAAAAAAGAATACATCCACATTATATGTGGAAAGCGTTGGACTTTTTCCCAAAGAGTGATATCATTGTACTTACACGTATGTCTTTGATAAAGGTTGATGATGATGATCGACTCTTGATGCATGACCTGCTCAGAGACCTTGGAAGAGAAATTGTTCGACAAGAAGACCTCAAAGTTCCTGGGAAGCGTAGCAGATTATGGTGTCCCAAGATTGCATTGGACGTGGTGCAAACTAGAAAGGTAAATTTTATTCACAGCTATTGTCTTCACGATCAAGGAAACATCAGCTTGAAGTTTAAAGTATATTCCCGGATGTGTTCATGTATCTGTGTTGCGCATCGAGGGAAACTAAATATTTCATTTGAATGAAATGAAAGTAATACTATAATCCATATCTCACTAAGATATTAATAGCTTACATTTACAATCTGAAAGTAGAAGCAAACAGAATGGTTTCCTTTTAGAACAAGTCTGTAATATCTAGTCACAGAATGCGTTCTTTTTTTTCACTGTAGAAAGTTCGTTTAAGCCTTTTCATGTCCTCAGGGAACCGAGAACGTCATAGCACTCAAACTAATTGGACTTTGCAAGGAGCATGACTTTACCAGTCAAGAGTTTTCAAAGCTGCCTAATTTAAGGTTCTTGGAATTGGAGGGGGGCAACTTGGTAGGAGACTTTAAGAACCTTCTCTCGAGTTTAAGATGGCTTTCTTGGCGTCGTTGCCCCTCATTCTTGCAGGCAATCAATTTATGTTTATGGAACTTAGTCGTGCTCAAGCTTTCGGACAGCGACATTCCAGAAAACTGGAATGGATGGGGCTCATGCTTGGTATGGTTTCATATCACATATATATGTTTATTGCCATTTCCCTTGCCTTACTTTTCTAATTCTAATTTGTTTCGCAGGCAAATCCTGACTTGAAAGTAATACATCTCATGAGATGCCATCTATCGGCAACTCCGGACTTCTCTACGTGCTTGAATTTGAAGATACTTGTTTTTTATCAACATTGTCCAAAGTCACTACAAATGGGTAGCTCTCTTAGTAAGCTAGAGCGCCTAAAGCGCTTTGAAATAATTGCAGCCCAAGTTCAGTTATCAAAGTTGTCCACAAGCCCCCATCTTGACCTGGTGGCAGTGCCTTCTGCATTATGCGGTCTAAAGTACCTATCGAGTCTAAAGCTAGAGGGGCAGTGTATACAAGAACTTCATCCATCTATTAGAGAGATGACAGGCTTGACATGCTTGTCTTTAAGGCGTTGTCATCAGCTTAAAAAGCTTCCAGACTCCATTGGGAAATTGAGATCGTTGCTCGCCTTGAACTTGTCCGCCACAGGAATCAGAGAGTTACCTGATTCTATTGGAGATCTCAAGAGATTGAAGAAAATGAACCTGGGATGCACTCAGATAAGGGAGCTACCAAACTCGATGGAAGGGCTAGAATCATTGCTCGAGTTGTTTTTGCACGGTACAAAGATCACCGAAGTGCCTGCTTCTATTAGATATCTTAATAGGCTGGAGCACTTAGCTGTAACTGAGATTAATATAGGAGAGCTCCTTAAGGCCATAGGGATGTTGGAGAATCTTAAAGAGTTAGAGGTATGGAATTTAAGTAAAACTATCAACACTACATGAGTTGTGGACATTGCGCCTTTTTTTTTTTTTTACTGGGAATCACGGGAAGGTTGGTTTGATGTACCAAACACATATCATTTTTATGTTGACAGATGCCCAATGCTCTGCGAGTCAGGTGACGACTACAAAACTTGCTGAGAATGTAGGACAAGCAATGCCGAAGTGAATGCGGGTGAGGTTTATTCAGTCGATCAAACTTAAAGATCGGAAGGAGTTGGCACAATTAGAAGCATCATCAATTTCGGCATTGCGGATCCATTGAAAAGGTCTACTGATCTACCAAATCCTTGGGGGTGTAGGTCAAAGCTTGCGTGAGACTCTGCACCTTCTCTTTATAGATGTTTTACAGCAAAATGTATACATAACATCCTCTCAGAAACTTGGTTTTATTTTCAATATTTTCTCTTTTTATGGTGACAATATATATGGTCTAGCACCTAATTCGGATTAATATCTGGGCTTTAAAAGTCCATTTCATGTTTCATCTAGGATCTTCATAGATTGTACAAAGCACAAAAGCTCTGTTTCAATGGTTGATTTGTCTAGCCAATAGGGCGCATATAATAACCATTCTGTTTCTCTATTTTTTTATTTTTCTAATCCTGGGAACAGTTTTAAAACAGAAATCCATTTGGGAACAATATTTCATTTTTCCATTTCTGGAACAAATTTTGATTTCAGAAATAAGTTTAAAATAAAAATTAGAAGTAAAAATTTGCTAGTTTTCTATTTCGGGAACAGAAATGAGAAATAAAAACTCTTCTCATCGTTAGCCCTCGCTATTAGTAGCTGACCACCCACACGCCGCCCGTCTCTCGCCTCCCGCCACCGGCGACCTCTTGCCGCCGCCCGCTGTCTGCCGTTCTCCATCACCACCCGACGCCCGCCACCGCTCACCACCATCCCCCGCCGCCCCACCGCCTACCGTTTGCCTCCGGTTGTCACCTATCGTTCTCCGCCGCCAGTCACCTCCCACCGCCGCCCACCGTCCAACTCGTGCCACCGCCACCCGACGTCGCCCGCTAGCCGCTTGGGAGGGAGCAATTTTGTGTCATTATCAACGAATTTTTATTTTGAGATCAGAAATTTTATGTTGTTATGAAATCCATATTTTGGCTTAGAAACTCATCTAGGGAATAAAAGTAGAATAATCTATTTTTTGCAAGAAATTGATTTTTAGAACAGAATGGTTATCATTCCCGCCTTAAAACATCTACTATCTAATATGATTTTTTTAATCTAATCCAATCAATTTGATGGTGTCAGTCTATCTCATCTAATAATATAATAATCCAATAAGTATTTTAGTGATTTATGGGGGAAACCTATGTATGGTTGACACTTGGTACTTTCCTTGTTTCACACTTACCTCACTTTGCCTTTTTTTCTTTTAATTTTCTTATTTTTGTCTCATTTCTTTATTTCATTGTCTACTTTCAAACAATCAGCCAAACTTACCCTGAACTTGGTTAGTCACAGATCCTCTGTTGCCGCTGCTCAGAGTCACGCCCCCGTCGCCACTTCATGGCCATTCGGCCCGTCCCTATCGTTGCACAAACGTTGTGCCTCCCCCGTGCCTCCGCCCCTTTCCAACCGCGTTGGACCGTGACCAAAGAGGCCTTAGGAGATCCCAGATCTTGGGTCACCTGAGGCCGGCCACCTCTGATCTGAGGTCATGAGCCTCATATCGAGGTCGAGGTGTGCAGCAAGGCTCAATTGAGCCTGATGATAACTGGGAGAGAGAGAGAGAGTGCGGTCGAGATAGAGGGGAGGGCCACTATCGACGGGGCTTCCATTGCCATTGAAGCGCATGGCGGCTCGTACAGGATTCATCGACATTAATCATTTACTTTCTAATCTTCTTCTATGATAGATCGAAGGAAATTTTTTCTGACCAACTATTTTTCTAATCGATAGGTTACAAACATGATAACTATTCAATTTTATATTTAATAAAGCTTGCATGTGATTGATATCTATAACTAATAAATCACCAATCAAAAGTATGGTGAGAGGATGTTTTCTCCGATCATTCGAAGATGAAAAATTGTGCATAGTCAATTGACGTATACAAAAAAGTTAAATTTGGTATTGAAACTAAATAGCATTGATGTCTCTAATGCTTTGTCTTGTTAAACTTAGAATGCGATATCTTATAATGCCATTTATTAAAAGTTAAGTGTCTTAGAACCGCAGCATTGGCTATGGAAATTCTACACTTAAAAATGCTTTGCATTGTTTCTTGTTCAAACTCGGCTATCCATGAGCTGCTTTAATTAAAATATGGAGAAAAATAAGGCCGGCAGCATCTTCGGGAGAAAAAGTTAGTGCCACACAATACTTGTAATATTGTAGCTCAGAGAGAGAGAGAGAGAGACGGATTTGTTGTAATAATTCGGACTAAATAATAATGAGCAATCTTTGGTGGAGATTAGATTTAAGTGCAAATGCTTGAGAAACTTGAGGTCGTAGTCGACCGCCAACGTGGCGTCCACGCTAGCTAAATGGCACAACCATGCACAGTAAGGTACAACACAAAGTGGGCCATTGACGACTAGGGCACAACACGAAGTGGGCTCTCTATGTAAACCACTACAATCTCTCACTCCTCTTCGCATCAATCCAACTTTACTTTACAGTGTTCCACTTAGCACATTTGAACATGAAGAACCTTGCAACATCTTTCGGCATTGCTCTCTTCCTTGTTATTAGCTTCGCCTACTTTTCGTCTCCTTCTCATTCGAACTCATGTAATGGCCCCTGCCAAACACTTGATGATTGCGATGGCCCACTGATTTGCATCAATGGAAGGTGCACCGACGACCCCCAGGTGGGCACGCACATATGCGTCAATTTGCCTCCGTCTCCATCTCGTGGCGGATGTCAGCCTTCGGGCAGTATGTCTTGCGATAGACAATCATACCCTAAATATGATTGCTCCCCGCCGGTGACATCCTCCACCCGAGCTACACTAACGAATAACGACTTCAGCAAAGGAGGTGATGGCGGGGGGCCCGTCGGAATGTGATGACAGTTACCACGAGAACTCCGAGCTAATTGTCGCACTATTGACCGGGTGGTACGCTGGTGGATCTCGTTGCGGAGATAGGATCAGTATAACGTCCATGAAAACTAGGAGGAGCGTGATGGCCAAAGTGGTTGACGAATGTGACTCAAGGAATGGGTGCGACAAGGAACATGATTATCAGCCACCGTGCAATAACAACATCGTTGATGGGTCAGATGCTGTGTGGCACGCTTTGGGGTTGGACATAGATGTGGGTGAAGAGAATGTGGTTTGGTCCATGGCATAGTGTTTTGGTCGCCAATATGTCATCATATTACCGTGTGGGTGTCTGTAGTGCTATGTAAGAAAAGATTGACGACCATCAAGTTGTACCTGTACAATTTCATATATATGTTTGTATATGGGCATGGAGCATGAAATAGTATACATACGGTTATGTTTGCACGTGCTAGTCATATCTTGTGGACTATGCTACGTGATCGGTTTGGTATAATAAGTAGAGCAGAACTAGACCATGTTGTAGTTACGATGCGAAAGTGTCGTAACTTAGAGAAAATGGATGTTTAAAGCCAAATTACTTCGCCTTACCTCTAGGCTGAAGCCGATGTCCCTGTTTCTCGATCACTCAAATGCATATGACCGATATTTTTAGAAAATAATTTTTAAATTATTTATTTTCGGCGAAACAAATGAAATTTTTATTAGTCCATCATTTTTTTCCAGCAAATAATTTTAGGAAGCCTTGTTAAAGAAAACTAACGAGAGTTCTCAATCTATTGACTTTTTCCATTCCAATGGTAATCGATATCTTGAGAATTAAGACTTTCTTTAATAAGTATGCGTAAAAGCCGGAAAAAGAAAAAGAGAAGGGAATGACTGGGAAGCTCCTTCATTTCGGAGGGCAAGCTTTTTAGTAATAACCATCATAAAGATATTGACATACTTCAAGACCAATACCCCTCGCAGACCCTTCCGCTGCTATAGGAAAATCTGAATGTCTGGGAACCAACAAATCATCTAAGTTATGGAGTTTATATACAAACTACCGCTTGTCGATCGGAAATGGCGCCTAGGATGTCGAGGAGGTTGAGGAGGTCAAAAGAATACTAGTAAGAGATCGCAAATAAATTGTGTTCCTATGGGGATTCTGAGCTATATCCGAACTTAATTAGACGCAAAAACCATGTCTCCATCCCTTTGCTACAAAGGCCATGCCTGCCGGGAACTTTCAAGAGACAAAACTTACCTCCGATTAATATGCAAGAGTGAGAAGGAGGTCGGTGATAATAGAAAGAGAATCTCATTTCTTGGACTGCTCTCCACTGGGACCATATTCGAGTGACCATCTCAGAAGCGTCTCTGGCTTGGGAATTGCAAACCAGCCTTTTTCCACTTGTCTCTTTACATGAAGATGTACAGTAATGTTGCCTTTGGTAATTGCAGCGTCATGCCTACTAGTATCTGTACAGCGCTCTGGCGTCAAGGACAGGCTGCATCCACAAACCCGTGAAATCTGAAGACAAGTCACATTCATTATGGCAACCAAGTAGCAGTTTCAATGTCTATCCACCACAATATGGACTTCTGGGAAAATCAGCGAATACCGCACAGCCTACGGAAGTAGAGCTCCTCTTGTTAGGACACGCCAGAAAGATCCGTCTCCTGCCTCGGCATCATGACCACCAATTGCAGCTTGCCTTGCTGGCACAGTTTTATGGGGTTCTTAAAGATTGAAACCCTCGCAGTGTTATTGTCTACAAGAACCACATGCGCTATGCTGAAAGATTCACCCCGTTCAACCGCAAACTGCCACTCTCTGGTGGACATGTTAAACCAGTCCTTCCTTTTAGATGCGGTTGCTTTAACTTCAATGTACTCTCTATCGGCATCATTCTCCCCAATTAGGATATCATACGGGAGCCCGGTTTCACTAAGTTCATTAACCCAGTTCACTGTTGCCTTACCAGCTTTCCCTGTAAAATATCTGAAAGCAACAAGCTCACCAAGCCTCCCAGTCAACATTGCCTGGGCTCCGTCAGGGTTGCCAGTATTAAGCTTCTCTCTCCAGCTAAAATTGGGTGAACTCTTTGCAGGCACATCAGTCATAGCATTTGCATCAACAGAATTCAATTCTGTGCCCATAACGGTGTCACCAAATTGGGCAAAATGTTCTTCAGAATTTTGACTGTTCACCAGAAGCCCAGATGTAGCAGCTGCAGTTCCTCCAATCTTCCAATTGGCATCAATCTCCGTCGGAACCACATTTTCCATCACTGCAACCGTAATTTCTGAATGCCCCTCAATTTTGTCATGTGAGATGCTATCTACCGCTTGTGTCCTAAAACCATTTTCACAAGCATAACGGAAATCTGGAGCCGTTCTCCAATCCACAGGTGGCCAATTTAGGATGGTACCTGACTTCCTCCTGGACTTGAAAACAGTTTGTTCACTAGTTCCTCCTGAAGTAGAACTTATCGGGAGGGGCTTTTCAAGGTCTCCTGAAGGCAGAGATGCAAGGGACCAAATGGTTTCTTCATCAGGTATCTTTGTCACCTTCTGGCTATTCAATATGAAAGTCTCTGTCTGCTCCTCAGTGGAACCCGATTCCACCATAGTTGTAATCATGTGAAGGAAATTTGCTATGTGTAATTCTGGATGTCCATCAAACCATAATCGAGAGAGCTCCAAAAATAAAGCATGAGAATCTGATTGTTGGGCAACATAAAGAACATTCCCCTACAAAAATCAGATAGAAGACATTATTGAAACAATCCATTCTGTTATTCATGGCCACTTAATTGCTCAGTAACTTTATCTGGGTTTGTTTGCATCTTTTTATGATGATATCTTAGCCCAAGTGTAGAGGGTCCTCCACCTAGGTCAGCTTGTATTCACAGCTACTGATTTATAAAGAATTACCAAGTATATCTCATTAAAACAAAGCTCTACACAATAAATAGCTTGGTTTAACAAAACTATATGACTTCCGTGCTCAGAACAATAGTAGTTCAGTTTCCTGAAAACAAATTTCACACTGAAAATAGGGCTGGAGGTATTTCTGTAATCTTGACCAAAAGTATCAAGATGAGAGCAAGCATCTAACCAATTTTCAAAAGGCCCCCTCATCAGATCAGAGATTCCTAGTCGATATTTAACTTAACTAGAGGTGAATTTCTCTTCCTAGGTAGATAACGTCTTTTCAAATGATGTGGCAACATTTTCTAGCTTCTGCACTACGTCAAAAATTACATTGAGAATATGACTTCCAGCATTGGAGAAGCTTCATACCTCCAGTAAACAATTGCAGTCGTATCTCTTCTTGGATGTACTGCCACAACTTTTGATCAAATTTTTGTAGAACAATTTTTCAACTACTACTACTTGCAACTGTTTGAGACTGTCAAAACCAGACTGCTTAAGCTGTAAATATTGCTGAGGATGCACACTGTAGATGTAGCGTTGGGCATAGGGAAGTGCCCAGTCAATCAACTGGGCTTTTAAAGTACCATCTGCTGAACCATAATATATTGCTTCACGAGTTACAACCTGCAAAGAAATTATCCATAAGGACAATAGCTTTGTCAACAACTGAAAATTTGCTGGAATTATATGTTTGTCAATAAATGCTTCTATACTCGACAGTTAACAAAATACTTAGCACAGGTAAGTTATCTCAAATTTAACTTTCAAACTTCAATGTTACTGCAACAACATCAATATTCAGCAAGCTATAAGTGCACTGTAATTTTGAGCCTTCCATGAAGTGTATGACATGCATTTTAGTGTCATAGTCAACAACAGCTACAAAAACTTGCAGTCCAATTATTTTCTTTTCACTATCCAAATGGAGTTTCATATCACAAACCACACCTATTAGTCAATGGGTTTTCATTTCACTATCTCAATGCAAGAAACTCATACAAGATTTCTTCATTACGGGTTTACCAGGTCATTTTGTCAGAAAATAACGAGTGATAGTAAACACAGGTTTGTCAAAATTGACATATTAGGTTGTGCGTTGAGCATATATGCTAGTGTCGATTGCTCATGTGGCTTTGTGTCTGTCGAGAGAGGGGGCAAGAGGGTGGGGCATGCGTACCTCAGAAAGTGCGGGAATCCCCAAGGTCCTCAAGAGCCTAGTAACATTTGCAGGAAGCATCTCTTGATTGTCGTTGGGTTCACCAAAGTACAGAAAATCAACGCCTTCCACATACTTAAGTTCCTTCCTCAAATTCTCATCGTCAGACCAGCACACAATACCAAACAAAGGATGCAGGGATACCCACTTATCCAGCACCGTGGGGAGCACGGTGTATTCTGGTTTTGTCAGACATTCTTTAAAATAGCTGATATCCTCCGCAGTTATGGATCCTGAGACTAATCCATCATTCCACTTCAAAAAAATTTGAAATACCTGAAACATGAAAGGAAAAGTTTTTAGGTCTTAGGACCAACGAACCTCATGACACCAAGTACACATCAAGTTGGTTACTCACTATATTAGCTACTTGTGAAGGTAAGGTAGTAGCGGACAACTCCACCAACATTTTCAGATAAACATGAAAAGAAGGGCCCTCAAGAACACCGCATTCCCTGACAAAGAAATCATAAAGACCCGGGTAGATATTGTCCAATGTCTTGCAAGGAAGGCCATCAGTTACACCCACCAATCTGCACTGAGAAAATACTTGATTTATTTGTTTCACTGAACCAGTGGAATCATGCCAATACACTTCTTTAGGGGAACAAAATATGCCAGAAACCAGCTCCTCCTGCCGAGATCCAGATGCACTTGGAACAAAGATAAACTGACTCGTTCTAATCTCTTCACTCATTCTTATCTGAGAAGAAGTCAATTCATTCCAAATAAATGAATATAACCTTGCCATTTGTGCTACGCTGAAAATCAAAATGACACATAAATGAGAACACAGATCTGAGGAACAAAATTAAAATAAAGAATATAAAATCAAGGAAGCCAACCTTATTGAAACTTGAACAAAGAGATATGCAATTACGGTATATAGTACACCAAGATCTTAACAATAGACTTTCAACTGATGCAATTCACTGTAATAAATACACATGACAATGCATTGAAGTTCCGCTCATACTGTTTCATAATTATGAACTCCCTCAACTGGGTCCAGAACGCTATGTTTGGAAGAGATTTAAGACAATGATTGAGTAAACATATAATCAACATATAATTGAAATAGTGGGTCTAACAAATTTCTCCGTCTCTCAATTAAAACTTCTAAAAAGAACCCAGAAACAAGTATTTTGAAGAGATTTTTCCTCAGTTTGTTTACTTGATGGAATTTATCATATACCCAATGATAGAGTCGAAGAGAAACAAAATCAAAAGTACAGGCCAATAAAACAATACAAATACGATGTGAAGCTAGTCAAGGTGAGAGGAAAGCAGCACGAAACTTATTGTTAGAAGTACCAATTGGTTCCACATTCTGACCACACACCTTTTGGCCACTTTTAGATGACATGAATAGCTTAATCGGAATCAGGAAAATTTTGCAAAAATGAACATATCCCAACTTGCAGGGAGAAATTTTACTCAAAAGATGACTAATTTTCAATATTTTGTGAAAAAATTATTTTTCAAATAGAGAGAACCTTGGTGTACAGTGCGGACAGAATTTTTTGAGGACCTTTACCTATCGAGGGAGAAAGGGAAGAGATTGGAACAAAAGGGGTTGGAAAGAGTAGTCGTGAAAGTAAGTCACTAGCTCCCATATAAGCATCCCAAGATCTCCCAAGTTCCATTTGATTATTATGTCTCACAAAAAGAATATATCATTTCCAGCACCATATTCGAATAGAGGGCATCAATCTGCTTTTCGCAAAATCTCCATCATAAGAACTCCCTCTTCATCATTTAAAATAAAGTACACTACGATAAACATCAAATTGACAATATCCTAGAATGGTTCTTTTAATCAGACAAACAAAAGTTTCATAATCCATCAGTGTCTAGTATTATTACTGACCAGAAGACTTATAAAATAGGCATTTACACAATGGTTCACTTTTGGCACTTGAAGGACAAGATGTGGATCACTTCCTAATATGTAGAACCTTTGCAACTTATCTCTCAAAATCATATTCTTCAATCCGCAGCTCAGACAGCCCAATTACTTTATAGTGGCAAAAGGCAATCTTTCACCAAAGCAGTAAAAACGATGATATACTGCAATTGACTATCTAAGTACATAATTCATAGTCGTAGAGCAGATTAGATCAGATATCTATCACATGAGAACCAAGATCTGGTCCTCTTTCCCGGCCCTTCCTTCTCTTTCTTTCTCTACTTTTCCCTTCACAACCAACGTGGCTGTGGATGATTTTATTAAGAAAAGAAAATCAAGAGTGATTCGCAAACTGGACATGGAAAAGGCCTATGACCATGTTTCAAGGGAGTTCTTGATGCATATGTTAAGACGAATGGATCTTGGTGACCAATGGTGTAGATGATTCCAAAATGCATTTTGTTAGAGTAGAATTATTTTTTATTTTCTAGGTTTTATTCCTTTTTTACATATATAAGGGCATTATGGTCATATACAATTCATATTTAATATAAATATATCGTGATGGGTGTAGGTTTCTGTCACACACAGAAACCAAGAGCCCCTTTCTTGGATTTTACAATCTCTTTCTCTCTCTCTTCTTCTCCTCTCTTTTTCTTCTCTCTTCCTTCTTTTCTCTCGTTATTTTTCTGCGGGTTCTCTAATCAGCTTAGTAACATGGTATCAGAGCACGGTTTGACTACCTGATTCCCTGGTCCTATTGCTGGTTTGAGAGTCCCCTAATAACCCTATTCCTTCTCTGGTGCGTAGCCACCTAAAGCTACAATTTTTACCTATTTTCTCTTCAAGTCCCGATACATATAAGATCAGGAGAAATCAGATTTATCAGGTTCTGTTTGTGACAATGGATTACAACACTTCCTGATTAGCAGATTCAAGGATCAGGGTATTTCGTTGATTATGCAGCCTATATTTATAAAATTTCAGCATCCCTTTGTTTGATTGATGGAGCCAATCGCATCTGATTATATGTTGGTATTGCTGTTTTATTTCTTGCACTGAAGTTTCGGCCTTTTTTGATCGGTGGTAGATATATTTATATTGAGATTTTCACCATGAATGGCACTAAGTCTTCTACGGACAGTGTCAATGTTCAGATTACCACCATTAAATTGAATGGATCCTCCAATTACTTGCTATGGGCTCAAGCTGTGAAGGTTTATATTAATGCCAAAGGGAAACTTAATTATCTTACTACAGAACCCCCTGCTGAAAACTCTAAAGACTATAGTGACCGGATGAGAGAGAATGATACACTTTTGGTGTGGTTATGGAATAGCATGGAACCATCCATTGCTACTAATGTCATGTTCCACACAACTGCCAAGGGAGTGTGGGATGATCTTATGGAGAGTTACTCACAAGACAAAAACATGTCTAGAGTCTATGAGCTCTATGAGAAGATCTTTAATTTTAAACAGGGGGACAAGTCTCTTGGAGAGTATTATAGTGCTTTGAAAGGCATGTGGGAAGAACTTAATCTTTATCAGCCCATCACTACTAATCTTGAGACACTAAAGACACAACGAGCTGAATTTCAGGTGGGCAAGTTTTTATCAGGCTTGAATGCTGACTTACAGCCTATGAAGAGTCAGCTTCTTGCTGGAGAGAGAGTTCCTTCTATGAATGAAGCATTTTGTCGGATTCAGCGCATTGTCCCTCCGTCTTCTACATCATCTAAAGATAATTCAGCATTTGTGGCTAGTAGTGGTGTTCGTGGTCGTGGTGGATTTTCTAATAGAGGTCGTGGTTTAGGGGGAGGTCGCGGTCGTGGTGGTGGACGTAGTGGACAAAATTCTGATCGAGATAGCCGTCAGTGTATATACTGCGGCAAATCTAGTCATATTGTTGACACATGTTGGGCCAAGCATGGCAAGCCTGAGTGGGATCAGCGATTAGTTACTGCAAATGCTGCTATGGCTGAAGGGAGTGCTGGAAATGTGTCTTACGGCGACACGAATCCATCTATCCCAAGTGGGGGTAGTTCTTCTGAGTCCGCGTCTCGGGATGATACGGTCGCACAACTCATCAAGCGTGTCCAACAACTGGAGGCTTCCAATTTCTCATCTACTGCCACTCTTGCACGTACAGGTAACATGGCCTTTTTCTCTACTTTGTCTCCTGGCACCTCTTGGGTCATTGACTCGGGAGCTTCTAGTCATATGACCGGTAAGCAAGAATTATTTTCTTCCCACCATAACTCTAGTCCTTCACCTGAAGTTATTCTAGCTAATGGTTCCTCTACTCAAGTGGTTGGATCAGGGGCTGTTTCACTTACACCCTCCTTATCCTTGTCCTCCGTTTTACATGTTCCCCAACTTCCTTTGAATTTGTTATCTGTTAGTCAGTTAACTAAAAATCTAAGTTGTTCTGTTACATTTTACCCCTCCTATTGCATTTTTCAGGACCTTCAGACAAAGAAGAAGATTGGTGGAGGGCATGAACATGATGGACTCTATTATCTGGATGGTGTCTCCACTGCTGACGCCAATGGTCTAGCTGCTAGTCCTATTACCCCCCTATTATGGCATTCCCGTTTAAGGCATTTATCTTTATTTAAGTTACAGCAAATAATTCCCAAGTGTAAATCAATTTCTACTCTTGAGTGTGAGGCTTGTGAACTTGGGAAACATCATCGTAGTTCTTTTCCTAGTCGTAGTGATTCTCGTGCATCTACTTTATTAGAACTTGTTCATTCAGACATCTGGGGACCTTCCCGTGTTGCTAATAGAAATGATTTTAAGTACTTTGTTACTTTTGTGGATGATTATTCTCGTCTAACATGGCTCTATATGCTTCATGATCGTTCTGAATTTTTACATGTTTTTCAATTATTTCATCGTGAAGTTACTAATCAGTTTAATACATCCCTTAAAATTTTGCGAACAGATAATGCTCTAGAATACTCACAAAAATCAATTTCTTTGTTTTGTTCTAGTCTTGGCATTATACATCAAACAAGTTGTACTTATACCCCTCAGCAGAATGGTGTGGCCGAGAGAAAGAACCGTCACCTTCTAGAAGTTGCTCGTTCACTTTTGTTACATATGCATGTCCCAAAATCATTTTGGAGTGATGCTGTCCTTACTGCTTGTTACCTCATAAATCGTATGCCTTCCACTGTCCTCAATCAACAGTCACCAATCAGTATTGTATTTCCTGACAAGCCGTTATTTCCTCTTACCCCGCGTGTCTTTGGGTGTGTCTGCTTTGTCCATAATCTACGACCTGGTGCTGATAAACTATCCCCTCGTGCTACTAAATGTGTTTTTCTCGGGTATTCACGTACTCAAAAGGGATATCGGTGTTATGATCCTATGACTTGTACTCAATATGTCAGTGCTGACGTTACTTTTTTCGAGGGCACACCATACTATTCTACTGAGGGTAAAGAGTTTTCAACTGACATTGTAGCCGATCCTCCTATTCCACAACTTATTCCCTTAGATTCTGTTAGTCCTTCCGTACCTCCTCCCTTGCAGGTATATCAGCGGCGAAAGCAGTCTACGGCACCACCGGTCTCCAGCTCTTCCGTGCCCTCCGTTCAATCTCCCTCCTTGTCTCCTGGTCCGGACGATCTTCCGATTGCCCTTCGCAAAGGTACTCGTTCTTGTACACAAAAATCCTCTTTTGCTTACCCTATTGAGCGTTATGTGTCTCTTTCACATCTTCCTCCTCCATTACATGACTTTGCTCTATCATTACATACTCACACAATTCCTACTTCTACCACTGAGGCCTTGTCTCATCTCGAGTGGAAGAGAGCTATGGATGTAGAAATGGAAGCTTTGGTGTCCCGCCAAACATGGTCTTTGGTTGATCTTCCTCTTGGGAAAGATGTGGTGAAGTGTCGTTGGGTGTACACTATCAAGTATAACCCGGATGGCTCAGTTGAGCGTCTCAAAGCTCGGCTCGTTGCTAAAGGTTTTACTCAAACTTATGAAATGGATTATTTTGAGACTTTTTCCCCCGTGGCACGTCTCAATTCTGTTCGTGTTATTATTTCTCTTGCTGTGAATTTTGATTGGCCATTATATCAATTGGATGTCAAGAATGCTTTTCTTTATGGTGATTTGTCTGAAGAAGTATATATGGAGCAACCTCCTGGGTATGTTGCCCAGGGGGAGGATCGCAGTAAAGTATGCCGGCTACATAAAGCCATTTATGGGTTGAAACAATCTCCTAGAGCATGGTTTGAGAAATTCAGTTCAGTGATTTCCAGGTGTGGTTTTCACCAATGTTATTCTGATCATTCTGTTTTTGTTCGCAAGGAGTCGGGAGTGGTCATTCTTGTTGTTTATGTGGATGATATAATTGTCTCTGGTAGTGATGCGACCGGAATTTCTGAGGTTAAATCTTTTCTTCAACAGCAATTTCAGATTAAAGACTTCGGAGCTCTTAGGTATTTTCTAGGTATTGAAGTTTCACGAAGTAGGAAAGGTATTAATTTGTCTCAGCGAAAGTATGTTCTTGATCTTTTATCTGAGACTGGTACACTAGCTTCCAAGCCAGTTGATACTCCTATGGATCCAAATCAAAAGTTTGGAGTTGATGATGGAGATGATCCTGAAGATAAACATCGGTATCGGCGTCTAGTTGGGAAACTAATTTATCTTACTGTTACACGTCCCGATATTTCTTTTGCTGTTAGTGTGGTGAGTCAGTTTATGGAATCACCCAAGAAGGCTCATTGGGATCTTGTTTGTCGCATTCTTCGATATCTTAAAGGCTCTCCCGGTAAGGGACTCGATTTATAAACCGAATGGTTCTTCCACCTTAGTTGGCTATTCGATCTTGATTGGCGGGTCAAAGTGTGATCGGCGGTCTACGACTGGGTATTGCACCTTTCTTGGTGGTAATTTGGTTACTTGGAGAAGCAAAAAAACAGACTACCATTGCCAGATCTAGTGCGGAGGCTGAATATCGTGCTATGGCACATACTGTGGCTGAATTGCTGTGGTTGAAATCTCTTCTCCAGGAGCTTGGATTTTCTATTAATCATCCTATTGATATGATGTGTGATAATCAGGCAGCTATTTATATTGCTGGAAATCCTGTTTTTCAAGAGCGAACTAAGCATATAGAAGTTGACTTGTCACTTTGTTCGTGATGCTGTGAAGCAGAACTTGGTTGCCACTCCTTACGTTGCCTCTAGAGATCAGTTTGCTGATATGTTCACTAAAGCGTTGTTTCGTCCTGCCTTTGTTGCTAGTTGTTCCAAGCTAGGCATGGGTGACCTATATGCTCCAGCTTGAGGGGGAGTGTTAGAGTAGAATTATTTTTTATTTTCTAGGTTTTATTCCTTTTTTACATATATAAGGGCATTATGGTCATATACAATTCATATTTAATATAAATATATCGTGATGGGTGTAGGTTTCTGTCACACACAGAAACCAAGAGCCCCTTTCTTGGATTTTACAATCTCTTTCTCTCTCTCTTCTTCTCCTCTCTTTTTCTTCTCTCTTCCTTCTTTTCTCTCGTTATTTTTCTGCGGGTTCTCTAATCAGCTTAGTAACACATTTCTTCACCGACTTTCTCGTTAATGGTGAATGGCAATCCAAGAGGTTTTCTCAAGTCTTCTAGAGGATTGAGGCAGGGTGATCCTCTGTCATGTTTGATGTTTCTGCTGGTTATGGAAATATTAAGTAAGATGCTGCTACTGATGAGGGCTTGTATAATGGCTTCGAGGTTAGCAATGCTTGCGATGAAGTTTCCATATCCCATCTTTTATTTGCAGATGACACCATCATTTTGTTGGAGGATGACATTAAACAAATTCTGCACTTGAGACTTTAGAGGCATATTGCTGTGTTTTGAGGGTGTTTTGGGCTGAAATGTAAATGTGCAAGAAATGTCTCACATTCTTGCCTATAAAGTACTGGGATGGTCGTTGGGATCCACTCATAAGCAAAAATTGTTTGGCATCCAATGATACAAAGATTTGAGAACAGTTTAAGTGGTTGAAAAATGGCTTATTTATCTAAGGGAGTTAGACTTGCGTTGTTGAAGTATGCGCTCTCTAAATCCTCCGGTTTGCTTTCTCTCTTCATTACCAATCCCTATCTTGTTGACAGAAAGACTTGAAAGCATATAACGATTCTCTGGGGAGATTGGAATGACAATCCGAGATTTCATCTAGTTAATTGGAGCATTGTAATACAACAGGTTCCTAATGGGGGCTTGGGCATAAAGTCGTTGGTATTTGTAAATAAAGCTTTGCTTAAGAAGTGGCTGTGGAGATCAAATGTGGAGAAACTATCCTTTGGAGGAGAGTATGGTTGCGAAATTTGGTTTGGAAGGATCTAGATTGGACAACTAAATCTAATTGAGGAGCAATTGGAGTCGGGGCTTTGGAAGCACATAAGGCAAGGATGAAATGCTTTTGAAAACAACTTTCTATTAGATTGGGGAATGTTGGAATGACATATGGTGTAAAGACACTGATTTCAAAGACTTCTTTCTGAATCCGTAGGGCTCAATGTTGGGGCTCGAAGCTTTCTCGACCGTTTGTTGAGTTATTGTATCAAGCAATGTTAGATGTACCTGAGGACAATATGCTACGGTCGAATTGTTGTACCTCTGGAAATTTTTCTATCAAATCCTATTATTCAGATCTCATCTTCACTCAAACGCAATTACAACAGAGCACAATCTCCCCTTGGAAATCTATTTGGAAAGTAATAGGTGTTTTTTTGTGCAAGATTGAAAAAGAGAGTGTTTAATCACTTACTTTTACAATGTAGCTGGACCAAAAAGATTTGGACTACAGTTGTTCCAAATTAGGAGTAAATTGGGTGACATCAGGCGTGGTGCATCAGGATCTTGGGGCTTGGAGAGGGACTATTGGTTTGTGTTGGCCAGAAACAGAAAACTAAGGAGCTGAATCCTCTGGGGATTCCTTTAGGAATAATGGGTTGTACACCCTTCACTTTTGGTATAGCAGGAAAATTAAACTTCATACATCTATTGGAAATGTTAGAAACACTATTTTGTGCTAAAATCTGTATATGGGTGCCGTGCTGTTTTGTATAGGGGTGGTACCCCCTTGGTGCTGCCTTAATGAAATTATATTTATCACTCAGAAATGAACTCAACTAAGTTTATAAAATGTTAGATCTCCAGTTGTAAGCTTGAGCTAATTGCTGTGGCTTACTCGCAAGAGAAGGTTCAGTCAGGCAGATTTGCCATACAAATTAAGAAACTGGATATTTAAAAGGAAGAGGGTTGGAAATGGTTGGGGTAGGAGTAAAGGGGCCTAATTTGTCATTCTGGAGGCCCTTATAGACACAACAATATACCATCAATGGTTGACTCCTAATAAAGGCTTGTGAAGGAGATGCCTTTCGTCTGACCAAAAAAAATTTCAGCAGGGCAATTGACAAACAATTCAGAGAGTTCCGAATGTGCAAACGATTATACATGCCAACAGATACCATCAATAGTTGACAACTAATAAAGGCTTGTAAAGGAGATGCTTTTTGTCTGACCAAAAAATAAAGGAGATGCTTTTTGGTGTGGCAGTTGACAAACAATTCAGAGAGTTCCAGATGTGCAAATGATTTTACGTGCCAAAAGAGGGGAAAAAACTCATTATTTGAGCCACAAAGCATACATTTTCACCCTGATCTTGCTGGTATCTACAGAGGTTCCAGTAAGGATCAGATCCGCAATTCCTATTCATTACCATACATCACAGAATTCTCCAGTTGAGGAGATTTTGGCACAATATTTTTCAGTAGAGAATAGATCCCAAACCTTATATGGATCAAACACCAACAGACAGATCTAATGTCATTTCAAAAGATTGAAATCAAACCAAGTAGATTATCCCAATAAGCTCAATTGCTTCCAGTGGTTCAATAACCTAAAGCTTTGAATGAACTAGGAGTAAACTCTTTATCAAATTCATGACTCGAAAATCCTAGGAAAATACTTGATTTCATATGGAAAAATTGAAAAGCTATATAGGCAACAAAAGCCCAGAGGTCTCTGAAATTATACACCATTCTCATAGAATGTGTAGAATTGATGTTTTGTAAAAGAATTTTTCATAGAGGATATACCTCTGGGTACCACATCAATTTAATTATTTTTTTTATCAATTAAAAGATTATTTTCCACCATGAGATGTCAAAAATGCATACCTCAAATTCGTCACTTAACAGAAACTATTCAAACAAAATCAGAATATTATATGACCGAAAATGCCATGAAATCTCATAACAATGGTGCGATTCTCCAATGCATAATCCAAATCATTAAACCGGTTAGCTTACACAGACTTGGGATTGTTTAACTCCTGCAAATTGTAGACAATATGCTGCGCACAAACAACCATAACATATCTTCTTTCCTTTTAAATTTAAATAAAAGAACAAAAGAGATGAAATAATTATCAGCTTTCCTCTTTCAAAATAAGAAAATGCAAAGAAAAGACTCAAATAGGGATCCTAAAGTATACCTGGCCTTGAAAAGGTTGCCAGATCTTCTCCAAATTTGTAACATTGCCAGAACATCATCTAGGTTAACTTCAGTCTTGAACCCGATATCACTTAGCAACTTTTCACTTCTCACCTATTGAAAGGAAAAACAGCACACAAAAAAAATATATGAAATTTTGCCAGCATAGGCCTGACATTTTAAAGGGACATACACGGCCTTGATTTTAGTCATTAAGAATTCAGCGCATGCCAAATCATCAGTTATGCTTCCTCAATTTTGCTTCTAAGGAACATGGTCAATGAGTCAATGTTCCTTCAATATCATCAAGAAGATTGGCAAAGTATATACAAGATCCAAAACTTGTGCTCATTCTTGGAAAAAGCAAAATAATCGAATATTGTTTACTAAAATCACAGCAATCAACATAGAACAAGTTGAAGTAAATAGGAGCACACAAGGCTTTGACCTCAGAGCTAACCAAGTGGCATTTTTAAAAACAGACAAAGAAGAAGAGGTAAAAAATAAAATAAAATCTTGTTCCTAAAGACTTCACGAGTGGAATGTTGAGATAAAACTTGCAAACAGGAAAGTAAGCTAAAAGGCAAGACTGTGGCCCAAGAAGTAAAGACTGCCTAACCTTTGGGACAGCATAGGGAGCAGAAGCACCCAAAATTAAGCGCACCGCCTCGCAATCATAGAATAAATCCTTAGGGCAGTGGAGATCATCATCCATGCTTGATACTACCCACTGGAGATCACAGATACTGTTCATAAACGATGACTTGAAGGGTTTGGGATCCTCATTAGATGTAGGGTAGTAATAACCATTTACTTTATCATAAAAAAGATGTTCCCAATAAGTATCAAGAACCTCCAACAGATATTTGCAACTCTCCTTATTGCCTGTTTTAGAAAACTGGGATAACATTTGAACTAACTCCTTTGATTCCCAATCTTTCACAACCAACCCGGGGGTGATAAGGTCCATATCAAAAAGCATTCTCTTAGAGTTTTCAGGAGATATATCAGTAACACTCTTCTGAACTTGAACTACTTGCAGAAAATCAGCGATACCCATTTCCTGAAAAAATTCCCTCCACTTCGTCTTTCCACAAGAGAATGACTCCGTGACTGGATGTTTCAAATAGGATGAATCAACCACATGCCATCTCATGTCTGTAACATTAATCAGCTGATGTATGTTTATAGGATTTCCATAATCTTCACTGAAATGAATTGGCACCTCAACAATGCGTTTGAAGCCATAATTTGTCAAAATAAAAGCTTTATTTCGCAACTCTGATATGATTGAATCCTTGTCAATCCGACAAGTTGGGCAGCCAGATTGCAGGTGGATCATCACAAAGCAAACATATTCTATCATTAAGTTCTTATCCAAGCTATTCCTGTCAATGGATAGAGAAGGCAAGATGTGTACTTTAACAATTTCATGTGCTGATAGCCGCTGAACACCAATTCTGTGAAGCATTTTTGTGACATTATCCACGTAATCCACATCCAAACATGAGAAATCATCTGTCACCGAGAAGAGGGCAGGGCTTACAATACAGAGTTTCCTATACATACTGGGAAATGCTCTGAGCCCATGCTCACCATCAGATCCACTGCTCATGCCATCAGTATGTAACCAAATAGTACCTCTGTCTAGTGAGCTGTAAGTACCATCAGAAAGTGGAATAAATGCAATCTTCTGAAGGTTCTTTATGAGATCTTTCTCCATCCTAGAGACATCGGCAACAAGACCAGAAGACTGAAATGACATCATGTAAAGAACGTTTAGAAAGCGACATAACCAGGACAGACCAAGTGACTGGAGACCATTTTCCTTGTTACACAAAGAAGACAAGAGCTGCTGTAAAGTTTTAGTACCATATTCCTCAATACCTAATGCCCTTGCTAGCTGATCAGACAGAACTATGTCCTTGTTCAAGAACCCAAGGCCAAGGTGCTCTTGCAGCAAACCATCAGTTAGAAGAGTCTGAGCCTGTTCATCCCAACCCCTCAAAACCTTGCATGGAGGAACCCACTTGCCGCAATCTCCTTCCAGGAGTAAGCAGTTTGACATGCGGAGCCTGGAAATTATCATCCTTGGAAGACTAGCAAAAAAGCCATGTACTTCACCAAGTAGTGGAACAAAGCTCATATATGCTGATACAGCCTTACCTGGATTCTCCCTAAAACAAGGAAGTGCACAAAAAAATTCCTTCGCACTTGCAAACAACTCAGGACACTCTGACAGTAACCATTGGTTCCAGGGACTATCTCCATCCACTTCCTCTCTTGATGAGGGAAGTACAAAGTCACCTTGGAGAATAAATTTTAAACCATAAGTTCTCAGAGGAAGAAATGCAAATACTGGCTGTTGCACCAGAAAGGGGATGTAATAACCGCAATCTCCTTCCTGCAGTGTAAATGCCATCGCAATCTCCGTAATCTGCACATCGCGCCGAATGAAATTTGACTGCAACTTTCGAGAAACTACCAACCATGTCATTTTGTCTTTCCCATGAGAAACCTTGACAATATTATTCCCTAGAACCTCTTTTCTCATGATTATCAGTGAGTCATTCAGCATGTTTCTAAACTTAATACACTGGAGACGATGAAGAAAGAGTAACAGTGAGGGATGAAGATCTGAAAACATAGTTAAAATGCTTTTCATGGCACTTCCTTCTGACAGCTTTGATCTGAAAGGAAGTACAATACAAGTGTTCCAGCAGCTACCATTCATATCATCAGAATCACTAGAAACCAGCCTGGAGAATAAATCGACATTGCAAGCAGGGATAAGAGTTGGCAGGACAAAACCAATTTGACCTTCAGTTATGTCAAACTTCACATGAAATCCATTAGAATGTATCTCTGGAGCATCTGTTACCTAAAAAAATATTGAGCAGAGTCCATTAAATTGATCTTAACTCACGCTAATCAGACCATAAAACAACCTGACTTCAGATGATTTGTAATAGCTCTACAGAAAAAGATACTTACAATTGAAGGGAGATGTAAAAGGACAGAAGATATAAACATAGCTCGCGAAGAGAGCAGTTTCAATTTAATTTCATAAACCTAATATAAGATGATGATGTTGGCATAACCTTCTCTATATGAATCTTTGTAACGATAGCACTAAGGGCCCATTTGGCAAGTTGCCAAATAGTAAAAATTTATGTTCTTTTGTTTCCAGAATCATTTTGGGAACAGAAATCCGTTTGTTAAATTTTTTGTGCCCGGGCACAATTTTGCAAAAAATTGTTCCCAGAATCAGTTTTGGAATAGAATCAAGAAGCAACTTTTGCTTCTTGATTCTAGAACAATTTTTCCATTTCTAATTCTTCTTGGTTTCTTCTTTTTTTCTGGTTTGTTGCTCTTCTTCTTCCAGGCGTGCCACCAGCCACCCGCTGGCCACCGGCCGCCAGCAACCGGCCACAGGCCAGGGCCGGCGAGGGCGGCTCGCGACGGCGACGGCGAGGCCTTGCCTTGGCTAGGCGAGGCTCGACCTCATCCAGATCTGGCGAGGCCGACCTCGCCGGCCCTAGCCTATGGCCGGTTGCCGGCGCCGGCGACTAGTCATGGCCAAGGAAGGGAAGGGAAAGAAAAAAAAATAAAAAAAGGAAAGAAATATTTAAAAATTCAAAATATTATTAAAATATTATTAATAAAATGAAATTTTGTGTAGTTACCAAATGCATTTCTGTTCTTTTTCTATTCTAAGAATAGAAATTTTGGGCAGTTACCAAACGCCTTCAAATGCTTAGAAATTGTTCCCGGGTACGGAATAAAAAAGAATCATTTCTAAGCAGAATCAGTTCTTGGACACAGAATCGTTGCCATACGCACCCTAAGAATATCAATCTCTCCAATTAACAGATGAAGACTGATTTTCTCAAAATGCTAAAAATAAATTTCTTTCCAATTAACCATGTAAACAATGAGATCAGGTCTCAACCACCTTCATCTGTATCTGCAAACAAGGTTCCTACTTGCCAGGAAACACCGATTGTGAATATTCACTATAAAAATAGAGAAGTCAACTTCATGATTAATCTCTCCAAGGATTTTAACCTTCAGAGGTGTAATAACATATAAGGGAGGGTTTTTTTATACAAAAAGATGCCTTGGATCAAATATAGAGGACATTCATGCACATAGAGCAATTCTAAGCATTGTGCACAGCCACATACTCAAAAGTCTTGCTGTCCTTTCTTGCTTAGAAATAAGGCATCTACAACACCATAAACAGACAATGCACAGCGAGAGTCAAAAATGATTTTTAACAAGGAAAAAAATAGTTAATCGAATGCTCTAGCCTTCACCTGGTTTGATCTGACACTTTGGATTTGGTAGCATATTGGAAGGAGTGAATCAAGTTAGATTACACTTAAAAAATTCAATGAAGACACATATGAAAGCCACAAGTTCTTAATTGCAAAATCTACAGTGAGCACTTAAATTCAGCAGTCAGCTCTCGATTAGATCTGGATTCAGAGTTTGCCTGCTGCTCAAAGGGAGGAAGGTGCACCAGATTCCAGGTCTATTTTTAAGTAATAATCTTAATCACCGAAAATCTAGCAGAAGCAATCTGATACAATGATAATGTTGCGGAATAACTGCTTGTTGCTTCCGCTTCGCACATGTATGTGCCCAGGATTTTTTATTGTTTGAGCTCAATAAGCGCCCCGTGCAAATGCATAATTTGTGTCCATGCACGCATGCACGAGAGAGAGATAGTCATTTTTCTCTATTCTCTCTCAAATCACGGTGAAGTTGAATGACATGAAGGTGGAAGCAGGAAAAGAGACAAAGAAAGGATGAATAATTGTGATGATGGCTCTTGTAACATACCCGAAATACCGATTTGAAGCCTATCCCTTTCTGCCCAATGTATCCAGCACGAGATCCTTTTTTTGTTGAATTTCCAACATCACACAGAGCTCTGATGTTTTCAGCCAAAAAACCTCGTTCATTATTTAAAATAACGATACCTGAATCTTGAAGAATGAATGTTAAAGTTGGTTCCACATATTCCAGATAAAGATTATCATCAGCGTTTTGGACCTGAATCAAATGTCAGGAGATGCAGTCAATACACCGTGATAGAATTTGACAGGTTGCCTTTGGCAATACAAACATACATGAACATAAAAAGATGTCAGCATGTTTGCGCAACTGTAAACAATGGTTCTGGGAACACCACAACAAAGAGAAATCATGTGAATCAATGCCTAAAAAATTAAATACCCATTGAAACATATTGCAGAACTTCCTTATTTTTCACAAAATTCTCAATGCAATGCCCGTGAGCAAAACTTTACAATTCACCTAATGAGCATGTGAATTGCAACATGTAGAGAATATAGCCATATCTTTTGTGGATAAAGGTAAAACATAGGAGATCAAGGCCATATATACAGATACGTACATATATACATATATAAACGTAAATATAGATATATATATATATAGATATTAGTGCTCATCATCTTCTTCGCAAAAACTCTCTTCTTGGAAAAAAGCTTGAATTATATACTTGTTTTCTTGCTATCTACAAGAACAGATGTCCAGCAAAAAATTCCAATGCTATGGTCAGAAGGTCTACTTATTTTGACTCCATTGAGAAGATATTATTAATTTCTAGCTTCAGGGACTGCAACTTGTCCGCGCATACATTCCACATATGTGAGTTGGGATACCGTTTCTCCCAATACTAATTTTATCACATGCAGGAATTTCTATACCAAATTTCTTTTGTGGCTCCTGATGAGTTCAATTCCTCCCACAGATTATGCATCTGTCAGCTTGAATTGGTGAAAATAAAAGAAAACTCAATATAAAGATTATAAATATAAGATGCATATTAACAGATAACCTATAAACCCCTACACTAGCTTCAATTGAGGTCATTTCTAACTGGGAATTTTCCAATTATAGTTAAGTAGATCATATAGCTTAGTATTATGCAGAAGTATTGAGACTTGCACTATCAACTTTTGTCAGCATAAGGCCGGATAATGCTTAGCATATACATAAAATCCATTTCATACAAATCAATAAAGCACGGAGAGCTGCCAATTGAAAATGGATTCGGCAGAGTGGGAGATGCAATTGAAGGGTTGTTCAAGTTAACAATTGACAAAGCCCAAATACAATAGAACGGTCAATAAAAATTATGACACCTCTTATTGAACTAGATTGGAAAATGAAAAAACAAATCGAATGCAAAAGCGCATCACGACAAGGTATCTTACCAGCTCAAGGAGAAAATGTGAATCTTGAGAATACAATTCTTGTGAAAGACAATGAAGTGCTCTCCCGAGGCGAGCATGCTGTTTCTTTAACATGTTACTCTCTGTAATTGAGAGAGTTGGATCCAGTCCAAATTCACCCCTCCTGATTGACTCAATCACACATGCAGCATCAGTATCTCCGTTCAGTTCGGTGGAAGGGTGTACGTCACCATTGCCCACATTACCAGTTGTGCACCTAGCTCTGGTAGACACATTTCCTTCATTTGAAACAGAGACAACAATATCAGCCCTGGAAGAGGAAAGCTCATCTAAAGAACCTTCCACAGGTCTTAAGCTTGTGATCGTATCTGACCCCGTAGTTTTAATGCGCGGAGTACCACTGGCAGTAGAGCTGGTACCAGCAGTGGAAGCAAATATATTGTTATCATCCATCCATTCAATTATACCAAGAGAAAACCCTATTCTACGGAGCAGGAGCCGCTGCTGTAATTTGTTGCATTCCTTCAAAATGGCCAGAGGCGCATCCTTGAGAACAGATCGTAGTCCAGTAAGCAACACATCAGCAACAAAAGCACAAAATTCCGATGGTACATAATCGAGACAATCTAGAAAAAATCTCAATGCAAGAGGCACTGCTTCGTTGGCTATGCTCCCTTTTCCAGGGAGGTTACCCTCAACACTACCAGAAGTTTGATCCAAAATTTTATCGTGAAGGCCATGCATGCGAGAGTTCCTACAAACATCAGCATCAACACCATCCTGAGAATTTTCAATAATAACTTCAAATGCTCGACACGCATGGGATTTTAGAAGAGCCAAAGGAACATGTTTTTCTCCTCCAACTAATGAGAAGAATGACAATAGCTTCACCGCAGTCAGGAAAGAGGATCCTCTTAGTGCGGCTTCCAAGAAAGAATCAATGGTCGCTGAATGGTCAATCCGTATCACTTTCCCATCATTTGTCACCAAACACAACAGCTCCTTTGAATTGACTTCATTCAACAGAAAATCAACCAAAGGACCATGTGCAGGAGCAAATTTCCGTTCCCAATGTGACCATGACAATAAGTCCGAAAAAATTGGTGCTTTGAGCAAGACTTCAATTGCATCCTTGCAAGGTGCATGTAGAGGTCTTTCCATTTTAGGATCAATATCAAATCCTACAGTTTTGACTTCCAATGATTCCATACCATCATTCACAGATGATGATGCCACCAATGATGTTGAGTATAGCACACATCTTGATGTCACACAGCTCCTATGTTCTCTCACCATCTCTAAGAAATCCTTAAGAAAACTACCACCAACAATTTTAAAATTGAGTAGTGGGAATTGCTGTCTTAGAAGCATGAAAATCCTTTGCTCGGTAATAGTTTCATCCCCCCATAGATTATCTGCTGCTTGACATATTATTGCAACTAGTTGCTGCTGAAGCATGCAAATATCAAAAGGGGTCTTTTCACATATTTCACCTGTCAAAAGCTTTTGAACTTTTCTAGGCAGTTCTGAGTAGTTCTTTCCTAAGAATTGTAAGAAGTTCCCATGACCAAGGGACTTAAATTCCCCCACAGAAAACTGCTCTGCCACCCAAGACTCACAATCATGAAGCTTCTTGAAAATGTTATAATTCTCATCAGAAGGTAATTTTCGCTTATAATGGAGTTCATCATCAAGCTCAAGAAAAGAAGCCACTTTGCTGATCACATCCTCAACAGTAACACCTGTAAAATTTCAAGTACAGTTTGAATGATAGAACAAAAAGGCCAGAATCAGATAAGAAACTCAGAGGGGCTAAAATCTATGTTGCAAGTTTTTGTATGAAAGTATCGTTGGTCCCCCCTTGCTAACTACTTAGGTGAGGAAAAGTACAGATCAAATTTGGTTCTGGTAACTTTAAGCAGAACATCATGGGATTGACCTACATTCAAATTTTTACTACAGAAGAAAGCAGTCGTGCCTCCTTCTTGAGCACTTAATCTCCCATTGCAATTACTCAGCAATTAAGTTTTGTCTCTGCTTCATGCAGATTTTTGTAAAATGAACACAAAAGAAAACTGAACTATCAAGAAAAGAAGTAGAGCATGCGCATGCAAGCACGTGAACATGTGTGCGCAAGAGAGAGAGAAGAGGGATCGGTGTTCATTCATCAACAATACTCACTGTATGTTGCCTCATTATTGAGTGTACTGGTGACTGCTAAGTTCTTTTCACTGGGCACAACATCTATTATTTCGTACTTCGTGCCCTCATCAGAACCTGTCTCATCTCTTTCGTTTTCATCAATGGCTTGAAGAGTATCATATATATTGTCCCACATTCCACATTTGATAGAAGTCACCTATAACATATAAGAAGGAACAATCACAGGAAGAACTAAATGGTCTTGCGGACACAGAAATGCCAAACAATCATTGGTCCAAATAAAAAATTGCACAACCAAAAATGCCTCGTGGAAATATTTTTTGGAAGGTCTTTCAACATGAGTAACAGCTAAAATAGGAACATGGCCAATCATATACATTGAATTAACACATGAGAGCTAATCCTGCCAATCCAACTCAAAAACGTTTAGATATTCGCACAAAGCCTAGAGCACAGAAAGATACTAATGGCTTCATACAGACAAAATAAACATAAATTCATGTTGGAAGAAAGGGGAAACAGGGGCTATAATATCATGCACTTCAATGTTCCAATAAGCATTTCACTGCAAATAGAGAAGATATAGCGTAACTAAGACCGAAATCATTTCTGTGGACAACTACACTGTTAACTTCTTAGCATCTTGGGCTACCCTGAGGAGCCAAATTCAAAAGGAAGCACTTTGGAATCTAATTATGGAGAAGTTGCTGCAAAACTAGAAAAGTTCGGACCATGTTTCTCTTTAGAGGAAGGAAATTTAACTCTCGCAAAGAACAATATTGCAGATCTCTTCACCGTTTCAATGTCAATCCAATCCCAAGTTGGTGGCAGAGATTGTATGGCATTAAAAACCTTTACAAAGAAACTGGCAAAATGCTCACTAATCAATTCCTTCATTGAAATAATAGTCATCAATTTACTGATACTAATTGATTTATCGATCAAACATCATCCTAGGGGGTCTGAAAGCATGATCAATTACACTTTCTATCAAATGATTATCTTCTTCCCTTTTCTTTCGTTGAGTAGATTCCACCATAACATGTCAATTTTTATCAGATTTTGATGATTTGCAATCCAAAAGGGAACATCATAAGGAAGATCATAGACATAAAACACAGGTACCACATTCACTATCATATTTGAAAGAGGAGATAGATCAGAATTGTAAAGATTGAAGGTAATTTTTTTTGTTGCGAAGACCATCTCGTCTGGGATCAAATGCTTGAGGAGATTTTCTGAACTCCTTCAAATAGCAAGATGGAAAGACCTGTTTGTTGTCGATCCATTTTTTTCTGCTGACAAGAACCCAAACGTTCACATGTATGGGGGTTGAAAAACCTCCCCAGGTAAGTGAGTCACCCAGTCACCACAAAAGGTGAGATCACACAAGGCAAAGAATTGAGGAAGCAAACTTTCCACCTCTTAGTTGCCAGAGCCAATCCATCACCACCATACCATGACCCTCATGGTTAACAATAAAAACAAGCGTGCAATTGGACTTCTCTATTACTGATAAAACCACGAGGATATGGATGCCTTCAGTTTTTTAAAAATTCAATAATAAGTGACAAAGTCCATTGGAAGCTGCAAAGATCTCAACACTCTCACAACAATTTATATTTCATGAATTTTTTTTTGGATAAATCAGCTACATTATAGATGCCTGTACGATTATCCCCTTGATGTCTTTAAGAATGCCTATAGCAGTTTTTTTTTTTTTCGATCGGGAATGCCTATAGCAGTTGAGACTTTGGTTTTATTCCCAGAAGAGACAGGGACTGCTCAAAATTAAGGACAGGGTGTGGAGATTAAGGCATTTCCTACACTATAACCATTACAAAGAGGGTATAATCTCTTTATAAATGCCGACCATTTACAATATTTACAAATGTCAAATCCACCCTTTTATTTCATTGCCCAGAACTTGAAGTCAGAATTTGGCTTTTGAATGTTTACATAAGAAAGTATGCCGCAGGATCAATCACAGGAGTTTAGGATAAGCAGTAAAAACACCAATAAATGGCCTAGGTTCAATTTTCCATTTCTTTGTAAGTAGGTCGGAAGAGTGAAAATGCAAGCAAGATGGAAGAATCGCCGCCTCATTTCAAAGACACGTCAATGGCCTTTGTCATTTGGCGACGGGGGATAATTATGTTTCCATAAATGTTTAGAACACTATCCTGAAATGACATATCTAGAACAACAGTGGCCCCATTAGCATTATGTTACACATACATGGCATGGATTTCCAAAGATGAAAAAACATTCCTAAGAAGTAGGTTAATTCTCCAACAGAATTATGTCATATAAAATCTCATGTCCTTCCCAAGAATTGTAAATTCCAACTAACTATTACACTCGTAACCAGATATTTTTGCCCCAAACCCCTTTTACAATGGCAGTACTCCAGTATTTGAATCATAAAACAGGACCATGTGAAAATTGCCTCCTATCTCATACACGAACAATCTGAACCAGGGCTTTCATGATTTTTTTCTCCCACCAAAGCAACACTCACTCTGTGCAGCTATTGCTAATTTTGTCCTCAATTCTATGTCCACTAATCTGCCAAACAATCTCATCTCACTGAGCAAAGGTTCACATCTCAGTTATCTAATGATCCAACAAAAACAATAGAACAGAAGCTTAAGCTACATTTTACAGGCAAAGATGCTAACAGTTCTCATTTCACTTGCTTAGCTTGTAAGTGCAGTCCCTGCAAGTAACCCCCTTAGCAGAGGAAAACACCATTACTCTTGCTTGATTAATTATGTACGCAGTGTCACGACTTAACTGACCATACATTCCTCCTACATCGCAGGCTGCTTGTATTTCTATCCACACTTAGTATGATAGCAGGTGCTAGTAACATGCACTTTCAATTCTTCCTTCATGGCTATTTCACCTGTGAAATCACACACCAAGTCCTATGATTCATTAACAGAGAAATGCCTAGACCATAGTCATCACAGTTGGCATCTGAACCTGTCCTTAGCAATTTAATAGAACAGGGATAGAAAATCAAGTCCAAGCGCAAAGTATCATCATGGCCATTATGAAGAATTTGGGATAATACAATCATAGTACATAAGCAAAAGAAAATGATGTCACAGAGAATATCAGTCATATTTTCAATGAGTAGCCAGATTGTATACAATTGCCAAGATATTAATGCTGATGTCATAAAAAAAATGTCCAAATTACTTACAGCAATATTAAGCAATCCAAGACAAGGATGTGTTGAAAACATAGATATTATCCTCTTTCTTTGTTGAGCTGTAATATCATATGACTGAAGCATCCCTTTTAGAACCTGCAAGAACAAAAAATGATGGCAAATGCAAACTCTACTGGATACAATAAAAATTTTCTCAAACATACAGAGAGAAAAGATCAAAAAAACCCTTGCAAGAAAGGGAAAAAAAACAGCAAGGGGTGGCTTCAATCTCGAAATGATATACAAGAAGCAGGTCCATTGCGACATTATATATATCAATAGGAACGAAAAGTATAGCATATCGGTTAGAATTAAAAATTCTGCCCAGAATCCAGCAAAGTTGCACAGAAATGAACACCTCTAACAAACCATGCTACAACTGGAAACAAACAAAAGTACCAATGGGCCCGTTTGGTTCGGCTTTTCAAATGCAACTTGGGGGAATGCAAATACCTTTAGGTGAAAGCCACTCGGGGAAATGCAAGTGGCGTTTGGTAAAAAAAAATTTGTGAAGCTACTTTGGCCTAAGTAGTGTTTGGTAAAAAAAATTTTGCAAAGGGCTTTGGCAATTTTTATTCTTAATATTCCGGTTTTGCCCCTATTACTGTTCATCTTCTTCACCGGCGAGGGTGGCCGGCGAAGGGCCGGCGAGGGCGGATCTGGCCGGCGAAGGGCCGGCGAGGGGCCGGCGAGGTCGCCTGACCTAGGCGACGACCGCCTGGGGTCGGGCGACCGCCAGGCGCCGTCGCCTGGGTCGGCGGTCGCCTGAGGTCGCGCTACCCAGGCAACGGTCGCCCAACCCCAGGCGGCCGTCGCCTGAGGTCGCGCGACCCAGGCGACGGCGCCTGGGCGGTCGCCCAACCCCAGGCGGCCGTCACCTGGGTCAGGCGACGTCGCCGGCCCTTCGCCAGCCACCCTCACGGTGAAGAAGATGAACAGTAACAGGGCAAAACCGGAAAATTGAAATTTTAGTGAGGGCAATTTGGGAAGGGAAAAATAGGCTTCAGCATTTGTGGAATGCTGAAAGCCCAAAGCTGGTTCGGACCAGCTTTGGGCTTTCGGCATTCCAATGGCATTCCAAATGCTGGCTTTCGGCTTTCCGGACTCGGAAAGCCGAACCAAACGGTTCAGCATTTTGGGAAGGGGCTTTCGAGGCCGAAAGCCCCTTCCCAAAGCTGAACCAAACGAGGCCAATGAGAGCTGAACCCACTCCCCACCCCAAAAAAAAAAAAAAAAACGCATCTCAGAAGTTAGTTAGCACCTTCACTTCAGATACTTCGGAACTACATTTTATTCCCCCTTACATCGATGCTACCAAGAGACAAGCTACTCTTCTTATTTCATCTGTTAGAAACTGCTTTAAGATCTTACCAACATAAGTTATAAAACGCTCTCCATCTTTAACTACTTAATTTATCATATCTTGCTCTCATTTGTTGGTACTGATAAAGAGATTAGCTAATTGAAAAGGGCCTAAGATGCTAAGCCTCCTCTATGACCTACCAGAATATGCCAATTGTAGCCTCTTTCAAAAACATATTCAAACAAGTAGTTGTTCTCACAAAAGCTAAGTTCCTAGAGGCTTAGACAAGCACGCCAATAGTAAACATCAAGCATAATCTTCTCCCAAGTATAAAAGCACTCAAATCTAGAACCAGGGTATCTCAGAGTTCTGACATGAAGCATGGAGCATAAAATGTTGTAGTATCTCTTATCGACTTGCTGATGACCTACAGGTGAGTTGCCAATTAACCAGATAGATTCTCTTTATGGTATACTCATGAACCCCATATCGGGCTTGTCCAATCCCAAGGGAAAATAAATGGTCAATACTTCCCAGGTAAAGATAATCGACTTCTCTTTTGAAAAAGATCCGAAATAAAAAGTTAGGATGGCTCAAGTCGGGTCAGACATAAGCTTGACTTGTAGTATACAAGGACATTATAAATACACGATATTAATAATTCCCCGTATCTCACTTTTATCAAAAACAAGTTCCCATATCTCAGTCCACACTTGCTAGCTTATCCATTTATTTCCTAGGTCATAGGTAGCTAGCCCTTAGACTTGGTTGTGCTATGAATAACATATGAACAAGTGATCTAACAGTATGCAAAAGATAATCAGATGAAGATAAGGATTACATATAACATTAAGGACACGACAATTTTTCTCTAAATAAGAATGAAAAAACATACTTGAGTCACGTTTTGCTCCCGACAAGTCTCCTTCCATGTTGTGATGAACATTCTCATTGAACTATAAGCAAGAGATAGATCATTTTCATTCAAGCCGGCATCATCTCTTTCCCCACTACCATTGCCCCCTGAAAGGGCATCCTTGTCTATCTTATCTCTTCTTAACAATTTGTTGGGAACAGAGATGCTACGCGAAGCATCTTTAGACTTCCTTTTCTTTTTCCGAGTGACAGTCTCAACACAGTTTGAGCTTCCACCACCAGAAAGGTCAGTGTCCGTTTCAGCTTTTAAACCAAGCCTCGTCCTCTCTTCAATTGCCGATGGATAAGGACAGCTACCGACTCGGTCACTTTTAGTAGCCTGTGATGACCGATCCGAATGGCTGCTCAACTTGCCTTCATCTTTCTTATCTTCATCTTTACAATCATCACTATCCTCGTCTTCAGAGTTTGATGACAGAAACCTTAAATGCTTGACACCAAAATCCTCATGCACTGAGGAGAATGATTTAACTCGTTCAGATATAGAACTGAAGCGCTCATCTAGTTGTTTCTTCGCCATAGAAAAAAGAGGACGCTTCCTTGTTTTATTCTCAGATCTCTGTTTCGACGACTTTGAGCAATTCTTTAGAGTAACATCCTCCAATCTCCTCGCTTCACGCACACAAGAAATATGCATCCTAATGTCATAAATTCCAGTACAGCAGATTTCAAATAAACCTCCATAATGAAAACAATTACTTTACTAAACATAATGGCATTAAGAAAGAATCTAATCTAATGTTACATTGCACCCAAGAGACACTGTACAACCAACATATTGAAAACAGGCCACATTCAATGCCAAGTGAAGGCTGTTACCATTCTTTAATCCTTCTTTGGCAGAATTTAAATATATTGATCACTATTCTCATGTAACACCAAGATTCACTGGAATGTAAAAGGAAGGAGGGAGGAGGGGAGTTGCTGTCGCTATAGGTTCAGTGCATGACATCATTTTAAAATGCGTCTGCATTAGACTTCAGAGACATGTACGAACAATTCCCAGAAAATGTCATTGCCAATTCCTGATTGTTCTATAACAAAAGTACAAAACTCAAAAGATGAGTCGACCGTGACCACTTGAAGATAATAAATACCACGAAAGATTGAAAAGAAAATTTTGTCTGTTAACGGTCAGGCAGTGAAATCAGTGGACCATTTACAGCAAGTTCCAAGTAATGTTGTAACGGGTGTCCAGTCAGTTAGGCCAAAAACAAGAGCAAAGTTAAAGGTAAAGTACACGATTTAGAAAATTGAAAAGAGAAAATTGAGAGATGAATTGACTGCACAAAAAATTTTCATTTCTTTTCTTTCCTAAAGGTTCAGGGAATAACTTGAATACTATGCTCTCTTCTACAATCTTGAATGCAGAACACATGCTTGCTTTCAAAAGAGAGGTCATATTAGAAATTTACAACGACAACCTAATCAATTAACCAGCCTCTACAGCTGCTCTTGAATGTGAGAAAACTTGCAGAAAGGAAAGAGCGAAAAAGGAGAATTTTTCTATCATTCTAGAATGGCATTGGGAAACTTCTTCAGTCATGGAAGGAGCATCCTACATCAAAGAACAGTCACTAATCACAGTAACTCATGTAGCCAAGTATAATGCAGTCTTGAACAGTACTTAGACCTTCTCTAAATAAAACTCGCATTAAAATTGAAGATCAAGACTTGAGAACTTCAATTACTGACAAGTTGCAAGGGTAATAACTACATGCAACTGTAGATAAATAACAAATATAACCAAATTCTCTTAATCATGTCAACGTTGTAGGAAAAAATAAGTTTTGGGATGTTATAGCTAGAATTTTCCTAACTCTATTAGAAACTACACTAGGTTTTCTGCTTGTCTTCATATTCAGGAAACGAGCTCTATCATATGAAAATGACAATTGCTAATTGTTGTTGTTCAAAAAACCTTTCGGAAATGATAAAATTATGCATAATAGAAAGAAAATTGCACACATTACATACCCCAAATTTTGAATTCGTACAGCAAGATTTTCTTTGCTTGAGACGGATCGCTTCTTAACAATAAAATCAAGGAATTCCTCAGTCTTCACATCTTTTTTGAAAGAAGTATCCAAAAAGTCACAAAGATAAGAAATTATCTCCTCACTAGTTATCTTAAACACCGCAGTAGCATCGGCCTTCACAGAAAAATAATGTAACACGAGGGGATGTCGCAATAATGGACCCAACTCTAGCTCTTCAAACCGTTCCACTCCTTCATTCTTGCAGATAGCTACTTGCAGATCATACAACGATGTGATCCACCGAACCCCGACAAAGCAATGGATAAATGCATTCATCTGATAATAGAAAGGCTATAGTCATAAAAAGAAATTAAGACAGCTCATGTAAAATGAAGACGCACCTTAGAGTTCATGTGCATACCTATGGTTAACCATGCAGCAATGTATATGCCAAATGCCCCCAAACCCAACACAAAAACACACTGCGACCACGAGCACGGTCGTGCACGCAAAGAGAGAGAGAGAGAGAGAGAGAGAGAGAGAGATTTGCTTCATGGTAGTTGTAAGAGAACCAAGTCCAGTAAAAACCAAACAACTTCAAACATGTTCTAATATCATCATATTCCATAAAAGGAAGCATGCTCCCCAAAACTCCACCATTGAAATAATAAGGCTAAGATCCTAACTTCGTCTGTCTCTGATATAGTGTCTATGCATATTGTACTTCTCATTTCTATGCTAAGAAAACAATCTCATGTACCCAAAGCTTCAGTTTCTCAAAACCCCGTCCCAAGAAGTGAACAAGTAGAATCCGATCCCAACAAATATCAAATAAGATGATCGACGACCGGACTAGGAAGCACCAACTTGTTCCTTGCCAGAGGCCAAGCACGTTAGTAATGCGGAGCTCATGCTTCAAAATTAGCTTTCAAATCAAATTCATTCCTTATCATGCCAGCCAGACAAAATGTCGCAGACCGGTTCGTCCTCATTACATTACCTTCCCTTCAGTCGCCATGAGCCGGTGAAGCGCGGGCACCTCCTGCATTTGAAATCCAAGGGAGCTCCACGAATCCACCCGCAGGGCCAGCAGCGCGGCCTGCGACACTTTCCAAGCCGAGACGCTTTCCCCGGCACCGACGAGCTCACGCCATGCCTTCGTCACCGCACGCTCCGTCCCCTCGACGAGCTCCTTCCGGCTCGGGACCTGGGGCCGCACCTGCGGCCGGGGCGCCACGCTCGGGAACTGTTGCTGCGGCGGGAAACTAGGGTTTTGGATAGGGAAAGCAGCGTTCTGCATCGGATAGCCGGGGATTTGATTGGCGATGGCCATGTTCTGGTGGATGAGCTGGAGAGCGGGGTTTTGGAAGTAGAAGTTAGGGTTTTGAAGCAGAGGATTCGGCATCGGAGTCGGCTGCCGCTGCACCTGCTGCTGGTGTTGCGGCGGCGGAGGAGGCTGGCCGCGGCCGCGGCCGCCGCCGGAGGGGCGGGAGCGCGGTGGTTGCCCGTACATGTGGTAGAGGAGAGAGCGACGGAGAAACGGTGGAGAGCGAGAGAGAGAGAGGGACGGGGGATGGGAGGAGGGTTCAGCAGAGGTTTTGCGGGTATTTATAGGGTTCAGATTTGGCGGTGCTTTGCGTGCCCGAGTCCTTCCGTTTTTTTAGTTGGCGTTCTTGCTTGCGCAGTAAAAACAAAAAAGTTAATTTCATGAAAAACGTCAAATTGATACACATATAATAATTTTATTTCAAATTAATTTTTTTACATCAAAAATCTCGTATTGATTCCGTTAAATTTTATCGTCATATTGTAAAGTTTGACAACAAGTGACAGTTGAAATCTCGTTAATTCCATAATGATCGATTTTAATACATGCTTGCGAATATTCAAATGGCGAGCCTAAAGAATGTTTCTTTGCAAAACTTTGTCCTTCCATTCTACTATTCATCGAAATTATGTTTTGGTTTCGAAAGGAGAAATCTCAATTACAGAAAAGCCATAAGGACAAAAATTTTGTTGCAGTCCTTGTCTTAAAAACTCCAACTAAAAGCCCCAAATTGAATGATAATGGTCATGGGAACATTGGGGTAGCTTGCACTGGAAAGTCTGGAGCAAGGACTCATCATCGTGGCTCGGGAGCAAGGGAAGGACTCCAACTTCTTGAAGTGAATGTTGGGTTCTCCGGAAGCAGAGCAGAGCATTTTGGTTTGAGAGTGCTAATGTTGAAACATCATCCTCTCTGGCAGAAGTTGTTCTCTGGATTGTAGATCTTTGGTTGGTGATGGATTGGAACTGTTATTTATCGCATGCTTTTCATGGGTCTCTGCCTGCGTCTACGAGATAATGTAGTAGGAGCATGCTATCTTCGCCCGATTTATTTTCTTTTTCTCTCTTTTCTCTCCTCGGATGTACCCAAAGACAAATTTGAAGAATAATCTTTAAATTTCGCGACAATTAATAAATCTATCGGCATGATTAGTGACTTTTTATATGAAAGAAGCAATTACCAAACAATATTCATAACCGATAGTTAGCAACTACTTAATTTTCTCTGAGATGAGTACTTGAGATTCACCTTCCAATTCAATGGAATTTATGTGTGACAATGTCCCATTGAGCTACACAATCCTCAAATCATAGATGGATTTGCGATTCATTCAAGCTTTCACTGAGACGAACACATTAAGCTAAGAGCAGAAATTCCTTTTCGTTGGCAAACTAGGATTGAATTCCATCTATTAAAATCAGTCAAACATCACATCCGCGAGGCACCATCCTGTGAACTTCTTAAGCAGGTCCCATATGTGGCTTGCTAAGAGGAAATGCACATCCGAACACATGATGTTTGACACAAGAACAACTACGGGATTACATGAAACATCTCTGAGAAAGAATGAGATGATCACAAACAACTGGAAACCAACGAAGGACTCTGCAACTTTCCAAGTTTCGAAAGTACACGGCATTGGTCATCCATGGAAGAGCTGCTTTTCCATCAACTAATCGTCATCCTCGTCAAAATCCGAATCCTCCGTCGGCTTCTCGCTTTCGGAATCGCTCACCACGTACCTTGTCTGCTTGCGGTTCACCCTCTGAGGCCTTTGTTTCAGAGGGGCCACTTCAGCCACTTCTTCACCGTCGTTAGACATATGATTGGATGACAGTTCCTCACTTCCGGTGGAGCTGTCCGCCTTACCTTCCCTTCCCAGCACAGAACTGCTTTTCTTATTGAAAGGAGATGCCCTCATCTTCCGTACTTTCTTTTCCGGCGAAACTCCCGTGCTTTCAGCTGGCTTTAACATCTCGGTCAAGAGCCGTTGGGTCGTTCCCCGAGCCTGCTGCCTGTTGGCTTGACCTTTCTTTGTTGCTGCAGGTGGCTTTGATATCTTCGCAGCAGCAGATGGTTTTCTGCCTCCTTTCTTCTTTGCCACCTCTGCTTCAGAGTCCACTGTCTCGTAGTCATCGTCATCATCTCCACTGTCATTACTATTTTCTTCCTCTGAAGTCTCCGAGAGGGTGATTGAGGGCTTCTTCCTTGCGGCAGCCCTTTTGCTGGGTTCTTTCACCTTGACTGGTATTTCAGGCACTTTGTCCTCTAGAGCTGCGTTGCATGGAAAATGTGTTACGCTAGAATCATCATCACCAAGTAACTACAGGCCACAGCAAAAGGATACAAGTATCAAGTAAACTTTGGGTAAATATGGCACATGTTCCTCTACGCATCAGCATTCCTTAATGTTCACTATCTCATGTAGCCACAGTATTTTACAGATGAAATTGACTTTTTAAGTCGAACAAATCGAAGTCACTCCAGCAAAAGCTCTTACCTGACGAATTATCTGGTGAAGATTCAAGGTTATAAGCAGCAAGTCGTTGTTTTAAGTCAAGCAACTCGAAGTCCTCGTCGTCATCTGAAACTGAGACACTCTTGCTAGGCTGTATAAATGAAAACAGAAAGGTGAATATCATCATCAAAGACAGCTGCCTTGATTTTAATTACAAGGAAGAAACCAAGCACACCTTCAGAGATGGGGCTTTCCTAGCAACGGCACCGCGTTTTGGTTTCGCAACATCAGCAGCATTTTCTGAAAGAGTAACACATCTACTGTCAGTGACTCCATATAATAATAATGATGCAAGCAGTTTAAGTTATAACACGAATTCCAAATTAACCTGCTTCCAATGCAATGGTTGATCCTTGAGTGACTTCTGCTTGAGCTTCTGAATTATTAGCTTTGGTGTTATTCTTGCGAGGCTTTTTTGGTGCCTGTCTGGAGACTTTTGTGCCAGCTCCATTTGCTTTGCTTCTTGCCTTTCTCGTTTCCTCAGCTTGGGCATCCATTTTTTCTTGCTCCTGCATACCACAGCAGAAAGCATTAATCAAAACAGAAAATAATGGCGTAATGTCAAGAGGGCATCAAAAACCATACATCAAGTTTTTCCTCTAGAGCAGAAAGATCATTCAACCACAAATTCTCCGGAGTTGCTTTTCTCAGGGCATCAACCTCGATAACAAGCTTATCCTTATCAGCACATAATTGCTGAACTTTCTCGAGGGTCAGTGCGCCAATTGCCATGGAGAGCAGATACTCATAATCACTGGCCCTCACTCCTTTGGTGGAGGCCTCTGAGTTCTCTTCAGTTTCTTCTGAATCATCTGTTGACCCAGCCACTGCTGTTTCAATTGTCTTCGTCTCCTTCCTAAAGGGAGCAAAGCCTTTTGCTTGCAGCTCTTGGAACAAATCTGCTCTCTTTCTATTGCTCACAATGATCTCTCCATGGACAACACCAAGAATAAACCTAACCTTATTGTCCAACATCACTAACTTTAACTCCAAGTTTTCCAGCAAAATTTTCTGCAAGGGAGAAATAGAAAGGTACTCATATTATGCTATTTGCAACCAAGTCACATATGAAAAGCCTGGGAACACAAGTAAATAACTGAAACCATTTCCTCGCTTTTGATAAGATTACCTTTCTTTTCTCATAACACTCAAGCCTTAAGTGGAAGAACTCCTCTAGAACTGCAGAAATTTAAAATGAGACATGGATTAGAATACCCTATATAAGTAATAATCCTACTAAAATATGGTTGATCATGATCTAAGCAGCAAAATTAGCATACTTTGTTCAGGGCTATCATATTTCTTAATCACTCCATTAGAGTCAAATAGGTGCATGTTACTCGTGCTGATTGTTGAGGTCAGCTTAAATTTCTTCAGTAAACCCTCTTGCTTTGCTATCATCATGTTCTCCTCTGACAACATAACTTCAAAATGTGCAGTTACATCATCACTGTGCTGCCTAAATTCCTGCAATTGGCAAATACATTTCAGCAACGATGTTCAAAGACAAGATGTTATGCACAAGGCTGGGTTGCTTGAGAGCTCATTACCTTGATGAAAGGATCCTTTGCTTTATCTTTCTCTCCAGTTGATAATGATTCCAAGAACTCCCTGTAATCCTGAGTCCATCGACGTATCGGAAGCTCTGTGATCTCCAGTGTGGTATCATTGACTTCCTCAATTATCCCACAAACAGTGTAGCTGACACCAGCTTCCTTCGTGGCTGTTTTCTCAATGGTCCCTCTAAATCCGCGATACCAAGGATCCATGGGCTCCATCATTTCATTATTCAACAAACGTCTCAAGTTGGCAATGATATCTCTTGGATTGTAGTTGGGGATGTAAGAACTCCATCCAGTTCCAATTCCTTCACTACCATTGACGAGAACCATAGGTAAGACAGGCATGTACCTGCATTACGTGACCAGTATTAGCTAACACTTTCGTATTGGGTAAATTGAATAACAGGGGTCCTATAATGAGTAATTACCAAGTTGGTTCAATAGATTGCCCATCTTCACTTAAGTAGTTCAGGAGGTTGTCATCATCCTTTGGGAAGAGGAACCGTGTAATCGGCGAAAGCATCGTGTATATGTACCTAGGGCTAGCATGATCTTTTCCTCCCTGCCAAAGTAACATATTCCATGTAAGTGAAAAAAATATTGTAGACAAACTGATTATCTTCAGTGAAAAATGAAATATTCTCACCATGTTGCGGGTCCCAAATTGGCCATTCGGCATGAGAAGGTTAATGTTGTTGCTGCCTACATAATCCTGTGCCATTCCAATTATGGTACTAGCAAGACTTTGCTCACCATGATGGTATGCCGAATGCTCGGACACATAACCAGAAAACTGGGCGATTTTTGCTTCTTTGACAAAATTCCTTTTAAATGAGCAGAAAAGAATTTTCCTTTGACCTGGCTTGAGGCCATCAACCATGGAAGGAATTGATCTTTGAAGATCAGCCATAGAAAACAATATCAGCTCCTTGTTAACAAAGTCACTATACTTGATGAGCTTCTCCTTCTGATCAAGAAAAGTACCAGGCTGCGGGAAACAAAATCATAACTCCATTAAGTCACATCTAAGAATGCAACAAGTACCTCGTGTTCTTATAATTTAGACAGCACTTCCAACCTCGAACTGACGAAGCCAAGTCTTCCTTGCTTCGATCTTCTTCTTGCTAAAAGCAAGCTCAATTGCGTCTCCGTCTTGGTCATTGACCCATACAAAATCCTTCTTGTGCATTTCAAGATTTTGGAAGTATTGCTTCCCCTCTTTTGAGGTGCTTGTTCCCAACCCCTGCAGGGATCATTCGACTATGTTACCCATTACAAACAGTAACTGAGTTATACTTCAACAACGTAGACAAACCTTATAGTACTTGATTGACCACCCACTTGCATTGCCCCTCAAACTTTCCTTCCAGGACTCATACTCCGGCATTGTATAGAAACTTAATTCTCTTCCATTTTTATGAGTAGCCTGTAGTTACAATTAGAGAAGGCTTCGAGCTTTTTTTCCATATACTAAAAACGGTATAAATGATCGGCTTAGTTTAATCATCCCTACCTTGACAATCGGAGTGATGAATTCAACTAGGAAAGATGGAACTTTGAGCAAGGATGGCCAGAATGAATGAATGAAGTTGATTAAAAGGCCTTTAATGTGGGAGCCATCATGATCCTGCAAATGCACATCCAGAAAGCAATATATACTTATTTACAATATACTATGAGCATCATTGACAGTAGTCGCACATGCTTGACTAAAAAATTATACCAAACAAAATCTATAGAAGAGTGAAACCTGGTCTGTCATTATCATCAAATGACCATATCTTAAAGATTTGACACTGTCATAATCCTTATTTTGCTGCAACCCAAGAATCTGCTTGATGTATTGTATCTCTTTGTTTTCCAATATTTGACTATGGCTGGCTTCCCTCACGTTGAGTAATTTACCTCTCAAAGGAAAGACACCATAACGATCTCGTCCGACAACAGAAAGCCCAGCCATCTGCATCAACTCAGTTTGGTTAGTTAACCCTTTGAGAATGCTCAGCCACAAAAATTAAGAAGCTTTCCATGTCACACGTCCAAAAGGGTACCAGCACTTACTGCAAGGGCCTTTGCTGAATCTCCTTCTGTCAAAATCAGGGTGCACTTATCAGAGTTTCTACCTCCAGCATCATTGGCATCCTCAAGCTTGGGAATCCCACGGAGGTTCTCTCTCTTTGACCCGTCAGTTTTCTTTAGGTCTTTGCTCTGCTTGAAATTTGCCCACGAGAGGAGAGACTCAACAATTCCAGACTTTGCCACTGCATCATAGCAAGCATAAGCAAAAGTCGCCTAAAAATCAATCGATCAATTTCATTAAGTTCACTAAAGAGTGTCCAACCTTTTTGTAGGAACTTGTCAGATAGTTCACACTTGGATCCGAAGCTGCTCTGACGAAGTGTCAAAGTTTCCTTGGTTTGAGAGTCAAATGCAGGATTGTCAATCAGGGCATTGACAAAAACCCATAAATGACTTTTAACGTTATGGGCTTTGAGGTTGGCATTCTTGTTCTTCTTGTTCACAACATTCATAACATGGTTGGCAATCTGATTGGTCACATAATCAACATGTGTCCCTCCCTTGATAGTAGCTATCCCATTCACAAAGCTGACCTGTTGTAGAATTCACAATGTCAAATTCGTTCAGTAGTACTAGCTCTATATTTGCCCGTCACCAGAAGAAAGTATTCAAAGTACCTGTTGAAACTGTCCGTCACTTAGGCTTACACAGACTTCCCACCTCTCATTCACAGTCTCCTCAATCCTGATCCAATCAAGTAAATGTAGCATTCAGAATACCATCCCAAACTACAAAATACTATTAATCAGAAAAAAAGAAAAGGAGAGAACCTTGGGAGGAGGGAGCATTCTGGTTTATTCTTAGAGGCAGATTTTAGATAGAGGCTGACATATTCGGCAAACGTTTTGACAGGAACCCTTTTCCCGTTCAGCTCGACCTTCACCGTCTTTCCAAGACACCCGGCCATATCAATCACGCGCTTTTTCATCAAAGCAACCACATCATCTTCAAGGTGTGTCATGTTAAACTTTGCCAAGTCCGGTTTGAACGAGACCTTGGTCCAGTTTTCGCTCGCCTTGCAAGCCTTAATATCAGGCGCACCTTTTACTCCCATGTTCTTTGAGAAAACCTTCAGATCAGTAGAACAGATCAGCATATGAGTTCGACCAAATCGATTCCACTAACCCAATAGAAATGGCAAGAACATTCCACTGAAAACCAAAATGAGTGTGTTCAGTATCCTAATTCTGACCAAACAAGGGCAGCTGAACTCCAATACAAAAAAAGGGCAGCTTAAACCAAGACAGTAACCTTCCCATCAGAGCAATGTACATAACCAACATAGAAACAAACCCGAAGGATTCTCAAATCTTGAAAGCTACAGGAAATGACAACGTAAGGCAGATCCAAGACACAAACAAACGGAAGCATATCTAGCAGTACTTGATCACGTCGCTGTGTTACCTGCTTGTACTTCAGGCCGTTCTTGCCATCGGCCGTCTCGATAACAAACTCGGTCGAGAAGATATTCGTGAGCTTGGCGCCGTACCCGTTCCTCCCCCCGGTCGTCTTCTTCACGGTGTCGTCGTAGTTGCTGCTGGTCAGCAGGTGCCCGAAGATCAGCTCCGGCACGTAGACGTTCTCCTCCCGGTGCATCTCCACGGGCACGCCGTCCCCGTTGTTGTACACGCTGATCAGGTTCCTGTCCGCGTCGATGGTGACCTTCAGGGAGTCCATCCCGGGGTCCCGCTGCTTGTTGTCGGCGGCGTTGACGAGGATCTCGTCGAAGATCTTGTAGAGGCCGGGGACGTAGGCGACGGGGCGGTGGACCACCTCGTCGCCCTCGTAGACCCACAGCGACTGGGTGTGCTTCTCGACGGAGCCGATGTAGGTGTCGGGGCGGAGGAGGATGTGCTCGAGCTGGGACTTCTTCTGGTAGGTCTCCTCCACGGTCCTGCCCTTGCGCGCCGCCGCCGCCGCCGCCGCCGCGGCGGCGGTGGTGTTGGCGATGTTGCTGGTCTGGAGGGGGAGCGCGTGGGCCATGGGTTGCGGCGGAGGAGGAGGAGGGGAAGATTCTGGAGAGGAGGAATCGCTGCGGCGAGTGAAGTGAGAAATGACGGTTTTACAGAGAGAGAGTGGGAAAGAGAGAGAAGTTTGAATTTCGAATTGAGGCGCTTGCTTTTTGGGCTTTTTGGTAATTTCGCACATCACTCTTTTTTGCACTGAGATTTTCTTTTTTCTTTTTTTGGATAACGACACAAATAGTTTCTGAACTTTAGTTCAATATTCAATGTGGTCTCTGAACTTTTTATTTGTTCAATATAGGTTCTGAACTTTAGCCTAATGTTCATTGTGGTCCCTAAACTTTTAATTTATATCATATAGTTCAGGAATTACATTGAACAAATTAAAAGTCTAGGGACCACATTGCACATTGGACAAAAGTTCAAGAACTATTTGTGTCATTTTTCCTTTTTTTTTTTTACTTTTTCTAAATCTTGCGATTCATGTGATCGGATTTTATTTTTCGATTATACGCGAAATATCCACGAGTATATTCACTAGCAATTCTTTTTCGCATTTTTTTTCTTTAATTCGAGGAATATTATATATCTCGACATGTTTAGGAAAAGAAAAAACCAGCATGGTTTCGACTAATGGCTTGGTCGAGCGGGACTCGAGGGTGAGGGAACTTGAGCGTGGGTTGGAAGGGCCATCGTGAGCATTCGGTATCGAGCACGCCGAGCGATTCCACCCTTTCTTATTGTTGCCTTTAATTGAATTGACTGAAATGCCCCGAAAAGATAAATATAATTCTCGAGCTCTTTTCTCTCCTCTTTCTTCTGCTCACTATCGTATAATCTTCATCGATCCATCTCTCGATTGCTAAAATTTACGAGAGATGCGCAAATAGTTTCGAAACTACGTGGAGTAGCTTCTGTTTGCGTGTCGCCTGACAAATTCAAAAACTAACGAGAGATACACAACTTTTTTTGGGTCGAAAGAGAGATACACAACTTGGCTAACGGAAAATGTTAATTTGACTTTTTTATTTTTATTTTTTCTATTTTACGTGGCAATGACATGGCTAAATTGATGCTGTTTTGGTCTAAATCCGATTTTTAATACGGATTTCATTTAAATTAAATAAAAAATATGCTAAATAGGAAAAAAAAAAAAAAAAGGGAGTGAGAAACTAGGTAGCAAGGGCTATATTGAATTTAAATCGATGAGAAGGCCCGGCAAGGGTGGGGAATGACCGACGGAGGTCGCTGAGCCTTGGCCAGTGGCCGACGACCCTCGCCAACCATAAGCGAGAGTCGTCGGCCCTTGCCTAGATCTAGCTGAGGGTTGCCATTGGCCGAGGCCCAGCGACCCTCATTGGCCATCCCCCACCCTTGCTAGCTCCTCCCATCGATGGTGGCGCTCGTTTCTCACCTCTCTATCTCTCTCTTATTTTTTTTTAAAATTTAGCTTATTTTTAAATTTAATTCAAATAAAGTTTGTATTAAAAATCACATTTTGACCAAAATGACATCGTTTTAGCCTTATGTTTCATATTTTGACCATGTCAGCATTTTCTGTTAGTTAAGTTGGACAGAGTTAACGGAAGGACTTGATTACATAAATTTGACATGTTTTGTGAATTGATTGTACATTTTGCAAGTTTTTAAACTCAATTATATTTCTATGACAAGTTTTACGACTTGCAGTGCACTTATCTTTTCGAAAAAGATTAGATAGAGTAGAAAAAGGGTGCGCGTGGGCTTCTTCTCATGAACCCCACCTTTTTAATTCTTTTATTATTTCCCTTCTCAACACAAACTCATTTTTTACATGCTATTACTACTTATAAAGTAATATTTTCACATAATTTTCTTCTTCTTTTTTATACTCTTTGATACATGAATTTGCATAATCTATGAATAGATCCAATCATCTTTATTGTTTTATATCGAAAAAGGTAACCATCATCAATTATCATACTAATTGCCAAGAAAGGAATTATTAGAAAGAGATTAAAGTTACCATTGAAATGAATTGCGGGTATTACAATCTAGGTGTTTATAATCTATACATCAAACTTTGATGATAGTTTGATCCAATTAGAAATTTGTATGCCCTGTTATTTAAGTCTCTTTTCTCATAACATACTTGTAATTAGAAGTTTATATTTGCCCTTTCTTCACAACTTGTATTTTTGCTAACACATCGAAAAAGGCGATGACGGCGTCATGTAATCAAGCAATCGTCATTGCCGCATGTCATGAATCTCATCCTACTTACCATCGCGTGTGTATGCATCTCACTTTTGATAGATTAATTATAGCATGTGTTACTGCCGAGTGATGTACTTGTTAAATTCAAAGAGCAAAACACCAAATATAAAAGGTGAAATCTATTACTCCAGTCGCACCTCACTTACACTCGTACAACTTTAAAACCTATCATATTATTTAAGATTGCATGAGACATATTCGTCGGCGGAGTAGCCCCAACATAAACAATGTGGGATCGATGACATATACTCAATTATCTTTTCTTTTTTAAAAAAAATTAACCTCTTTAAACTTGCTAAAAGTGTGTCAAATTAACCTCCAAAATTCAAAAGACATAGGAAATCTATATCTAATCGAAAAGATAACGGCTCGCATCGAAAACTCGAAACATGGAGGGAACTTATTTGACTTCTGAAACAATTTCATACACGACAAATACATCTAGAGAGGACGATACCAGACAGGCAAACACTAAAACAAGCAAGAGACGATTGAAGAACTTCGAAAAGGAGTAGATTCCTACCACAAGATAGAAAATTCGATTGTCAAAACAGTTGCCATGGGAACAATTCAAGTTCATGCCAGACTTAAATTGCCAGTAAACGTCTATCATAATTAGACAATAAGCAATAAACCGAACACGAGAAGGAAATCGACCCGGTGCATTCAGGTCGAGTGGACACGACCCGGCAAAGAAGCGGCCCGCCCAACTATACCTCGCGCTCGGCACCGTGGCGGGCCGTGCGGTCGGGCGGGGGGGCGGCTCGGGTATAAGTTACTAGACCACTAGGAAAAACGAAGTTGTGGAAATGGCAAACAAATGGATCTTGTGCTTCTTTTGATGATGCTTTTGGGTAACCAAACTAAGCGGATTGCTCGGCGATTGCAGGTGCGGACTGCAAGTGGGCCCCACCGTCCTTTCCGGTTTTATGCGCCCCCACACTCTCTCTCCCCGTAGTTCTTCTTCCTCCACCACCGCCTCCTCCTCATTCATGTCGCCGTCGCCGCCGTCGGTGCCTCGGGAGGGCCATTATGGGGGCTTTCGCAGGAGGCTGTGGGGCCGCTATGCGGCGGAGACATGCGACCCCCCGGAAGAAGACACGGGTCTGGCTTGACAACTTCGACACCCCGGAGGAGGCTGCCCGCAGCCTCCGCGCCTTCAAGGCCAAGGCCAACTCCCCCCCACCCAACTCCGCGCTCTCCCTCAACCTCCCCTCCGACTACCCCCTGGCACCACCACCACGCAAGCGCGAGGTGACAGTTGTCGGCGGCTCTCTAGTTCGGTTTTTCAACGGCCTATTCATCAAATTCAGCTTTGATTGATTATGATCCAACACATATGATACAAAAAGTTTTCTAATGTTCGATCGGGTTGTGGATTAAAATGGCATTGGGATAATGACACAAACAGTCCTTGAACTTTGACTGAATGTGCAATTTGATATTTAAATTTTTAATTTGTTCAGTATAGTCCAAGAACTTTAATCCAATGTACAATGTGTTCCCTGAACTTTTAATTTGCTCAATGTCATCCTTAAAGTTTTGGTACACGTTCAATTTAATCCCCGAACTATACTAAAATGTTCAACGTAATCCTTCCATTAATTCAAGTTCAGAGACTACATTAATTCAATATGGTCCATGAACTTTTAGGACATTGAGTCAAAGTTCAGGGACTGTTTGTGTCATTTTCCCAATGGCATTCGAAAGGGCAAAGTCTGGAGCACGATTTACGTTAGTCTGTCATATTAAAATGGCATTAGACAATGATCAACAAGTCCGTTGAACCAAATTTCCTGACCATTTTGAGTTCCTTCCTAATCAGGGCTCTGATCAATGGGGTCCTGAGCTCACTTTTAATTGTTTATGAGTAAGATCCCATAAGAGACTGGAGGGAAATACAACCTTTTGATTTTGGTACTAGCAATGATTTCCTTCTTGTGACGACACTCCCTCGAGACCCCGAAACACCGTAGGAACAAAAATCTATGGACCGCATCGTTGGAGTAAAGGTCGTAATGCCAAATATATTATTGCATATCATCTAGTCGGTTTATTTTATTGCGGTATATGTGAATATATACTCCGTACATGTACTTTGAAGAGTTTCGAGAACTTACAAAGTGTGCTTTTCAAGTGGGGTTTAGAAGTTGTCGCCATGAAACTTTTGGCAAATTCGATTTTTCTTTCTATCGTAAATTTCAGCACAAGTTGGATCTTTTTGAGTAAAGAGGAATGATGAGAAACGTGTTTGTGTTTGCCCTCTAAAAAAAAAAAAACAACAGTTTCGAAGAAGGAATTCGTTTTAACTTTCATCATTTCAATGAAAAATGTGTGCATTAAGCTATTTAAGGACGGAATAGCGTCACCTAACTTAGCGTCACCTAACTTTAATTTACCTATTGTTGTACTTCCTATAATTCAAAAGATAACTATTCACGAGAATTCATTAAAAAGTCAAGACTTAGGTTCCGGTGTTCGGCTGAGATCGGAAAATGAACTGAAAAATATTTTCCGTCGTTTGGTATGGAAAATTCTCATTGCACTCCTTTTAATATTTTTTACCTTATTTTAAAAAAAATCGAATTTTTAATTATTTTTTATTTTTGAATTTTTTTTTATAATTGTTAATATTTCTTTTCTTTCTTCCTCTGCCGGTCATCGGCCACGGCAACCGGCCACACGCGAGGCTTGGCCTTGCTCGCCCAAGCCTAGTGAGCTTGAGCCTCGCCGGCCTCGAGCGAGGCCGAGCCTCTCTAGATCCGGCGTTGCTCGGCCTCGATTGAGACTGGCGAGGCTCGAGCAACGCCATATACGGCGAGGCTTGGGCTCGCAACGTCGGATCTAGAGAGGCTTGGCCTCGCCTGTGGCTGATCGCCGGGTGTCGCCGTGGCCGGTGACTAGTTGAGGAAGAAGAAAAGGAAAAATAAAAAGAAAAAATAATTAAAAAATAGTTTTTTAAAAACGAAAAAAGAAAAAAATGAAAGTAAAATGTGTTTGGTGAAAGAAAGTGAGGTGGAAGAAAATATGGAAAAACGGAAAATATTTTCCTCACTTTTGAATGTGTTTTCTACATTAATAGAAAATGTTTTTATTGACTAGTTTATTTTCCCTGAACGAAGCCTAAATTTACAAAAGATTATAAATTACCTACTTTATACTTTGTGTGCTTGGAAAAAAAAAATATATATATATATATATATTTTATTATTAAAGGAACAAGAGTATAAAATAACTACCTCTAACCGCCAAGAATTATGCGGCGCCAAAGAAAGAAAACGAGCAACAGCATTTCCCTTATGAAACCTCTGTTTCGCTCTCTTTCTCTACCTTCCCAGCCTTTTCCATCTGCATACACCGGAAACGCAACAATGAGCTCCCTCGCTCATCAAGAACCGCCGGAGGATGAACAACCCCCACTTCAAGAAGAAGAAGAACACGACGAGGCGTGCCCCGAGTCCCTCTTGCCCCGCCTCAGCGTGCTCAGCTGCCACTGCCCCGCCGCCGCCAATGCCGCCGCCGGCAACCCCGTGAAGCGGAGGAGACTCCCCGTCCCCTTCTATCCTCCTCCTCCTCCTCTACCATCACTGCCAGCCGCAGAACCGTTTGATATGAAGACTAGGAAGAGGCCCTGCTGCTCCCTCCTCGACCAGGAGGATGTCGACTACACCGTCCAGGGCTTCAACAAGATCACCCTCCCGTCCCCTGCCTCCGGTCTCCGGCACACCGCCCCGGTCGCGATGGAGAACGTCGATGAGGTCTCTGGGGCTCCTAGTGGCAAGAATCGTGGAGGTTCTGGGGTTGGCAACGCAGGCTTTGCATCGCCGGAGAAGCTAGTTTTCGGAGTTAATCCAGCGGCAGTGACGACTCCTTCCCCGGCGAGAGGAAGCTCTTCGTCTTCGCTTCCACCCAAGCCGCCACTGCAGAGGACTGTGTCTGACCCGACCCCATACCAGACCCCGGGGTCCATCAATTCGTTCTTCAGAGGGTCCAGCTCCAGTGGCAGCCAAGGCAGTGCCGAGGAGAGGCCGGACTCCAGGGTTGGCTTCTCTAACTCTCTTGATGTTTTTTTCTGGTTTGATGGGTGAAAAATGCTTTTCTTTATTTTGGTATGATCATACGCGTTCCACGATTCGACTGACTCCTGGTTGATTATGCTCTGGTTCTTTAATGCCCTCTGACTATGGAAATAGTCAGTAATTCTTTTCTTGGTATAGTTTATATGCATGTCAATCGTAAATCACACTTTTTTCATGTATATGATCTCAAGCTTATTTTGCAAGATTGGTCTTTGTGTTCATCTGGTAAATGATAGTCTTTAGACATTTTTTCTGGTTGTGCAAGTGGGGACATAGAGCAAATTATACTAGTTTTAGTCATCTGGGTCTTGAGCGAACCAAAATCAAATTAAAAAAAAAAAATCAAGTGACAGCATTTGAAGGGGTTTGTGATTTCTCACAGGCTCTGATTTGGTGATTTGGAAGCCATTTTCTTTGATCTGGGTTCTCTTTTTGACCAATGTAGAGACTGAAGAGGATGAAGCGTTGCCTTAAGGAGATGGGCAAGTGGTGGGATCATGTGATGCGGGAAGCCGGCGAGGAGGATGGACCAAATGAACAAGGCAACATTGATACAGCAGAGGTCCGATGCGCATGGATTTCAAGTAGAACTATGGTTACGCATAATAATTACTGCAGCAATGATCATTCAATGTAATAAGATTCGAAGAAAAATTGGTCATTCTAATTTGTTTCGAATTGCAGATTGTGCGTCAGGAAAAGTGCGAAGAAGCCGAGGAGGAGGAGGACAATCAAGAAGCCGTGAGCGTGGGAGTCATTGGCGATTGCTTGTCCCTTGATTTCAATTGTCCCTGTGGGAAGGGGTACCAGATAGTGCTCTCTGGGAAGAAGTGTTACTATAAGCTCTTGTGAGCCCTTCTTTTGTGTGTCGGTCAAAAAGACAGTCCTTCATTACATCTATTGCTGTTCTTTGTCGCTTCCACAGAATCACATATGCATTAGATTCTAACGGTGACACAATGGGGTCTTTGGCAATCTTAGACAGGGATGTCTTCCTCTATTGCTAGTCAAGTTTGGTTATGAATGGGGGATCTGCCTGCTGTCAAGTGTCTTCAGAGTCTTACTAATGGATGTGATTATTCTGTTTCTGACATCATTGATTTCAATCACATCGTTTAGCTCTTGTAATTCTTTTAGTCATCCTTGTCACTGGGAGCTCTCTCTCTCTCTCTCTCTCTCTCTCTCTCTCTCTCTCTCTCTCTCTCTCTTACGTAAGGATGAGGCTTTAACTCGCAAAACTATGCGGGGATCGCCCTATCATACATTGTTTTGAAGGTATAGTGTCTAGGAATGAGAATCTGTCATGTTTGTATTTTGTATTGGTTATCATCCCTTTTGATAATGACTATATGAATGAACTTTACTATACCATACTATGCATCAGGTCAACTGCCAATGGCGCATTTTGTTCTACAACAAAAATTGCACACCATCACTTTATTTAGATGGGCAAGGACATGAGTGAAAGAAGGTAAATACGAAACTGAAATGTGAATCGAGATAATTAGACAATTATCCCACAAATAATGATGAGAACCTTACCATCAAGGTTAGAAACGAAAGGTTACTGATTTTCTCTTCCCCCAATTTGGAGAGATTGTTTCCTGCTGGTGAAACTCATTATTTTACTTTCCTCCCCTCAATTTTCTTTCATACCCTTTGCTCTGAATGCTTTCCCTCCTCTTTCCTCTCACCTAATCAAAAGATGTGTACAAGAACGAAATGAATTAGGAAATTAAGACTGCCATTAACTATCGAAAACCACAACTAAAGAGATTAACAAAAAATGTGATGATTAATATAAGTCCATCTAAATAACTACATGGCACAAGTTGCGCAATCATGCTTAAGAGACTGTGCAGCTCATTCTAAAGGCTAGTTGTACAAAGCTTAACCATCTTCAGAAGTCACAGAAGAATGACCTCTTCACGTCACTTGCATCTCCTTCCATCACCAACCATGAAAGATTAAAACCAAACTTCTCTGTATCTAAGTAAGATACTCATCGGCTCTACCGGTTGTTCGGTGTCACTACATACACTGCCTAATCAAGGAATGGAGGCTTGACACAAGCAGAGCCACTAAGTGCATATTGGCTAGCTGGGCATCACAATGGCCAATTGCAACTTCCCAGAGCGACAGAGTTCAGCTGGATTTGAAAATATTTTGATTTTGTTTCTGCCATGGCCTAGCAAAATGACATGTGCTATGCTGAAATTTCGACCTTTCTGATCTGCAAATTGCCACTCATTCGTTGACAGGGAGAACCAATCTTTCTCCTCTGATTGAGTTGTTTTGACTTCTACGTATTGAAGTCCTTCTCCATCCTCTATGGTGATGTCATAGGGTAGACCAGTTTCACTATCTTCATTGACCCACTTAACAGAACTCCGACTGAATTTCTTGGCAAGATGTTTAAAAGCAACACGTTCTCCTAGTTTTCCCACTAACATTGCTTGTTCTGGATCAGGCATGCCGATATTGAGAATTGTTTTCCCAATCAACTGAGGTGGATCCAAGTCAGGTAGATCAGACACTGGAGTCGTGTCAATTTGATTAGCTGAGACATCTGCACAAGAATCCAAATTGCTGAAATCAGTTGCTCTATCAGAAACTGCAAGTTCGATTGGAGAAACTGCCGCTACATCCTCAGTGGTAAAATCAACAATCACCTCATAGCCACCACCACTTTCTCCAATTAATTCATGACTATCCTCCTGTTTCACTTGCGAGCAAGTACTAGCAGTTTCAGTTACTGCCTGTGTTTCAACTTGGCTATAAGGAGAAGAAGCTGACCCTGGTGCACTTTTCCAGTCCGAAGGAGGCCAAGTCGAGGTAACTCCTGCCCTTCTCTTGGCCTTAAAGAATTTTGGCACTTCTCTTGTTGCTGAAAAGCTGCTGTTCTCTAGTGATCCATCATCCTCACACAAAGATCCTGAGGAAATGGCCCACACGGGTTCATCACCCGGTAGGTTTGGCACCTTCTGGCTTTTCACGATGAAAGACTCTACCTGCTCCTCTTGAGAACCTGACTCTGCCATTGTCGTGATCATGTGAAGAAAATTTGCCAAGTGAATGTTCGGAGTACCATCAAAGAATAGACGAGAAATCTCCATGAACAAGGCATGGGAATCAGACTCTGGAGTGACGTATAAAGTATTGCCCTGTCAAAATCAGGAGTTAGTTTAATACTTAAGAGGGAAGTTCATGCTTCTACGTCATAAGAATTTGGTCCTATACTGCTTGATTAAAGAACATTCCCCCTATTGGGTTCACAATGAACCATAGAAATGATCTAGACAATAACATCACCAGCATCAGAATGATGCAAGTTGCAAGTATGTAACAGATTAAACATGTTGAGAATCAGATGAGCCCAACAAGCTTTGGCGTTGGATCAGCTTTCAATTTGGAAGTCTCAAGGTGTCACAAAGTGATGTTCTCATTCTGTGCAAGAGACATACATATAACGAAATTAAAGGTAAGAAATCCAAATGTCTGCCATCCGTACCATGCTTGTAGGTTGCTTTACATGTTCTTTGGTTAAAAAAAGAAACAAAAAAATTTCCAAAACGTTCCTGAATTCCTAGGACATACCTCAAGAACCGATGTGGTCTCCAATCGCTTTAAAGAAGCAATGTTCAAATCCCTTATGATATTCTTATAGTATAATCTCTCCACAACGAAAACACGCAAATGACTCAGATTATAAAATCCAGACTGTTTCAGTTTGGCATATGTGTCGGGATGTTCATAGTAAATATAACGCTGAGCATAAGGAAGAACCCAGTTTACAAAAGAAGCCTTGGAGCTAGAATCCATTGGACCGTAATATATGGCTTCACGAGTTACAACCTGCATAAATGCTAAGTGTGAGAAAGTAAATATGATGATGAGTAGTTTGCATGACAGTCTCGTGGTCCCCGAGCATGTGATTCCAATTATGTGTTTGTGATGGAATTGCTAGTAAAGAAATAATACAAGTTCAACCAATTCAAGAAATATGTTCTTTTTCACTAAAGCTATTTAGTAAATAAAGCGCATTTAAAAAAAAAAGCATTTATATTGTGTAGGAAAAAAAATAGCTGAGAAACATTCTTTAACATTTTAAGCACTTCACTGTAGATTATTGGGTCCATGACATTGCTCATCACATGGATATTCCACTGTAGATTATTCTATATTATTTTGTTAATGAGTGCCCCAAGACCACTAGTTAAACATTCAAATAAAGAAACTTCGTCATTTCCAAAGCACCGTTGTCCTCGTGCTATGCACAACCATTGCATTGAAAATGAAGATCTTTCTTTCTTTGTTTTTTTTTTTTATTAGGTGCGGTTAAAAAGTGCTATGGGGTTACTCGTAAACAAGATCCTATTGTACCCAAGGTTCAAATTATTCCAGCAAAGCTAGGTAAGCTACATCTAAAAAGCGATCCTTGTCAAAAACATACATGTCATGATAAAATCCCTCAGGCAAGTACATTGCATTATTAGTACTGTGTGAATGCAAAATGGATATAAGTGGACCTCAAAACTATACTTCCCTAGTTCCTACCCGAATCTAGACACAACCTTCCATAATACATTGCGAAATAGAGTTGTGAGTGAGCAAATTACCTCAGAAAATGCAGGAATCCCCAGAGTATGCATGAGAAGAGGCAATTTGACATAAATCATCTCCTTTTCATCATCAACGAGCTCCCCAAAATGCAGAAGTTCAATTTTATCCAAAATCCCGAATTCTTTCATTAGCTTCTCATCATCACACCAGCACACAAGTCCAAAGGAAGGGTGCAGAGAAACCCATCTATTACGAAATGTGGGAAGCACGGTATATTCTGATTTTTTAAGATATCCACTAACTTGTAAAGTATCTTCAGAACTAACCTTTCCACATTTCAGTTCATCTACCAACTTCAAGAAAACCTTGAAAACCTGATGCATAAAGCCAAAAAATGGGCTACTTAGTGACACCTCAATGAACTATAAATAAACAACTTGTAGTAGTACATACATATTTTGCTGCTTGTGAAGGCAAAACGGTAGTTGATAGATGGAGCAGATTCTGAAAATGATCTTGGAAAGAAGGAATCTCGTCAACCCCACATATATTGACAAAAAAATCCCGCAAGCCTGGATATATATTGCACAATGTCCTGCTCAACAGGCTATGCTTTGCTCCAACTGCACCAGACTCGGAATCATTTTCTTCCATTTCGTTCAAGAACTCAATTGAATCGTTCCAACAAACTTCTTTTGGCAACAAAAATGAGCCCAACACAACTTCCTTGGCCCCAGAGGCACATAAAGAAGGAAAGAATATAAATGGCTCAGAGATGAGATCTTCAACAATATTCTTTTTTGAAGTATCAACTTCTTTCCATAGGAAAGTGTATACTTTTGACATTTGTGCAACACTGGCATGAGAAGAAGAAAAAGTCAACTATCTCGTGGAATGGCAATTTAACAGTAGAAACAAGGAAAGAAAGCCTTCTTCAAATGAACCATACACGGGGCTAGTCCAGCATGCTAAATAATCAGGCAAAAGATTGGAGGACAATTTATCAAGATATCTTCATAGAGCCAAAAGATGGCACCTTGCAAGCAATCATAACAGCAGGAGAGATGAAACCTTGTTAAAGTTCCAAGAGTCAGCTAGAAAAACTAGCAAGTAAAGTTATTACTGCTTTTGTTAAGATACATACTTGAGGACAGCTTAAACTTTTAGATTGATTTTTTAACAGTTTTAAAAAAAAGCAACATTTTCTTTGGTAACTGGGAGGATAGTTCTTTTATACCTATAACATGCTATGCTTTTCCTAATTTGGAGCAAAAAATATATATTATACTAGTCCAATAAAGAGGATGTAGTTTTACATTTTAAATAAATGAATCAGAAGCACGTTCACGAAACGATTGGATGGAAGGGAAGATAACAACCTCATCAAAGCCTTGCAATGACCTCAAGAGAGTTAAAGAAAGAGCAGAAAAGGTACAACTTAATAAATAGTGTTATCTAAGAAAGTTCCATTACCCATCTTATTAAATACCAAACTAATGAAATTAAAAGCAACAATACAAGAATCAGTATGGGCCAATCTTGACGTATTATAGTTTCCATTTCTCCACGCCAGGAAAAAAAACCCTCTGAATGATACGGTTAACAGCTACCATAACTTGCTGGCCAAAATCAGTTGACATTTTCATTTCCAAAACTGAAGAGTCGGTATAGCATAGATAGTGAATAAATGAATTAAACAAAGAAAGATATTTGGGATTGCACGAAATGAAATGACGAGTTTAGACCTCAGGCCAGTAACAAAAGCAGAGAACAGCAAATGTTTATGCTGTAAATGACATTTTCAATAGCAGGTAAAGAGAGAATTTCCTGTGTTGTTCCTGCTTTATATTTTTGCAAACATCCTGTATACTTGAATTACCTTTTTACTTTTAAGCACGTTCACTGCTTATCAAACAATAAGAAAAAAAGAAAAAGAATTTCCTTAAATGTGATTTAGTACCTAAACTTAGAAGAGGTCTCTGATCTTCTCCAGACTCTCAGTATTTCCACAACATCTTCAACGGTAACTCTGGTCTTAAACCCAATATCATGTAAAAGAGCCACACTTCTCGCCTGTTGAACAATCCTTTCATGGTTATTGACCAAAGTCCTCAACAGACAGGTTTATTTCTAGTAGACAGTCATTTTGCATAACATCAAGACACAGAGCAAAAAACAGAGCATTATAATTTATAATTGTTAAGTCAAAGTGCCAACATCAAGTGGCGGCATTACATTAAAAAGTCGCACTGCATTAACATTGATATCAAGTCAAGCAATTGCTGCAGGTCATAGCAAAAAAATCCTTACTTTATTTCTTTCCTAGACTGAGTTATGTTTGCAGTTACTGCAGGTTACTAAGTCTATTATGGAGCCAAGGATGGCCCCTGAATGCTGATATCCACAATACGGTAAAATCATAATTCAGTGCACTTTTATTTATTTTTATGGACTCTAGCACTATTTCCAAGGTTCTATCCACACTTAAGTTTTGACCATGGAGGACAAAAATTCTGCATTGATAAAATGCGTAAAATAACTAAATTATGAGTCCTCATCCTGTTCCTGAATCACAAGGTAATCCCACCACTATTGAGATATATTAGAACTGACTGCTTCTTTTCTCTTATTCCCTCTTGTGCATTCTCGTTTTCTTTTTCAGGGTTTACTTTAATCTAGTAGGTGCCATTAGTTTGTAAAGTTTTCCAATCATAAGATGTCTACATTTACATTCCTACCCAAAGACCAGCCAGTCAAATGCTCCTGCCCAAAAACCTTTAATGGTATTTACATGATCATTTCAATTATTCCCAAAAGGACCAAGGAAAAGGACATGCAGAGAAGGTGCATAAGATTTAATAGACAATCAATTACCCAAATTAAACAGATAAAGTAGATTCTAGTAGGCCTAAAACTAATCTCGGTATCGACAAAATTATTTGCATATTGTATCCCTCTATCAAGAGTGTGAGCTCCTGAAATTAGACAATGAGAACATGAGCAAGAAAGAAGTCAATGGCCAAATGCTCAGACCTGAGTCTAACACTGGACATTCTCGATGCACCAAAAGCAATCAGCAAAAACAAATCCATACTGGAACTAACCTTTGGAACAGCATAGGGAGCAAAAGAACCCAAAATAGAGTGCACAGCATCACAGTCATAGAATAAGTCCTTAGGATAGTGAAGTTTGTCATCCATGCATGAAACAAACCATGGAACACCACAGATGCTGTTTAGGAATGAAGATTTAAAGGGTGTCCTATTCCCATTGTACTTATCGTTAAAGTAACCTATGATTTTGTTGCTAAAGCAATCATCCCACAATTTATCGAAAACCTCTAAGAGAAATTTACAACCACCACGATTTCCACTTGCTGACAGCAAGGACAATAAATAATCCAACTCAGTGGATTCCCAATCTTCAGCTACAGATCCTGAGGAGACATGGTCTCTTTCCACTCCTGCCTTCCCAAACCATGTATCCGGCATATCAACCATTCTCCGATCAACTTTAACTACTTGCACAAACTCTGTGATGCCTATTTCTTCAAGAAATCTCTTCCACTTTTTCTTTCCATTGACGACAGATTTAGTTGAAGAATGCTTCAAGTAGATGGTGTCTACCTCATGCCATTCCATTTGAATGTTGTTGAACAATTTACAGAGGTCAAAAGAGCTTCCAAATCCTTTACCATAATGGATCGGTACCTCAATCGGCCTTTTGTTGCCCTGATTTGTTAGAATGAAACCTCTGTTTCTCAACTCTGATATCAGAAAATCTCTTTCAACATGGCAACTAGGGCAGCTAGATTGTAGATGGATAAACACAAAGCAGAGAAATTCTGTCATCAGATTCTTGTTCCAACTTGCACTTTTGTCATCACATATAGAAGGCAAGATGTGCATCTTCATTATTTCATGTGTAGATAGACGTTGCACACCCGCAATATGGAGCATCCTGATGATGTTGTCCTTTGAAGACATGTCTACATGATAGATATCAGCATCCAATGCAGTTACGAAGGCAGGGTTTACAATGCGAAGTTTTGCATATAACATTGGGAAAGCATCCATTCCATGCTCACCATCATTCCCAGATACATCAAAGTGCAGCCAGATCGTACCTTCATCAACCGAGCTGAATGTACCATCAGAGAGAGGAATAAAAGGAAGCTTACGGAGGGTTTCTACAATATCTGTGCCCATTCCAAGGTCTCGTGATGCTTGCACTGAATGCACATACATTTCATAAATTGCATTCAGCCACACAGACAACCAAGACAAACCCATTGATGGAAGGCTATCCTTTTTCTTGCATAAAGATGATATAATCTGAAGTAGAAGTTTTGGGCCATACTCCTCGACCCCCAATGTCCTTGCCAAAGGATCAGATAGACTTATGTCTTTCTTTAGAAATCCCAGGCCAAGATGCTCTTGAAGCAAATGATCAGGTAAAAGAACTCGAGCCTCTTCATTCCAACCTCGGACAACCTTGCAAGGGGGCACCCACGTGGCATCATCTCCTTCCAGAAGTAGACAGTTTGAGTGGCGTAACTGAGAGATGATCATTCGGGGAAGAGTCGAAAAAAATCCATGGACTTCACTGACCAATGGAACATAGCTCATGTAAGCTGTCACAGCTTTTCCTAGGTTGTCCCTGAAACAAGGAAGAGAACAGAAAGATCCCTCCGCATTCACAAACAAATCAGGAAACTCCGACAACAACCATTGGTTCCAAGGGTTATTCCCATCAACTTCTTCTCTAGATGAGGGAAGAACAAAATCACCTTGCAGTATAAATTTCAGACCATAAGTTCTTAGAGGAAGAAATGCAAAAACAGGTTGCATATCAAGACACGGGATATAATTTCCAGCTGTTGATTCTTTAAGTCCAAATGCCAAGGCGATCTCTGTTGTTTGGATATTGCAACGACCAATATTCCCATGTAACTTCTTGCATGCAACAAACCAATTCATTTCCTCCGTACCATATGAAACCCTAATGATGCCATTACCAGAAGTTTCCTTTCTCATGACAATTAGTGAATCATTGTGCATATTTCTGAATGCAATACACCGCAGACGATGAAGAAACAGTAGCAAGGCTGGATGAATATCTGAAAACATGGATATGACATTATTCCTTCCAGTTCCTTCTAACAAATCTGATTTGAAGGGAAGAACAATGCAAGTTTTCCAGCAGCCAGTATCAAACTGAACAGAATTAGCGGATGTCAACTTGCTTAGCACATTATGATCAAGAGGGGGTATAACAGTTGGCAAAACAAAACCAATTTGTCCCTCACTTATGTCAAACTTTACATGGAACCCATTGGAATGAATCTCTGGTGCATCAGTAACCTGCAGAAGAATTTAACTTTTTTTGGTGAAGCTCTTTCAGAATGCAATAGGAGTAATTTGCAATGACAATTGATAGCTATATTTGCATACTATTTAGGGGAATAGGGGCATGAAGAATTTAGACTTGGCGCTATACCATATTAAAAATTCTAACCCAAAAGCTTAAGCAATTAGACGAAATTAGACTACATTCGTATGATAGTGCAATCTCATTGCTGCCTTTCTGTAAATTTTCTTCAAATCCATGTTACGGAGATATTGAATCCCGAACTCATTTTGCGGACCTGAAATGAAAGAGGTTCGGGGTCTGCCAAAAGAGAAGGATATGATGGCATTTTATCAGGCCATCTTTACTTACACGGAATACTGATTTGAATCCAATGCCTTTCTTCCCTATATATCCAGCACTTCCTTTTTTTGTAGAATTGCCTACATCACATAATGCTCTAATGTCTTGAGCAGAAAAGCCCCGTTCATTATTCAGGATAATGATGCCTGTCTCCTGAAGAACGAATACAAGAGCTGGCTCAACATTTTCTAAATATGTATTATCATCAGCATTTTGAACCTGCAGCAACAGTAAGGACAACCAGTCCCATTAGAGCATTGAAATTTAATCAGCTTTGTTTTTCTAGTTTAAAACATAAATCCCTGTCTATAAACTTTTATCTAACTTCCATAAATAGATAAAATAAATATGGGAGAAAATATTGGTTAAGTTAAGTGGACTCTCAATCATAATATAAGATAACTAACACAAAAACAAAAAGTTCAGAGGAATGCAGATAAAAGAGAATAGTTTAAGACATCTAATCAGGGGAATCAAAGGAAGCTTTGTCAGGTTTTTAGAGTTACAGTCTCCAAAATTTTCCGAATTCGGATTTATCAAATTGAAAATCACAGGATTTCCTGAAGAGCAGAAATGGAAATTTGGAGCATAAGCTGTAATCATTCATGTTCATATTTTCTTCACATAATTGAACTAGATGTCATGTTCCTCAGTACAAACTTGAAAAGTTTGCCACACCTAATCGTAGTCATTAGTTTCCTTAATATTTTTGGCTTGTGTTGACTGCTGAAACTACAATAAAGTCCATCAAGTTGCTGTTATACATACTATAAGTGTAATTTGACTTCATTGCATAGTAAAGAAAAACAATATTCTTTTAACATATCACACCATGGATAAAGGAAGGCCTTTCTCCTATGCATATGACTAGGTTTTTGTTTGTTTGTGTGAATAATCAATTGCCAAAATGATGTCATTAATTGCTCCACTAAGGTAGTTAGTAGTCACTAGGCAGAAATGGCATTTCTTCCTTAATTTAGCTTGACACTTCAGCAAACCAAGTGTAGACATTCAGCTTAGGCTATTGGAGAAATATTGACGGGCATTTAACTCAGTTTTCCTTGTTTGGGCTTGCATGTTTTGGCACATATTAATACCCAAGGAACTTGACAAGAACGGATGAACAACATGACCGCAAAAAATAATCACTGACCATGAATCAACAAACAACTAAAGCAAAAGCATAAGTGGGCATCCAATGGGGTAAATATATATTGTCAACTCACAGTACTATTTTGCTAAATGATGACAGCTACTGGAGAGGAAAAACAAAGATCAATGAAAAACAACAGTGAACTTACTAATTCAAGAAGAAAATGAGAATCCTGAGAGTATAACTCCTGTGAAAGACAATGAAGTGCTCTCCCCAGACGGGCATGTTGCTTTTTCAACAAGCTACTTTCTGTACTAGAAAGACTAGGATCAAGACCAAATTCTTCTCGCCTGATAGATTCAATGATTAAGTAAGCATCCTTGTATTCAACAGATTCATTTTGTGCCAGACTCTTATCTATGCAGACTTCTGGACTATCAGAACTGTGACAAATTTCATTACATATGTTACTCTGACCCTTAGAAACAAGAGAGAGCACAATCTTGTCTTCTTCTGCAGGAGATGATTTTTGTGGATTGTAAATAGCAGACAGTAAGCCTGTGCTTGACTTAGAAGTGTCAGCTTTGAATGATGGAGCTTCACAGGGCTTACACATCTCACCAACAGTAGAGGAGCAGAAAACATGGTAGTCCTCAATCCACTCTACAACACCAAGACAGAGTCCCACTTCATGAAGCATGACTCGTTCCTCCAGAAGTTTACATTCTGACAATATAATTGAAGGTACGTGTTTAATGACAGATTGCAAACCAGATAGTAACACATCAGCAGCAAAAGTACGAAACTCTGAAGGAAAATAACCGAGGCATTCAAGAAAATATCTTGAAGCAACAAGCATTTCATTAAATGTGCCAGTGGAATTCGTGAATGATCTACTAGCACAAACTTCATCCAACAGCTTTGACATACCAGCTGCTTTTTCTTTCATCTGAAAATTCCAACTATTGGTCACTTCCTTATGTTCCAGACGATCATTCAAAATGACTTCAAATGCACGACGTGCATGGCATTTTAAAAGAGACAGAGGAGCATGTTTTTGTCCCCCAAGAATTGAGAACAAAGAGAGCAACTGAACCGCTGTTTCAAAAGGTGATAGTTGAAGGACAGATTGCAGAAATGAATCCACGCTAGCTGAACTATCAATCCGGATCAGATTACCATCTTTTGTCAGTAAACACAACAAGTCTGTTCTATTAACTTCATTCAACAACCATCCTATAAGAGGGCCAAGACATGGAGCAAACTTAATGTCCCAATGTGACCAACAACTTAAATCTGACAGCATTGGCGCCCTTAGTAAGACTTCAATTGCATCCTGAGATGAGACTGATTCCAATTTTCCTATTTTCTGTGAGACATCAGTTCCTCTACCAATGGTTTCAAGTTCAACCGCATAATCATCATCAAGTGCCGGCATAGCTTGACCATGGGCACCCATCAGTGTCTGAGAGAAAAGGACACACTTTGACATTGCGATACCTCTATACTCCCCAACAATATTTAGATAATCCTCCACTGAACCAACTTCCATTTTGAAACTGAGATTAGGAAATTGCTTCAAAAGCAATGTCGAAATCATCTGTTTGGTCACTACTTCACTGTCCCACAAGCTATTCAATGCTTGTGATATTAGTACCATCAACTGATGCTGCAGCATGCAAACCTCAAAGTGGGACTTCTCATATATGTCACCATTCAATAACCGTTTCAGCCCAGTAGGCATAAGAGATATGTGTTCTGTCAAGAAACTAAAAAACTCTCCATGACCAAGTGACTCAAATTCATGAACAAAAAATTGCTTTGCCAGCCAAGAGTCACAGTCAACAAGCTTTCTCAACAAATTAACTCTCATCTCCAGAACTGATTTGTTGTTGCTCGTTTTTTCCTGATCAAGCTGAAAATAAGCACCAATTTCTCTGGCAATGTCTTCAACAGTGACACCTATCAATTGATAAAAAAGCAGATGATGTCACAACTCGTCTATGAGAACACACCTCAGCATCAGCAACTGCACAAGTGTGTTACATCTCAGCAAAAAAAATATGGATAATAAGGGTGAACAATAAACAAGCCGCAGCAGCATACAAGCCGCCTGGGTAGATTTTCAATCGAGCACATTTCCGAAAGATCAATCAGTCTGTTGCCCTTGAAAAGCTCATGGGGTCAACTGTACATGAACATATCTCAAACCAAAGTTGAAAAGTCAGTGCCTTAATATATGGCAGATAGCCCATGATATTCAAAGCTACCAGGGCAAGGTAGCCCAATTAAAGATGTAAAGATGAGTAAAATTTCAGCCAAATGTCTATACAAGATAAACCTCTATAAATTCAGTCCTACAACTTCGTTCTAATTTATAGTCAACTCCATAGCTTCCAGTCAACTCATGCACGTCGTCTGTCCAACTTTCTTCCATAATCATGCACACACTCTAACTCAAACATTTATTCCATATTGATCACACAGCCACCATCAATGGTAAAAATTTTCCTGAAATGAAGTTCTTACAAACATGAAGCGATGTCTTTCCGCATCATTTACTTTTAAATACATATTTGGTCATTACATAAAGTCTCCAAAAATTGACCAAACAAAAAAAAGCCTCCAATTGTCTAAATTTTATCTGAACCACTCATTTAATCAAACAAGTACTTCAAATCCAGGCCATCCATATATCTACACCTACAATATCCTGTCAAATTTGCAAAATGATATTAAATGATTGTTCTTTCCAAAAGCTTAAGCAATCAGCAAAACTCATCTATATTTTATATCGGGCATATCCTTAGCCCTCCCTGTTGCGTATCACAAAAAACACAGCATGCAAATGTAACAATGTCAAACAAAGAATGGATGACAGGAATTTAATGATATATAAATAGGAAAGAAAGAAAAATAAAAATAGGAGGGATCCCTGGGATTTAAAACTTTGGCATGTGCGTTGTTACCAAGTTAAGATATTGTTTTGTCCTTATAGATGAAAGTAATGGGCACATTATGTTTATCAGATGTATATTTTAAGAAACGAGATTAATGGATGCCATTCTAGTTAGCAAAGCTTACACATATAAACTAAATCAATTACACACATCATTGGCTATCAGATGAAGTGACCAAGTAAGATACACCTAATGAAGCCAGAATATTGATTCCACCAAAAGTACTTCAAGCAACCCTTGTTTTCAATTTTACAGGTAAAACCTTGAAATGTAAAGTTCCTCGAATACCCCAAATAAAATAAGATATTGGTAACTAGAAGTATTTCAAGCAACCCACTATTTCAATTTTTAAAGCCACTCATCTCCTCTATTTTAAATGGTTGTTACTTCTATTCCGTTACATAACCTTGCGATTTATACAAGATCAATGATAAAAAGTTGCAAGTTGCATATTGCTCCATGTGAAATTAATAAGGCATCGTATGTTCATGCCAAAGCCAATTATGCTTGCTAGTCTCTATAACACTACCCTAGAGCAAGATCTAATGTACTCGTGTGCAGGGTATAGTAAAAACAAAAGTTAGATTGATGCAAGAACAAAGAAAAGAGGGAACAGTACAAAAAAATAGGCTTTCAGACAACTGTTTAACTGTATCGTCCACAATTATGCAAATAAGAACCAATAATGGATAAATGACTCAGGAATGCAGGCTTCAAGAAGATACTTTTTGTATCTTCACTGTGCCTGGCCTTGTCGGATGCATTCTCTAAACTTGGTTGTGTATCTTTGCTTACAGGCAGGGGGGTTGGCAGATTGATTCCATTCAACATTTGTTTGCCAATAGCATCATATTCATCCTCCAACATTCCACATTTGATACAAGTTACCTGCAATCAGGAAAAATAAGTAACCCGCTGGTAATACAATCATGAGAGCAGCCATGAAAGCTGACTCCTACAAACTCATGATATGGTATAAAATAAATAAATAAATAAAATGTTGTCCAACCAATAAAAAAGATCAACAAAGTTTTAAACTAGAAGTTTGCTAAAAAAATAGCCCTTCCACATATGTTTTAGATACTGCAATGTAATAAAGCCACTGAAGGAGTACTCCTGCCATTCGTCACAAATTCAGAAGTTCAGACGATCTGAAAAATACTCTCTTGCTTCACCACAAGACTTTAAATTAGGCGTGTTTGAATTTACTTTTACTTTTTGCTTTTCTAAATCTTGCGGCATGCACTTAACTTTATGATATTTTCTAATTCAAATTTTGAAAAAGAAAGGCCACTTCGTGTTTTAAGCCAAATCAAACCTGTTTATCTCCATTGATGATGCTCTCCACTGCACGTTCATTTATACACTGTAATGTCTATACCAAATAGAAGAAATGAAGCCACCAACAGATTTTCTTATTGAAAGGCGGGGTAACTATTAGAGCTCATAACTTTTACCAGGTCCAGTGGGATGCTATTTGGAACCCTTCTCCTTAGAAAGGAAGGTGGTGAGGAGGAATGTTACAGAGGGAATGCATGTTTGAGAAATTTAGGAAATAATTTTCGGTGGAAAAGTTTTAGAATTTTCACTCAAGCTCTATTAGGACAAGTTCATGGAATCAGGGTCTGGGATTACTACTACGCATTTCTGTAATCCTTAACTCACATGGAACAAGACTGTAAGAGCTGCAACAATTTTCTAACTTCATCTGGCTTCAAATTTGGTACTAATTACAGAGGTGAAAATCTGGGCTGATTTATGTTTTCACAATAATTCACTTTGTGAAATTATCCACAATTATTAGCTATTGCAGAAGATAAGAAGATCTGCTGCCATCCTATTTGATTTGTAAAGTAAATTTGCTAAATGGGGGATTGGATTGTACAGATTTATTGTTTGACAAATAAGAGTAATATTTCTTTCCCACGAAAGCTATATTGACGTCAAAGCTCCCTCCAAAAACCTTGTTTTTGTTTCAGCGAAATCTGGAAGCCATACTCATACGATATACTAACAGGTTATAATGTGAGACTACCTCAAAGGCTCAAACTGATAAAGCATGTCGATGTTACTTTTGCGGGAAAAGCTGTGGATCATCTTCTGCTTCATTGTCAAGAAGCAACAGACATTGGATCCAACTTCATATCATTGTCTAAAATTTCTCGGGTTATGCCACAATCTGTCAAAAGGTTCCACAAGTGCTGGAAGTGGGGCCAAGGAAAGAAAGAGGAAAAGAGATGCGGAGGTCTCCTCCTTTATGCATAAGGCAGAATATCAAATCTTTGAGGAACAAGAACTGCAGTTCTCTAAGCTAAAAGCTACCATTAATAAGGATCAGAGAGAGCTATCATGGTTCTCTTTTCTTCTGTTTTCTTAATCCCTCTTTTATGGGGGTAAGTACAGCGCAAGTGCTATAACTTTTGTACGGAAGATACTTAAGTGCCATAACTTTTTTTTGGCTCACTTGAGTGCCATAACTTTCAAAAAAATGATCACCTAAGTGCCACTTACGAGCTGATCGTGAGAGTCCGAAACCGCGGCTTTTCCGGTCGAACGGTGACCTTCCCGGCGAGGCGAGCACCACCAGCTTGAAGAGGGGGCGTCGGTGAATGATTCCATGGCCTCCGTTCGTCTCGAAATTTCCGTTTTAGCCTCCGTTGACGAAGGTAAAAATGCTTCGTAGTCACACACGACCGGAAAAGCTGCGGTTTCGGGCCTTCACGACCAGCTTGTCAGAGGGGTTGGTCGTGAGGGCCCAAAACTGCGGCTTTTCAAGCCAAACGGTGACCTTCCCGGCGAGGCGAGCACCACTAGATTGAAGAGGGGGCGTCGGCGAATCATTCCATGGCCTCCGTTCGTCTCGAAATTTCCGTTTTAGCCTCCGTTGACGAAGGTAAAAATGCTTCATAGTCACACAAATCGGCTCGATAAATGTGACTACGAAGCATTTTTACCTTCGTCAACGGAGGCTAAAACGGAAATTTCGAGACGAACGGAGGCCATGGAATGATTCGCCGACGCCCCCTCTTAGAGCTGGTGGTGCTCGCCTCGCCGGGAAGGTCACCGTTCGGCCGAAAAAGCCGCGGTTTCGGGCCCTCACGATCAGCTCGTAAGTGGCACTTAGGTGACCATTTTTTTGAAAGTTATGGCACTCAAGTGAGCCAAAAAAAAGTTATGGCACTTAAGTGTCCTCCATACAAAAGTTATGGCACTTGCGCTGTACTTATCCCCTCTTTTATGTGTTCCTGTTGCACTTGTAACTGACATACCTGAATACTTGAATGTACCAGGATTTACAAAAAAAAGAAAAAATCATTATATAACACAAAAGAAGAAGCCTTTGATAAATAGTTAACTAAAGGTATCAAGTTTAAACATTTCTCTATCAGCAACTCCAAGGAACACAGATTAATTAAGTTTCTCCAAAACAAGAACAACTTGCTATTCCTTTATGTCAGAGGAAGATTCTATAATCATACCACAAGTTTGCTCAATGAGAAGGGTCCTTAAGGTAGATCAACTTGCTACCACTTGTTTATTAAGAAGATTAAAATTTTTGGAGCAGTTAGAGTACGTTCTTGGTTCAAAACTGTTAAAGGGTAAAAAAAGGGTATAATGGTCTTTGGGATTTTGATGTGTATATATATCGTACTTTCTGATCAATAAAATAGATTATTATTCTGCTAACATGGTATTAGAGCCTAAACCCTAAAATTACCGTCGTCCACCACCAACCACCGTAGAACCCAAGGCCGGCGACCTCATCCACCGTAGAACCCAAGACCGGCGACCTCATCCCGGCGTCCCGCCGAAGCTCCGACGAGCCAGATCTAAGGTCGTCCAGGGCCGCCGAAGCTCCGACAAGCCAGATCTGAGGTCGTCCAAGCCCGGCGACCCCATTTCTGGCGCCGATTTAAGTCCTCCAGGCGTCGATCGAAGGTTTCCAAGCCAGGCGACCCACTTCGATGTCTTCTGACGTCACTAGATGAGGAGCGGCCCCTTCTGATGGCTGCTGATTGAAGTGGAATCGAAAAAAAAAAAAGGTGAATGTGTTCTAAAGTTTGACTTGGTTGCTGATATGCTTGAGGGAAGGGAGATTATTGCTGTGTATGTTGATTTGAATGATTGGATGTGATGTTGGTTTGGCTAATTGGCTGATTACGTGTGGTGCTATACATGTAGATTGAGAGGGGGGGCTGAGTACTGTTGCGTATAACTACTGATGTGTTGATTGGTTCGGATTTGGTCGATCATTTTGAAGTGTATGGTTTGATTCGACTGGTGTTGGTTTTCTGATTTACGTGAGGTTGAACGTTTTTTGATTTGGTTGGTGATCAGTGTTGTGATAGGTTGTGGAGCTTTGTTCCTGGTTTAGTGTGAGTGTTTGATTATGGCAGATAAGAACAAAGGAGTATTGACTGAAGTCATATCTACATCTTCTAATCGTTTGACTGAGGAAAAATTAGCTGGGGTCACCAACTTTCAGCATTGGAAGAGAATTGTGGTGATAGTATTGACCGGAAGAGAGCAAAATCACCATTTGACAGGTGCACGAACTGCTGCTGATACTAAATGGGATACCATGGATGCCAGAATTCTTGGACAAATGTGGAATTCTATGGAATCTCATGTGGCTGCCTTAGTTACACATGCCACTACTGTTAAGGATTTGTGGGATTACTTGAATGTCCTTTATTCTAGGGAAAATAATCTCTCAAGGATCTATGAAGTCTCCCAAGATTTCTTTAGAGCTGACAGAAAGAATCGGTCTCTTACTCAATTTTTTGCTGATTTTAAACAAATGTATGAGGAGTTTAATCATCTTTTGCCAATTACCTCTGATGTTAAGACGATGCAGGAGCAACGAGAACAATTGGCTGTTATGGGATTTTTGGGAGCACTTGGACCAGAGTTCGATGCAGTTCGTTCACAAATTCTTGGAGGAAATACTGTGCCTTCACTAACGGAGACCTTTTCTCGGGTCTTAAGGGTTTCACATGAGTCATCTAAGGATATATCCCCCACAGGTGATAGTTCTGCCTTGGCAGTCCAAGGAAATCGAGGTGGTGGTCAAGGTCGTGGTGGTCAAGGTCGTGGTGGTCGTGGCTTTAATAGTGGTGGTAGTGGCCGTGGGTTCAATAGAGGCCAATCACAGTCATACGGTAGCATCTCTAGTGACAAAGGGAGTAATACCGGACTTGCACGAACATGTCATTATTGTGGTATGCACGGACATATTCAGCGTTTTTGCTATAAGCTTCATGGAAAGCCCCCTCATTCGGCTGTTGCTAATGTAGCCAATGCAGTAGAGTTGGGTGTTTCTTCGCAGTCTTCTGAAGGAGGAGCACTGATTAGAATGTTAGAAGAGGAACTTGCTAGGTACAATCAGTTCCAGATTTCTCAGCCAGTTTCCTCTTCCACAGCTACTTTTGCTCAGACAGGTAATGCAACAGCATGTCTTTCATCTACCTCTCGCCCCTAGGTCATTGGTTCAGGTGCTACCGATCATATGACTGGATCTTCAGGTATCTTTTCTGTCTTTCACGAGTCTTCGTCTAGTGTTACATTAGCTGATGGCTCTCTGTCCACAGTAAAAGGGATAGGCACAGTACCACTGACATCCTCCATATCTTTATCCTCTGTCATGTACCTCCCAAATTTTCCATTTAACCTTATGTCTGTTGGTCATCTTACCAAAGAATATAACTGTTCTATAACCTTCTATCCTGATTCCTGTGTTTTTCAGGATTTGAAGACGAAGAAGACGATTGGTAAAGGACATATGTCAGGGGGACTATATGTGTTTGATAATGCTACCAGTGTCGCTTGTTCAGCAGTTTCTCCACATCAAGTTCACTGTCGCTTGGGACATCCCTCTTTAGCAAGTTTGAAGAAACTTGATTCTCGGTTTCATTCTTTATCTAGTTTTGAGTGTGAGTCGTGTCAGTTTGGAAAATTGCATCGTATTAGTTATAGTCCAAGAGTCAATAAACAGGCTTCTCGGCCGTTTTCTTTAGTTCATTCTGATGTTTGGGGTCCATGTCCTACTTCTTCAAAGTTGAGTTTCAAGTACTTCGTGACTTTTGTAGATGACTATTCAAGAGCCACTTGGCTATATCTAATGAAAAGTCGTTCTGAATTATTCTCTATTTTTTGTGCGTTTGTTAATGAAGTACATACTCAATTTTCTGCTTCTGTCTGCATTCTTCGAAGTGATAATGCCAAGGAGTATTTTTCTAGAACATTCTCTGAATTCATGTCCCAACGGGGCATTCTTCATCAATCTTCTTGTTCGGATACACCACAACAAAACGGTGTAGCCGAAAGGAAGAACTGTCACTTGTTAGAAATTACTCGTTGTTTGATGTTTGAAATGAAGGTAGATAAATCCTTTTGGGCTGATGCTGTTATGACAGCATGTTATCTTATCAATCGCATGTCGTCCTCTGTTCTTAAGGGTGCCACTCCTCACTCTCTTCTTTTTCCTTCTGACCCTTTGTTTCATTTGCCACCTCGTATATTTGGTTGTGTTTGTTATATTCGTGACCATCGTCCAGGACTTTCCAAACTTGATCCTCGATCTCTTAAATGCATTTTTGTTGGGTATTCTCGTACACAGAAAGGTTACCGTTGTTATTGTCCTTCTTTGCATAAGTACTTCACCACTGCAGATGTTTCCTTTTTCGAGTCTACTGTCTATTTTGATAATTCGATGGAGACTCCTACAGTGGATGATGATTCCTTAAAATATGTTATTATGGAATCAACACCCACTTCGGACTCTCCAGTTATTCCTCCACCTGTCCAGTATGTTTATAGTAGACGTCCTCGTCAGCATGTGGAGCCCCCTGCAGATGTACCTCAGCCTATCTCATCTACTTCGTCTTCTCAACCTGAGGTAAGTCAGTCACATATTGATCTCGATATTCCTATTGCTCATCGCAAAGGAGTTCGTAGTTGTACCAAACACCCTATTGCCCAGTTTGTCTCCTATTCTGGTTTATCTGCCTCTTGTCGAGCTAGTCTAATGACCATTGATAATCATCCTATTCCTAAAACTGTTGCTGAAGCATTATCTAGTCCAGGCTGGAGGGCAGCTATGGAAGAGGAATTACAGGCACTGGACCAAAATCAGACTTGGGATCTTGTTCCTTTGCCTGCAGGGAAAACAGCCATTGGATGTAAGTGGGTATATACTGTTAAGGTTAACCCTGATGGTTCTCTTGCTCGTCTCAAAGCTAGACTGGTTGCTAAAGGGTATGCACAGGTTTATGGGGTTGATTATGGTGATACTTTTTCTCCGGTGGCTAAGATGACCTCTGTTCGTCTTTTGTTTTCTTTGGCTGCTTCTGCTTGTTGGCCTCTGTTTCAGCTCGATGTAAAGAATGCCTTTCTTCATGGAGATTTACAGGAAGAGGTGTATATAGAGCAACCACCAGGGTTTGTTGCTCAGGGGGAGTCTGGTCATGTTTGTCGCTTAAACAAATCTTTATATGGCTTGAAACAGTCTCCCAGAGCCTGGTTTGGGAAGTTTACTGAGGCGGTACTCCAGTTTGGGTTGTGTAGATGTACTGGAGATTATTCTATGTTTTATCGAGTTTTTGGAGCTGGTCGGATATTCCTTGTAGTTTATGTGGATGATATTGTCATAACTGGAGATGATTCTACAGGGATTAAAGAGTTGAAAAGGTATTTGCAACAGCAGTTTCATACAAAGGATTTGGGTCTTCTTAGATATTTTCTGGGTATCGAAGTAGCACGGGCGAAGAAAGGTATTTATATCTCACAACGAAAATATGTTCTGGATTTGCTTACAGAGACAGGTATGCTAGGTGCTAAACCACTGGATACACCAATGGAAGTGGGCTCTAAATTGACGGCAGAGGATGGTGAGCTGTTGGATGATCCGGAGAGGTATCGAAGACTTGTTGGAAAGCTAAATTATCTGACTATCACTCGACCTGATGTTTCTTTTCCGGTGAGTGTTGTGAGTCAGTTTATGTCTTCTCCCCGTACCTCACATTGGGCTGCTGTAATCAAAATTTTGAGATACTTGAAGAAAGCTCCCGGTCGTGGTCTCATTTATCAGGATCATGGTCACAGAAGGGTGGAAGCCTTCTCAGATGCTGATTGGGCAGGATCTCTAATAGATAGGAGGTCTACGTCAGGGTATTGTACCTTTGTAGGAGGAAACCTAGTATCTTGGAAGAGTAAGAAGCAAAGTGTTGTGGCTAGATCAAGTACAGAATCAGAATACAGAGCTATGGCTCAAGCTACCTGTGAGCTAGTTTGGATGCGTCAATTATTAGTTGAACTTGGATTCGAAGACCCTGCGCCAATGGAGTTGTGGTGTGATAATCGAGCAGCTGTCCATATTGCCTCAAATCCAGTTTTCCATGAGCGTACCAAGCATATCGAAGTTGATTGCCACTTTGTCCGTGAGAAACTTCAAGCTAGAGTTATTTCTACTAGTCATGTTAGGACCGGTGAACAACTAGCTGATATTTTCACCAAATCTCTAGGGGGAAGTAGGATTGAGTATATCTGTAACAAGCTGGGCATGCTTGATATCCATGCTCCAGCTTGAGGGGGAGTGTTAAAGGGTAAAAAAAGGGTATAATGGTCTTTGGGATTTTGATGTGTATATATATCGTACTTTCTGATCAATAAAATAGATTATTATTCTGCTAACAAAAACGATGGAAGCAGCTAAACATCTAGATGTTTAGACAAGACATACACCCTCTCCGATTTTGCCCTCAACCGTCTTTCCCTCATAGCTTCATATCCTACTTTCATTGGCTCCTCTACAAACTTAACTTTGCGGAGAATAACAAATTAAGAAGCAGAAACAAGCAGCACATAGAAGTCAAGGTGCAAAATAAAAAATAGGTAATGTTAGAATATTTAGATTTTACACCTTCATCTATCAATTTAAGCTTTTAGAATAGTTGACAGTAGTCCCACATAGTCCCGAGTTCAAATCTTTCCAGGCCCTATTTGTCTCCTTATTTACATATTTCCTCGCTTTCGGCTTAAGCAAAAGACTAGCCTACGAGTGAGGGGGAGTGTAGAATATTTAGATATTAAACCACGCCTTCATTATTAGCTTAAGCTTTTAAAATAGTTGACAGTGATCCCATAAAATCTCACAGGTAATGCCTTTCAGGGGAAAGTGAGATCCGCTTTTACTGTCAATTTGAAACTGAACTTTGAAACGCAAAAGATATACAGCCCAAAGGATAAATAAGGAAAATCATGGTCAACTCACAGCGACATTCAACAACCCAATCAAGGGATATGCTGGAAGCATGGTGCCCATCTTGCGTCGCTTTTTCTGGTGAAGCACGTACTTGTTTAGCATTTCCTCGATGACCTAAAAAGATGTAGAACTTGTTTCAGAAGCTGTGCATGCTGAATTCTATTTAACCACCCAATCTACTGCCTTGAGACGCTTTCTGACATTATATACCTAGTACAAAATTCTTTGTATGTCTGTAGTTCATGCATTTTGTATAGTGAGCCATGATGGTGAAAGCTTGAAGTTACTAATGCAGGAGAGACGGTGTATCAATCTCTTCCTGTTTCCTATAGCTGATATTAATTATATGAAAGAGGATAAAACATAACATCAACCTATGACTAGATCCAGCATCCAGGTGGTGACAGGCCAAAGAAATGCATATAAACCTCTAAAATTCTGAAAGAACATATTTGGAGTTGAAGTGCCAAGTATCCTATAGTATGAATGCCAAAGCAGTCAAAATGCATTAATATGACTTAATCAGATACAAAGCATTCAGGCACAGTTGTCTATTATATTACAAGTCTAGTGCATATTAGTTTGTTTGCTTGCAGTAATAGTGGTTGCACCAGCCCTATAACTGCCAAAACTATTACAATAAAGCCATAACAGTTATTCCATAAGTGCCCAACTCTGTTTTCTCTCACTTTACTCGTAGTGTATTATTAAAATTTTACTTACACAGCTACTCTTAAGTATAACATCATTAGTCATATTTTTAATGATGATTATACTAATTCTAATGCCGATATTTAAATTAAGGAATCTCGTATATATAAATATGATTACTACTATACTAATGATTAATAAATTAAGAAATAAATAATTGCTATTATCATGTTATATGAATATAAATATAGTATCTTATAACCAGTGTTGCTAGAATTGTACGGTTCACAATTTGAATTGTATGATTCAATTCGATTAACATACTAAACAATTCAATTCATAGTTATGAATCAAAGATGCATCGGAATGGCAAACAAAACTTACGTTCGATACAACTCCACAAGATGTGACACAATTCAATATGACATAGTCAGACTATGTATTGCGATTACTGGGCCCCATAAGTTTTGGCATTATTCTTTAAACCGTACTTATTTGAATCATCTTGTTCTTGATTCATCATACGGTTCGATATGATTAGAGGCCCTAGCGATGCGTTTCTATTGGGTAAATCGCTAATCACCTGAATCATAAGCTAATATATGGGATTCACTACAACGCTACCATCCAACACATATCAGTTGATTCAGTTTTTTATATGTTTACCTATCAAAATGATGTAACTTATTCATATTTTATGATATATGGACTTTTCATAGTTATAGAATGATTGAAAAAATAAATTTGCCCTTTATAATGAATGTCAAGGTAACAATTAATTATAACTTTTTATACATGGGGATCATCACATGCTCTCATAATTATTATTTCTTTTTCCATAATTCTAACTCAAAATTCTATATCTTACTATATTTCTTTTGTACAATTCATAAATGTCTATGACACAAAATACTTATTTTAGGTACTTCATCGAATCTTATGACTCGATTCGATCTTCGACTCATGAATCATATATTTAAGATTTTAATTCACAATATGTATCGATTTAACAACTATGCTTTACGCACATTCCATGTTGTGAATGTTTGCATCTCACAATTTTACAAACAAATGCGACATTTGAATTTCCTACATCGATCATTTGGGTTCATCTGAAACAATCGCATGATTTTTCCTCAATATTATGTGTTTATATCTCTTATTGCATTTTTTTTCTTGTATTTTGGCAACTAATAGGTAGCCTTCAGTGAAATATCCTTCCTTTTAAGTTACTCTAAAGTTACTTATTGAATTTTATGATTCATGGTTTGGTTCGATTCATGATTCAGAAAATGAGCTTTATGATTCACAATTTAAATCTCAATTCAAGAACATTGCTATAACTGATAAAGTTACGTCATACACATAACTTCATTAATAGAAATAATAGTTAATTACATAATTAAATTTATGTCTGATTGTAGAAGATTTGCTAAGTTACTCTGAAATCATGCAGGATCTAATACTTAAACATTATACCTATATAATAGTAGTATTAACAACGTATAATCAATTATTCAATTTAACTCTAACAAATCATATATAGTTACATACAATTATACATAAAGTAATGTAACTATATTACTGGTATTATATTGCAAAATAATTAAGATATTAAATGAAATATATAAACAAACTAATACTATATGTAGTTCGTTGATACATAATTACATACTATGCATAATTTAAAGAGTAAAAATAAACTATAGAGTAAAGACATCTTAGATCTTTCATCTCTATTCCTTTACTACTATTTTGTCAAACTAAGCAAAATAATAACTATCACAGTAGTATTATGTTCTAGCCTTAACAACTATATTACAACCTAGCTATAAGGCAACCAAAAGTAAAAACGTTTCAACTATGACCACAGACATAAAAAAGACAAAAGACCCTACTTGTAACCCAATGGTATTGGCAGTTGAGAATGATAGAGAACAATCGAGCAAATTGAGGGATTGTCAATGTAAAGAGGAGTGTGATTGTACGAATTCAACCAAAAAATTCACAGTGGAAGCACTTGAATATTACTATTGTTCATTTCAAGAGATGCTCAATAGCCAAAACCCAAAAAGCTAGGGATGGATTGTAGACGGAAGCTCGTTAATTAATGGCATCAATCATGTCAAGGAATGAAAACCATGAACTTACCACAGGAAGAGAACATGCTCGACACGCTTCCTTCCATTTTTTCATGAAGATTCTCATAGTACTAGTCTCCAGAACCAGTGTAGCACCTTTCTTTTTTCTACCCTTTTTTGTGTAATTGGCTCTATCCATCAGAATCTTGTCCCGCTCTTCCATGTCTCTTTTAAGCCATTCTGCGTAAGTGAGATTTTCGCTCTCAATAATCTGCGAACTTACAAATGCATCAACAAGCATGTTTTGGCCTGATTTTTTGTCTTGATAACTATCATCATCGCGCTTTTTATCTTCATTTAAGTCATCACCATCTTCATCATCTGAACTTGAAGAAACGAAATTTAAGTCCTTGCCAATAGAATCTTCCTTCAAAAATGTCCTCGAGCATGTTGCTTCCGATCTCTTTGCATCTAAGATAAAGGATATATGAAGCCTACAAAAATGAAAAGACCTACAGTTACTGAAGCCTTCACTCATAAACCACAAGTTTAATTTAGTTGATACAGCAGACAACAAGGTCTACAGAACATGATACACCTAAATGCATTGGAAGCTCACAATCGTCACCATCAAGAATATTTATTCTGCATTGAACTCTCTTTATAATTTATTATCATCATGGCACAACGAGCAATTTCTGGTTGATCCCTCATTTTGACTTACCATCTAATCTGATATATTTCAAGGAGCCATAACCTAATGTGCCACCTCTAGGTAGCAATCTTTGGACAACAGGAAAGACAATGCCAAATGGCTTTGACACATTGAGAGAGTTCAAGAATGACTAACCACTCTGGATTAGAATAACCTGTGAAGCTAAGGTGGTCATATTAGAAATTCAAAGCTCAGAATATACCTATATCCATTCAGAAGCATATGTTCACATGATGATTAGTCCGATGATGCAAGTGGACAGGTTCCTTATACCTTAAAGTCTCTCTTTGCAGTCCTCACTCACTCTATACTCCACTAGCATGTTTGCAACCCCCCTAAAACACCCTACCAGAGCCGCCAGTTAAAGCGTTCAAAGTATTGCATGACACAGGTAGTTTCTTATCAGAAGGGTAAGGCAGAGATCACATCCATTGTCTCTACCCCTGCCCCAGCATTGAGAATTGTTCCCCAACCCATAACCATCTCTTTCCAGGCCACCATGCGCCACCATGTGTCTGAAGCAAGTACAACGGTCCCTACCCAGCATGCCCCACCAAGCTTTCCATGCATCAGTTGTGTATTGTTTTAACAAACAGGAGATACACTTAAAGATGCATAGACCATTCACTGGGACGCATTGATTGACTCGAACTCCAAAGGCAGACTACTCATCTGCATGTCTGATGAACACAAAAGATTTGGTTTCTACAATTAGTTCAGTGCCTCAGATCAGCAAGTGGAGTTGTTTTTATATTCTCAAAACCGCAACTTGACCCTGGATTTCTTTTAAATCCATTTCTTGTTCATCCCATTTTCTTATAATTCACTAAAGGATAAAAGGTTATTATGTTTGCCAAATAGAAAATCCTCAACTAAACAAGTTCAACTATACGAAGCTACATCGCATAAAGAAGCTGTGCCTTTTGCAATCATCAAGTTTAACTGCTCATCCTATGAGAATTTAGCACACAAAATCAGGAGTGCTGCATAATAAAGGCAACTTTTAAGTAGTGAACTGAAATGGGGAAATTTTCACTTCGAAAAGGCTTCTTTGCATGTGCTAATCATGAAAAGTAGCTATCAAGCAGCGCTAAACAATGAAATAATCGAATTAAACTACTTTCTGCCGTTACTCTGAAGAATTCAAAGCTAAAATCTAGTGTCAACTTTGTTAAGCAAGCAATTAGAATCTGGAAAACACCAGTAAAATCAAGTTGTAGAAATAAACATTCAAAGCCATTGAAACTACCTCTAGTTAAGCTAGATTCTCTAGTCCTTCGATAATTTGAAAAATGCAACAACTGATCTTAGTGTCCAAAAATCCAAATAAACTATGGAAAAGATATATCGACAACCAAGCATAAAGGATATAGGGAGAAACATTTGCAATAGCCAATAGGAGTCAAATTCTTTAGCTACAGAAAACAATTCTCAAGAAGTTGGAAATACTTACTTCTCTAAGCTTATATGGTGGTTGATGAAGCAATGAGAAAAAGAGTCAAATGACAAGAATGGCAAAGACAAGCAGTGAAGTCTGCGTACAAAATCAGCTTTTCTAGTTCTTTTCTCTATCCTACATAACTTTGTTATTAGTTAAACAAATTAAAAACAAAAAATACGCACCCCAAGTTCCGAATTCGTACTCCAAGCTTTTCAGCTCCTGAGACTGATTTCTCTTTTGCTATAAAACTGAGAAGGTCCCCAATCTCAACGGGTTTTCTACTCTTGCGTTTCCCACTCTTGCGTTTAAATAAGAACTCACCAAGGTAATACACAATCTCCTCACTAGTTATCTCGAACACTTCAGTCACATCGCTGTTCACTGAAAAGTAATACATAACAAGCGGATATCGCAAAAAAGGGCCCAATTCAAGCTCTTCAAATCGTTCAATGCCCTCATTTTTGCAGATTGCTCTTTGCATGTCATACAATGAGGTGATTTTCCGGGTTTCCACAAAGCAATGGATAAATGCATTTATCTGTAAAACATTAAGAAAAGAGTTAGTCAAAAGGAAGAAAGTATTCGACCAAAAAATAAAAAAAAATGGAAGAAAGTCAATATAAAGCTATCTCCAAACCTTACACATGTTTTGGCAACAACTATCTCTTTCTTGTTACTACCACGTAATTTTAGGAAAAAGAACACCCTAACAACTTCAGATTCTAACCAAAAAGGGAAAGAAATGAAAATGGAAAAGATATTACAGATAGTCTAAAACAGGCCTCTCTTACAATAAAAATAAACATTTCGAGCATTTATAAGAACTTAAACATCCAATATGCAGGATCCAGCATCGATCGAGCCACTGGAAGAGTGATATGGTTAATATCTACACAACAAGAAAAAGTCCTGACTCTCCCTCATCTTTCTCAGTACCCAAATGATCAAACATTTTACTCAGCTGCTTTTCCTAATCCCCGCAAAATTGAGCAGATTCTTTTTCCGCATTCTCTCATTTGCTAAGAGCCTGAGTTGCAATACAATGTAGACATTCATATTACTTACATTGCACAACCCTTATATTCTGTTATGCAGCTGTACACCAGTAAGAACAGCAGAAGTTGTTAGCTAATGGAAGAAATCCAATTGACTAAAGACCTTTCCAAACATAGATTAAACTATGTGGCTCATAATAGATAGAAACAAATAGTTAACCTATTTGGGTGTTAACTTCTTAAACTTTATTAGCATTGGGATAATCACTTATCTATGAGTTCTCCATGGTTATTTCATAAATCCCACATTCTTTTCTGACAAACCACAAGTAGGTTGCAGCTATATGTTAAGCAATCACGAAAAAAGAAGAGGAAAGAGTTATGTAGCTTACCCTTAAGACCTTTTTGAAGAAGAATGATGATGAATCGAGGTCCTCATAGACTATTTGAATATCTTATTTGGAAAAAACTTGCTTGGGGAAGAATGGTAATGCAATGGGAAGACAAACAAATTTTACTCCTTAACCCAATGGGTATCTCACTCAATTACATAAAACGATTATGGGAAATCCACTCTGAATTCATCTCTTACTTGTCTTTGCAGAGGGTCCACTAAATTGACCCACAAATGTAAGCAACTCATAAACAGTGGATGGAGTCCAGTGGCATTACGTTCCGTGAATTTGATGATGGAATCCCATAAGAACATAAGCACATCGGTAAAAGGCAAAAAGAAAAGCAAAAGGAAAAAGAACCGACGAGTTCATGGCCTCACCTAACCATCACGGTAACCCGACCTTAAAGAAAGACCTTGACGAAGAAGTCTGTCAAATTTTCAGTTGACTTAAAAGTCCTTAGTCGTTGTCCTAAGTCCTACCAAGCATCTTCATTTCCTACGTTTCCTCTACCAAAATGGAAAACCCAGGAAAAAAAACTGCCAATCCAGATTGCAGAGAGAGAAGGCACTCACAGATCATCCAAGTAAATGCAACTCAACCATAAAAGGCCAAATTCTCTAGCCTCTTACTTGAGCGTTAAGTAACACATGAGAGGGAGAGAATCTTTCCTAAGCCATTACTCAGTGGACACACAGTTTCAAGCAGTCTAAAAACAGAGGAGAGACGAAACTTCAACACCGATGAGATGAGCTTTACCTTTCCTTCAACAGCCATTAAGCTCTTAAGAGAGGGCACTTGCTGCATGCTGAACCCTAAGGAGCTCCACGAATCGACCTGCAGAGCCAAGACCGCGGCCTGCGAGACCTTCCAGGACGAGACGCTCTCTCCGGCGGCGAGGAGATCGCGCCGAGCCTTCGCGACGGCCCGGTCGATCCTCTCCAGCCGCTCTACGTTGCTCGGACCGGAATGTTGCTGATGCTGGTGCGGATGATGGTGATGATGTTCTTGTGGTCTCACGAGAAGAGTCGGAGAAGCCCAGGCTCCGGCATGAGGACGGTAAGGATTCTGGTGTTGCTGCAGGGGAGGCGGGGGCCCGCCGCCGCGCCCGCCGCTGCGGCTGGGAGGGCGAGGGCGGAGTGGCGGTGGCCGGTCCATCTTCTTCGCCGGAAGCAGTCGGAGAAGCACTGTGAAGCGCCAGAGAGAGAGAGAGAGAGACTACGTGAAGGATAGTCGACGACGGACAGTGGTCAATTTTAAAGAAGAGAAGAGGAAACCGAAAAGGCGGGGGTAGCTTCTTTGTTAAGTTTGGCCTAATCTTTGTACTATTTGCTAAAATAGCACCAAGCTTTTGGATTCTTTTCTATTTCCCCCTTCAATCCTTTTCCTTTTTCAATTAAACCCCTTCCGCTATCCATGTTTTAGGAAATGGATGAAAATCGGGTGAGCGGAAGCTTTAATGGAAAATGGATGGATGATTTGGAAAATATTTTCCAATAGTCGTCCGATGCAAGACATAACAATGAAATAACATGACATGGCACTAAGCACGTACAGTTGACGTGACAAATTGGATGCAATGCATAATAATGAAATGATACAATATATCAATAATCACATCCAACATGATATGGCAAGTCAGATATAAGGTATAACGACAAGATAACAAGACGCGGAAATAATTACATACAGTATGATATGGCCAATCGGATGCAAAGCATAACGATGAAATGACATGACATGGCAATGCATGCAGCATGACATGGCAAATCAGATGCATGACATAATGATGGCATGGCATGGTAATAATTATATGCGGCATAACATGGCAAATCAAAACATAACGACAAGATGACATGACATGGCAATAACTGCATGCAGCATAACATGGCAAATTAGATCCAAAACATAATGACGAGATAGCATGACATAGCAATAATCGCACGCAAATTGACATGGTAAATTAGATGCAGGATATAACGATGACATGATATGACAATAATCACATATAGCATAACATAGCAAATTAGATGCAAAATATAACAATGATGTGAAATGTAATTATACTATGTAAGGAGTCGTTCATTCAATTTGCGGCTTTACTCGCACATGGTAATGTTTATGTAGAAATGCACTGTGTAACTGGGGGTACTAGGCCGGCAAGCCGGTTACAAAGCACTGTACGAAGCACAGACCAACCCAGTAGGAGCCGAAGCTCCCCTCTTGTCACTTTAGGCGTGGGAGGCTACTATAACTGTCTAACCAGCGGTAACTAGCTGAAGCTGACGTGGAGTCTAGCTTCTCCACCCAAAATGCCCCGCAGTTCCCTCCCTATCTTTTTCTTCCTGGGAGAGAAAGAATACGAAGAGAACTTATGGGGAGATCCCTCCACTATACTGGGGAGTTCATTTCCCCGTTTCCTATTGAGCCTTTTAAGGACCTACTCAGGTCCGAGAAATGCATCATTTTCTTTTTGGCCAGGTCAAAAAGAAATCTTCATTTGATTTCAAAATCATTTTTCAAATCAAAATCATGAAATGAGTGGTTGCATGCTTTGGGGTTCTATTCATGTGTTCGAATTTGTGATGGCTGTTTTTTTTTTACCTCTAACTGCATTATTAAGCCTATCCTACACTTGAACCCAATCCCTTCAGTACATAAACTCGGGTTAGTTCACAGATAAAGAAGTGTTCTAGTGTCACGCTTTAATTTATTCCTTTGAACTTGACCAAGGAAAGATAATCGAAGAAGTGTGAAAAGCAACGTGGCATTGTGAGATAACTTCTTTTCTTGGCCTGGCCCCTCATTTAGCTTTCCCATCTCACAAGGCAAATTTATTCTTTTTTTTTTTTGGTCGAAAAGGCAAATTTGTTCAATTTGGTAAGAAGATGCTTACTTTGCTGTGTAAAAGAGTTGTGATAAGAAAGCCTTTAACTTCCTTTGTTCTACCCTTCACGCGTGACCCATAGTAGGTGGATTAACCATGAATCTAACTCTCTTTATGTTTATGTAGTGACAGAGGCAGCATCTTTATGTGAGATATATTCAATAACTTATATCACCTCCATACTACACTGTTTATATCAGCAACAATAACAACATGCATTCTCTCATATTTCTGTGATAGCCAATATCGTAATAGTCTTATTTTAGATTTAAACAGTCATTATGATGGCCTACTAACATGTATAATTTCTAGTGACATTTCGACAACACAACAACGTCATATAACTCAAGATCTAATTTCGGCATTACGAGGGCCTAAGAACATACATTTTCAGCTGTTCAAACAGGCAGCATAAAGACATTTCCTAAGCTTTCGAGTTTTCATTTCGACACCGGGATGAACTAAAACATGCATTTTTTGACCATTTAGTCGAGCAACACAACGACATTTTCTAGATACTATGATTATAAACAGACGTTACGACATACTAGCATCGTGCATTTCTGTATGAAATTTGAAAATGAGGGAGTTCATACTTATTTTGACAATGCAAGAGTTTTGGTGCCTATGCATCCAAAACTCACGCGAAAACAAGAGAAACGTGAGAATTGGAAGAGCACGAAATCAAGGAATAGACTCTCCACCCTCCAAAATGCAGAAACGAAAGGGTAATTACATGGATTTAGCACCTCGTCTCTAGACTTGTTCTTTTCGGGGCCTTAAGGGCCAGTTTGGCAAGTTGTCAAACAGTAAAAATTTCTGTTCTTTTGTTCTCAGAATCAGCTTGAGAACAGAAATCCGTTTGTTTAATTTTTTGTTCCCGAACACAAATTTGCAAAAGATTGTTCCTAGAATCAGTTTTGGAACAGAATCAAGAAGCAAAAAAAAAGTAGTTTCTTGATTCTGGGAACAATTTTTCCATTTCTGATTCTTCTTGGTTTTCTTCTTCTTTCTTGGTTTGTTCTTCTTCCTTCTTCCTGGCCTGCCGCCGGCCACCAACCACAGGCCAGGGCCGGCAAGGGCGGCTCACGGCCACGACGGCGAGGCCTCGCCCAGCCATGGCGAGGCCGACCTCGCCGTCGCAACCCAGGCGAGGGAGATGGGCCTCGCCTTGGCTGGGCAAGGCTCGACCTCGCCCAGATTTGGCGAGGCCGACCTCGCCATCGCGACCTAGGTGAGGGAGATGCAATGGCGAGGTCAGCCTCGCTAGATCTGGGTGAGGTCAAGCCTCGCCCAGCCAAGGTGAGGCTGACCTCGCCGTCGCGACTGGTGAGGGTGGCGGCGAGGGCCGCGATGCCCTCGCCGACCCTGGCCTGTGGACGGTCGTCGGCGTCGCCGACCCTGGCCTGTGGCAGGTCGTTGACGTCGGCGATCGGCCATGGCCAAGGAAGGGAAGGGAAAGAAAGAAAAAAAAGAGAAAGAAATATTAAAAAATTCAAAATATTATTAATAAAAAGAAATTTTGTGTAGTTACCAAACGCATTTCTATTCTTATTCTATTCTAAGAATAGAAATTTTGGACAGTTACCAAACGCTTTTCAAATGCTTAAAAATTATTCCCGGGCACAGAATAAAAAAAAAATCATTTCTGAGCGGAATCAGTTTCTAGGCACATAATCGTTGCCATGCGCATCCTAAGTCCTCTGTCTAACATTTGATTCGCGTGATTTTTGCACCGCTCCTATCAAGACATTTCCAACAAGCCCAATATTTTCAAGTTAAATTACAGAACCAAGATTCCAACTCATATTGGAGCATAAGGCTCGTGTCTATGACTCAAGTGCCATTTCAGTGCTTATCATTTTCAAAAAGAATATTATTTACCATAACTTAGAGGTTTGTAAAGTTTTGTATGATTTCAAGAACTCCAGGTATGGTTTTGAGCTTTGGGACCTTTGTTTTTTGGGTATCGGAACGTTTGATCGAAGTTTGACCACCTTTACTCCCGTGTCCAATATTCGTTTGACTCGATTTGTGTTGTGAAGGGATGCTTGAGTTGCGGAATACGCAATCTAAATCAAGGAATCTCGAACTTCCCGACATTATGAACAACGGATAATCAGTTCGGAAGGGTTGAAAATTGACTGTCGAATTCACGTGGCAATATGAGTGTTAAAGATTTTAATGTTTAAAACTGTGTTCCTTGCAACTCACCAGTCAACCTTTAATCAAACCTAGTCGAACTTAATGATTTAGGAAAACGGGGGTGAAATATTAATTGACAATAGACAATTTACATTATGGATTTTACAGGAGAGAAAAAAAAATAGAGTCACTATTCAAGATAGCAATTAAGTAGATTATTAATTTTTTGCTGAGGAGGCATTTAGGTGGCGGCTACTTTCATGGAGAGGGCCACTGTCGGAATATATAATTCTAAGTGACCCAATTGGTGACGTTACTTAGACGAGACTTTGTTATAATATTTTATATAGATGCCCAGAATGGAGAAAATTAGAATGTTTTGGCCAAACGGGAGGTTGAAAGAGGGGGATGGGTTTCCTTCATAAAGTAGAGAAGTAATATTTGATTTCTAATTTTCTATTAACGAAAAGGAAATCAGCCCGATGTGTCCTTTCGGATCCGTGCCGCGTACCAATAATGTAAGTGTTCTTTTCATATTCCTGAAGTTAAGGAAGTGACTACGTTGAAGTCAAGATATTCATGATGCTCCTTAGATTTGTTGTAATAAATAATTGAGAAAAATTATCCAAAAAATCTTAAATCTATTGAATTTTCGCCAATTCAGTCCTAAACTTTTCAATAGAACAAATTGAGTTTTGACAATTTGCTAATTGAAACAATCCCGTCAATTTCAATTGGAAATTGCTTATATGACACCGCCGACGCTGACATGTACATTTTTAATAATATTTTAAAACCCCCAAAAAAACAAAGAAAAGGAAAAAAAGAGAGAAAAAAATCATACAAATTCAAAAAATTATTAAAAAATTCCACAGAAGCACCGGTCGTGCCACGTTAAATAGACATCGTCCACGTCTGCAAATTCTGGTAAAAAAATTGGCCAGATGGACTCAATTGATAAGAAGTGAAATGGTTTATAACTCAATTGACAAAGTCGAAAGGTTTATTACTGAATTGGCACAAGTGCTATGTAGTCCCTGAAATTTTAGCTTAATGTTCACTTTGGACCCTAAATTTTTAATTTGTTTAATGTGATTTCTGGACAATGTAGTCCCTGAATTATATGAAATTATTCATTGTAGTCCTTTCATTGATTTAAGTTCAAGGACTACATTGAACATTTTCATATAGTTCATGGATTAAATTGAACACATACCGAAAGTTCAAGGACGACATTAAATAAATTAAAAGTTTAGGGATCACATTACATATTGGGTCAAAGTTTAGAGATTATTTGTGTCATTTTTCCTATTAGGAATAGTGTTGTTGAATGATACTAGGTTGACGTTTTTTCATTGAAATAACGTTACCTTCGGATGACATTCAACAAAGCACTAGTGGTCCAGTGGTAGAATAGTACCCTGCCTGGGTATAGACCCGGGTTCCATTTTCGGCTAGTGCAATCCCTTGAGAAGCTGTGGCGACCTGTGATCGTGACCGTTGATTTAGTCACGCCCAACTGATCCATTTGAGGATCACACATTCTCGCAATCCCTGACCTCTTCTTTTGCCCTTTTTTTTTTGTCCTTACTTTTATAAAAAATTTCCCCTTCGTTCTTCCACTTTCCTTTTATTATTATTATAAAGAGTAGTGCTAGAAAGCTTGCTCTTAAATAAAGAGAGAGAGGGGCTGATCATTGGGGGAAGAGGAGAGGGAGAGTTCTATAAAAGCACAGAGAAGGAGAGTGGGGGCTCTGATGTGAGGAGGGGAAGCAAACAAACAAGCAAAAGGAGACAAGAGAGTAAAGGACGAGTCACGCGTGAACGAGAGCTGAGGCAAAGACAGCCAATGTTAAAAATGGAAAAGAAGTAGATAGAAGGCAAAGCATTTGAGCTAGTTGCCGAATAACTTATTTGGAAAATTAACTTAAGCCCTTTTGAATAATCCTTAAAAATAATCTCTCACGTGAGTTTGGACCTAATCATTATCGCAACACCAAAGATTTGGATTTAGGGTTTATATCGTCACCTCGCTTTTAAGCTACGCTTGTTTCGCGAAAAATAAATAATTTGAAAAATATTTTTTTTTAAAAATGATTGATTTTATTACTTACAAAAATGAACGAATGAAAAATGCTTTCATTGTTTACTCTTTTCCTCCTTTCTATATCTCATCTAGTATATATTTATTCCTCTCTTGTGAATTGTCGCGTTGTAAATTACCATCCCAATTTACGGCCTCTCTTGTAAAATATGATCAATGTTCTTCCACCTTTTGTGTGTACCCGGATACAATAATTGCCATCAAGTGTACGATGAGCACTTTCTCACCTATAAGCCCTTTTCATTTTACGTTTGAACGTTGGGAATCTTGCAGTGACGTGGTGTCTTCTTTTCTCTTTTCTCTTTCTTTCTTTAATCTGTATGAACTAAAAAGCTAGTCATGTGGATCCACTTGTAAAAATCATTGAATACAGGGTGTTTGCTGTTCTTTTTATTCTTTAATGTTCTCAAGCTAACATTTCCATTATTCTCTTGTAAGTTGGGTTTTCTTCGATGCTTATAGAAAAAATAATCGTTTTAATATGTTGGTCATACCGTTTTATTAATGGACATTTTTCGGCGTGCTAACACCTTTCCCGTGCATATAACCAACTTCCGAACCCGAACTCAGACTAGTGACCAAGAACGGTGGCCAAGCATATCTTAAAATAAATTGGTGGCGACACCAAATAAAATTGCTTTCAAAGAAAGAAAATGCAAAAGGGGCATTTTATTCTTTTTGTCGGCTGAGGTGGGCACGCATAACGAGAAATTTGAGGTGATTAGCTAATGCAATAAGTAGAAAGACGGTGTGATGAGAAGAGGAGAGTTTCCTTCTAAAGCTGCGTTTGGTCGTCCGGATTTCTAAACAGGATAGGACTGGATAGGATAGGATAAGAAATCCTGGGATTTCTTCATATCTTGTCCATTGTTTGGTGGACTACGGATTTAAAGTTGGATAGGATAAATTTTTTTTTTTTTTGCTATTTGACGGGTCCGGAGGAGTCAATGAAGGAAAAAAAGTCGAGAAATTTTTTTGGTGAAAGCGCACAAGGTGTGGGGATGAAGATGACGGCGAGTGGAGCGTAGGGTTTCTGGAAAAATAGGCATTAGAAATCCTATCCGGGTTTATCCCACCCCCCACCGGATTTTTTTATCCGGGCTATATCCGGTCTATATCCGACCTTATCCTATCCTGGACCACCACCAAACACAGGATAGGATAAAACATGTCCTATCCTGGCTTTTATCCGGTCGACCAAACGCAGCCTAAAGGATTATCATGTATGAGAAGTTATGGCATGATCTATAAATTATGTAGACCTATTGACGAAACTCAGATATGCGCCGAGGTGAACTGAACTTCAAGCAATTGGAGAGCGATTTAGATTACTCTGTGGTTCCACACTGGAGCACAAAGTACACGAATGAGACTTGGATGGAGTGATAAATCTATGCTAATGTAAGTACTCTGAAATGCAAATGCGTTAGAAAGGAAACCCTAGTGAAAGAAAAGTACATCCAATTTGAGTTACATGGAAAGGGAATTACATAAAAAGTCAATGCATGGAAATAAAAAATGCAACGAGAGGAAATGGTAGACTCTCGGTGAAGGGTTTGATGTCTCATTTACTGTCTCCAAGCAGTAGATGATGCCACATTAATGCTTTATTTGTACTCACCCAAACTCCGAATGGCTCCCTTCAATCAATCGTTGAAACCTTTCCCCTCTTCTTTCCCCTCTCTCTGTCCCACCCTCCTCAGCCTCTTACTCGCTGCCACTCAATTGCCATGCCGCCAGCGGCCGCTCGTCAAACTTGTTGGATGCCCCGCCACCGTCACAAGCGCGACCCCGGCTAGCGGGGTCAAATTCTGCCAAGTCAGCTCTACCCAAACCAAATCGATTTCCCTTGCCGTTTTGGACTGGGCCTCGTATGATAACAGGCCATGCTTGTAACTTTAAGTAGGACCAATGTCATTGTCGCGACCGACCTCCTAAATTTTGTGCAATTAATTTTGGACAAATTAAAATAGGTGTCAACAGTCATAGATCAAACCGTGAGAACATATGCTCAAAGATTGAGACAAACTTGATTTACTGCGGATAAGGCTGTAAGATAATTTGCTTGTGAATAGGAACTTGTGCAGGTATTTCTTGGACTTCTGGTTTTGTGCTTTTTCTGTCTTTCTGACTGATGATCACCCGGCTTCGACTCAGTAGACCGGTTTGTGATCCACTTGGATGATTTGTAATGGATGGATTGGAGCCAAATAATTAGTTCCTTCACTATTCTGTTGCTGCCGGCATATTAAGATTGGTTCTTCATCTAGTATGTCATTTGATGCACATGCATGTCTGCCTGCAATACATGGGCATACTGCTAAAATATGTCTCGAATTTGAGCCCGACAGACGAAATTCGATCCGAGATTAAATATTATTTATAGGAGTTTGAATATTTTGGAGTTGGATATTTTACGGATGTCCGAAAGTTAGCAAAGGAAAATATACGAAATCAGATTCCGAATTAAATTTGGAATGTGCATCGGAGCCTTTGCCCACTGAAACAGGAAAGTTGAACCTGGAGCTTCCACGTTGAAGTCGGTCAACAAAGAAAGAAAGGAAAAGATATTGTGCCCAAGTGAAGGAAGAATCAAATAAAAGGAAAAGAAAAGTGTGGCTGGATTTTGTTTCCTGATCATAATCCACGTGGACTTCTTTTGTTGACCATATATATTATATATTCATGGTCAGGGGAGGCTTGGAACAGAGAAGCCCTATTGAAGCGCCGTTTCTCTTCCGAGTGCCGTGAGTCATCCATAGGTGCTGGGTGCTTAGTATTGGGTTCATGATTTTGTTCGTGCAATTACATCCAAGAAGAGTTAGCGTTCAAGCGAAAATCTTGTATTAAGATTTGTGTATAATTCCTCCGCGAGATTGAGAGATTATTTCGTGAGGAATTATGGAGCTAAACACTACGTGAGTTATCGGGTGTAATTGAGGCTCGAGAAACATTTAGAGTGTTTGAGTGACTCGAGTGTGGTTGTAATCTCCGTTGTATCGCTTGATCTATAGTGGAATTCTGTGCTGCTCTCCCCGTGGACATAGGTCACTACGACCGAATCACGTAAATCTGATGTCCGATTTATTTTCTTGTTCTGTCAAATTTATTGTTCGATCGCTTGGCTTCCGCAACAATTGTTATCAGAGCTAGGCTTGGCTGAGTTGAAGCGAATCGATGGCGACAGAAGAAGGAAAAGTGAAAATCGACAGATTTGGTGGGAAGGATTTTGGTTTCTGGAATATGCAAATTGAGAATCATCTATATCAGATGAAATTGCACTTGCCCTTGTTTGGGAAGAAGTCAGAGACGATGAAGCAAGTTGATTGGGAATTGCTGGATAGACAAGCTTTGGGTGTTATTTGGCTGATGTTGGCTCGTAATGTCGCGTTCAACATCGTGAATGAGAAGACCACCGCGGGTTTGATGAAAGCCCTGTCGGACATGTATGAGAAGCCCTCTGCGATCAACAAAGTCTATTTGATGCGATGTCTGTTTAACTTGAAGATGAGCGAAGGTGCGTCAGTTGCTAATCATATTAATAAATTCAATGTGATCGATAGTAAATTGAGTTCAGTTGATATTGACTTTGAAGATGAGGTACGTGCTTTGATTCTATTATCCTCATTGCCTGATAGTTGGAATACTACTGTTACTGTTGTAAGTAATTCCTCTGGGTCAACAAGTTTAACGTTTAATGGTGTTCGAGATTTAATTCTGAGTGAGGACATCCGTAGAAGAGAATCTGGTGAACATGTATCTGCTGCTTTAGTAGGTGAAAATAGAGGAAGAACTAGTACACATGTTAGCAGAAGTAGTATAAACATGAATAGACGAAGTCAGTCTAGGACTAGTGGTATCGTCTGTTGGAGTTGTGGCAAGAGGGGGCATCATAGAAGGGATTGCCTTAAGCTGAAAAACGACAAGGGTAAGGGAATTAAAGCTGATCCTGCGGATGATGTTGTAGCTATAGCTGATGGTAATTCGGATAATACTGATTTTGTTTTGTCCGTCACTGATTATTCGTCGTTTGACGGATGGATTATGGATTCTGGTGGGGGAAGAACAGCAGAAGTGCCAAAAGTTGTGTACGGAGCTTACTTTGGTGCCAAAAGTTCCATTTGGATCACTTAAGTGCCAAATCGGAGGAAAAATGATCACTTTGGTGCCAACGGCGAGAGATTCTGGCTAAATTAATACGTGGCATTTATATTAAAGAAAAATAAGTTGACGTGGCAAATATTTTAAATCGCAGTCCACGTGGAATGGCATAAACGACGTCGTTTTCCATCCTCCACAAGAAACGATGTCGCTTCATTTTCCTACGTGGACTGCGTTTAAAAAACGAGAAGAAGGGGGACTAAAATTAGGACTTGGATCTTGAGTTCTCACGTCACTCCCTCGCTCGCCGTAGCTCCCTCGATCGCCTTCCATCGCTCGCCCACCGTCGCTCACCCGCCGTCGCTCGGCCATCGTCGTAGCTGCGCCATTGTTTGCTGGCCCACCGTCGCTCAACCGCTTCACTCAGGTTTGTCATGTTCTTGCCGTGGGTCAATTGGGTGGAGAATTTAGGGTTCCGACAGGCAATTAGGGCACGGAGGGCAAAATGAGGGCTCAGCTTGGATTGCTTTTATGGGGAGGGAAAAATGGTGGGGACCTCACTTTTGTTTAATCACTTTTGTTTAATCACTTTTGTGGGGAGGGCAAAATTGTGGGGACCGAATGTGACTGAATTGAAAAATAGGGCGTGGAGGGGAAAATGAGGGCTCAGCGCAGAGGAAAACTGGTTGGAGTGCTGGGGACAGTGGTGGGGACCCGACTTTATTTAGTTAGTTAGTGTTTCTGTGGGGACCGAATGGGGTCGAATTGAAAAATGGGTGTTGGGGACCTCACGTTGTTTAATCAATTGAATAAATCGGCTTCCTTTGTTTCTTTCGATAATTGTTTAATCAATTAAATGTAAAGTTGTTGGTGATTCTGCTATGTGGTCATAATGAATGACTTTTTATTTTTATTCTTTGGGTGCAGTATCGAAATGGAGAGGAATCATATAGGCGTCATTGTTTGCTATGGTGGAGAGTTTGTTATTGCCGCTGACGACTGGGAATATTGTGGTGGAAACGAAGGTACTATTTACGTCAATGTTGGGAAGCCATCATATATTGATTTTGTGAGGGATTTGGTGTATTTTTGTCGATGCAAAGTGCAAAAATTGTACTATTGTGTTCCTGGGAAGGAATTGAAGGATGGTTTGAGATTTTTTAGTGACGATAATGGTATTAAGGATATCATTTACCATTATCTTCACGGCGATGAAGCTAAGGTCTATGTTGAATATTATAGTGATGATGAGGCTGATGAGGATGATGGAAATTATGATCATATTCAAGCGAGTAATCAGGTTGGGGATGAGTCTACGTTAGATGGAGGGCAACATGAGAGCCAAGTGAGGGAGGAGAGGAAGACAGATTTTGATAGAAATGTGGGTGAAGTCTCAGTTGAAGATGTGGCTGATGAAGACTTAGTTGGATTAGAATGGGAAGTTGCTCAATATAGTGTGTCAGAAGATGAAGCTTTGCCAATTGTCAATTTCCTAAGCGATGAAGACGATGATGAACTCCAACAGTCAAGACAAAACCAAAGGGAATTTTTCAGAAAAAAATTCTCAGCTTTAGGAGAAAGGCTTGAGTTGGATGGAGTTCCAGCTGAAGATAATGGAAGTGAAGATACATAAAGTTGCGGCAATGAAACTGCTGGTTCGGAGAATGATAATGAAGAACCTGTTCGTCGAAAGAAAAGTAAGTACCCTTGCTATGATCTAAATGTCGATAAACCTATTTTGTGTGTCGGCATGAAATTTGATGATGCAAAACAATTAAAAGAAGCTATTGTGGAGAGTTCTATTGTTGAACAGAGGAGCGTAGAATTCATTAGAAATACGAAGGAATTTGTGAGAGCTAAGTGCTCACAACCCAATTGTCCTTGGAAGTCAGACGGCTACCGTGAGTAGGAAGGGGTCATTCCAGATTAGGTCCTTCCAGAGGAACATACTTGTTCAATTCATTTTGATAACAAAAGGGTAACAAGTGTGTGGTTGTCGAAACATTTTTTCAATACAATCAAAGCAATGCCCGAGATCAAATGCCCTCAGTTTAAGCAGTTAGTGAATAATGTGTCGAGGAATCAGTGCAAGAGAGCTAAGCAGAGGGTGATGCAAATTTTGATGGGTCGGTACAAGGAAGAATATGTGCAGGTATGGGATTATGCCCGCGAATGCGTGGTTCAAAACCTATCTAGTAGGGTATATGCTGAGGTTGTAGAGAGGCCACTGCTTGATTGTGGGCCTAGGTTTGATAGATTTTATGTTTGTTTTGATGCATGCAAACGGGGCTTTTTGGCTGGTTGTAGAAAAGTTGTAGGATTGGATGGATGTTTCCTTAAGGGTTTATGCAAAGAGGAGTTGTTGGCTGCTGTAGGGAGAGATGCCAACAATCAAATGTTTCCGATAGCTTGGACAGTTGTCAAGATTGAGAACAAGGATACTTGGTCCTGGTTTCTCAAGAATTTAATGGTTGACCTTGACATAAACGATGGGGGAGGATGTGCATTCATGAGCGACTAACAGAAGGTAATACCATTGTCAATTAATTCCCTTTTAATATTAATTACTTGAGTATTTTCTGACTTGTATTTGTTGATTTGAATTTTTGTAGGGACTTGTTCCTGCATTGGCTGAGTTGATGCCATATGCTAAGCATAGAATGTGCGCACGGCACATATATGCAAATTGGGCAAAGAACTACAAACGAGATATGCTGCAGAAGCAGTTTTAGCAAATAGCAAAGAGTACCAACATGGCTGACTTCAGATTAGCCAAACAGGGGTTGTTGCAGCTGACAAAGGAAGGCTTTCATGCACTATTCCAGACAGAAGCTAAGCACTGGTGTCGGGCCTTCTTCAGCGAAGAATTTAAATGTGATATAATTGACAACAACCTCAGTGAAACTTTCAATGGCAGAATTTTAGAGGCCAGGTGCAAGCCAATCATCAGCATGCTTGATGATATTCGCATTATGGTCATGACCATATTGCACATGCAAAGAGATGAGGCTACCAAGTGGAGCAGAGAATGCGGTCCTAGAATTGTAAAGAAATTGGATGCGAACGTTGCTGCTAGTAGGTTCTGCCATCCAGTTTGGAATGGAGAAAATGGATATGAGATCATTCACAATAATGATAAGTATGTGGTCAACCTAGATAGAAGAAAGTGTTCATGCCGAGCCTGAGAACTAAGTGGAATTCCTTGTCCCCATGCTATTTGTGCCATTTTGATGAAGCAAGAAAGGCCAGAGGATTACCTACATGATTGGTACAAAAAAAGCTCATACTTTAATTAGTACCAATTTATGATGCAGCCTATCCGAAGTAGCGAATTTTGGGAGCCAACAAATCGTGAAGGCCCTCTACCTTTGCCCCTAAAGAAGCAAATAGGAAGGCCAAAGAAAAAACGAAGAATACAGGAGGGAGAGGCATCAAGTCAAAGGATGAGTAAGATCAGGGTGAAGATGAAATGCTCATATTGCCACAATGAAGGGCACAATAAGAAAGGTTGTCAGTTGAAAAGGCAACGTGAACAAGAAGTTGTTGCAAGAGCTGATCGTGGGCTAGGAACAACACCTACTGAAGAGGTTGCTGTTGGGCCTATTGAATGGCCAACAAAAGGCCCTATTCTAGGCCCAAGTGCAGGGACAAGTACAGGCAGGACAGCAATAACAATAACTGAGTCCACTGTTGAACAAACGAGGAAAAAATATCCAATAAGCTATACATTGTTGTGTTTGTCTTTTATGGGCTGAGTTTAATTTTGTTATTTATTTCTCAGGTGAGAAGACGACCAACTGCATAAGTTGCACATGGACAGGGAACCCCACAGGTTGCTCCCCCACAAGTTGCACAAATTACTTCCCCACAAGTTGTTCAAAGTGATGCACCACAGCGAACAGGATGAGTTCTTGAAAAAAGAATAAGGCAATATGGTTATGGGATTTACACGGATGAACGTACTGGAATGACTATTTTCAATGTAAGATTTGTAGGACTCATGTATTTAATTTATGGTATTTCAATTCATTTGGTTAACAATATAATTATGTTCTTGTAGCCTGGAAGAAGTTCTGAGGTGCTTATCTCTCAAGGTGGGCCAACTCAAGAGTCAAGGGCGCAGCCAAAGAAAAGCACAAAGAAGAAGAAGAAGACAGCGAGTACAGCTTCAAAACAGTCACCAACAAATAAAGTTGCACTAGTTCCATCTCAACCAACAAAACCAATACTAGTTCCATCTCAATCGACTGATCATGAGACCAATGTTCCTATGGAGAGGTCCCCACACATGACACGTGCTACAAAAAAAAATGTTGATGCTAAGAAGAATGTGACAGAAATGCCAGTGTCAAGTTCGAAAGAGTGCCCGAATTATGAATCAATTCAAAAGTGCAAAAGGAAAAGGAGCCGGAGGTATTGTGCATATTGACTAATGGGAGGGTGCTGGACATGGTATCTTCACTGATGGGGATTGTTGCCATTGTTTTTATGTGTTCGCTCTGACATATTAGGTGGGAGGGGATCGTTGATTGATTGGGGGACTGATGTTTTTTATGGACATGTTTATTTTTGTAAAGAACCAATCAATGTCAATGGCAACAATGTTTTTGTTATTTTCTTGTCTTGCACCTTGTTATGAGGCTGATGTTGTTTTTGGAAGTGGTTGGTTGATTATTGTTGCTGGTTGAAGTTGTGGGTGCTGGATGTACGTGCTGGTTGAAGTTGTGGGTGCTGCATCTTCCTGCACTAGTAAATACAAGTACTGGTGTAAGAACAAGATGCACTAGCACAGCACTAGTGCAATTGTGGCTGTTGGTGCATCCTGTTGCACCAACACAGCTCTCGATGCAACTCTGGGTGTTGGTGCGTCTTTTTGCACCAACACTTGTATGAGCTGGTGCAAGAACAAGATGCACCAGCAACTCAACTGGTGCAACAACATGCACCACGACTGGTGCAAGACAATGGAAACATAGTTGAAACTGACTTGTTCTTATTTTTAAACTCGTGCAACACAAGTGATCACTTTTTCATCGCGATTGACACTAAAATGATCGCTTTCAGAAAAACTTGGCACTGAAACGATCACTATTTACAACTTATGACACTGAAATAGTCACTCGTGAATTGTTACCACCCCTTAATTTCTTCATGGTTTGCAGTAATGGTTGCAGCAAACCATTACATCTAATGCAAAAACCAAGCAAACCAATATATACAATATAAAACCAAGCAAAAACAATTTGAAGTGCTCATAACCAATGAATTCCAACTCCAACCTTCCATTTCCACCATAGATTGGAACAAAACCTTTTGTTCCATACAATTTGCAGCAAACCAATAACACACTTTACTTACAAATGACCCAATACAAGTAAATATTCCAAATCTTCGATTATGGTAGACATACAAACTTCTTCTCATTGCTCACTTCAAATTTGAATATACTACACAAGAGAACAACAACACAATCAATGCTCGATAAAAGTTTCTTTCAATTTTCAGCCTTGAAACTTCCCTCTTCAAATGGTCGACTAAAGAAGTTAAACCCTTCATTTGAGCTTGCATTGAGTCGACATCATCTAACTCGTCCATTAATGTAGGTGGAGGTTGATGTCGTCCTTCAAGTAGCTGCAAGATCACTTCTGTGGCTCGATCGAAGAATTTGACATTAACCCATTTGAAATAGTTGCACTTTGAGCCTTCTCTATACTTGTCGTATCCATGGAATCTTCTCCCGGGATTTAACTGAGTCCAAGATGTTCTTCTCGGACTCGGTAACCCACAAAAACAGTAACACTCACCATCTAATTCGCTTTTTTTAATTGAATGTGAGCCGCTGCTGAAGCTTCCGCCCTCCATCTGCAAGCGCGAGCTGATAATTGGGGATTTAAGGTTCTGATTTTCGCGGGTTAGGTATCCCGAATGTGAGCCGCTGCTGAGCTTCCGCCCTCCATCTTTCAATTTGGGGATTAGGGTTCTTATTTTGGGAGAAGAAGCTAAAAAAAACAGCACCGTGTAGGTATCGTGAATAAAACGACGTTGTTTTATTGTTTGCACGCTGACTGTACTATTGTTTGCACGCTGACTGTACTCTTCAGCGAGCCACGTCGGCTTCAAATACTAATAAAAAATTACCACGTCAGATTTCCGACCAATTAGATAGGAGTTGGCACTTAAAAAATCGTTTTTCAAATTTTTTGGCACTAAAGTGATCCAAATGGAACTTTTGGCACCAAAATGAGCTCCGTACACAACTTTTGGCACTTAGGCCGTTCTTCCCTCGGATTCTGGTTGTTCTTTTCATGCAACACCAAACAAGAACTGATTTACTACTTATCAGTGCACGGATAGTAGTAAAGTGGAGTTGGGGAACAATGCTGAATGCGATGTTGTAGGTATTGGTGATGTCAAAATCAGAATGCATGATGGTGTTGTGAGGACATTGACTGGAGTGAGGCATGTTCTAGAGTTGAAGAAAAACTTGATTTTCTTGAGTACCCTGGATTCAGCTTGGTGTTGGTATTCTTCAGAATGTGAAATTTTGAAGGTTGTTCGAGGTGCCTTGGTGATAATGAAAGGAATCAAGCATAGTGGCCTGTATGAGCTTGAAGGTGAGACAGTGATGGAATTCGCTGCGGATACGTCGGATGCATCGATTCGAATGTCTGAATTGTGGCATATGCGTTTGGGGCACATTAGAGAGGGAAGCCTGAAGGTTCTAAGCGAAAGAAATTTGTTATGTGGTTAATAAACTGAATGTATGTAGGTGCTGTGATTTAGATCAACGGCGGAAAGTGCAGTTCGGTGAGACTGTTAGAGAAACCACGGAAATTGCAGAATTAATTCACTTAGATGTTCGCAGGTTGTCGCGATTTCCTTCGAGAAAGAGTGCCAGATTTATGCTAACAGTTGTTGATGACTACTCAAGGAAGACGTGGGTGTTTGTGCTTAGGCACAAATTTGATATTGTTGTCAGGATCATGAAGTTAAGAGCTTTGATCGAAAAGGAGACTGGTAAGACGATCAAGCATGTGCGGACTGACAATAGTATGGAGTTTTGCTCGGAGCTGTTAAATGAATTCTGTATGAAAGAAGGCATAGTAAAACACCGCACTAATGCAAATGAACCACAACAGGTTGTAGAGTTGATGAGCATAACATTACTAGAGACGGCCCATAAAATGCTCTCTAATGCTGGTATGGCTAGGAGATTCCTAGCGGATGCGCTTAGTACGGGAGCTACCTGAAAAATAGATCCCCATCGACTGCGATTGGATGTCAGACTCCCGAATAAGTGTGGTTAGGTAACGTTGCTGATTATTCTATTATTAGAATATTTGGTTGCCCATGTTATGTTCGAGTTAGTGATGGTAAGCTCGATGGAAGGGCAATGAAATGCATGTTCCTAGATTATGCACAAGGTGAGCGGAGTTATCGGTTGTGGTGCTCGGAATTAAATTCACATGTTATTAGCAGAGAAGTTACATTTGACGAGTCTCCAGTACTTCTGGCTAGGAGTGTTAATAGCAGTGTTTATACAGATCTGAACGGTGTTCAGTTTGAGGTGGAGTTGCAACCAGAAACTCCTGAGGTAGCGAGTACTAGCAGAGTAATCGACACAGATGGTGCTTATAGCGAGGTGGAGCATATTGAGCCAACAGTTGCTATAACTGCTGATATTGACAAGGTGCGTATTCGATTTCTAAACAAATATGGATGCAACGATGGTTTTGCTTTATCTGCGATTGAGGAGGTTGTGTCGGAAAATCCTCGTGGAACGGTTAAAGGTGCATGTGGAGTTGGTATCTTGATGAGGTCCACGATTATGGCAAAGTTCAAGCGCGGCTTGGACTTGAAAGACGCCTGTGGCGGTTGAGCCCATTGGGGCTGTGAGAGAGTAGTAGCGAAATTCGGATTCTATCAAAGTGATTGTGACTTGACTCAAACGTCGAGCCAAAGTAAATATTGTTAAAATATGTCTCAAGTTTGAGCCCGATAGACGAAATCCGATCCGAGATTAAATATTATTTTATGGAAGTTTGAATATTTTGGAGTTGGATATTTTACGGATGTCCGAAAGTTAACAAAGGAAAATATACGAAATCAAATTCCGAATTAAATTTGGAATGTGCATCGGAGTCTTTGCCCACTGAAACAGGAAAGTCGAACCTGGAGCTTCCACGTTGAAGTCGGTCAACAAAGAAAGAAAGGAAAAGATATTGTGCCCAAGTGAAGGAAGAAATAAAATAAAAGGAAAAGAAAAGTGTGGCTGGATTTTGTTTCCTGATCATAATCCACGTGGACTTCTTTTGTTGAACATATATATTATATATTCATGGTCAGGGGAGGCTTGGAACAGATAAGTCCTATTGAAGCGCCGTTTCTCTTCTGATCATGGGTGCTTGGTGTTGGGTTCGTGATTTTGTTCGTGCAATTACATCCAAGAAGAGTTAATGTTCAAGTAAAAATCTTGTATTAAGATTTGTATGTAATTTCTCCGCGAGATTGAGAGATTATTTCGTGAGGAATTGTGGAGCTAAACACTACGTGAGTTATCGGGTGTAATTGAGGCTTGGGAAACACTTAGAGTGTTTAAGTGACTCGAGTGTGGTTGTAATCTCCGTTGTATCGCGTGATCTATAGTGGAATTCCGTGCTGCTCTCCCCGTGAACGTAGGTTACTACGACCGAACTACGTAAATCTGGTGTCCGATTTATTTTCTTGTTCTGTCAAATTTATTATTCGATTGCTCGGCTTCCGCAACACATACAGCTGTACCTTCACCTGTACTTTATTATGATGAAATTGATTAAGACAAAACTCTATTCAGAGGCGTGACTTTATGTAAATCCTTTCCGGTACTAAATCTTTTGGAAGGATACTATGACAGCAAAATTAAATAAGCTTTATACCAGTAAGTTGGGGTAAATCTTATAACGGGTTGGATGAGATAAAATTACAGCCAGACGTAGAGACCCTTCACGAGGGGACGGCGGCCGCAAGGACAAGAAAAAGAAGCAGATTCATAGAACCTGGAAATCTGGTCGGTCATATAGTTTTGTGGATGACGATGGATCAGATAACTATTCCTACTGATGGTGGAAAACTTTTCTTGAAGCTGAGATGTGTATGGTTGTCTAGGGAGGAAAAATTATCAGCATGTTAGTCTTCTCCATCTTTTCAGTTAGTAAGGAGGTTGAGGAACAGGAAAATATATCTCAGGGTTGAATTTTTTGGGGCATAATTTTATAAATTTATAGTTTGGTGTGCTGGGAAACATTTTCCTGACTGGAGAGGCTCTAGTTGAGTAAATATTATAGCTCTTCAAAATTTAGCGGAGGCCCTCCTGTCCTGGGGAGCTGCTCTTGTACATATTTTTGCATCTCTACATTTTCTTGGTGCCGGCTAATGAAAATATGAAAGAAAGGTGTGACATCCACGGTTCTTGCCATTATATCGATAATGAGAAATGGCTATGGGAACGGTGCGCCGATAGTGGGGATCGGCCATGAACCAATCCAAGGATCGGTCATGGACCGATCAACTTGATTGGAAAGGGCAACTGAGGGATCAACAGCAAATCGATCTGTTGATCACACAAGTCGACTATGGCTATTCAGCCATGGATCGGCCGCTCGGCCATGAGGATTGGCCGTGGGACGATCATGTACCATCATGGATTGATTAAGGAACGGTCATGGATCAATCCCGCGCGGTCATGCACCGGCCGCGAGTGATTCTGCTTGGTCATGCATCAGCCGCGGACGACCATGGATCGATCCTGTGCAACCATGCGTCGGCCGCGGATCAATCGATCCCATGAGACCGTATGACGACCGAAGGTTGGCCACAGATCAGTTATGCTTGACCATGCATCAGTCACGAATCGGCGATGGATCATTTGCGATGGATCACAGACCAATCATGGATCGGTCGCGGACCGACCCACACGATCCAGCTGCTCGATCCATTCGATTTTACCGCCCGAGCAAGGTGCCTGGCCATGGACCCGACCACGCCGGTCGTGCCCGGCTACGCTCGGCCATGCCCGATCGTGAGCCCAGCCACGAACCTTGATCCGAATTGTGTAGTCGACCGTGAATGAACGCGAGAAACTCTGGCCCGATGATGTCGGCGCTTACATCGCCTTCTCTCTCATGCTTACCTAATGTTCCCTGAATGTTAACCAATAAATGAAGATGGTGAATTATCATCTTAGGTGGCAAGAAATAAGTGACATAATCCAAAGCCAATGATGACCAAATCTTAGGCAAATCACCCTAGGAGGCAAGAAGAAGATATGGCCATGATTACAAAAGGATTTTGGCCATGATTACATGATGACTCGTTGGCACAAGTGTTGAAGAAAACCGATTGGGCCACTTGTTAGGATCATTAAATGAGAGTAAGTCTATAAATAGAAACCCCACCTCTCATTTCCACCGCCCACCATCTCTTGCTCACCTCTCTCTCTTGTGGAGGATGATATCCATGAGATCACCAGTTCCGCTAAAGATGAGACCTGCATCAAGGCCACACACAAGAAAACAGTCACGGCTGAGTAGCCGACGAGGTAAAGCCAAGATGAGTTTTCAGAAAACAATACTAATGAAAATAAGGTTATTTGTTCCTTCGTGAACGGGCCATGGTCCCCTCGGTTGACATGTTGCAGGATACGCAGCAAAAATGTCCGCGGGCACATTGTAGACACTGGTGGAAAACATCCCAACGCATGACCAACGACCCTGAGAAAGTGCAGACAAAAGATTTCGAATAAAAACAGGCCGGAATAATTAACCTGAACAAGATCGAGGTAAAAGGTACCTCTGGGGTTCCATGAACCTGTGATGACATATAGAAGTACAAATCCATGTGGTAAAAGATGCCTATCGTGTCTTCCGATTCCCTGATAGTCATATGCACGGTCTCTTATAAGCTCGGCAAATGATCCCATGATCCTTCGGCAAGTAAATATTTTTATTTCTTTAATACCAAAAAATTCGGTCAATAATTAACTCAGACTTGTAACCTCGCAAAGCTTCATTATCGGGCGCAACAGTGTTGTGCGTATTATCAACATGCTGTATTAATATCAACATACTGTATTGAGGAATTAATTCCCAGGCAATCAAATTATGAATATCATCTATATTTACATTTATCACTCCAGCAATCAAACTTGTGATATTTTCCTGAGGAAGGTGTGGCATAAATTGCTGATCCACCAGTGGCCCATGGATCAGCATGTTCAGCGAACGATTCAACCATCCTCCTGTAGATGCTGAAGTTCTTCTTCATATTTAAAATGATTGAATAATTTGTTGAAGATGTGAATTTTCCTATGAGAATCACATAATCTACGTCTTGGCATGATACATCAATGTCAGTCGAAGCTACAATGCCCGCTATGTGTGCGTTTAGAAATGGCTCTACCATCATCTCCGTAACTCCCAGGGCATGCCCAATTGGACCTTCATCAAGTAAATAAGATTCTCCAAGTTCAGTTTCCTACTCCAAAAAAATAAAAATAAAAATCCGAATGAATCCCTCAATATCACAATACTAAAATGTAATGAATCCGAAGAATATTCGTGACCAAAACTCTGACATTATCAGCCATGTTCTTTTGCACTGCAAATTAGTTGAAAACTGCTGAATATCAAACAAACTTAATGATGTCTTATGAAATTAATGTTCATCGGTTTTCAACTAGACCAAACCAATGCCAACCAAATAATGTTAAAATTAAAGAAAATAAAGAAATTTATTGTAGTCGTCTCCTCTCTCTCTCTCTTTCTGCGGCGAGCCCAAACGTGGGATTTTACTTAAACTCAATATCTGAAAGAAAATGACTCGAGTGATGGGCAGATTTTACTTAGTGAGGAGCCCAAAGCTACACACATAACTCAACATCAGAAGAAGCAACGTTCCATAACATGGGATTTTCAGCTCTCGAGCTACTTCTTCTGCGAAATACATGAGTGGATCATAGATTATGCAGGTAATCTCATCTTGGCGATCTGGTCGTTCTCTTAATCTCGTCAAGGATTGCTGGAACGAGGTCTTGCCGTTGACATTGAGCTTCAAGATGGGAGTAAATAAATCTTTAGAGGTCGTGCCGGCATCAGATAAGCCGTCTGCTATGGGAAGAAAATCGAACTGAGGGTGGTTAGATTGGTTAGGGAAGTGGAACTCGGTGTGAGCTATTGTAACGGAAAAAGAGCCGAGCCGCTCCGAGCTGGAGCATTGGATTCAGGTGACCTTGGTAAGGACCAGGCGCTAGCACCACAAGGCGCGGCCTCCTATCTCCGGCCTTTGCCATTAGGTGCGACGCCAAAACTCACTTGAGTCGGATGATTAGGAGATAAAGAGAGAAGAAACTCGTAATAAATTCTTGGTTAATATCGCGAAAGATGTCAAACTGATATATTTATGATAAATTTACCTTAAATTAATTTTTTGATCACAAAAAACTCAGAATTGGTATACTTATGACAAATTTACCCAAAATTAATTGTTTGACTACAAAAAATCCCAAATTGTTACATTTATGACAAATTTTCCTTCGTTAAATTAATACCACGAAAAACCACAAACTATTACACCTATGACAAATGGAGTGTAAAACCCCAAACTGGTACACCTGTCAACTGCCACGTGTAATCCAACTAAAAAATTTGACAGTAAAATTTAACGAAAACTAACAGAGGGTAAATTTGTCACGGATATACCGGTTTAGGGTTTTTGGTAATCAAAATATTAGTTTGGAGTAAATTTATCATAAGTGTACCAGTTTGGAGTTTTTTCGTGGTATTAACCATAAATTCTTATTCATTCTCTGTTTATTTCTCAAAAAATAAATAAATTTAAAAAAAAATTTCTTTAAAACGATCGCTTTGTATCATTTATAAAAATGAATGAACGAAAGATATTTACATCGCGCACGAAAATATTTAAACACAAAATTGTTGTCGATGATGTAAAATTTTCCATTAACTAATTATTTCAAGAGATACAATTCGATCATGTTTTTAAAAAATGTTGCCTAAATCGTTCATTTTCTACGAAACAAACAGAGCTTTAGATGGAGGGAAAGAGATGGAGAGAGAATAAAAAAAAAATACTGAAAAGAGATTGGCTTAGCTAAGCTAGTATTATGTAGATAATTGAATCCGTCGCAATTCATCAGAGAGATTTGTGTATTAATAAGCAATTTTCTTCTTCTTTTTCATGTACACCCTTGTTTGTTTCTAGTTCTATATACATAACGATCATCTCGTAATGCATTCGGCTATTTTTACATTGGAATTCAATCCCTACAACTCATTTAAGTTCCATTTGTTTCGTGAAAAACGAATAATTTGAAAAATATTTTCCTAAAAATAATCGCTTGTATCGCTTACAAAAATGAATGAACGAAAAATATTTTTATCGTCCACAAGAATGCTTAGATATAAATTGTTATCGGTAATGAAAATATTTTGTACCAACTAGTTATTTCAAGTGATACAAGCGATTTTAAAAAACTATTTTTCAAATTATTTATTTTTCGCGATGCAAACAAAATTTTATCTTCTTTTTCTCTTTATAAACACCCCCATCATAATAATGTAAGAGGAGAGAGAGAGATAACGACACCGACACCAATGGCCTTTGCGCTACTCTTAAAAATGCGGATCGTCCTTGCGTTTTTTGTCTCTCTTTTGTTTTTGGTCAGGGATACTAATTTTACTCGGACACAGTGACGTTTTTTTTTTTGTAGAAATGCATCATTTTCTTTTCGGCCAGGTCAAAATAAAATCTTTATTTGATTTCAAAATAATTTTTCAAATCAAAATCACGAAATAAGTGGTCACATGCTTTGGGGCTCTGTTCATGCGTTCAAATTGCGATGTCTATTTTTTTCATCTCCAACTGCATTATCAAGCCTATCCTACACTTGAACCCAATCGCTTCAGTACATGAACTGTGGGTTAGTTCTAGGAATGTCAAACGGGTGGGTCGGGTCGGGTTTGGATCGGGTCGAAAATGATCTGACCCATATTGATCCATTTAACCCATTTTGTTCCATATTCATGTAGTGCAAATTTAACGATCTATACTTGACCCGACCCGACCCGTATTCTAAAAGACTTTAATATAAAATCCAATTTAGAAAAAAAATTGTTTCTTAAAATATTTATATTGCTAAAATGCTTCAATGGCATATAAAATAAGTGAAAAAATTTCATAATTTAAAAAATAATTTTTAAATATTTTATATATCTTTATTTTCTTTTTTTCTTTTTTAAAAATGAAAATTTTAATTAATTTTCTTTTATTTTTATTTTTCCTTCTTTTTCGGCCGGCCGCAGGCGAGTTTGAGCTCGCGATCTGGACGAGCCTTGGTTCGCCGATCTGGATGAGCTTGAGCTTGCCAACCTCTAGTGAGCTCAAGCTCGCGATCTGGGCGAGCTTGAGCTTGCCTATGGTTGGTCGCCGGTTGTCGTCATGGCTGGCGACCAGCCAAAGAAGAAGGAAATAGAAAAAGAAAAAAAAGGAAAAAAAAGAAAATTTAAAAATAAAAGTAATTAAAATTCAATTTTTTTTAAAAAATTAAAAATTCGATTTTTAAAATATGATAAATAAAAACTATTTTTTTTAAACGACACTTATGCTATTTAGCCTACAAGGCTACAAGTTAATAACTTAAATAGGTTGAAAACCCATATTCAATCCATATTCGACCCATATAAACTTGGGCTTTAATATTGCAAACCCATTTTGACCTGTTTTTTAAATTTCAAGCGACCCATATACAACCTGAATCCACTAAAAATGAGTTAATAAATGAGTTTTTGACCCATATTGCCACCTCTAGTAGTTCACAGATAAAGAGGTGTGCTAATGTCATGCTTTAATTTATTCCTCTAAGCTTGACTGAGGAAAGATAATCAAAGAAAGTCTGAAAAGCAATATAGCATTGTAATATAACTTCTTTTCTTGGCATGGCCCCCCTCTATTTAGCTTTCTCATCTCACAAGGCAAATTTATTCAATTTGATAAGAAGATGCTTACTTTAGTGTGTTAAGAGTATTAATGGGAAAAACTTTAGCTTCCTTTGTTCTAGCCTTCTTGCGTGAGCCGGAGTAGGTGGATTAACCATGAATCTAACTTTCTTTATGTTTGTGTTGTAACAGAGGCAACATCTCTATGTGAGATATATTCACCTACTTAGGAAAAATTACCAAAAAAGTCATAAACCTTTTGAAATTGTGCCAATTCAGTCCTAAACCTTTTTTTTTTTTGTCATTTCAGTCCTAAACCTTTTACAATTGTGCCAATTCAGTCCATCCGGCCACTTTTGGCCGGCCGGGGCTGACGTGGCATTATTTTAATATTTTTTTTCCTTTTTTTTTTCCTCCTTCCCCCTGGCCGGACCGGCCAGGGGGAGGCTCGCCGGCGAGGCCTCGCCGTCGCCGGGCGAGCTCGGCCTCGCCCATGGCCGGTGAGCTCGACCTCGCCCGATCTGGGCGAGGCCTTGCCGTCGCCCATGGCCGGCGAGCTCGACCTCACCATGGCCGGGCTAGGTCGACCTCGCCCATGACCGGCGAGGTCGGCCTCGCCATGGCCGGCGAGGTCACCTCGCCGGCGAGCCTCCCCCTGGCCGGACCGGCCAGGGGGAAGAAGGAAAAAAAAGGAAAAAAATATTAAAATAATGCCACGTCACCGGCCGGCGTCCACGTCGATGCCGGCCCGCCAAAAGTGGCCGGATGGACTGAATTGGCACAATTGTAAAAGGTTTAGGACTGAATGACCAAAAAAACAGGTTTAGGACTGAATTTGCACAATTGCAAAAGATTTAGGACTTTTTTGATAATTTTCCCCACCTAATTATATCACCTTCAGACTACACATTTTATATCAACAACAATAACAACATGCATTCTATTGTATTTCTGTGATAGACAGTATCATACCTAATTTTAGATCTAAATAGACATTATGATGGCCTACTGATATTTATAATTTCTAGAGATATTTCGGCACAACGACGTCATATAACTCGAGATCTAATTTCGGCATTGTGAGGACCTAAGAACATACATTTTCGACTATTCAAACAGGCAGCGTAATGACATTTCCTAAGCTTTCGAGTTTTCATTTCAACACTAGGATGAACTAAAAACATGCATTTTTTTACCATTTAGTCGAGCAGCACAAGGACATATTCTAGATACTATGATTCTAAGCAGACATTACAACATACTAGCTTCATGCATTTTTGTATGAAATTTGAAAACGAGGGAGTTCAGACTCATTTTGACAATGCAAGAGTTTTGGTGCCTATGCGGCCAGAAAAACACGCGAAAACAAGAGAAACGTGAGAACTGGAAGAGCAAGAAATCAAGGAAGCGACTCACCACCCTCTAAAATGCATAAATGAAAGGGTATTTATACGGATTTGGCGCCTCATCTCTAGGCTCGTTCTTTCCGAGCCTGTATGTCCTTTGTATGACCTTTGATTCGTGTGATTTTTTCACCGTTCCTATCAAGAGATTTCCAACAAGCCCAATATTTTCAGGTTAAGTCGCGAAATGATGGCACCGAGATTCCAACTCATATTGGAGCATAATGCTTGTGTCTACGACTCGAGTGCCATTTCAGTGCTTATCATTTAAAAAAAACATTATTTAACATAACTTAAAGATTTGGAAAGTTTTGTCCAATTTCGAGAACTCTAGATATGATTTTGGCCTTTGGTTATCGCCTTTTTGGGTATCAGAATGTTTGGCCGAAGTTTGACCACGTTTACTCCCTTGTCCAACATTCGCTCGATCTAAATTGTGTTGCGCGGAGATGCTTGCGTTACGATATATGCAATCTAAATTATGAAATCACGAACTTTCTGACATTGCGAAAAACGGGTAATTGATCTAGAAGGGTTAAAAATTGATTGTCGAATTCAGATACATAAGCCCTTTTCCTGTTAAATCCATAATTTAAATATGATCAATGTTCTTCCACCTTTTGTGTGTACCCAGATACAATAATTGCCATCAAGAGTATGACGAGCACTTTCTCATCTATAAGCCCTTTTCATTTTACGTTTGAACGTGGGGGAATCTTGTAGTCAAGTGGTCTCTTCTTTTCTCTTTTTTTCTTTCTTTCTTCAATCTGTATGAACGGCAAAAGGACACTATAAGTGTCATAAGTTGTGTACGGAGATCGCTTTGGTGTCAAGTCGGAGGAAAAGAAATCACTTTAGTGATTCCGGCCAAAATTCCGGCCAAAAAAAGAGCCACGTCAGATTTCCGACGAGCCATGTCAGATTTCCGGCGAGCCATGTCAGCATCAGAAATTAATAAAAAAAGAGCCACGTCAGATTTCCAGCGACCATGTCAGCATTGGCACTAAAGTGATCGTTTTTCAAAAAATTTTTTTTTTTTTTGGTAACCAAGGTGTCCGGGCCAGCTTGCGTGCACCTCGACTATTCCTCGGGGGAGACTAGCACAGCAATCCACCACCATGGCCCCCCACTTAAATCACAAGTGCTCAGCTGGGGAATCGAACCTGGGACCAGTGCGCCTAACCACACAATCCCAAGTACGCCTTAACCAACTGAGCTACCCATGGGTGGGTTCGTTTTTCAAAAAAGTTGACACCAAAGTGATCCAAAAAAAAGTTATGGCACTTATAGTGTCCTTTTGCCCTGTATGAACTAAAAGCTAGTCATGTGGATCCATTTGTAAAAATCTTTGAATGCAGGGCGTTTGTTATTTTTCTTTCATTCTTTAATGTTCTCAAACTAACATTTTCATCATTCTCTTGTAAGTTGGATTTTCTGTGATGCATATAGAAAGAGTAATCGTTTTAATACTTTCTTAGTACCGTATTATTAATGGGCGTTTTCAGGGTGCTAACACCTTCCCCGTGCATACCCGACTTCCGAAACCAAACTCGGACGAGTGACCAAGAATGGTCACCAATAATTTTAAAATAGATTAGTGGCGACTCCAAATAAAATGGCTTTCAAAGAAAGAAAATGTAAAAAGCACATTTCATTCTTTTTGTCGCACGAGTTTGGCACGCATTGACAAGGTCAAAGAAAAATTTGAGGTGATTAGCTAATGCAATAAGTATGAAAACGATGAGATGAGAAGAGGAGAGTTTCCTTCAAAAGGATTATCATGTATGTGAAGTTATGGCATGGTCTATAAATCATGTGGAGCCATTGATGAAACTCATAAATGCGCTGAGGTGAACCGAACTTCAAGCAACAGGAGAGCGATCCATATCACTTCGCGAATCCACATTTGAGCACAAAGTGCACGAATGAGACTTGGATGGAGTGATAAATCTATGTTAATTTAAGTACTAAGAAATGTAAATGTGTAAGAAAGGAAACTATAGTGAAAGAGAGGGAAAATTACCAAAAAACCCTAAATTTATTGTAATTGTATCAATTCAGTCATAATTTTTTTTTGCCAATTGAATCCTAAACATTTTGCATTTATGTCAATTTCGTCTATCTAATCAATTTTGGCTGGAAATCGCTAACATCGACTTTGACCGTCCTACGTGGTGTGGCTGGTGTCGACGTGGATAATTCTTAATAATATTTTAATACTTTTTCAAATTTTTATTTTTCCTTTTTTTTATTTCTTTCTTTTTCTTTCTTTTTTCTTCCCTTCTTCCTCGGGCTGGTCACCGGACCTCGGCGATCGACCAGAGGCAAGGGTCTACGAGTTCCTCGCCGACCAGAGGAATAAGGGAAGAAAAAAAATAGAGAAAGTGAAAAAAGGAAAGAAATATAAAAATTCGAAAAAAATATAAAAATATAAATAAAAATTATTCATATCAGCGTCGGTCACGCTACGTAGGATGGCTAGCGTCCATATCTACTATTTTTGGCCAGAATTGATCGGATTGACTGAATTAGTACAAATACAAAAGTTTTATGACTCAATTGGCTAAAAAAAAGGTTTTGAACTGAATTTGCACAACTGTAATAAGTTTAGATCTTTTTGATAATTCTCCGAAAGAGAAGTACATCCAATTTGAGTTACTTGGAAAGGGAATTACATAAAAAGCATGGAAATTATAAATGCAATGAAAGGAAATGGTAGACTCTCGGGGGAGTGTTTGATCGCACAAGTCTGTTCTATTACCAAAAACTCTCTCTATAGTAGACGCAAATTCGCGGACTCCCACATTAGTCTCATTTGCTGTCTCCAAGCAGGAGGTGACGCCACTTGAATGCTAGCTCTTTTTGCCCCACCACCGTCACATTTTGTTTCGAGTGTAAATTGTGCATATCTATAATTTATTCTTTTTTTTTTGGTAAGGAAATGACTCTATAATTTATTCTTTCATACTTTACATTTCGAATATACTTTAAAAATATACATTTTGGGCAGGTTCTTGCTTTTTCCTGAGATGCTTAGGCTCGAAATGGCCCGGACCAGCCCCAAAAAAGAGGGAGCCCGAAATCCTGCCCGGCCTATTCGGGCCCGAAATTCAGGCTGGTCCGATTTGGCAAATCCGGGCTTTAGGGCTCTCGATCGTTTTGCTCATCCCTAATTTTTTTTTTGGTCGGAACTCATCCCTAATTAAGTGGTCTATGACTGTATAGATTGGTACCGTGATCCCATGATGGGGACAATAGATGTATGTATTACAGGGGACAACTGATTTCCATCCCTTTGTAGGTCCCGTAGTTGCTGCTTGTGTCGCATCTTCAGCGTGCAATAACTCCCCTCGTGAATGATCCACTTCCATCTATTTCTCGGGAAACAACTCCCCGCATCGAGCCCCAAAATTACTTCCCAGAAGTCTTTGTTTGACCGTACCGCTTGCTCGTCGTTCTTTGGATCTTCTACAGCATGCTTGCCACGACTTTCACGTTTTTCTTAGTTGAACACATGCACCATGACTTCTCCCTTGGCCGAGGAAGCTCTTGATTTCTCACCAAGTGAAGAAAAGTAGGTTGAGCGTCGCGGGGTCGAATTTTGCTAAGTCAAGCTCTACCCACGCCGAATCAATTTCCGTTGTGGTTTTGGACTGAGCCTTGTACGATAATGGGCCATGCCTGTAAGTTTAAGTAGGACCTATGTCATCTCAACTATTGATTATATATGTCAAACCATGAGTTCATACGTTTAAAGATTGAGATAAATTAGATCTACATAACCTACGGGAAAATATATATTACTTCATACATGCCATGTTGGATCTACTTGAACTCACTCATCGATTGCCCCGTGTACAGAGGCCCACTTGTCAAAGTCGCCGAAGCCAAGCAAGGGCATCGAGCATGTTGCTTGCCAATGACAGATCTAGGGATAAAGAGAGGAAGTAGAAGAAAAGAAATTGAGAGAAGACAGAGAGAGAGACTACGGTAACAGATCAGAGGAGCGTAGGGTGAGAGATCAAGTCAGATGTGGACCGGTAGTGTACACGTGGCAAGCGAGGAGTGCCTTCAAGTAAATCCAACATGGCATGTCTCAAATGCCCAATATTTTCTCCATAATCTATTGACCATCATCGCATCAAGTAAAACACTTATGAAACTCACTAATGAAAGTTCTTATCATGCTAAAGCTAAATCACTTGTATGGCCAAGTCTAATTTCTTTGGAATCTTTTGTTTTCAATAGTAATAATATCTCAGGTGATTAAATATTTCATATAAGTAAGACAAGCAAGAAACATAATTATGAATGGGCAAATAAAATAATTTTATGCCATGTTTTCCTCCACCGTTGGTTCTTGCAGCCAGTTTGGGCATCCAAGTTTTTGATTGATAGGTTGCAAGTATGAACATCAACTACATGCAAACTAAAAATAAATGAGATTGACGTCCGCTGTTTGTAATAACCAATTAAATAGTTGGTCGAACGAAATTTCCTTTAATCAGGAACAGAGGAAATTGCAGCTCTTTTTTACTTGAATTCCTAAAGTTTTCTGGGCGAAAAGATTATTAACAGTGCCGTAAACATTATAACGGAGGGCAGGATTACTATTATCCAAACTTATACTGCTGTGGGAGTCTCACATTGAGCCAAACTTCGACTAGTTAAGGTATTTGATTGAAAATAAGTTCACTTAGCTGATTGAATAATGAGTAAGAATTAAGGTTCTTGCGAATTGTGATATCATTGCCCTTTCCATTAAGTTTCACAAATTGTCAATTTTTAATGTCTTATTATTGATGTTGTGTAGATGAAAGTTCATAAATTTTACTAGGATACTTGGCAAATTGATCATGGTGATTATAAGCTTAATTGCATGGAAAATTGTCCAAAATATCCTAAATCTATTATACTTTTGCCAATTCAATCCTTAACATTTTAATTGTGCCAGTTGAGTAATATAACTTTTCACGTTTTGCCAATTGAGTCCATTTGGCTATTTTGGTTCGAAATTGCTGACGTTGACGTTGGTTATCCTACGTGCACGGGCGGCGCTCACGTGAACAATTTTTTATAATATTTTGATATTTTTTCAAATTTTTTATTTTCCTTTTTTTCTTTTCTTCTTATTTCCTCCTTTTCTTTTCGCTTCTTTTTTTTTCTTTTTTCTTTTTTCTTTTCCCCTTTTCGCTCCATTGGCCATCGACGAGCCTTGTTGATGGCCGGAGGAGGTCGTTGGCCTGGCGTGGGCAAACCCTCGCCTATGGATAGTGATGGCCAACAGAGGGAAAAGGGGAAAAAAAAAAGAAGAGAAAGGAAAATAATAATAAAGAAGGAAAAGAGAATAAAAGAAAAAAAGTAAAATTTTAAAAATTAATAAAAAATTGGAAAAATTATAATATAATTAATAATTGTCCACGTTTACGCCAATTATGCCACGTAGGACAACTGGCGTCCACGTCAGTAATTTCTAGCCAAAATTGGCAGGATGAACTCAATTTACAAAATGCAAAAATGTTTGGGACTCAATTGACGCAATTAAAAGGTTGTACAATAGGTTTAGAACTTTTTGGACAATTTTTTCCTTAATTGCGCCAAACCAAATTTGAAAAGGAAAGCTTTCCATATGGTAATAATGAAGTTGTTTTGGACATCTACGTGGAAAGCTCAAAACTGTATACTGCACAACCCATATTTTGTCAAACATGTTAAACATGATCTTTTTAAATGTACTATCGATCTTTGATATAAATTACTTGGATTTCAATTTTTTGGGGGAAAAATGACTACTGAATTTTATAGCCTTCTGAATGAATTATAGACTATCAATAAGATGATTGTATGATATATATTTATGGGAAAATTCCAAAAAGGGGCTCGAAGTGGAGTCATTTTATCAAATAAGGGCCCGAAGTAGACCTTGTCTCAAATAAGGGCATGAAGTGCCATCATTTTCTCAAATAAGGGCCTGAAGTTAATCTTGTCTTAAATAAAGGCCTTAAGTGAATCTTGTCTCAAATAAGGGCCTGAAATGGCTATATCAGTTTCAAATAAGGACTTGACCTCACCGGTTAAAGGGTATTTTCGTCTTTTATTTTTTTGAATTTTTTTTCCTTTTTTTGTTTTTTCTTTTCCTTTTCTTTTTTTTTCCTCTCTTCCCTCCGCTGGCCTCAGGCGGGGGCCGCCCTCGCCTGGGCGGGCGAGGGTTGCCCTTGCCCTCCTAGCTTAGGCGAGAGCCACCTTTGCCCGACGCGGGCTGGGTGGCTCTCGCTAGACGTCGACGAGGGCGACCCTCGCATGAGGCCGGTGGAGGTCGCCGGCCAGGCATAGTGATGGCTAGGGAGGGAAGAAGAAAAAAGGAAAAAGAAAAAAGAAAAAAAGGAAAAGAAAAGGAAAAGAAAAGGAAAGTTAAAAAAAATCAAAAAAATATACTTATAATTTTTTTTGACTAAAATACCCCTTTTCCGGCCACATAATAGTCATTGGCCGGCCAAAGGTCCTTATTTGAGACGATCTAGCCACTTCAAGTTCTTATTTGCAACGATTTAGTCACTTGTGGCCCTTATTTGAGATAATGTCTACTTCAGACCTTTATTTGAGAAAATGATTCTACTTCGGGCCTTTTTTTGGAATTTTCCCTATATTTATTGTAGTGGACTTGAAGAAAGAGTCGATTCACCTAAATGAAGACATGTCTAGAAAAATGATTAAATGGAACTTTGGTTCAGAAGACTCACACCAATACATAATTCATGTGACTTATCAGAAGAATTACTCAATCAGTCATAAACCTATTGTACGGATGCCACTTTGGTCCTAAACTAATCAACTTTATAAATTCAATCTTAAACATTTGCATGAAATTCAAATGTAGTCACTTTGATTAATTTTTATCAAATATTGCTAACGTGGTAGTCCAGTCTTCACCGGCCGTTGTATGTGGCAAATCATCGGTGATTTTTTATGAAAATTGGCAGGAATGAAGTTATTGGAATTTTGCGCAAACATTTGGGACTAAATTGATAAAATTAAAAAATTTAAGATTAAATTGGTATCCTTACAATATGTTTAGAACTTATTTGAATGCAAACTTAGAGTCTAGTATTATTTAGACTCACAAAATGCTTTAACGGCCATAACTTCCTTCCATCTCATTTTTCATTTTTCAAAATTGCCCTTGCATGAAAAGTTAAAATTACCCATTACGTTCTCATCATCTCATAACCACGCGATTCACATATCTTACTCTCTACTACACTTTCAATTAAATAATCACTAAATTCTGCAAAAAAAATAAAAAATAAAAATAAAAGATTTCTTCTTCTTGGCACGTAAGACAACGCGCGTGCCAACACTAGTGTTTATTTATAGCCAACCATTCCACCATCCAATCAAAAATTACATACGTGTATACATAAGTACATACATACATACCAAATCATACCTTAAGTGAAAGCAAACAAAAAGAAAGATGACGATATACTAATTTAAGAAAATCAAGTAAAGTTTGCTTAGAGCATCTAATATCCGATATTAAAAGTGGCTGTTCGGTGTCACTACATACACCGCTTAATTAAGGCATGAGAGACTCGACACAAGCCGAGCCACTAAGGGCATAAAGGCTAGCTTGGCATCATGATGGCCAATTGCAACTTCCCGGAGCGACAGAGTTCAACTGGATTTGAAAATATTTTGATTTTGCTTCTGCTGTGGCCTACCAAAATGACATGTGCTATGCTGAAATTGCGACCATTCTGATCTGCAAATTGCCACTCATTTGCTGACAGGGAGAACCAATCTTTCTCCTCTGATTGAGTTGCTTTGACTTCTACGTATCGCATTCCTTCTCCATCCTCTACGGTGATGTCATAGGGTAGACCAGTTTCGCCATCTTCATTGACCCACTTGACAGAACTCCGACTGAATTTCTTGGCAAGATGTTTGAAAGCGACGAGTTCTCCTCGTTTACCCACTAACATTGCTTGTTCTGGATCAGGCGTGCCGATATTGAGCATTGTTCTCCCAATCAACTGAGGTGGATTGAAGTCAGGCAGATCAGACACTGGAGTCATATCAGTATGATGAGCTGAGACATCTGTGCAAGAATACAAATTGCTGACATCTGTTGCTCTATCGGAAACTGAAGGTTCGATCGGAGAAACTGTTGCTACATCTTCAGTGGTAAAATCAATAATCATCTCATGGCCGCCACCACTTTCTCTAGTTAATTCATGACCATCCTCCTTTATCACTTGCGAGCAAGTACTTGTGGTTGCAGTCACTGCTCGTGTCTTAACTTGGCAATAAGGAGAATAAGCTGACCCTGGTGCACTTTTCCAGTCTAAAGGAGGCCAAGTTGAGGTAAATCCTGCCCTTCTCTTGGCCTGAAAGGATTTTGGCACTTTTCTTCTTGCTGAAAAGCTGCTGTTCTCTAATAATCCATCATCCTCACACCAATATCCTGATGAAATGGCCCACATGGGTTCATCACCCGGTAGGATTGGTACCTTCTGGTTATTCATGATGAAAGACTCTACCTGCTCCTCTCGATAACCTGATTCTGTCATTGTTATGATCATGTAAAGAAAATTTGCCAAGTGAATGTTGGGAGCGCCATCAAAGAATAGACGAGAAAACTCCATGTACAAGAAATGAGAATTGGACTCCGGAGTGACAAATAAAGTATTACCCTGTCAAAATCAAGGGAGTCATTGTAATACTTAACAAGGAAGCTCATGCTTCTAGGTCATAAGAATGTGGGCCTATACTGCTTGATCAACATTTCCCCTATTTGATTCACAATGATTCATAGAAATGGTCTAGACACTAAACAGCATCAGAACGATGCGAATCACAAGTATGTAACAGATTAAACATGTCCAAAATCAGATGACCCCAACAAGTTTTGGAGTTGGATCAAATTTCAATTTGATGTCGCAAAGTGATATTCTCATTCTGTACAAGAGACATACATATAACGAAAAGAAAGGTAAGAAATGTAAATGTCCTCCATCCATACCACGCTTGTAGGTTGCTTTACATTTTCTTTGGTTAAACAAAGAAAAGAAGAAACATTCAGAACATACATAAATTCCTAGGACATACCTGGAGAACTGCTGTGGTCTCCAATCGCTTTTCAGAAGCAATGCTCAAATCCCTTATGATATTCCTATAGTGTAACCTCTCCACAACAGCAACATGCAAATGACTCAGATTAGAAAATCCAGACTGTTTAAGTTTGGCATATGTGTTGGGATGTTCAAAGTATATATAACGCTGAGCATAAGGAAGAACCCAGTTTACAAAAGAAGCCTTGGAGCTAGAATCCATTGGACCGTAATATATAGCTTCACGAGTTACAACCTGCATAAATGCTAAGTGTGAGAAAGAAAATAAGATGATGAGTAGTTTGCATGACAATCTCACAGTCCCAGAGCATATGATTTCAATAATGCATTTGTGATGGACTTGCTAGTCAAGAATTTGCCATTATAAATAACTAACAATAAGCTAATGCTTGATATGAAATCTCCAATAAAGGAGCCAATTTAAATCAACTTTCTTGGAACAAGAGTTTAAATCCCCAGAACTCCACTTGGCAAATAAAACACAATATTACTTCAGAAAAAGTTTTAAGTAGTGTAGGAATTAAAGTACTTTCGTATATACGATTGTTCCTATATCCATTTTAGTATACCAAATACTTCAATCCAGAAAACAATTCTAGATGCTGAACTTGATATGGTCATTCGACAAAATTTGCATGGTGTCTCTACATATCTAGGACAACTATCTACAGCAAAATTAACATTCATGTCACTCTAGACTCATTGCCTCGTTTTGTATCCCATTCTAATATCATTTAAACCTTGGTCACTGCTCACTGAACATTCACATGAAAAAAATATCTTGGTCAACAAGGGCTTACTGATCATAATGTTTTCTTGGTTCTTTTCTCAAGTAATATGCAATAAAATCATTCCCCAAGGTCACTCTGATAAATGGAAACACTGCCAGACCTGGCACCCTTCTTTGTTCCTGTTTGGCAGTGTTTTGGGTAAGATGCTTTTGCTTTAAAACAAATTACAGATACTCCAGTACAGCGTTGACAGACTTTTGAAAGCCAAACAGGGGAAAAGTTTAGAAACCCAAAAGCTTATTTTTGTGAAGCAGCTCAACGAATCTTTTCCACTATTTGTTGTTAGGTTCTATTTTAAGATTTCTGTAGAATTTAATAGTTTTCACACATAACATATAGTAAAAAGAGTTATTTCCACCCTACAATCATATACTTATAAAAAAAAATTTCTCCACTAATCACTAGATCATATGGAAATATCACTCGGCTAAATCTTCTTGTAACTTGAGCTACAACACAGCACCACTTAGCAAAGCACCTGTAAGATTTGGTGGGACCACTGCCAATTGTTCTAAAAGCTTAAGCTTGTTAGATCAAGGCGTGGTTTATTATTTAAATATTCTAACACTCCCCCTCACGCTTAGTCTGGTTTTTTTGCCTAGTACTAAGTATGGAAATATTTAATTGGGAAGGCAAATGGGATATGGAAAGATTCAAACTCAGGACTTCTAGCTCTTATACCATGTGAGATTTAGTGGGACCACTGTCAATTGTTCTAAAAGCTTAAGCTTGTTAGATCAAGGCATGGTTTATTATTTAAATATTCTAACAGCACCAAATGTGCACCATCAAACGCTGAGATGTGCTAGACACTCTTTTCAAAGTATCTTCTTTCTAACTACTCCATCTCTCCCATATCCTGAACATAAAATGACATCGCCTAGTCATTTTTTTTATGCTAAAGAACAATGATTTGTATTCTCTTAAAGGATATACTACTTAATCAGGAACGATCGTGTATACTAAAAGCCCACCTCAATAGTGGGAAGAGGCTTGATAGGCTATGTTGCTATATAATTGAAGATGAGGAAGATAAGTACAAGGCCAGAAGTAAATGATCCTATCAATATAGCTGAAGACTTATTCTTGTGGATGTTTCTAGTCATAGCGTTGCATATTGATCGTAGCCTTAGACTTGGTGATCCTTCATTTAAGAAGTTGAAGAAACATTTCCTAGTTCAGTCGCTTTGGCCATGCTAGGTGGTACCGCACCATCGAATCTCGAAATTTCTTGCTGAGACAACAAATTCACCAAGTTCACTCATCTAAGTCGTTTTATTATGTCAAGGTTCTTCTAATAATACCACTACAGATGGATGTCCAGAACTTTGTACTTTTGGAACGGTGAAAAGAACTTCACGGATGCAATTGCATTGATAAACATTGTACATTCTTACTTCTAAATAAGCTCTTCTTTAGCTCACTGTTTGTGCCTCTATAAGGAACATAGATAAAAACATAGCCAAGGAACATTCTTTAGCACATTTCTGAATAATTTGGGTCCAAGACATTGCTCATCACATCGATATTCCACTGTAAATTATTATTGTATTGGATTTTGTTAATGAGTGCCCGAAGGGCACTTGTTAAACATCCAAATAAAGAAACTTTGTCATTTCCAAAGCACCGTTTTCCTCATGCTATGCACAACTACTGTATTGAAAGTGAAGATATTTTGTTTTGTTAGGTGTGGTTAAAAAGTGCTATGGGGGTACTTGTTAACAAGACCCTATTGTATATGAGGGAGAGTAAAATTCTGGCCAAAACCACAAGTGGTTCAAATGATTCCAGCAAAGCTAGGGAAGCTACATCTAAAAAGCGATCCTTGTCAAAAACATATATGTCATGATAAAATCCCTCAGGCAAGTACATTGCATTATTAGTACTGTGTGAATGCAAAATGGATATAAGTGGACCTCAAAACTATACTTCCCTAGTTCCTACCCGAATCTAGACAGAACCTTCCATAATACATTGTGAAATACAGTTGCGAGTGAGTAAATTACCTCGGAAAATGCAGGAATCCCCAGAGCATGCATGAGAAGAGGTAGTTTGACATAAATCATCTCTCTTTCATCATCAACGAACTCCCCAAAATGTAGAAGTTCAATTTTATCCAAATTCCCAAATTCTTTCATTAACTTCTCATCATCACACCAGCACACAAGTCCAAAGGAAGGGTGCAGAGAAACCCATCTATTACGAATGGTGGGAAGCACGGTATAATCTGATTTTTTAAGATATCCACTAACTTGTAAAGTATCTTCAGAACTAACCTTTCCACATTTCAGTTCATCTACCAACTTCAGGAAAACCTTGAAAACCTGATGCATAAAGCCAAAAAATGGGCTACTCAGTGACACCTCAATGAACCATAAATAAACAACTTGTAGTTGTACATACATATTTTGCTGCCTGTGAAGGCAAAACGGTAGTTGATAGATGGAGAAAATTCTGAAAATGATCTTGGAAAGAAGGAATCTCGTCAACCCCACATATATTGACAAAAAAATCCCGCAAGCCTGGATATATATTGCACAATGTCCTGCTCAACAGGCAATGCTTTGCTCCAACTGTACCAGACTCGGAATCATTTTCTTCCATTTGGTTCAAAAACTCAATTGAATCATTCCAACAAACTTCTTTTGGCAATAAAAATGAGCCGAACACAACATCCTGGACCCCAGAGGCACATAAAGAAGGAAAGAATATAAATGGCTCTGAGATGAGATCTTCAACAATGTTCTTCTTTGAAGTATCAACTTCTTTCCATAGGAAAGTGTACACTTTTGACATTTGTGCAACACTGGCACGAGAAGAAGAAAAAAGTCAACTATCTCATCGAATAGCAATTTAACAGTAGAAACAAGGAAAGAAAGCCTTCTTCAAATGAACCATATATGGAGTTAATCCAGAATGCTAAATAATCAGCAAAAGATTTGGTGGACAATTTATCTAGATATCTTCATAGAGCCAAAAGATGGCACCCTGCAAGCAATCATGACAGCAGGAGAGATGAAATGTTGTCAAAATTCCAAGAGTCAGCCGGAAAAACTTTTATACCTGACGACAGCTTAAACTTTTAGGTTGATTTTTTAACAGTTTTAAACAAAAGCAACATTTACTTTGGTAACTGGGAGATAGTTCTTTTATACCAATAACATGCTATGCATTTCCTAATTTGGAGCAAGAAATATATATTATACTAGTCCAATAAAGAGCAGTTCTCAATTTCAAATAAATGAATCGGAAGCACATTCACAAAATGATTGGGAGGGTATAAAGACGGAAGGGAAGATAACAACCTCATCAAAGCTTTGCAATGACCTCGAGAGAGTTAAAAAAAGAGCAGAAAAGGACAACTTAATAAATAATTTTATCTAAGAAAGTTCCATTACAATAATGTTATCTGAGAAAGTTCCATTACCCAGCTTATTAAATACCGAACTTATGAAATTGATAGGAACAATACAAGCTTGCAATACGAGAATCAGTATGGGCCAATCTTAAAGTATTATAGTTTCCATTTCTCCACGCCAGGAAAAAAACCCTCTCAATAATAGAGTTAATAGCTACCATGACTTGACAGCTAAAATCATTAGACATTTTCTTTTCCAAAATCGAAGAGTCCATATAGCATAGATGGTGAATAAATGAATTAAACAAAGAAAAATATTTGGGACTGCACAAAATGAAATAATGAGTTCAGACCTCAGGCCAGCAACAAACGCAGAACAATAAAACGGGAGAGAAAAGCAAACGTTTATGTTGTGAATGACATTTCAATAGCAGGGCAAAGAGAGAATTTCCTGTGTTATTTCTGCTTTATATTTTTGCAAACATCCTGTATACTTGGATTACCTTTTTACTTTTAATACACGTTCACAACTTATCAAACGAGAAGAAAAAAAGAAAAAGAATTTCCTTGAATGTGATTTGGTACCTAAACTTAAAAGAGGTCTCTGATCTTCTCCAGACTCTCAGTATTTGCACAACATCTTCAACCGTAACTCTGGTCTTAAACCCAATATCATGTAAAAGAGCCACACTTCTCACCTGTTGAACAATTGCTTCATAGTTATTGACCAAAGTCCTCAACAGCCAGGTTTATTTATACTAGACAGTTATTTTGCACAACATCAAGACACGAAGCAACAGAGAGGCCATTATAATTTATAATTGTTAAGTCAAAGTACCAACATCAAGTGGTGGCATTACATTAAAAAGTCGCACTGCAGTAACATCAATATCAGTCCTTACTATATTTCTTTCTTGAACTGAGTAATGTTTGCAGTTACTGCAGGTTACTAGGTCTATGGAGCCACAGATGGCCCCTGAATGCTGATATCCATGATAATGTAAATTCATGATTCAGTCCACTTTTATTTATTTTATCGACTCTAGCACTATTTCCAAGGTTCTATCCATGTGTAAGTTTTGACATTGGAGGACAAATATTTTGCATTAATTAAGCGTGTAAATAAACAAAATTATGAGTCCTGATCCTGTTCCTGAATCCAAGGTATTCCCAACAATATTGAGATATATCAGAACTGACTGCTTCTTTTCTATTATTCCCTCTTGTGCATTCTCGTTTTCTTTTTCAGGGTTTACTTGTATCTAGTAGATGCCATTAGTTCGTAACATTTTCCAATCATTAGATGTCTATATTTACATTCCTACCCAAAGACCAGACAGTCAAATGCTCCCACCCAAAAACCTTCAATGGTATTTTCATGATTGTTTCACTTTTTTAAAAAAGGAGTAAGGAAAAGGACATGCAGAGAAGGTGCATAAAGTTTAAATAGACAATCAATTATCAAAAGGTGCATAAAGTTTAAATAGACAATCAATTATCAAAAGTAGATCCTAGTAAGCCTAAAACTATCTCTATATCGACAAAATTATTTGCACATTGGATCCCCCTATCACAAATGTGAGGTCCTGAAATTGGATAACGAGAACATGAGCAAGAAAGAAGTCAATGGCCAAATGCTTAGACCTGAGTCTAACACTGGACATTCCTGATGCATCAAAAGTAATCAGCAAAATCAAATCCGAAATAAAACTAACCTTTGGAACAGCATAAGGAGCGAAAGAACCCAAAATAGAGTGCACAGCATCACAGTCATAAAATAAGTCCTTGGGATAGTGAAGTTTGTCATCCATGCATGAAACAACCCATGGAACACCGCAGATGCTGTTTAGGAATGAAGATTTGACGGGTGTCCTATTCCCATTATACTCATTGTTCAAGTAACCTATGGTTTTGTCGCTAAAGCAATCATCCCACAATTTATCAAAAACCTCCAAGAGAAATTTACAACCAGCGCGATTTCCACTTGTTGACAACAAGGACAATAAATGGTCCAACTCAGTGCATTCCCAATCTTCAGCTACAGATCCTGAGGAGACATGGTCTCTTTCCGCCCCTGCCTTCCCAAAACATGTATCGGGCATATCAATCATTCTTCGATCAATTTTAACAACTTGCACAAACTCTGTGATGCCTATTTCTTCAAAAAACATCTTCCACTTTTTGTTTCTATTGACAATAGATTTAGTTGAAGAATGCTTCAAGTAGATGGTGTCTACCTCATGCCATTCCATTTGAATGTTGTTGAACAATTTACGGAGGTCAAAAGAGCTTCCAAATCCTTTACCATAATGGATCGGTACCTCAATCGGTCTTTTGTTGCCCTGATTTGTTAGAATGAAAGCTCTGTTTCTCAACTCTGTTATCAGAAAATCTCTTTCAACATGGCAACTAGGGCAGCTAGATTGTTGGTGGATAAATACAAAGCAGAGAAATTCTGTCATCAGATTCTTGTCCCAACTTGCACTTTTGTCATCACATATAGAAGGCAAGACATGCACCTTCATTATTTCATGTGTAGATAGACGTTGCACACCCACAATAAGGAGCATCTTGATGACGTTCTCCTTTGAAGACATGTCTACACGATAGCTATCAGCATCCAACACAGTTACAAAGGCAGGGTTTACTATGCGGAGTTTTGCATATAACATTGGGAAAGCATCCATTCCCTGCTCACTGTCATTCCCAGATACATCAAAGTGCAGCCAGATCGTACCTTCATCCACAGAGCCGAATGTACCATCAGAGAGAGGAATAAAAGGAAGCTTACGGAGGGTTTCTATGATATCTGCGTCCATTCCACGGTCTCGTGATGCTTGTGCTGAATGCACATACATTTTATAAACTGCATTCAACCACGCAGACAACCAAGACAAACCCATTGATGGTAGGCTATCCTTTTTCTGGCATAAAGACGTTATAATCTGAAGTAGAAGTTTTGGGCCATACTCTTCGACCCCCAATGTCCTTGCCAAAGGATCAGATAGACTTATGTCTTTCTTTAGAAATCCTAGGCCAAGATGCTCTTGAAGCAAATGATCAGGTAAAAGAACTCGAGCCTCTTCATTCCAACCTCGGACAACTGTGCAAGGAGGCACCCATGTCGCATCATCTCCTTCCAAAAGTAGACATTTTGAGCGGCGTAACTGAGAGATGATCGTTCGGGGAAGACTAGAAAAAAATCCATGGACTTCACCGAGCAATGGAACATAGCTCATGTAAGCTGTCACGGCTTTTCCTAGATTGTCCCTGAAACAGGGAAGAGAACAGAAAGATCCCTCTGCATTCACGAACAAATCAGGAAACTCCGACAACAACCATTGGTTCCAAGGGTTATCCCCATCAACTTCTTCTCTAGATGAGGGAAGAACAAAATCACCTTGTAGTATAAATTTCAGACCATAAGTTCTTAGAGGAAGAAAAGCAAAAACAGGTTGCATATCAAGACATGGGATATAATTTCCATCTGTTGATTCTTTAAGTCCAAACGCCAAGGCTATCTCTGTTGTTTGGAAATTGCAACGACCAATATTCCCATGCAACTTCTTGCATGCAACAAACCAATTCATTTCCTCCTTACCATATGAAACCCTAATGATGCCATTACCAGATGTTTCCTTTCTCATGACAACAAGTGAATCATCGTGCATATTTCTGAATGTAATACACCGAAGACGATGAAGAAATAGTAGCAAGGCTGGATGAATTTCTGAAAACATGGATATGACATTATACCTTCCTGTTCCTTCTGACAAATCCGATCTAAAGGGAAGAACAATGCAAGTTTTCCAGCAGCTAGTATCAAACTGATCAGAACTAGCAGATTTTAACTTTCTTAGCACGTTCTGATCGAGAGGGGGTATTACAGTTGGCAAAACAAAACCAATTTGTCCCTCACTTATGTCAAACTTTACATGAAACCCATTGGAATGAATCTCTGGTGCATCAGTAACCTGCAGAAGAATTTAAATTTCTTTGGTGAAGCTCTTTCAAGATGCAATAAGAGTAATTTGCAATGACAATTGATAGCTTTATTTGCATACTATCTAGATGTGTGAGATTTTGTGGAGATTTTGTGGGACCACTGCCAACTATTCTAAAAGCTTAAGCTCTTATATAAAGGCGCAGTTTTAATATTTAATTATTCTAACACTCCCCTCACGCTTAGTCTGATCTTTTTACCTAGTACTAACGATGGACACATTTAACTGGGGAGGCAATTGAGCTGTTAGATGAAGTCGTAGTTAATTATTCTAACAAGTTGAATGGTGACATGAAGACTTTAGACTTGGCACCGATACCATATAAAAATTCTAGCCCAAAAGCTTAAGCAATTAGATGAAATGAGACTACATTCATATAATAGTGCAATCTCATTGCTGCCTTTCTGTATTTTTTCTTCAAATCCATTTTTCAGGCATATTCAATCCCCAACCCATTTTGGGGTCATGCAATAAAAGAGGTACGGGGTTTGCCAAAAGAAAAGGATATGATGGCATTGTATTAGGCTATCTTTACTTACACGGAATACTGATTTGAAACCAATGCCTTTTTTCCCTATATATCCAGCACTTCCTTTTTTCGTAGAATTGCCAACATCACATAGTGCTCTAATGTCTTGAGCAGAAAAGCCCCGTTCATTATTCAGAATAATGATGCCTGAATCCTGAAGAATGAATACAAGAGCTGGCTCAACATTTTCTAAATAGGTATTATCATCAGCATTTTGAACCTGCAGCAAAAAGAAAGGACAACCAGTCCCATTAGAGCAATGAAATGTAATCAGCTTTATTTTTCTGGTTTAAAATATAAATCCCTGTCCATTTAAAATAAAGAGCAGAAATGAAAATTTGCAGCATAAGCTGGAATTATTCATGTTCATATTTTTTTAGCATAATTGAACTAGATGTCATCTTCCTCAGCAGAAGCATAAAAAGTTTGCCACACCTAAATCTAGTCATTAGTTTCCTTAATATTTTTGGCATGTGTTGACTAATCAAACTACGATAAAGTCCATCAAGTTGCTCTTATACATACTATAAGCGTTATTTGACTTCGATGCATAGTAAAGAAAACCAATACACTCTTTTAACGTATCACAACATGGATAAGGAAGGCCACTCTCTCCTATGCACATGACTAGGTTTTGATTTGTTTGTGTGAATAATCAATTGGGTAAAATGATGTCATTAATTGCTCCACTAAGGTACTCAGTAGTCACTAGGCAGAATTGAGGCTTCAGCAAACCAAGAGTAGACATGCGGCTTACGCTGTTGGAAAAACATTGATGTTCACTTAACTCAGTTTCCCTTGTTTGTCCATGCTTGTATGGGCACATATTAATACCCAAGGAACTTGACAAGAATGGATGAACGACGTGACCACAAATGATCATCACTGACCATGAATCAAACAAACAACTAAAGTAAAAGCATAAGCGGGCATCCAATGGGGCAAATAGATATTGTAAACTCATAGTACTATCTTGCTAAAAGATGACTGCTACTGGAGAGGAAAAACAAAGATTAATGAAAAACAACAGTGAACTTACTAACTCAAGAAGAAAGTGAGAATCCTGAGAGTATAACTCCTGGGAAAGACACTGAAGCGCTCTCCCCAGACGGGCATGTTGCTTTTTCAACAAGTTACTTTCTGTACTAGAAAGACTAGGATCAAGACCAAATTCTTCTCGCCTGATAGATTCAACGATTGAGTAAGCATCCTCATATTCAACAGGTTCATTTCGTGCCAGACTCTTATCTATGCAGACTTCTGGACTATCAGAACTATGACAAATTTCATTACATATGTTACTCTGACCCTTAGAAACAAGAGAGACTTCTGCAGGAGATGATTTTTGCGGATTGTAAATAGCGGACAGTGAGCCTGTGCTTGACTTAGAGGTGTCAGCTTTGAACGATGGAGCTTCACAGGGCTTACACATCTCATCATCAGTGGAGGAGCAGAAAGCATTGTAGTCATCAACCCACTCCACAACACCAAGACACAGTCCCACTTCATGAAGCATGACTCGTTCCTCCATAAGTTTACATTCTGATAAGATGGTTGAAGGTACATGTTTAATGACTGACTGCATACCAGATAGCAACACATCAGCAGCAAAGCTACGAAACTCTGAAGGAATATAACCGAGGCATTGAAGAAAATATCTTGATGCAACAAGCGATCCATTAAATGTGCCAGTGGAATTCTTCAATGATCTACTAGCACAAACTTCATCTAACGGCTTTAACATACCAGCTGCTTTTTCTTGCATCTGAAATTTCCAGCTATCGGTCACTTCCTTATGTTCCAGATGATCTTTCAAGATGACTTCAAATGCTCGACGTGCATGGTATTTTAAAAGAGACAGAGGGACATGTTTTTGTCCACCAAGTATTGAGAACAAAGAGAGCAACTGAACCGCTGTTTGGAAAGGTGATGATAGAAGGACAGATTGCAGAAATGAATCCACGCTAGCTGAACTATCAATCCGGATCACATTACCGTCTTTTGTCACTAAACACAAGAAGTCTGTTCTATTAACCTCATTCAACAACCATCCTACAAGAGGGCCAAGACGTGGAGCGAACTTAATGTCCCAATGTGACCAACGACTTAAATCTGACAGCATTGGCGCCTTTAGTAAGACTTCAATTGCATCCTGAGATGAGACTGATTCCAATTTTCCTATTTTCTGCGAGACATCAGTTCCTTTACCAATGGTTTCAAGTTCTACTGCATAATCATCATCAAGCGCCAGCATAGCCTGACCATGGGCACCCATCAATGTCTGAGAGAAAAGGACGCATTTTGACATTGCGACACCTCTTAACTCCCCAACAATATTTAAAAAGTCTTCCACTGAACGAACTTCCATTTTAAAACTGAGATTGGGGAATTGCTTCAAAAGCAATGTCGAAATCATCTCTTTGGTCACTACTTCACCGTCCCACAAGCTATTCAATGCTTGTGATATTAGGACCATCAACTGATGCTGCAGCATACAAACCTGAAAGTGGGACTTCTCATAAATGTCACCATGCAAGAACTGTTTCAGCCCGGTAGGCATAAGAGATATGTGTTCTGTCAGGAAACTGAAAAACTCTCCATAACCAAGTGACTCAAATTCACGAACGAAAAATTGCTTTGCCAGCCAAGAGTCACAGTCAACAAGCTTTCTCAACAAATTAACTCTAATCTCCAGAACTGATGTGTTGTTGCTCGTTTTTTCATGATCAAGCTGATAATAAGCACCAATTTCTCTGGCAATGTCTTCAACAGTGACACCTATCAATTGAAAAAGAGGTAGATGATGTCACGAGATTCATCTATGAAAAAACACCGCAGCATCAGCAACTGCACAAGTGTGTGACATCTCAGAAAAAAAATATGGAGAATAAAGGTAAACAATGAACCAGCCGCAGCAGCATTCAAGCCACCTGGGTAGATTTTCAATCGAGCACATTTCCGAAAGATCATTCAGTCTGTTGCCCTTGAGAAACTCAGGGGGTCAAATATACATGAATATATCTCAATCTAAAATTGAAAAGTCAGTACCTTGATGAATAGTAGATAGCCCACAATATTCAATGCTTCCAGGGCAAGGTAGCCCAATTAAAGATGTAAAGATTAATAAAATTTCTTCCAAATGTCATATATCAAGAAAAACCTATATAAATCTAGTCCTACAACTTCGTTCTAATTTATAGCCAGCTCCATAGCTTCCAGTCAACTCATGCATGTTGTTTGTCCAACTTTCTCCTCCATAATCATGCAAATACTCTTTACTCAAACATTTATTCCGTATTAACCACACTGCCGCCATCAATAGTAAAAATTTACCCAAATGAAGTTCTTACACACATGAAGGGATGTCATCATTTTCCACATCATTTATTTTTATAAACATTCTTGGTCATTACATAAAGTCTTCAATTGTCTAAATTTTATCTGAACCACTCATTTAATCAAACAAGTACTTCAAATCCAGGCCGTCTATATATAACATTACAAAATTCTGTCAAATTTGCAAAATGATGATGTTAAATGATTGTTCTTTCCAAAAGCTTAAGAAATCAGCAAAACTCATCTATAATTTATATTGGGCATATCCTTAGCACTCCCTATTGCGTGTCACAAAAAACACAGCATGCAAATGTAACAACGTCAAACAAAGAACTAACGACAGAATTCAGTGATAGAAAAATAGGAAAGAAAGCAAAATAAAAAATAGGAGGGATCCCCGGGATTTGAAACTTTGGCATGTGCTATGTTACCATGTTAATATTAAACAGATGAGACTAATGGGGCATTATGTTTATCAAATGTATATTTAAAGAGATGAGATTTCTAGTTAAGGCAAACCTTACACAAATAAACTAAATCAATTACACATATAATCAGCTATCAGATGAAGTGACCAAGTAAGATATTACTTATGAAGCCAAAATATTGATTCTAACAAAAGTACTTCAAGCAACCCTTTTTTTCAATTTTACAGGTAAAACCTTGAAATGTAAAGTTCTTCAAATACCCCAAATAAAATAAAAACTTGGTAACTAAAAGTATTTCAAGCAACCCACTATTTCAATTTTACATGCTACTAATCTCCTCCATTTTAAATGGTTGTAACTTCTATTCCGTTATATAGCCTTGTGATTTATTCAAGATCAAAGATAAAAAGTTGCAATTTGCATATTGCTCCATGTGAAATTAATAAGGCATGCTATTCTCGTGCAAATGCCAATTATGCTTGCTTGTCTCTATAACATTGCCCTAGAGAAAGATCTAATGTACTTGTGTGCATGGTATACTGAACACAAAAGTTAGATGGATGCAAGAACAAAGAAAAGAAGGAACAGTCAAAAACACATGCTTTCAGACAACTGTTTGACTGAATCACTTGCAATTATACAAATTAAGAACCAATAATGGATAAATGACTCAGGAATGCATGCTTTAAGATAATACTTTTTGTATGCTCTGCACTGTGCTGAGCTTTGTCGGTTGCACTCTCTACACTTTCTTGTGTATCTTTGCTTACAGGTAGGGGGGTCGACAGAATAAGTCCATTCAACATTTGTTTACCAATAGCATCATATTCATCTTCCAACATTCCACATTTGATACAAGTTACCTGCAATCAGGAAAAAGACGTAACCTACTGGTAATACAATCATAAGAGCAGCCATGAAAACTGACTCCTGTAAACTGATGATATGATATCAAATAAATGAATAAAATGTTGTCCAACCAATAAAAAAGGTCGACAAAGTTTTGACTAGAAGTTTGCTAAAAAAATAGCCCTTCCACAAATGTTTTAGATAGTGCAACGTAATAAAGCCACCGAAGGAGTACTCATGCCAATCGTCACAAATTCAGCGGTTCAGACAATCTGCAAAATACTCTCTTGCTTCACCACAAGGCTTTAAATTGGGTGTGTTTGAAATTAATTTTGCTTTTTTTAAATCTTGCGGCATGCACTTGATCGCATGCACTTGATCTTTATTTGATCTCAAAAACCTGAAACATTCCCAAATCTTGCGGCATGCACTTAACTTTAATATATTTTTTAATTCAAATTTTGAATAAAAAAGGCCAATTCGTGTTTTAAGCCTAATCAAACCCTGTTTCTTGATACAATGGGCATCGAGTCATAACCAAAATTTTCAGCTTCATAGAATAATTTAATGAAATCATGGAGCAGACAACTGGAGGCATATTAAGAATGCATGGATGGTGACAACCCTATCAAGTTGGTTTAAACTGCTTTTCCTGGCTGAGCATTGTTGCAACACTAACTACAATATCTCCATTGATGATGCTCTCCCTTGGACGTTCATTTATGCATTGTAATGTCTATACAAAATAGAAGAAAAGAAGCCACCAACAGATTTTCTTATTGGAAGGCTCATAACTTTCACCAGGTCCAGTGGGATGCTATTTGGAACCCTTCTCCTTCAGAAGGAAGTTGGTGGGGAGGAAAGGTAGAGAGGGAATGCATGTTTGAGAAATTTTGGAATTTTATTTGGTGGAAAAGTATTAGAGTTTTCGCTCAAGCTCTATTAGGACAAGATCATGGAAGCAAGGTCTGGGATAACTACTACGCATTCCTGTAATCCTCAACTCACATGGAACAAGACCGTAAAAGCTACAACGATTCTCTAACTTCATCTGGCTTCAGGTTTGGTACCAATTGTCAGAGAGTGAAAATCTAGGCTGCTTATGTTTTCGCAATAAAGCTCTTTTTGAAATTATCCACAATTATTAGCTATTGCAGAAGATAAGAAGATCTGCTGTCATCCTACTTGATTCGTAAAGTGGATCTGCTAAATGGGGAATCGGACTGGGACTTACAGATTCATTCATTTTCCGAGAAACTGCCATTATCCAAGACCAGAAGAGAAGGGACAGACAAAGAAATATAGTATGTTGAAGATTTAATGTTTAACAATACCATAGGGGTTTGAGAAATAAGATTAACATTTCTTTCCCATGAAAGCTATATTGGAGGTCAAAGCTCCGTCCAAAGTCCTTGTTTTTGTTTCAGCCAAGTCCAAAAGCCATGCTCACAATATATTAACAGGTATAATGTGAGACTACCTTAAACTGCTAAAGCATGTCAATGTTGCTATTGCAGGAAAAGCCGTGGATCATCTTCTGCTTCGTTGTCAAAAAGCAACAGATATTGGATCCAACATCATATCATTGTCTACAATATCTCGGGATATGCCACAATCTGTCAAAAGGTTCCACAAGCGGTAGAAGTGGCGCCAAGGAAATAAAGAGGAAAAGAGATGTGAAGGTCTCCTCCTTTATGCATAAGGCGGAATATCAAATCTTTGAGGAACAAGAACTGCAGTTCTCTAAGGTAAAACCTACCATTAATAAGGATCAGAAAGAGCTATCATGTTTCTCTTTCCTTCTGTTTTCTTATTCCCCCTTTAGTGTTCCTGTCGCACTTGTAACTGACATACATTGGTCTGATACTTCCTGAATACTTAAATGTACCGGGATTTACAAAAAAAAAAAAATCCCATTATATAACAAAAAAGAAGAAGCCTTTAATGGATAGTGAACTGAAGGTATCAATTTCGAAACTGTCTATCAGCAACTCCAAGGAACACAGATTAACTAAGTTCCTCCAGAACAAGAACAACATGCTATTCCTTCATGTCAGAGGAAGATTCTACAACCATACCACAAGTTTGCTCAATTAGAAGGGTACTTTTAGGTAGACCAACTAGCTACCACTAGTTTATTTGTTCCTATGAATAAGAAGATTCGAATTTTAGCAGCAGTTAAGAGTACGTTTCTTGGTTCAAAACAATGGAAGATGCCAATAGATGTTCAGACAAGACACAGCCTCTCTGATTCTGTCCTCATCCTTCTTTCCCCTCATAGCTTCATGTCCCACTTCCATCTCTACAAACTTAACTTTGCAGAGAAAACAAACTAAGAAGCGGAAACAGGTAGCACACAGAAGTCAAGGTGTAAAATAAAACTAGGTAATATCCTTCAGGAGAAAGTGAGATCCGCGTTTACTGTCAATTTGAAACTGAACTTCGAAAGGTAAAAGATATACAGTCTAAAGGAAAAATAAGGAAAATCATGGTCAACTCACAGCAACATTCAACAACCCGATCAAGGGATATGCTGGAAGCATGGCGGCCATCTTGTGTCGCCTTTTCTGGCTGGGTACGTACATGTTTAGCATTTCCTCCATGACCTAAACACATGTAGAACTTGTTTCAGAAGCTGTGCATGCTGAATTCTAATTAACCACCCAATCTACTGCCTTAAGACACTTTCTGACATTATATACCTAGTCAAAAATCTTCGTAAGTCTGTACCTTCATTCGTTTTGTATAGTGAGCCATGATGGTGAAAGCTTGAAGTTACTAATGCAGGAGAGACTGCGTATCAACCTCTTCCTATTTCCTATAGCTGATATTAGTTTTATGAAAGAGGATAAAACATGAAATCAACCTATGACTAGATCTACGTGGTGACAGGCCAAAGATATGCATATAAATCTCTAACTCAAAATTCTGAAAGAACATATTTGGAGTTGAAGTGCCAAGTATCCGATAGTATGAATGCCAAAGCAATCATATTCCATTAATATGACTAAATCAGATACAAAGCGTTCAGACACAGTATTGTCTATTATACCACAAGTCTACATATTAGTTTGTTTAGTTGCAGTAATAGTGCCCTATTATTGCCAAAGATTTTACAATCAAAGCCATAACAGTTACTCCATAAGTGCCCAGCTCTGTTTTCTCTCACTTTACTCATATTGTATTGTTAAGAACTTACACAACTACTCTAAGTACAACATTACAGTAATAGAACTACCGATGATTATGCTGATTCTAATTGTGATTTTTTATAAAGGAATCTAGTATGTATAAATATGATTGCTACTATACTAATAACTAATAAATTAAGATATAAATAATTACTTTGAGCATGTTATATGAATATAAAGTTAGTATCTTATAACCAGTGTTGTCACAATTTGGGCCCCATAAGTTTTGGCATTATGCTTTATACCATAGTTATCAGAATTGTCCCATTCTCGATTCGCCGCACGCTTCGATCTGATTAGAGGCCCTAGGGATGCATTTTTGCCAGGTAAATCGCTAATCACCTGAATTGTAAGCGAACATATGAGATTCACTAACAAATCTACGATCCAACACATATCAGTTGATTTAGTTTTTTATATGTTTACCTATCAAAATGATGTAACTTTGTCACATTTTACGATATATGTTGACTTTAGATAGTTATAGAATGATTGAAAAAATAAATTTTGCACTTTATAATGAATGTCTAGGTAACAATTGAAAGTATATCTTCTTATACATAGGGATCATCATCTGCACTCGAAATAAGATTTCTTTTTCCATAATTCTAACTCAAAATTCTATATCTTACAATATTTTTTTAGTTAATTTAGTCTACGACACAAAGTACTTATTTTAGGTACTTAATCAAATCTAACGATTCAATTCATTATTCAACTCATGAATAAAAAATTTACGATTTTGATTCACGATAACAACTATGCTTTATACACATTCAATAATGTGAATGTTTGCATATCACAATTTTACTCGCAAATGCGTCATTTGAATTTCTTACGTCGGTCATTTGGGTTCATCTGAAACAATCGCATGATATTTCTTCAATATAATGTGTTTATATGTCTTATTACATTTTTTTATATATATTTTGGTAACTAATAGGCACCCTTCAGCGATATATCCTTGTTTTAAAGTTACTCTAAAGGTACTAGCTGAATCTTACAATTCACGATTCGGTTCAATTCACAATTCAAAAAATGAGCTTTACTATTCACAATTTTAATCTCGATTCAAGATGCAAATGGGGCCTATAAAAATTTGAACTCGGGACCTCCGGCTCTAATACCATGTGAGATTTTGTGGGACCACTGCCAACTATTCTAAAAACTTAAACTGCTAGATGAAGGAGTGATTTAATATTTAATTATTCTAACAGACATAAAACGTAAACGTTATCTCTATCCCTTGACTACTATTATGTCAAACTAAGCAAAACAATAACTACCACAGTAGCATTATGTTCTAGCCTTAACAACTATATTACAACCTAGCTATAAAGGCAACCAAAAATATACTTAGTTTCAACTATTACTGCAGACATAAAAAAGACAGAAGACCCTACTTGTAACCCAATGGTATTGGCAGCTGAGAAAGATAGAGAAAAATCACGCAAGTTAAGGGATTATCAATGTAAAATAGTAGAGTGATTGCATGAATTCAACCCAAAAAATTCATAGTGAAAGCACTTGAATATTACTATTGTTAGTTTGAAGAGATGCTCAATAGCCAAAACCTGAAAAGCTAGGGATGGATTGTAAATGGAAGCTTGTTACTTAATGGCATCAATCATGTCAAGGAACAAAAACCAAGAACTTACCACGGGAAGAGAACAAGCTCGACACGCTTCCTTCCATTTTTTCATGAAAATCCTCATAGTACTAGGCTCCAGAACCAGTCTAGCACCTTTCTTTTTTCTACCCTTTTTTGTGAAATTGGTTCCATCCATTAGAATTATGTCCCGCTCTTCCGTGTCTCTTTTAAGCCATTCGGAGTGAGTGAGATTTTCGCTCTTAATCATCTGGCAACTTACAGATGCGTCAATGAGCATGTATTGGCCTGATTTTTCATCTCGATTACAGCCATCATCTTCATTTAACAAGTCATCACCGAATTCATCATCTGAACTTAAATAAACGCAATTTAAGTCCTTGCCAATAGAATCTTCCTTCAAATATGTCCTCAAGCATGTCGCTTCCGATCTCTTTGCATGTAAGATAAAGGATATATGACACCTGCAAATATAAAAGGAAAAAAAATTAATAAAGCTTTCATTCATAAACCACAAGTCAGTACATGTAACAAACGTAATGTAGTTATCCCAATTGATACACCAGACAAATTGTCTACAGAATGCATTACACCCGAATGCATTGGAACCACACAATTGTCAGAAAGGTTAACTACTCATGGTTGAACTCTCATATGATTTGCTATCTGATCATAATACAACGAGCTATTTGTCACCGATCCCTCATGTCGATTTCCATCTAATCTGACATAAATCAAGGAGCCATGACCTAATGTGTCATCTGTAAGTAGGAATCTCTGGACAACAGGAAAGATAAAAAAATTCTTGCCAAACGGATTTGGCACATTGAGAGGGTACAAGAATAACTAACCACTCTCAATTAGAATAACATGTGAAGCCAAGGTGGTCATATTAGAAATTCAGAGCTCAGAGTAGACATATATATGTTGCTATGATGATTAGTCCGATGATGGAAGCGGCCAGGTTCCTTATGCCTTGAAGTCTTTATGTGCCGTCCTCACTCACTCTGGACTCCACCAGCACATTTGCAACCCACCCCCCACCCTCAATAAAAAAAAAATTTCCCAGAGCCACCAATAAAAGCATTCAAAAAGATGGCCACATGCAGCAGTGTAAGGCAGAGATCACCCCCATTATCTATACCCCCTGCCCCAGCATTGCTGTTCCCCAACTCAAAACCACCTAGTTCTAGCCAGCATGCCCCACCATGCTTTCCATGCATCAGTTGTGTATTGCTTTGACAAACAGGAGATACACTTAAAGATGCATGACCATCCACTAGGACGCATCGACTTGAACTCCAAAAGGCAAACTAGTCATCCGCATGTCTAATGAATAAAAAGATCTGTTTTCTACAGTTATTTCAGCGCCTCAAACAAGCAAGTGGAGTTGTTTGTCTATTCTCAAAACCGCAACTTCACCCTGGGTTTGTTTTAAATCCATTTCTTGTTCATCCCATTTTCTAATAGATAAAAGCTTATATGTTTGCCAAATGGAACACCCTCAACTACACGAAACTTCACCGTATAAGGAAACTGCTCCTTTTGCAATCATCAAGTTTAACTGCTCATCCTGTAAGAATTTAGCACACAAAATCGGGAGGACTGAATAACAGAGGGAAACTTTTAAGTAGTGAACCAAGATAGGAAAATTTCCACTTCGAAAAGGGCTTTTTGCCTGTGCTAATTATGAAAAGTAGCTTTCAAGAACAACTAAATACTGAAATAACACAATTATACTAATATGTGCCATTGCTCTGAAAGAACTCAATCCTTAAATTCTAGATTCAACTTTGTTAAGCAAATCAATTATAATCTGGGAAACATCAGTAAAATCAAGTCGTAGAATTAAGCACCTTTACATTCTCAGTCCTTTAATAATTTGTGCAATCACTAATCTTTGTGTCCAAAAATCCAAATAAACTTAAAAAAAAATTATCAACAACTATGCATAAAGGACATAGGATGAAACATTTGATAGCTAATAGGACTCAAATTCTTTTCTACAGAAAACAGTTCTCGAGAAGTTGGAAATGCTTACTTCTCTAAGCTTATAAAGCAGTCGATGAAGCAATGATAAAAGGAGTCAGATGAGAAGAACGGCAAAAGCAAGCACTGAACTCTGCATATAAATCAGCTTTCCTAATTTTTTTCTTTATCCTATGTAATTTTGTTAACAGTTAAAACAAATTAAAAAAACAAAAAGTACACACCCCAAGCTCTGAATTCATACTCCAAGTTTTTCCACTTCTGAGACTGATTTCTCTTTGGCTATAAAGCTGAGGAGGTCCCCAATCTCAATGCCTTCTCTACTCTTGCGTTCAGATAAGAGTTTACCAAGGTACCATACAATCTGCCCACTTGTTATCTTGAACACTTCGGTCACATCACTGTTCAGGGAAAAGTAATGAGTAACAAGGGGATGTCGCAAAAAAGGGCCCAGTGCAAGCTCTTCAAATCGTTCAATGCCCTCATTTTCACAGATTGCTCTTTCCAGATCATACAATGAGGCGATTCTCCGGGTTTCCACAAAGCAATGGATAAATGAATTTATCTGAAAAATGTTAAACAAATAGTGAGTCAAAAGGAAGAAAGTCTGTTCACAGGTGTATAATTTACAAGATAAATCTATCTCCAAACCTGAGACATGTTTGGGTTCTTAAAAATGATGGAAGAGGGGTAACAGGTCTGCTTATAAACCCTTCCAAACATAGATAAAACTTTATTTGTAACTTATACTAGATAGAAGCAAATAAATATCCTATCTGGGTGTTAACTTCTTCAACTTTTCTACCATTTGGATGATCATGTATCTATGAATTCTCTGTGGTTATGTCATTAATCCCACATTCTTTTAAGCGAAACCACGAGTACGTTGCAGCCATATGTTCAGCAATCATGAAAAATGCAAAGGAAAGAAGACGATGATGAATCGTGGTCCTTGTAGACTATTTGAGTATCTTATTTGGGAAATACTTGCAGGGGGAGGAATGATAATGCAACGGGAAGCAAACTACCTTAACCCAATGGGTATCTCATTCAAATAAATAGAAGATCTGGGGAAATCCCCTCTTGTCGTTGCAAACAGTCCCCTAAATCGACCCACAAAGTACACACAACTCAATTCAACGATGGATGGAGTTCATTAGCATTATTTTCCGTGAATTGATACAAAAATTCCATCAGTAAAAGCACATTAAGCGCGATGATTAGGAAATAAAAAGAAAAGCAAAAGGCAATAGACCCAGCGAGCTCATGGCCCCCACTAACCATCATAGTACCCCGACCTCAGAGGAAGGCCTTGACGAAGAAGTTGACTTAAAAATCCATAGCGGTAGTCCTATATTTCCTGTCCCAAAAAGGAAAATCCAGGAAAGAAAACTGCCAATCCAGAATGTAGAGAGAAAAGGCAAATCACAGATCATCCAAGTAAATGCAACTCAAGCTTAGCAAAGTTCTCTGATTTAAAAAGCCTCTTACTTGAAACAGAGGATTTCCCCCGACTCATTCCCACACAGTTTCAAGCAGTCTCAAAAACAGAGAGGAGACGAAAATTTAACAACGATCGAAGAACCTTTACCTTCCCCTCAAGGGCCATTAAGCTCTGAAGAGAGGGCACTTGCTGCATGCTGAACCCCAGGGAGCTCCACGACTCGACCTGCAGAGCCAAGACCGCGGCCTGCGACACCTTCCAGGACGAGACGCTCACTCTGGCGAGGTGGAGATCGCGCCGAGCCTTCGCGACGGCCCAGTCGATCCTCTCCAGCCACTCTAGGTTGCTCGGAACATAATGTTGCTGATGCTGGTGAGGATGATAATGATAATAATGATGATGATCATCATCTTGTGGTGTCGCGAGAAGAGCCGGAGGAGTCCAGGCTCCAGCGTGAGGATAGTAAGGATACTGGTGTTGCTGCAGAGGAGGCGGGGGCCCACTGCCGCGTCCGCCACCTCTTCCGCCGCCGCCGCCGCGGCTGGGAGGGCGAGGGCGGAGTGGCGGTGGCCGGTCCATCTTCTTCGTCGGAAGCAGTCGGAAATACACTGTGAAGAGCCAGAGAGAGAGAGAGACAGAGAGAGTACGTGAAAAGACAGCCGTCAACGTACAGAAGTCAATTTTAAAGCAGATAAGCGAAAACCGAAAAAGGCAGGGGGGTAGCTTCTTTGTCAAGTTAGGCCTAATCTATGTACCAATTGCTAAAATAGAACCAAGCTTTGGGATTCTTTTTCTATTTTCTCCTCCAATACTTTTGCCTTTTCAATTAAACCCCTACTACTATCTATGTTTAGGAAATGGATGAAAATGGGGTGAACAGAAGTTTTAATGGAAAATGGATAGATGATTTGAAAAATATTTTTCTAAAAATAATCACTTGTATCGCTTAAAATAATAACACACCGAAAATGTTTTCATTATCGATAAATAATTTGTGTCTAAGTATTTTCGCGGATCAATGAAAATTTTTTTTCGTTCATTCATTTTTGTAATCGATTTAATCGATTATTTTTAAGAAATAATTTCAAGATCATTTATTTCTCGCGAAAGAAACGGAGTTTTAAACTTTTTATGAGACAAAGATGAGTCAATATTCAAAATTTGTGCATTTGCTTTTCAAATTTTCCTTACTCTTCCTCACAAAGTTAAACATAGTATAAGTATCTATTGTGTTTCTTTATATCTCCTCCACGATCCATCCATAATTTTTTCATTAAGGGAATATTTTTTTTTTTATCTTTCCTATCTCTAACTCTTTCCATTCTCTGACTTTGCTCTGCCTCTTACAAATGCGAGAGTCGAACCCCGCACCTGTGATACTAGTGTCCCCATGCCCTCCCCCCGCCCGATCACGAATCTAGGTGTCTTAGTGATGCCGAGCAATTTGCTTTTTTTATGATGAGTAAGCTAACCTTAAATAGGTAAATTTCGAGCTCATTAAATATTCTTTTAACCGTAAGGTCCGGTTAAAATGCTAGTCCAAGCTTAAAAGGTCGCCCAAGTATGGAATTGAATTACACTTAATTAGACATTCACCGTGCACCCGTGCTAGGTAGTTATTGAGTGAAAAATTGAATATGTTGTAACCGGTCGAATCTTTTATGGTAGTCATTTTTCCGAACCTTTGAAATAAAAAAACAACATATGAGAGGGAAAAGTGTGACAAATAAAATGAATTCCAAATACATCCAATTTGTACATACTACAGAAAAATGAATCCCACGCGGCACCCAAAGAAAAATTCTTCTATCTATTCTCAAATGATCAAGAGAAACTAGAATTTAGGACTGACAATATTGGACATGACTCATTTACACGATACAAGGTAAAATAGGAATTATAGAGAGAATACTTGAATATAACATAACATGATACACTTAATTTACATGTTGACACAAATTGACATTATAGCACATTGAATCTCATGGGCCAAGGGTCGCTACACTAGTATCGCCTTCAGCCCCTACTATCTTTCCAAACCCTAGGTTCAAGCAAACTGGTGGATCAAGATATGACCGTGAATATAAATATCATAACAGAGTTGCCATCGCCACAAACCAATATAGGTAAACTTAAGTCGATTGACACCCAAACGATCCGGATAGTAATGGGAAAGTCAATGAACTAGGTACTCATGTAAAGGGACTTGTCAAACAAAAACTTAAGATCTTAGGTTCAATAGTTTAGTTATACGAAGGACAGATCATAATCCATAACGCCTTTTTGGTATCGCAAACCTAATTTAGGTAAAGTATTCATCATTGGATTTGCTAAACATGTAATTTTTTTTAAAAAAAATCTTAAATGTTGTGAAACACTTATTCGACATTGTTATTGATTAACAAGAATGTTTTCTCATGTATATTGGCTTGATTCCGTTTGTGTGTGAAAGTGCGTACAGAACTATGAACTCAAATGCAAACTTCAATCATGACGTACAAGAATGATATGGTAATGACCACATAAAATTAGACATGACAAATCAAATGAAAGACATGAGGATGAAATGACATGACATAACAATAATCAATGCAACATGACAACAAATGCAAGACGTGATGGCTCGATGACACGAAATGGTAATAATTGTATGCAGCATGACATGACAAATCACATGCGAGACATAACGACGAGATGACGACATGGCAATAATCACATGCAGCTGGACATAATAAATTAGATGCAAAAAATAATGATAAAATGACATGGCATGACAATAATCACATGCAACATAATATACCAAATCAAATGTAGAATAAACAATGACATGACATGGCAATAATCATCGGTAGCATGACGTGACAAATAAAGTGTAATGCATAACGATGATATGAATGGCAATAATCACAAATAGCATGCTAAGAAAATCATATGCAAAACATAACAACGAGATGATATGGCAATAATCATATGTAGCATGACAATGACATTGCAAATTAGATGCAAAACATGACAATAAAATGACATGACATTGCAATAATCACATGCTACAACATGACATGACAAATAGATGTAAGTCATAATGATGAAATGACATTTGACATGACACGACAATAATCATATGTAATATGACATCGCAAATCGCATGCAAAACATAACGATGAAATGACATGACATGGCAAGAACTACATACGGCAAACATGACAAATCGGATGCATAGCATAATAATGAAATGATATGACACATCAATATTCACATCCAACATGATATGGCAAATCAGATATAAGGTGTAACGACGAGATAACATGATATAGCAATAATTACATACAACATGACATGGCCAATCGGATGCAGAACATGACGATGAGATGAGATGACATGACAATAATTACATGCAGCATGACATGGCAAATCAGATGCAAAATATAATAATGACATGACATGATAACAATTACATGCATCACAACATGAAAAATTGAAACATAAAGACAATATAATATGATATGGCAATAATCACATGCAGCATAACATGACAAATTAGATCCATATTAAAAAATCGAGATAAACTTGATCTACTTAACCTATGAGAAAATATACGTTACTTTAGACATGCCACGTTATGTCTACTTGAACCCACTCGTCGCTTGCCACGTATGCAGAGGTCCAATTGTCAAAGTCGTCGAAAGCCAAGCAAGGCATCGACCATGTTGCTTTCTGAAGAAAAATTCAGGGATAAAGAGAAGAAGTATAAGAAAAGAAATTGAGAGGAGAGAGACTACAGTAACACATCAGAGCAGGGTAAGATAAGAGATCGAGACAGATGTGGGCCGGTCGTGTACACCTGGCGAGCGATAAGTGCCTTCAAGTAAATCGAACATGGCTTGTCTCAAATGCACAATATTTTCTCCATAATCAATTGACCATACAATACCACATTATCGCATCAAGTACAATACTTACGAAACTCACTTATGAAAGTTCTTGTCATGCTAAAGCTAAATCACTTGTATAGCCAAGTCTAATTTCTTTGAAATCTTTTGTTATAATATCAATAATGTGATCCCATATTAAGTTTATTATTCTAATATTCAGTTCATTTCATTAACATTTATTGTAGACGTTAAGTTGCGTGATAACTTTCCATTGTATTGTGATCGCCCAAAAGTCATGATAACGTCTTGACGGAAGACGTTATGTGAAGGGGTGCGAATGGATATAAAAAGGTCTTCTAAGTCAAATCCTCTTATTATCATAAAACACACCATCGACGTTTGAGAGAGCAATTTGCTAGAGATACCCATTCACCGACTGTTCAACGCTCGATGATTTAGATTATCAATCGAACTTCATCAATGGTTGGAGGTTAGTAAAAAATTTTCACGTTTCTGCATTAAATCTTGATTATGCATGAGTTTGTTATTTTTTTTTTTGGTAACCGAGGTGTCCGGGCCAGCTTGCGCGCACCTCGACTATTCCTCGGGGGAGACTAGCACAATAACCCACCACCATGGCCCCCCACTTAAATCACAAGTGCTGAGCTGGGGAATCGAACCTGGGACCAGTGCGCCTAACTACACAATCCTAAGTACGCCCTAACCAACTGAGCTACCCATAAGTGGGTTATGCATGAGTTTGTTCATCCATGCAAAATCGGGATATTCAATCCATTAGAACTTTCTAACATCTTTTGTTTTCAATAGTAATAATATCTTAGGTGATTAAATATTTTCAGATAAGTAAGGCAAACAAGAAACATAATTATGAATGGCCAAATAAAATAATTTTATGCCATGTTTTCCTCCACTGTTGGTTCTTGCAACCGATTCATGCATCCAAGTTTCTGATTGATAGGTTGCAAGTATGAACATCAATTATATGCAAATTAAAAATAAATGAGGCTGACGTCCACTATTTGTAATTACCAATTGAGTATTTGGTCGAACAAAATTTCCTTCAATCAGGAATGGAGAAAATTACAGCCCTTTTTTACTTGAATTCTTAAAGTGCTTTGGGTAAAAAGATTATTAACAGTGCTGTAAACATTATAAGGGAGGGTAGGATCACTATTATCCAAATTTATACAATTGTGGGAGTCTCACATTGAGCCAAATTTTGACTAGTTAAGGTAATTAATTGAAAATAAGTTCACGTAGCTTATTCCATAATGAGCAAAAATTAAGGTACTTGCGAATTGCGATGTCACTGCGTTTCCATTAAGTTTCAACAAACCGTCAATTTTCAATGTCTTATTATTGATGTTGTGTTAATGAAAGTTCTTAAGTTTTACTAGGATTCTTGGTAAATTGATAAGTTTAATTGCAGGGAAAATTGTTCAAAATGTCATAAATCTATTACACTTTTGTCAATTCAATTCTTAACATTTTAATTGCTAGTTGAGTCCTATAAGTTTTCACATTTTGTTAATTGAGTCCATCCGGCCAATTTTGGTTGGAAATTACTAATGTGAACACCAGCCGTCCTACATGGCACAGTCGACGTCAACATAGGCAATTTTTAATAATATTTAATATTTTTGAAATTTGAATTTTTTCTTTTCTTTTCCTTCTTTTCTTTTCTTTTTCTTTTTTTTTTCCTTTCCTATTCTCTTCTTCTTCTTCTTTTTCTTTTTCCCCTTTTTCCCTCCATCATCAGGCCTTTTCGATGGTCGAAGGAGGTCGCCGGCTTTGCGTGAGGGGCGCCCTCACTAGCTAGCAAGGGTCACCCTCGCCAGCGCTGGCGAGGGCAAACCCTCACCCAATTTGGTGAATGGCTACCCTTGCCAGCCCAAGCCCAAGCCCAAGCGTCCCTTGCCCGAGGCTGGCAAGGGCAGCCCTCGCTTGAGGTTGGCAATGGCCGGCGGAGGGAAAAAGGGAAAAAGAAAAACTGAAAGAAGAGAAAAGGATAAAAAAAAAAGAAGAAGAAGCAGAAAAAAGTAAAGAAGGAAAAGAGAATAAAAGAAGAAAAAAGAATTACAAAAGAATTAATAAATTTTTTGAAATTTATTAAAATATTATTAAAAGTGTCCACGTCAACACTGGTTGTGCCATGTGGGACGATCGACGTTCACGTCAGCGATTTTCATTCAAAATTGGCCGGATAGACTCAATTGATAAAACGTGAAAAAGTTTAGAACTTGGTTGGCACAATTAAAAAGCTTAAGACTGAATTGACAAAAATGTAATAGATTTATGATTTTTTGGACAATTTTTCCCTTAATTGCGCCAAAGCAAATTTGAAACGGAAAGCTTTCCATATGGTGATAATGGAGTTATTTTGGACATCTACGTGGAAAGCTCAAAACAGTCAACTGCACAACCTTCAACAAAAAAAAGGTTAATACCACAAAACTCCAAATTGATATACATGACAAATTTACAATAAACTATTTTTTTTATTATGAAAAAACTCAAATAAGTACACCTGTGATAAATTTACTCCAAAATTTTTTGATCAACAAAAGCCCTAAACTGATATACCTGTGACAAATTTATCCTTCGTTAACTTCCGTCAAATTTTACTGTTAAATTTTTTGACGTGCATGACACATGGTGACGTGGTATGGTGATGTGGCAAGTCCATGTGACAATCTATAGGGTTAATATCACGAAAAACTCCTAACTAATACAATTGATCTTTGATATAAATTACTTCGATTTCAATTTTTTTGGGGAAAAATGACTACTGATTTTTATAGCCTTCTAAATGAATTATAGACTATCAATAAGATGATTGTATGATATATTTATTGTAGTGGACTTGTACAAAGAATCGGTCCACCGGGATGAAGAAGTGTCTAGAAAAAGATTAAAGGAACTTTGGTTCAGAAGACTCTACAATACATAAATTTCATGAATTATCAAGAAAATTACTCAATCAGGTCATAAATGTATTGTATGGATGTCAATTTAATTTTAAATTTTTTGATTTTATCAATTTAATCTTAAAAATTTGCACGAAATTCAAATGTAGCTCTTCTGATCATTTTTCACTGAACATTGCTGAAGTGGCAGTCCGATCATTACTAGCTGTCCTACGTGGCACACTGTTGGCAATTTTTGATAAAAATTGACCGGAATGACTTTATTGGAATTTTGCACAAACGTTTCGGACTAAATTAGCAAAGTTGGAAAATTAATAATTAAATTAACATTCGTACAACTTATTTAAATGCAAAGTTGGACTCTAGCATTGATTAGACTTATTAAATACTTTTACGCCAAAACTTCCTTTTATCTCATTTTTCATTTTTCGAAATTACCCTTGCATGAAAGGTTAAAATTACCCGTCACGGTCTCTTCATCTTGTAACCACGTGATTCACATATCTAATTATCTACTACGCTTTCAATTAAATAATCACTCAATTCGGCGAAAAAGTAAAAGATTTCTTCTTCTTGGCACATAACACTACTTGCCTGCCTCAACACTAGTGTTTATTTATAGCAAACCATTCCATCATCCAATCAAAAATTACATACATGCATACATAAGTACATACGTACGTACCAAATCTAACGTTAAGTGAAAGTAAACAAAAAAAAAAGATGACGATATACTGATTTAAGAAAATCAAGTAAAGTTTGCTTAGAGCATCTAATATACTATATTAAAATTGACTTTTGCACATCAAATGCACTCATATTTCATGAAATGATTCTTTTTTTTCTCACTGTAAACATTTGAAGAGCTTTGTCTAGAAAAATTAAGAGCATAGTAAGAAAATCTCTCAATAATATATTATAAATATCTAATTCAAAATAATAAATAATTAATTAACTTTACAAGAACGAGAAAATATCGATGTTTATAAATTCAAGTAAAGTTGACTCTATTATGCAAGAAAGTTGATATCATGCTTACAGTTGTACCTGTACAATAACATGGAGATAAAAAATTGACTTCGCGGCTTACAATGGAGTACACTATAGAGAATAAAATTATTCAATTCCATCCGATAAAACATGTAGTAAGCCACAAAATGAGAGTTAATGTTGTTTAAAGAATATTGATGACTAAAAAGAAGACTGACAAAAAAATTGAGTTGGCCTAAAAAATTAGTCCATGAGAAATTCTTGGAAATTTGAACTTATAAGATGTTTTATGGGTGTAGAATGATTTTGTACACAATGCAAATGAACCCCTGGTGTACAATCAGTTGCCAAATGGCAAATGATATACATTGTTTTAGTGTCATATTTCCTTTCGTTTTAGTAAGTTTTATGACTATATAACTTTGTAAATGAATGTGCAAGAATAGGAGGAAAAATGTTAGTAAACAAAAATTTCAATAAATCTCTAAATACAAAACACACGCGAAGCAAGGGCAAGTACACTAGTTATATGATTTTAAATACTCACAAGGAATAGGATTCCTATTTTAGAAGTAACTATAAAATGGCGGTGATCATCAACACATACGATAGTTGAACTTTCTTAAGTAATCTGAATTGTTTCTAATTATTGCAAGTGGGATTTATTTATCTTTGATTTCATTTTTTGAACAAAGGGACATGTCCACAATTGACCCCCTAATTTGTGTGATTTTGTCAATTGAATCCTCAAATTCTCTATTGCTCTAACTCCTGTGGAATCCTTTAACTTTCATCGATTGTTGGATCAAGTCCTATCTTCATTTAAATTTATGTCGACATGTTTGCTGACATGACATTTTCTTAATTGTCAAATAAAAATAAAATTTCAGGAAATTGTCATAAAAATATAAAATACATTTAAGGGAGGAATGGAAACAGAAAAAAAAACTGGAAAGTTGGAAAAAAAATAAATATGATAGAGCTTGCTCGAGGCGGGGCACCCGGTGCACCATTGCCGCCTCTCTTGTGTCGGGTCTAGTCTGCGGCGTCACCCATTACATCATGAGCGGTTCGGGGGCAATTAAGACTGACCGGTCCAACCACTCGTACAATGCTTAACCTTTTTTTCTATCAAAAAATGCATATATCCACTTATGGTAAAGAGATAGATTGTTTTAAAGCAGGAATGAGAGAAAGATTGTTAGAATTATGAGTTAATATCACAAAAAATCCTAAATTGGTACAAATCACAAATGCAGTCCAATAAAGTTGGCTCATGCCCATCATTTAGGCTCTCCAATTCATTCATTTGAGCCCATCAAATATCCATGTGAGGGGAAAAGTACCAAAAAAGTTTTTAATCTATTGCATTGGTACCAATTCAGTTCTAAACTTTTTAGTTTATTCAATTTAGTCCTAAACCTTTTTTGTATTGGTGTCAATTCAATCGATTCGATCAATTTAGGTCGAAAATTGCAAAAGTGGACACTGGTGGTCCTATGTGGCACGAATGACACCGACGTGGACAAAATTTAAAATTTTTACAGAATTTTTTTTCTTGTTTTCTTTTCTTCCTTTTTTTCTTTTTCTTTACACCGTTAGCCAGTGACCCTCTCTTGGTCTGGGTGAGGGCCCCCACGCCCTCGCCCGCGGCTGGCGAGCTTGCAAAGGCCCTCGCCCAAACCAGCCTATGGCTGGTGATGACCGGCCAAGCGGGTAAAGAAAAAGAGAAAAACAGAAAAAAAATATTAGAAAATTCTGAAAAAAATATTATAAAATTATAAAATTTGTCTACATCAATGTTAGCCGTGCCATGTAGGACGGGTAGCATCAATGTCAGCAATTTCCGACCTAAATTGGCCGGATGGACTGAATTGGTACCAATACAAAAATGTTTAAGACTAAATTGATCCAATTGAAAGGTTAATGACTAAATTGGTACCAATGCAACAGTTTAAGGACTTTTTTGGTGCTTTTTCCCATTTCTGATTCATTTTCAATGGGGGTTCAGAGAACCCATAAAAAAAAGGGCCCATGAAGGATGACTTGTTTGGTGATGTGCCAGTGAAATTGTGTTGAGAATCAATTCATGGAATCGTTCAATTTGAGTGTGTTTTATTGATGTTCATAGGACGTCACTTGATGCATATTGTTTTAGTCGTGAAAATGTGAGTGTTTCGTTGTCAACAAGAACCTCCTTCACCTGTTGTTGGCCTGATTTCTCTCCATGGTTGCTTGTATGTTCTGTTCATCATTGGATGCAGTTGAGTCATGTGTTCTCGCTAAATCCGAGTAGAACTATGCCGATTTTTGTGTCCATTTGTTTGTCAACTAAATTTGCCACTGTTCTGTCATATATTCTACCGAGAGTGTTTGTGCTGCAATGTTGGCCAGACCATTTTCCTTTATAAGCGGGCAATACCATTTGTTGAATATTGCATTAAATATAAGGTCGAAACTCTCTCTGAATCATGCGTTTTTGCTTTGAAATCGTGCTCCGCATATCCATATGGCCGTGAACAATGGTGGTGTTTGGAGTTGGTCGCTGGAAGTTGATGCCATGTTGTGCGAGGCCGAAGGTGGCGGCTGATGGTGGCTGTCTCTGAGATGAACATATACGAAGGATATACACTCAGGTTTTGATGTTTTGGTATTTTGAGCTTGCGAAATGGTGTGACGATGACTACCTAAGCGTAAAAGGAAAATGGTGAAGGAAGATAACAAAATGGGTTTTTTGTTCGACAAGATTTAGACTTAATTCTAGTTATAGGATTAGGATTAGTGAATGTTGGGAGAGGCTTGATATAATGGCCCATTTTGCGTCCGTGGCCCATACCCGTAGGAGTAGATCAGTCTTCATTCGGCCCAGCCCCGTGTCCCCTCTAAAGAAAATAATAGAAAAACAAAAAAAATTCCTGAAAATTTTAAAAAATTAAAACATTGGTTAGAAAAATAGGCCTTGATGGAGGAGTACCTTCGATTTTCTCGAGTTTATTTATAGGAAAATTAGTTTATTTTAAAAATTGAATTTGATTTGAACGAAGCTCATTAGGGTTGCTGTCATAGGGCTTGTTAGTAGGGCCATGTTATATTTTTTTGCTGAACTCGTATCGGGTTACTTTAATGCACTTTATTTTTTTACTCGTCCTTTCATTTTTATCTTTGATAAATTGATTGTGAATCTTTTATATTGCTTTTCTTAGTCGTAATTTGCATGTTTTAATTGAATGGTTAGGTTACATTTTAGGACCACAATAAACACTAAAAACAGTGCATGGACACTTAGCGGACAAGAACCTTAGGACTTATAATTTCGTAAAAAGGCTGTATGGACTTCTTAGTTGATGAATAATCAAGTTTAGGTAATTAAAGGACACTTGCTAGTGCAACGCTAGATCTCTAGTTACATAGGAAGTGATGTATACTCCCATACCTAGGCTCTGTTCATTTCATAGAAAATAACTTTCAGGAAAACGTTTTCTGAATATTCTGGTATTCGATTCACATAAAATAAACTAATTAAGGAAAACATTTTCCTCCAATAGATAAAACCCCTTCGAAAGTGGGGAAAATGTTTTCCAATTTTCAAAAAGCGGAAAACATTTTCCATCCTCTTTCTTTCACATCTAGACCAAGCATTTTCTTTCACCAAACACCTTTTCCTTTTATTTTTATTTTTTCGTTTCTTTTTTAAAAAATGATTTTTAATTATTTTTCTTTTCTTTTTTATTTTTTTTTCTTTTCCTTCTTCTTCGGCCAATCGCCGGCTGTCACCATGGCCGACGACCGGCCGATGAAGAATGAAAAAGAAAAAGAAAAAGAAAAAGAAGGAAATGAAAAACAAAAAAACAAAAACAAAAGGAAAAAAGAAAAAAGAAAAATAATAATTAAAAATTCGGTTTAAAAAAAGGAAAAGAAAAGACTAAAAGTAAAATATAAAATATTATTAAAATGAGTGTACGAAGGAAAATCATTTATACCAAACGGTGGAAAATATTTTCTAGTTTATTTTCAATATTCAATGAAACACCGGAAAATATTGTCATATTTTTGGAAAATGACTTCTCGGAAAACATTTTACAGAAACGTAACATTTTCCGTAAAAGGAACGGAGCCTTAGTTTCTAGCCGCTGACCCCAACGGGTGGCGAGTCCTTCACATGATAGAATTGTTATAGTATCAACCGAATTAAAAGAAAGCTTAGACTCACAAATAGATGCAAAGTCGTAAATCCAGGAAAACTATACAGTCATAAATTTCAAAGAGCAGTCATGACATGAAAAGGAAACTAGGACCCTTGATCATCTTCATTGTACCATCTGCTATCTTCAACCTTTTAGGGGGAAAAGTGGCAATGCTTCGGTTAAAAATTTTAGTAGCGTGTTTAAGCTTACTTCTTTTTTCATGGGAAGACACCTCTCCTATCAGGTAACACATGCCCGGATAATTATTTCCACAAATGATCAGCTTTAGCCATTAATCACAGAAGAAAGGTTGAACTGGCAGGAGACGGGTTTTGTTCATGAAAGAAAACTAAGTTTTTCAATCAGGAACCTTTGGGAAGACTGAAGAGAAGTAATCGGAGTTAATACGTCCCCAAGCAAGCATAACATTTTAGAGCTATTCACCACAGATTAAAGAACCAGGTGTAAATGATGAAAAACTTGCCTCCATTCATTGCACAATGAAATCAATGAGCTTATGCTTCTGCATCTCCTCACAATGTGAGGAAGCTTATGTCGTAACCCTTCAAGCAAAGGCAATAAAATGGATATATCTACGATGCTCAGAAGCTACTACAAAGTCTGCTCTCTGTAAATGACCGTGGTAAAGCGCATAAGTAAATCTCTCAAGCCTTATTACATGCTGGAAACTTTCTTGGCGTCCAAAGAAATATGATATAATAGTCTAGGAACTTTACTTCTACAGTCTTAGAAACAGAAAAGAACCCAGGAACAAATGAACATATATTAGATATTGCTCCATGAACAAGTTTGAACGCCTGCTATTTTGTTCCGCTGATTTCACCATGAATGTTGCTAAATCCTCAAGTTATTATCCGCCACTACTGTCTTCTGACCTTATAGTTTAAAGATATCGACAAGGAACCTAACGGCGTGGGTTCATCTAGAACAAAATATCCTTTTACTCTTTGATTACACAGAAATGTGATGGTTAATATAAGTCCTTCTAAATAACTACATGGCATGAATTACGCAATCGTGCTTAAGAGCAGTATGCAGCTCATTCTAAAGGCTACTTGTACAAAGCTTAACCATCTTCAGAAGTCACAGAAAAATGATCTCTTCAAGTCACTCGCATCTCCTTCCATCGCCAACCATGAAAGATTAAAACGAAACTTCTAGGTATCTAAGCAAGGTACTCATCTACACTACTGGTTGTTCAGTGTCACTACTACATACACTGCTTAATAAGGCATGAGAGACTCGACACAAACCGAGCCACTAAGGCATAACGGCTAGCTTGGCATCACAATGGCCAATTGCAACTTCCCGGAGCGACAGAGTTCAACAGGATTTGAAAATATTTTGATTTTGCTTCTGTTGTGGCCTACCGAAATGACATGCGCTGTGCTGAAATTTCGACCATTCTGATCTGCAAATTGCCACTCATTTGTTGACAGGGAGAACCAATCTTTCTCCTCTGATTGAGTTGTTTTGACTTCTATGTATCGAAGTCCTTCTCCATCCTCTAAGGTGATGTCATAGGGTAGACCAGTTTCACCATCTTCATTGACCCACTTCACAGAACATCGACTGTATTTCTTGGCAAGATATCTGAAAGCGACGAGTTCTCCTTGTTTTCCCACTAACTTTGCTTGTTCTGGATCAGGCGTGCCGACATTGAGCATTGTTCTCCCAATCAACTGAGGTGGATCCAAGTCAGGTAGATCAGACACTAGAGTCGTGTCAATTTGATTAGCTGAGACATCCGCACAAGAGTCCAAATTGCCGACATCTGTTGCTCTATCGGAAATTGAAAGTTCAATTGGAGAAACTGCCGCCACATCTTCAGTGTTAAAATCAACACTTGCCTCATGGCCACCACCACTTTCTTCAGTTAACTCATGATAATCCTCCTTTATCACTTGTGAGCAAGTGCTCGTGGTTACGGTTATTGCCTGCATCTTAACTTGGTTATAAGGAGAATAAACTGACCCTGGTGCACTTTTCCAGTCTGAAGGAGGCCAGTTTGAGGTAACTCCAGCCCTTCTCTTGGCCTGAAAGGATTTTAGTACTTTTCTTGTTGTTGAAAAGCTGCTGTTCTCTAGTGATCCATCATCCTCACACAAAGATACTGAGGAAAGGGCCCACACGGGTTCATCACCAGGTAGGTTTGGGACCTTCTGTCTATTTACAATGAAAGACTCTACCTGCTCCTCTGGAGAACCTTTCTCCGCCATCGTTGTGATCATGTGAAGAAAATTTGCCAAGTAAATGTTTGGAGTGCCATCAAAGAATAGACGAGAAATCTCCATGTACAAGGCATGAGAATCGGACTCTGGAGTGACAAATAAAGTGTTGCCCTGTCAAAATCAGGGAGTTAAAGTAATACTTATCAGATGAGCCCAACAAGGTTTGGAGTTGGATCAAATTTCAATTTGTGAGTCTCATGGTTTTGCAAAGTGATGTTCCCATTCTGTACAAGAGACTTATATAACAAAAAGAAAGGTAAGAATCTAAATGTCCTCCATCCGTACCATGTTTGTAGGTTGCTTTACATGTTCTCGGGTTAAACAAAGAAAAAAGAAACATCCAGAACATTCCTGAATTCCTAGGACATACCTGAAGAACTGATGTGGTCTCCAATCGCCTTTCAGAAGCAATGCTCATATCCCTTATGATATTCCTATAGTATAGCTTCTCCACAACAACAACATGCAAATCACTCAGATTAGAAAATCCAGACTGTTTAAGTTTGGCATATGTGTTGGGATGTTCGTAGTAAATATAACGCTGAGCATACGGAAGAACCAAGTTTACAAGAGAAGCCTTGAAGCTAGAATCCATTGGACCGTAAAATATAGCTTCACGAGTTACAATCTACATAAATGCTGAGTGTGAGAAAGTAAATAAGATGATGAGTAGTTTGCATGACAATCTCGCGGTCCACAAGCATATGATTTCAATAATGTGTTTGTGATGGACTTGCTAGTCACGAATTTGCTATAATAACTAACAACTAAAGTTAATGCTTTACACAAAATCGCCAATAAAAGGGAGGCAACTTAAACGTTTTGCTTGGAACATGCGTTTGAATCCCCAGACCCAACCTAGCCAACAGTTTTTTTGTTTTGGCCAAAACCTAGATAACAGATTGAGGTAATACAAGTTGAACCAATTCAAAAAATATGGTTTTTTTTCACTAAATCTAGTTAGTAGATAAAGCGCAATTTTTCTTTGAAAGAACTTTTAAATTGTGTTGGACTAAAGTATTTTCGTATATACAATTGTTCCAATATCCATTTCAGTAAACCAAATACTCCAATCCGGAAATCTATTCCCGGTGCTGAACTTAATATGGTCATTCAACAAAAATCAGCATTGTATCTCTACATATCTAAGACAATCAGCTACTGCAAAATTAACACGTCACTTTAGACTCATAGTCTCCGTTTTATCTCATTCTCTATCATTTAAACCTAGGTCCCTGCTCATTGAACAATCACTTGAAAGAAAATCTTGGGCAACAAGGGCTCACTGATCATAAGATTGCTTCTTGGTTCTTTTATCTAGTAATATGCAATAAATTCATTCCCCAATGTCACTATGATAAATGGAAATACTGCCAGACCTGGCACCCTTGTTTGTTCCTGTTTGGCAGTGTTTTGGGTACGATGCTTTTGCTTTAAAAGAACTTACAGATACTCCAGTATAGCGTTGACAGACTTTTGTAGGCCAAAACAGGGGAAAAGATTAGAAACCCAAAAGCTTATTTTCCTGAAGCAGCTCAACGAATCTTTTCCACGCTTTGTTGTTAGGTTATACTTTCAAATTTCTGTTGAATTGATAGTTAGCAAAGGGGAAAATTACCAAAAAAAAACCTAAACCTTTTGCAATTGTGCCAATTCAGTCCATCCGGCCACTTTTGGCCGGCCGGCCGGCTGACGTGACAATATTTTAATATATATATTTTTCGAATTTTTATTTTATTTTTTGACTTTTTTTCTCTCTTTTTTTTTTTTCCTATCTTCTTCCCCAGTCGCTAGTCCGGCAACCGGCCACAGGCTGAGGCCAAGCTCGCCCAGCGGCGGCGAGGGCGAGCTTGCCCAGCCATGGCGAACTCCGCCCTCGCCGGCCCTCACTAGTGCCGGCGAGGGCGAGCCTTGCCGTCGCACAACCATGGCAAGGCTTCACCTCGCCAGATCTGGGCGAGGTTGAGCTTGCCCAGATCTTGAAACTTTTCCTAGTTTAGTCGTTTTGGCCATGCTAGGTGGTACCGCATCTTGAAACTTCTTGCTGAGACAACAAATTCACCAAGTTCACTCATGTAAGTCGTTTTATTATGTCGAGGTTCTTCTAAAAATACCACTACAGATGGATGTCCAGAACTTTGTATTTTTGGAACGGTGAAAAGAACTTCATGGATGGAATTGCATTGATAAACATTGTACATTCTTCCTTCTAAAAAAGCTCTTCTTTACCTCACTGTTGGTGCTTCTATAATGAACTCGGATAGAAACATAGCCAAGGAACATTCTTTAGCACATCTCTGAATAATTTGGGTCCAAGACATTGCTCATCACATGGATATTCCACAGTAGATTATTGTATTGGTTTTTGTTAAGGAGTGCCCAAGGGCACTCGTAAACATCCAAATAAAGAAACTTTGTCATTTCCAAAGCAACGTTTTCCTCGTGCTATGCACAATCAATGTATTGAAAATGAAGATCTTTTTCTTAGGTGTGGTTAAAAAGTGCTCTGGGGGTACTCTTTAACAAGACCCTATTTTATTGGAGGGAGAGTAAAATTCTGGCCAAAACCACAAGAGCTTCAAATGATTCCAGCAAAGCTAGGTGAGCGAAATCTAAAAAGAGATCCTTGTCGAAAACATATATCTCATGATAAAACACTCACGCGAGTACATCGCATAATTAGTACTGTGTGAATGCAAAATGGAGATAAGCAGACCTGGAAACTGTACTTCCCTAGTTCCGACCCCAATCTAGACACAACCTTCCATAATACACTGCGAAATAGAATTGCGAGTGAGTAAATTACTTCAGAAAATGCGGGAACCCCAAGAGTATGCATGAGAAGAGGCAGTTTGACATAAATCATCATCTCCTTTTCATCCTCAGTGAGTTCCCCAAAATGTAGAAGTTCAATTTTATCCAAAATCCCGAATTCTTTCAATAGCTTTTCATCATCACACCAGCACACAAGTCCAAAGGAAGGGTGCAGAGAAGCCCATCTATTGCGAACAGTGGGAAGCATGGTATAATATGATTTTTTAAGATATCCACTAACTTGTAAAGTATCTTCAGAACTAACCTTTCCACATTTCAGTTCATCTACCAACTTCAGAAATACCTTCAAAACCTGATGCATAAAGCCAAAAAAATGGGCTACTTAGTGACACCTCAATGAACCATAAATGAACAACTTGTAGTAGTACCAACATCTTTTGCTGCTTGTGAAGGCAAAACGGTAGTTGATATATGAACCAAATTCTTTAAATGATCTCTGAAAGGACTCTCCTCAACCCCACATATATTGACAAAAAAAATCCCGCAAGCCTGGATATATATCGCACAATGTCCTGCTCAACAGGCTATGCCTTGCTCCAACTGCACCAGACTCGGAATCAATTTCTTCCATTTGGTTCAAAAACCCAGTTATATCGTTCCACCAAACTTCTTTTGGCAACAAAAATGAACCCAACACAACATCTTCGACCCCAGAGGCACATAAAGAAGGAAAAAATATAAATGGCTCTGAGATGAGATCTTCAACAATGTTCTTTTTCGAAGTATCAACTTCTTTCCATAAGAGAGTGTATACTTTTGACATTTGTGCAACACTGGCATGAGAAGAAGAAAAAAGTCAACTATCTCAAGGAATAGCCATTTAACAGTAGAAACAAGGAAAGAAAGCCTTCTTCAAATGAACCATATACGGGGCTAATCCAGAATGCTAAATAATCAGGCAAAAGATTGGGAGGACAATTTATCAAGATATCTTCATAGAGCCAAAAGAAGGCACCTTGCAAGCAATCATAACAGCAGGAGAGATGAAACGTTGTAAAAGTTCCAAAAGTCCGCCAGGAAAACTCCCGAGGAAAGTTTTTGCTGCTTTTGTTAAAATACATACTTGATGACAGTATTTTGGGGTTTCTCATGCAAAAAACCAAAATTTGACTTTGGGTTGATTTTTCGGTCAAAATTTAACCAAAAGTCAACTCAAAACTCAACGTTTTCACTTTTTGAAATTGAAATGCTAAAAGCTAGAAAATGAGAGGCTAATGCTAATTCAAATGCTAAATGACTCTTTTTGATTGAGAATCGGGTTCTGTCGCTATCAGAAACCCTAATCTCAAGTTTTTACCTTTCAAGACGTGTCGGCTAAAAATCAGGTGTTAACAGAAAGATCAACATAAAATTAGTCTGGTCGTGGCGCTGATGTTTTGCACATTCACCTAATAATAGGATAATTGAATCTAATGACCTTTTGAAAATGGTCTTAAAACTTTGATAATTTTTTAGAGAGATATTGCAGTTGCTCCTAGAATGCTGGAGTTCTTCCACATTGATGTTTCTGTTCTCTTTTCAGCAAACAAGAAAAGGAACAATGCGACAAAACACCATGCCTCTCCCAATAATTGCGGTTGGCTGTAAGGATCGTATCACGCCTTCGCGCTCAACCCTTCGTTACATCTTCTTTATGCTCTAAGTACTCCCCGTCTTTCTTTATCGTCTCCTTCCACGTCTTCAAGGTCTTCTCCTGCCCTTTGAACCCTTGTTTCCATCCTTGCTCACATCTCATCACTAAGGAATCCGCAGTTCTTCTCTCAACATGGTCGCTAGATCGGAACAAGAGAGCCTGCATTGGAGAAAAACAGTTATTGTGATTATGGAAAGTTGGGTTGAAAGTCTTAAAACTTTTGGTATGCTCGGAAATTACATGTGGATGTAAATGCTATAATCGACATTGTGGGTGATTTGTCTTGTGACTGGGCTTGTTTGGTTCAAAGCTTTTTTGTATATGGGCTTGCAACCCCTTGGTGCCCTATACTAGTCTTCTCTTTTACCTATAAAAAATATGGTCCAGCCATCTCAAACGTCCCTCTCTCACTTGTCCTTTGTCGGGGCAATACCTACCTAATATATTTATTTCTATCTTGTCTTTTCTTGTGTGCCTGCAAATCTGGCGAAGTATTCTCATCTCCACTAACACTCATTTTAAAGCACTTGAAAACAACCAAAGTTTGTCTTTCTGAAGCTCTTCGATTTGGCATGTAGCGGCACTGCGTAAGTGCACTTAACACGAATTGGAAAAGCTAAAGCTTACTGCAACTTTTACTTTGTCTTATGTTTTGGATCTCTACTTTAGAGCACAGTGTCATCTCATTCTTCCGTTTAGTACGGAGTTGCAAGCTTAAACCGCTATAAAGGATAAAAGAGGGTTCATTCCTGTGCAGTCAGTTAGGTACCGCATGATAACCATTCTGGTTCTGTCCAGAAATGATTTTTTGTTCCCAGAATCAGTTTTGGATCAGAAACCCGTTTGGTCACGTAATTTCATTTTTCTATTTCTGGGACAAGTTTTTGTTCCAGAACCGATTCTGAACCAGAAATCAGAACAAAAAAAAAGTTGGTTTTCTATTTCTAGATAAAAAATGAGAATCATTTCTAAGAGAACTCTTTCTTCAAAACACATGTTCATCCGGAAGTCACGATCTTTGAGGTGGGAAAAAAAAGCAAAAAATCAAAAATTTCAAAACTTCACAGAATGGTTTAGAATCTGTGGCTACCCACTTTGAGCGAAATTTAAATTTTTTTAGGTGCCGAAAAAAATAAAAAAATAAAAAAATTTCACAAAATGGCTTAGAATACCTATGGCCACCCACTTTGAGCGAAATTTAATTTTTTTTAGATGCCAAAAAAAATAAAAAATAAAAAAAAAATAAAAAATTTAAAAACTTCACAGAATGTCTTAGAATACCTGTGGCCGCCCAATTTGAGCGAAATTTAATTTTTTTTAGGTGCCGAAAAAAATTTTAAAAAGCAAAAAATAAAAAATTTCAAAACTTCACAGAATAGCTTAGAATACCTGTGGCCATCCACTTTGAGCGAAATTTTAATTTTTTTAGGTGCCGAAAAAAATAAAAAAATAAAAAATTTCAAAACTTCACAGAATGGCTTAGAATACCTGTGGCCACCCACTTTGAGCGAAATTTAATTTTTTTTAGATGCCAAAAAAAATAAAAATAAGCAAAAAAGTAAAAATTTCAAAACTTCACAGAATGTCTTAAAATACCCGTGGCCACCCACTTTGAGTGAAATTTTATTTTTTTAGGTGCCGAAAAAAATAAAAAAAATAAAAAATTTCAAAACTTCACAGAATTGCGGAGAATACCTGTGGCCACCCACTTTGAGGGAAATTTAATTTTTTTTAGGTGTCGGAAAAAAATAAAAATAAGCAAAAAAACAAAATTTTCAAAACTTCACATAATGGCTTAAAATACCTGTGGCCACCCACTTTGAGCAAAATTTAATTTTTTTTAGATGCCAAAAAAAATAAAAATAAGCAAAAAAGTTAAAATTTCAAAACTTCACAGAATGGCTTAAAATACCTGTGGCCACCCACTTTGAGCGAAATTTTATTTTTTTAGGTGCCGAAAAAAATAAAAAAAAGCAAAAAATAAAAAATTTCAAAACCTCACATAATGGCTTAGAATACCTGTGGCCATCCACTTTGAGCGAAATTTTATTTTTTTTAGGTGCCGAAAAAAATAAAAAAAAGCAAAAAATCAAAAATTTCAAAACTTCACGGAATGGCTTAGAATACATGTGGCCATCCACTTTGAGTGAAATTTAATTTTCTTTAGGTGCCGAAAAAGAAATTAAAAAATTTAAAAAATAAAAAATACTATTTGGGCACCTAAAAAAATTAAATTTTACTCAAAGTGGGTGGCTAGAGGCATTCTAAGTCATTCTGTGAAGTTTTGAAATTTTTGATTTTTTATGTTTTTTTTTTGCACCTAAAAAAATTTAAATTTCACTCAAAGTGGATGGCCACATGTATTCTAAGCCATTTTGTGAAGTTTTGAAATTTTTGATTTTTTGCTTTTTTTTCACCTCCAAAAATTAAAATTTCACTCAAAGTGGATGGCCACAGGTATTCTAAGCCATTCTGTGAAGTTTTGAAATTTTTGAGTTTTTGAATTTTTTTGGGCACCTTAAAAAATTTAAATTTCACTCAAAGTGGGTGGCCACATGTATTTCAAACTATTCTGTGAAGTTTTGAAATTTTTGATTTTTTGATTTTTTTTAGGCACCTAAAAAAATTTAAATTTCACTAAAAGTGGGTGGCCACAAGTATTTTAAGTCATTCTATGAAATTTTGAAATTTTTAATTTTTTGATTTTTTTTGAAAAAAATTCAACAAATTTCCTATTTTCCCGAAATCTGATTTTTTTTATTTTTTTGGAAATTGTGATGAATTTTTCTAGAATCTTTCAATTTTTTTGGGTTTTTTGAATTTTTTTGAGATTTTTAGGAATTTTTTGGATTTTCTAATTATTTTTATTCCATTTCTAAAAAAATGGATTTTTGTTCCTCGAAATAGAATTTTGTGTTGTTTATCAAACAAGTTTTTGTTTCAGGAAATAGAAATTTTGTGCTGTTATCAAACGGGTTTCTGTTCCAAAAATAAAATTTTTTGGTCCTTATCAAACGGGTTTCTTTTCTCTGAAACTCTTCTTGGAACCAGAAATAGAAAAATCTATTTCTGTTTCAGGAATTCATTCCGGAACAGAATGGTTATCATTCGCTACCTTAGTAGATCAAGAAACTACTCCATTTGTCTAAAGGAAAAGGAACATGTTCTCTGCTAACGGTTCCACAAGAGCAAGGTACTCGACTTAATTTCAGTTCCTGAGATTTAAACTACATGACATGGAGAGTGACGCGTTTGGTAGGTGTACTGTCAGCATTTGGAATTACAGCGGCTCTATATGTGAGAAGAGCCTGTAAGGCATGGCAGAATTTGTTTAATGGTTTGGTGTAATCCTAGACCATCTGGTCTTTCAGCACTGATGAAGGATGCTCTTGCATTTTGCTGGGGCAAACTGCACGGGGCATCATTGTGGGAAAAAAAGTTTTCGGCATAATTGTTTTTGGTGCATGGATTTAAACAAGGAAACAAGCGGGACACTTGAAGGGGTTGGAGTTTCTTATTCAGAATGTTGTGTATCCAAGCGAGTGTTCAAAGATTTTCAGTGCAAAACTTAACCTATTTTGCTGAGATTATACATGTATGTGTGGGTCTCAGTGTGGCCACAATTATCGCATGCTTGAGCAATGCGGGGCTTTTACAGTTCTCTCTAGTTTAAAGTGATGGCGATAGACAACATTGACAAGAATGTCGTGTTGTAAACGCGCATGGTGTGCTAGGACATGTAAAACATGAGGTTCAAAGGGGCTACTAATGCCATGATAATGGATTCACCACCCAAAAACTTAAGTATATGTGTATAATGCCCAGATTTATTCCTGATCAATTTTGGATTCTAAAGCTTTGATTTGTTGTTAGATACGATTGAGGGCCTACTTGTTCTTCTTCGGGCATGTTGATACAAAATAATATGGGACCAGGCAGTATGTTTCTCGTTCATATAGGATGCCATCATTTTGTGCTTTCAATTCAACACCCTTTCCATTAACTTGGCAATGACTCTTAGGAATTGCAGTAACCATTTTGAACTTGCTTATATTCGCCTATGTCATGCTGTTTCATCAATACTTCAGTCACTACAGCACTCGGTGAACTTGTTTTAGTATATATCAATTATGAAAATCACCAAAACAAGAAAAACAACGTCCTTAATTGTTGATGTATTTATCATTCTTCCAATATAGGTTAATTTGGGAACAAAAGTATGTGTCCGTTCCGAGCGATCAAGATATATCCGTGAGAATGCAAAGGTTTTATGGGTTCAAGCTGTAAACATCAGAGAAAGTATTGAAAACTGCCTTAAGCCACATTGATTTGGAGCAAATCCAACGGTATACTTGCCAATCTCATGACGGCAATCAACAGGACAGCGGAAATTGAATTGGTTCCTAATTTGTAAATGTGATTTCATGCAAGTGTGTATGGATATATCTTGGCTTGTGCCTTTCACTTTCCCGCCAATTTTAGCTGGAGCTCCTGTCAAAGTGCATGACATGTTTGACTAATTCACCATTATTTTTGGAGGGTTTGTTTTTTCATAACTATACAAAAGGAAAACCATAATAAGCACATGAATTAGGAACAGCAGTTTTTAAATATCAAAATTAGCTAGTGAAATTAAACAAACGGAACATAGAAGAGAGGGGAAGGGGACTGTGCACGGCGGCGGTAAGGGCTTCAAGCACTACACTGCCCACGACTATGGCGTTCAATAGTGGCAACCATAAGCGAGTGCTGTTTCATAAGTTCTTCCACTGTCGAATCCATCTTCTTCCTCGAGAACTCATCAAGCGGAAGACCTACATCAAGACCACGGCGACGACTAAGTGGGCCACTAACCAAAATACAAAACAGTTTAATGAAAAGATTTGAGTGCCGTATTATACTGCAATGCAGAAGGATGAAGTGCAAAATAAACATCTCGGAGCAACAACAGATTCTAGACTAAATTTGCTAGCAGAAAGTGCAAAAAATGAAGATTCTAATTGGTTTTAATGGGAAAATAGAATTTTTTATACCTTGCACGATGGTCCATTCCCCATTGCGACAAGTTACCGGGAAGGAATAGATGAGGCCAGCAGGTACATTGTAAGAGCCATCAGAATACACCCCCATGGAAACCCACTTACCCTGAGAAAGTGCAGTCCAAAGAAAGAGTTCAGAAAAAAACAAGCCAAACTAATAAGCTAAATGAGATCGAGTAGAAAGCAAAAGGAAAAAGGCCGTACCTCTGGAGTTCCAAGCACCCAGTCGTGGATGTGGTCGCAGGCACCTTTGGCAAAAGTTATTGCCCTTAAATCCCACGGAAGTCGAGTAATTTCAGCAGAGCGTTTTTGGAAATCAGTAATAAAACCTCCATTCAACCTTCAGCACATAGAATTTTTTTACAAATTCAGAAAACTCATACCATAATACCAACTAAATCAGTCAATAATCAACTCAAAGACGATTTTCTCACCATCCATTATCATTAATGAGTTCACGCACAAGATATTCACCGATTGGTGTATTAACCGTAGCATGTTTGACATCAGGATATTGAGTTGACAAGTGATTTCCCCATATGATAACATTTTTCACATCACCAGCCCGAACATTCAACCTCTGCGAAATCTGATTCAAGGCCCTATTATGATCGGGTCTAGTGAGACAAGTAATGTTTTTCAGAGGAATAGATGGTGCAAATTCCTTCAACACCAATGCAAGCTTATCTGCAGGATTCGCAATGACCAAAACCTGCAGCAGAAAGAGAAAATAGAAAGGTCATATGGTGTGTGTGCATTGTTTCAAACATCCCCATGAAAATAACTTCTATGGGCACTTCATAGAAGATCAACCTACGCACGTCATGAACCTATGGTTTATAATATACACTTTTTTAGAATATCATGCTGCCATAATTTCCATGCTATTATCGACCAACAGTCACATTGACATGCAGGGTGGTGTCTATTTACCAATTAGTCAAGCAACATTTCGTGCAATGAAAATTAAAAGATTTCAAGAAGAAAATACAGTTCACACATTTGCAGATTAACCTTCAGAGTTGCATCTATTTACCAACTAGGCAACCAAATTATCATGCCTTGGAAATTAAGAGATTTAAAAAACAGAAAAAGAAATTTCACCTATTTGCAGATCAAGTCATCCATAGAAATGGAAAGGAAAGCAAACCAAGTTTCCATACCAATTGCACATTTTTCAAACTCCGACAATTAGCGAACTAGGGTCCTATTCTATACATATTTACTTTAATCAAGTGGAAAAATTCCCATTCACAGGCATGCCAAGAGGTCAAAGTTCTTGCAATCGACATCTCCATGTAGGCCTCGAGCTCACAACCTTCCTTTAAAAAAAAAAAAAAAAAGCTTACCTTGCAATTGGCGGCTGCATGGTTTTGTAAAGCTAAAGCCTGCCTCTTGTACATTCCAAAACTGTTCATTGAGATTCTTTTTCTCTCTGTAATCTCTCCAATCAGGATTGCAAATCCAACACCTTTGCATGCCTGCTCAACTTCGGATGTTATAGCCAAACCTGATTCAAGTGCCACATCAGATAATCCTATCATCACATACTACATGCTAACTGCAAGAAACAGAGAAGCCACACAAAAACCTACCTTCAAGGAGAGGTAGCACGGAATCCATCAATACTGTCTCAAGAGCTTTCAGAGCCGGTACATTAGTCTCATGATAAAGCAGGTGTAGAATCACAGGCTGGTCATCACCTAGCATCACTCCCCTAGCGATCAATTCAACGAGATCCTCTGCAATTGGCCCTGCATGGTCAAACAAGGTGTCTCATATTTGTACATTCAAAAACTGGAAAAGTCTACTAGATACAATCGGAAGCAGTAATCGACATTCGTGGCCAACAAGTAAATCGAAACATGCGGCAATCACAGCATGAACACTCGAAATTGACAGGTTGCGAACAAATGGGGGTGGCATGTTACGGCAGCAAAAGATGGTATCCTTAAATGTGGAAGAACAAGCTTATCTGAAATAAAGCGGAAAATGCAAGAGAAAAGGGGTCTAAACTCGTATAATTCCGCCCGCCGCCCCCTAGCAAGCCACTCAGCTAATTCTATTGGCAATGTTAAGAGATACAAATAGAGGATAACCTTAATTCCGTTTGCAGCAATCGTTTCTAGGACAGAGCATATCTCTATAAACTAACAGAATAGCGCACAAACAACCAAAAACCGTCCAACAAAATCGCAATACACCTTACCAAAGTCAGGCCTTACACTGAAACCAAATTGGAAGCGCAATATCCTTTCTTACCAAAATCTCACAAGAAGCACAGAACAACATGATCTCGATAATAAGAATCATCACGAAACCGTTTGACCACACAATCAAGCAAAAACCAAGATCGCCCGCATCAGAGGACCCGCCACCACGTACATTCACTTTTGCTAAATCCTCCAAAAGAATCAAAACCAATGGAACTCTTACGAGAACAGCTCGCCCCATCATACGATCCACGACACGACACAGGTTCAGATTTCTAAATCCTCAGATCAACACAAGAGATAACAAAAAAAAAAAAAATAATAGCAGAGCTGAATCCCGCCATTACCTGTAGCATCCGTAACGAGAACTCGGACTGCTTTCTTCGCCAACGATACCGAGCGAGAGACAAGATACCGAAGATTTCAAAGTGGAGAGTGACTGAGACTCGAGACCGGCGAGGCACGAGACATATATATACACACACGCGCATGGCCTAGGGGGTATAATTGTCATTTCCGTGTGCCGCGAGGCTGTGAAACGACAGCGTTTTAGAGAGCTGCCAATCAAAATTCGCAAGCGTACGAGTGTTCTCGTACGTGTCCTTGTGTACTTCTTTTTTGGTCATAGTCTTTTCCATGGTGCTCCTTTTAACTTTTCTTCTGTTCCGATTGGGATCTTCTAACGGGGTTATAATATCGATTCAGTCCTTTCCCGTGGAGAAACTTACGTTAACTAGGGTAGTTATCATAACAAGCTTTGGAAATTATATACCGTAAATTTTTGATTTTATAAACCGAGGGCATTGTTTAATTTACGGTTTACATAAGCAAATGGCCATTTTTCTTTTCAATTTCACGTGAAAATCCAAAATTTTATCTTACGTTTAAGAAATTGTGACGAAATTTTAAGAGTCTCGAATTTTATTTTTATTTTTTTTAAATTTCAGACGTTCAACATTTCATGTGAATCACACGTATTTTATATAAAAATAATAGTACAATTCAAAACTTTCCGTACGTGTTTAATGCATTTGGTTTAGAATCCGAATAGGATATGTTTCCTATTTGACGACCGATAGTGTTCCTAGGTTGGAAAGAGAGCCTTGGGATTATCTCTTTCCCATTTAGGATATAGAAATTTTTTTTTTAAAAAAAAGAAGAAAATATTGAAATCAGAAAAGGAGAAAGAGAATTGAAGTCAAGAGAGGAGAGGGCGGCCCAATATTGAAGCCAATCATGGCTACTCAAAGGCAACAGCTACCGCACTCATATGGTCACGAGTAGTCTCTTTTTTGTACACACAAATTTGAAGCGAGAATCGAAGCATCGACCACCTTCTCCAAAATGGTTATGCATCCTAGGTTAAGAAAACCGATAAGTGTGTCACGACCTACCTCTCGAGGGCCGAACTTGGGAAGCGGGTTTAAAGGTAAGTGTCCATGAAACGGTCCGAATGACACATCATAAAAGACGGCTCACCGAAGCATCGATCTTTTGTTCATCCATAAGGTCCATTGATCATGAACGTGGATTTTTGCTAAATTCATATCTCGCGTGACAGCGGATTGATTTATCGTTTTTAGCAAATAGGAGTCGCCACTAGCTTATGTCTGGGGTCGGCTAGAATACCCAACCAAAACGCGGAAATTTTGTTTCGGTTTCTACGAAAATCAGAGATCATTTAGGTGATTCGACGGATTTCGAGTTTCGGGTCCTTTTTTTTCTAGGGAACTGAATCTCTAAGATGCGATCTGCTTGAAGTTTGTTCAGTTTGTTTTTGCTTGGGAAACTTTGGATTGGCTTTGAGCTGACTCCTTCCACTGAAATTCGGTAAATGTAAATTAAGTGGCTGCGTTTAGATTTAGTTCGTTGGCTCTTGTCGTAACATGAGATCTTTCTTTGTTCTTTGTTCTTTGTTCTTTCGCCTTTGAGCATTCCGGAGGAGGTAGAGAATGCTTTGATGAGTTTGGGATTATGTGATGAGTCGATCAGTTTATTGAAGATTGATTGGTCCTTGCATCTTGATCTTGAATTAAGAATTTGCTTGGAACTGAATTAGATCGATTAAATTAAGCTAATCGAGAGAACTATAGCGTGACGGAAGACGCCCCGGATGATGTTTCTAGCGAGTGAAGTTATGCGAGTCAGAAATGTTGCTTTGTGCATGGTCCGCGAAGATGGATTTTTTCTTCACGAGCGGTGTTAATCAGGATCAAGTGGACGCATTAAGTAAATGACTAGTCGCTTTCATGTATGAGCCTCAAGATGTGGATTTGCTCCAAGTTTGGGAAATTTTGTTTGAGTTGTGATGGTTTCATGGGTGCGGTGAAAGTTAAGAAGTTAGATTTTCCACAGAAAAGGGAAATAAAAAGATAAGAACCTTGAATCTGTATACCACCCCTGGAAGTAAAACTCTTTTTTTGAAGCGTGCACTCATACTATATAATGACTACTTATCTGATAATAATGAAGAAAATTCAACTGATGTGGATAGCTTTATTTAGAAAGAGGGGGCGAATCATTCTTAAGGTTTGGATGCCAGTGGCTTGCATGATGCTGGATCTTTATCCAATTAATGAGTCAACTAGTTCTCTCATTTGTAGCAACAATGCTTTTTGCTTAAGATTTTGACTGATTTTTAAAACAAATGACAACAGCTTGCTGAGAGTTCAGAGCTTTAATGGCAGTGAATTTTTTTGAGGGGATATCAATGGCCTGCAAGATGCCTGATTTTGTGTCTAGCTCAGTTGGAGTCATTTTCATTCGAGTGAATTTCAGCTGGAGTCATTTTATTCATACAACATATGCGTTATGTGATTATGATTCCTCTTTTTATTTTGGTCAATGTCCAATCGTCAAATGCATAAATTAAATTTAGTTTAATGTTCGAGAAGTGTTACTGTGCATGTAATTGTTTTTAGCATAAATTTAAATGTAAATGAATGATAAATATAATAAAATGCAGAGATTAACAGGAATGAGTAAAATGTTCGTTTTCTATTAAATTTAATATCCACAAGGTGTAGAAAATATGTTGGAAAAAGCGGAACTAGCTTATTTGGCTTTGCTCCTGTCACCTTATGTAAAAAAACCAATGAATTTCTAAACTAAAATAACTATTTTGTAACCGAAATATATTAAATAAAATGTAGCAAGTTCAAAGGCCTGTTGAACTACAAGCGCACGGCACGCTCTAGAAAAATCCTCTGCATGGTACTAATGTTTTGGATTGCAATCTGAAATGCGTAGTATTTTATTTGGGCCTCTCTTTCCTGGTGAGAATGGAGTTGAGCTGTTGGTGGAGATTATCAAACTAAGTGTGGTATTTAGATAGTTGTCAAGAATTGTTAATAGAGGTTATTCAGAACCAGGTATTGTCCGAATTTAATCAGAATATAGCATTAACATCAATTTGTGCTACTTGTCAATATGCTTCTCTAGCCTTTATGAGCTTGGGATATTGATTACATCATCAAGGGCTTTAAGACTTGAATTTGCTGAAGAAACCTACCTCACAGACAATGTTAACCTTGCTGAAACTTGATGTGATATTCTATTGGCGCTAAATTTGATCTAGCGTAGTCTGTATGTCTCACTTTCTTGTTGAGACCCTTGTCTCGAGAATCCTATATGTGATAAGTTATACCTTGCTCTTTTCCCTCCTTTTCTTTGCCCTTCTTGGGCAACCTTCACCTTCTTCTCCAACATCTTCTTCAAGTTCATCAACACCATCCTCTTCAAATAGTGTCGATGAACTGTTAGTGCCAAGATCGAGAAGATTGTCTGAAATTTACGAAGCTACCGAAGAGCTTCATTTTATATGTCTTCTTGCATATTATGAACCACTTGCTTATGATGATGCGGCCAAAGAAGAAAAGTGGAAAAAAGCCATGAACAAAGAAATTGAAGCCATCGAGAAAAATCAAACATGGGAGCTTGATGATCTTCCGAAGGACAAGAAATCGATTGGTGTTAAATGGGTTTACAAGGCCAAGAAGAATGAGAAAGGTGAAGTGACAAGATACAAAGTTAGATTAGTCGCGAAGGGGTACAAGCAAAAAGCCGGAATCGACTATGATGAAGTTTTTGCCCCTGTCATCCACATGGAAACGATTAGATTGATTATTTCCATTGCTGCTCAAAATAATTGGCGGATTTATCAAATGGATGGCAAATCAGCATTCTTGAATGGCATCCTTGAAGAAGAAATTTATGTCGAACAACCCAAGGGGTTTGTTGTGAAAGGTCATGAAGACAAAGTGCTGAGGTTGAAGAAAGCTCTATATGGGCTTAAACACGCACCGAGAGCATGGAATTCCAGAATTGATGCATATTTCAAGGCAAATGAATTCTCTCAATGTCCATACGAGAATGCACTCTATTTGAAGCAAGAAAAAGGTGATATTCTGCTCGCCTGTTTATATGTTAATGATCTTGTTTTTACAGGAAATAATTCGGCGATGATTGATGCTTTTAAGGCATCGATGGTGAAAGAATTTGAGATGACCGATAATGGTCTCATGAATTATTTCCTTCGTATCGAAGTGAAGCAAAGTGCCAATGGGATTTTTATTTCTCAAAAAGGATATGCTAAAAATATCCTTGAAAAATTCAACATGAAGAACTGTATGCCGGTCAATACACCAATGGAGTGCGGAACCAAGCTTTCGAAGTTTGATGATGGTGCCAATGTTGATTGGACATATTATAGAAGCTTGATTGGGAGTTTGAGATACCTGACATGCACGAGACCGGATATTATGTATAGTGTTGGAATTGTGAGTCGATACATGGAGAAGTCAAAATCATCTCATCTTAAAGCTGCAAATAGAATACTTCGGTACAGCAAATGTACTATTTCTCATGGCTTACACTATTATTGCTCTGAATCTTTCAAACTTAGAGCTTATTCGGATAGTGATTATGATGGAGATATCGACGATCGAAAAAGCACCATGGGATTTGTATTTGTCTTGTGCGACACTGCTTTCACGTGGTCATCAAAGAAGCAACCAAGTGTTATTCTGTCGACATGTGAAGCTAAATATGTAGTTGCATCTTCATGTGTTTGTCATGCAATATGGTTGAGAAGACTACTCAAAGATATTCTTATGGAGCAGAAGAAAGCAACGGAGATTTTTGTTGATAATGTTTCTGCTATTGCTTTGGCGAAAAATCCAATTTTTCATTAACGAAGTAAACATATCGATGTTCGATACCACTTCATCCGAGAACAGGTTAAAGAGAATGAAGTTGAAGTATTGCATGTGAAGACCGGAGATCAAGTAGCAGATATTTTTACTAAACCTCTCAAGATCGATGCTTTTCGAAAGTTCAAGAGCCTGCTTGGAATGATCGATGGAAGAGAATTTGGCTTCAGGGGGAGTGTTAGAAATTAAACCAAATTTGTTGGTACTTATTTTTTTTTAGTCTGTTCGTATTTTCATATTTGATTTTTCGTGTTTTTAGGTGAAATAATTGTTTTTTCAGATATATGGTGAGATATTAAGAGATATGGTTAGATATGAAGAGATAAGATGAGATATTGTGAGATATTCGTTCTAGTTATATTTTAAGAAAGATAAGGGTCACATAACTTTTCTTTAAATAGGGGAGTCATGTAATTTTTTTTATAAGAATGAAATCTGAGTGAAATATATTGAGTCAGAAAATTCTATCTATCCTCTTCTTTTCTTTGCGCGAGTTGCGATTGTTTCATCTTCAAAAATTTCTTCCATCAAATCAAGTTGTTGCCGCGTCTCTGACGCTCAACAAGTTCAGGATTGAAAGACTGGCAACATAATTCCAAGGCTGATTCAATTTTAGCTTGGGGCCACAACACAGGTTTTAGCCTGGAGTACCAACAAAAGAACCATTCATCATAAGATGGAAAAGAGCTAAATTGGCAGTTAGGAACAGACCAAACATGATCTCAAATGAAATCACGATTGATTGGGACAACTTCTGTGTAATGTCAAGGAAAGCATTCGATGAATTCAGAGGGAGAGGGAAGTGATTTGAAGTACATACCAAGGATCAACTGGTCTTCTTTGGAGTCATTGTCCTTGAAAGATAACGACAGGCGGCCATTGCTTTCATAGTGCCAAAGATCATTAAGACGTCCTAAGAACGTACTGGATCGAGTGACAGAATTCATGGAGGATCGAGTTCTTCCTGCCATAGGAGAAACTTGAAGATGGAAAGATAGGAACGGGAGAAGCAAGTCAACGAGCGAATTGTAAAGGCAGTTTCACGAGCAGGGTAATAGAAGGGTGAAGTGCTTCAGGAGGATAAGCTGTTTAACTAAAGATTACCTAATAAGCCGTTTAAATGGAGATTACCTCGGGTTGCCAACCTTACGCTTCGTGATAGAACGTGGTTGATGAAGTGCTCAGAAATCACTGTCAGTTAGAAGAAGAAGAGGAAAAGGTACGTTCTTTAAGGCGCAATTTTCCCGCTTCACTATAATGATGGCCTGTGGATATTAGGAAAATACGAAATGCTTTATAGCATATGACATACCATCAGTTATTAACATGGGTCAGAAGAGGTTGAATACAATGAAGCAGGGAATCAACAAAGGAACTCACAGCGGATGAGCACTTGTAATTGGCAGTCGATGTTGAGAAAAGTCAGTTTAAAGGTATTGACAGAGGGATGAACAAAGGAGATAATTTCATTAAAACGGTATCGTGATTACATGTTGTTTACAAAATCCCTCACTTCTCCTTGGAAAGTCGACATGCTATGATCTAAGTGACTAATCTCAAGTAGTAGCTGGTTCCTGACTCGTTGTTGTTTGGCCATCTCCTTGTCGAGTCGATTTTTCTCACCCATCAATGTGTCAAAGGTGTCAAGATCATTCCATAGAACTTTGTCGGCCCGAGCTATCTCGGCATCCTTGAACTTTTGTTGATGTCGAACTTCAGCTAGTTGTTTCTCAAGGTCCGCCTCGCGAGCAGCAAGGTTTGTCCGCTCATCAACTAAAGCCTGTAGAATGCTCTGGTTGGTCTTCAAGGTGTGATTAATCTCCTCGATAGAGTCATGGGGATATTGAAAATCTTTCTCCGAGACTACCAGGACAGCAATCTTCTCGCAATTTTGCTGGTAAGTCTCAACCCCATCAAGGAATTCAGTCAGGAAATCTTCACAGCGCTTCTTGAAGCTAGTAGACTTCGAAAAACGAATGTCACCACCACACAGTTCATTCAATAAAGTTTTGAGCTTCTTGGTGACTGCTGGGTTAGCTGCAACCGATAGGTAGCCGCCCTCAGAGAGTTCGAGGAATTCAGTCCATTTGGCCTTGGCTACCTCCTTAGTGATGACGAATGTTGACGAAGGCTCGGATGCAATACTACTGGAGTCAGTAGCTTCGGAATGTAAAGCTCTCGCAGCCCTTTCAAGGGTAAGCTTTGCCTCAGCCGAAGAACCAAGTGATTTTCCAGCATTGATTTGATCCATTGGTTGCGACGACGAAGAAATGGTCAATGACGGATCCCCAGAAGACATTAATGCTGGACCGATTGGAGGGATGACTCTCGGTGAGGATCCTTGAACGTCGACAATCACCAAATCATGAGTATCTTCACTTTGGACTATCGAAGAAGAAGATCCCGAACCAGGCATTTGATTCGTTGATGGTGACGAAGCAAGTGATGGAACTTCTTCAATACCTGGTGAGAAGAAAGTGCAGTCTAAGCCAGCGAGATTGATAAAATAAATAGAGCTCATAATACGCTGGAAAACGAAGTGGATACCTTGTTCTGGCGCTGGGAGTAACAAAGGAGCCGGTGAAAGCTGAGGTGATGGACCCTGGGTAACAGCATCATTAGTCTCTTCCAATTGGCTTTGACTGTCTACACTGACAATAGCAGTAGACATACTTTCTGGGTAGGACTTTTGTGCATCTGCACCAGCTATAATCGATAAAGAGTTGGTTGGTAGTGGTTCTTATCATCTCCATCGCAGAAGAGATATCGGTAAGAACAGAAACTGAACACGCAGATGAAATACTCACCATACTCAGCCAGAGGTGTTGGAGCAGAGACAAGTGATGCGCCATCAAGCAAAGGAGGATGAAAATTATGAAAGTTGCAGCCCTTTTCAGAAGTGGGAACATTAACATCAGAGACGGGATGCTCATCAATGAGAATGAGATAACACCCTCCAAATTTACAAGAAAAATCTATCTCCAAACCTTAGACATGTTTGGCTTCTAAAAATTGATGGAACATGGGCAAAACAACTTGTAAAAAGACCTAGACATAGATTAAACTTTATTTGTAACTTATACTAGATAGAAACATATAGAAACCCTATTTGACTGCAACTTCTTCAACTTTTCTAGCATTTGGATAATCATTTATCCATGAGTTCTCCATGGTTATTTCAACCATAAGTAGGTTGCAGCCATATGTCAAGCAATCATGAAAACGGCAAAGGAAAGAGAATGAAGATGAATCAAGGTCCTTGTTGACCATTTGGATATCTTATTTGGAAAATACTTGCTTGGGGAAGAATGATAAAGAAACGGGAAGACTAACAAATTTTACTCCTTAACCCAATGGGTATCTCAATCTCTTGAATTCTGCTTGAATTCATCTCTTGTTTGTCTTTGCAGAGAGTTCACTAAATTGACCCACAAATGTGCACTACTCAATTAAACAAATGGATGAAGGGCCCGTTTGGTTTAACTTTTCAAATGTTACTTTGGGGAATGCAAATATCTTTAGGTTAAAGTACCTTTAGCAAATGCAAGCGGTGTTTGATAAAAAATCATTTGTAAAGCTATTTTTGCCTAAATAGTGTTTGGTAAAAAAAAATTTTGCAAAAGGGCTTTGGGAATTATCCTTTTTATAAAAAAAAAAAAAACCTATCCTACCCTTCGCCGAAGCCTACGAAGGCCTACGACCGCCGGCGAGCTAGATCTAGCGCCGGCGGCTGTCGCCCGAGGTTGGGCGACCCTGGCGAGCTAGATCTATTGTCGGCGGTCGTCGCCCGAGCCCAGGCGGCCCTCGGCGAGCGCAACCCAGGCGCCGGCCGCCTGTGGTCGCGCGACCCAGGCCGACCACTCCTGGGCGGTCGCGCGACCTCAAGCGGCCATCGCCTGGGTGGTCACGTGACCTCAGGCAGCCGTCGCCTAGGTCATGCGACCTCGCCGGCCACCTCACGAAGAAGATGAACAGTACCAAGAGTGGGCAAAACCGGAATAAGCCAAAATAAATAAGGGTAGTTTGGGAACAAAAAAATTGGGTTCAGCATTTGTAGAATGTCGAAAGCCCAGTTCCGGACAGCTTTGGGCTTTCGACATTCCAAAAGATAGCATTTAACCAATGTTAAACGGTTCAACATTTGGAGAAGGGGCTTTCGAGGCCGAAAGCCTTTTCCCAAAACTGAACCAAACGGGACCGGAGTCCATTAGCATTAGCCTCTTACTTGAGCGCTAAGTAAAACATGAGAGAGAGAGAATCTTTCCTAAGCCATTACTCATTGGACACACAGTTTCAAGCAGTCTAAAAACAGAGAAGAGACAGAAACTTTAACAACGATGAGAAAACCGTTACCTTTCTTTCAGCAGCCATTATAAACTGCAGAGGAAGCAGCTGTCCACGGCCGCCTCCACCTCCTCCTCTGCCACGACCGCGGCGAGGGAGCATTCGCGGCGTCAAGTCCATCTTCTTCGTCAGAAGCAGTACGGGAAAGCAATGTGACGCGCCACAGGGAGAGAGAGTGTGACGCGCCACAGGGAGAGAGAGTGAGTACGTCTTAGATAGTTGCCGACGGACGCTGATCGATTTTATAGCAAAGAAAACCAAAAAGGCACAATCACTTCTTTGTTAAGTTTAGCCTAATTTTTGTACTAATTGCTGAAAGAGCACCTAGCTTTGGGATTCTTTTCTTTTTTCTCCTCCAATACTTTTCCTTTTTCAATTAAACCCCTACAGCTATGTTTAGGAAATGCAGGAAAATGTGGCCAAGGAAACTTTTGATGGAAAATGGAGAAACTTTTAAAATATTTAGGAGATTAGGAGGAGTAAATATTGAAAATTTTGTGTATATTCTTTTCAAATTTCTTTACTCCTTCTCACAAACATAGTACAAGTATCTGTTATGTATCTATATATCTCATCCACGATCCATCCATAATATTCTCATAAGGGAAGGGGGTAGCCGGTAAAGTGGATGTCTCTAGAGAGATTAGGATGTTAGGAGCAATTCATGTTATCATTGAGGCAACAAACACGCAAATGGTTAAAAATTGATTCCCGATTTGAGGCGGTAATATGAGCATCAAAAGATTTGTTTTGATACGTATAACTCATTTTTTATATTTAAAATATATGTTGGACCTTATATTCCGTCGGTCAACCCTTAGCAAGTCTTGGTCAACTTCATGCAAACCTAACAATTTATGAAAATAAGAGTAAAATTTGAGGTGACAACAAATAATCCTGGTTTCCATCCCTTGGCATAATACAACCAATGAAAGCAAAACGAATACAATTTAGATATGTTGACATCCCGTTTTATCCGAGAATTTTGTAATATAATGAGGGTTTACTTGTACCTTATCGTTTTCTTCATCAACATAGATAATTTATTCTATTTCTCACTTTACACATAATCTTGCCGTCGTCGTCATCGTCGTCGTCTCGTTATTATTATTGTTATAGGTAATTTAAAAAACGAAAAAAGAGAGGACGAGTGCCCAAAGCTTGCTGTGTAAGTAAAGAGAAAGGGTCAGACCAGAAAAAAAAAAGTAAAGAGAAAGGGGGCCTGATGACAGTGGGAAGAGGAGAGGGAGAGTTTTATAAAAGCAGAGACAAAGTCGAGGAAAATTAAAATGTGGAAAAGAAGTGATAGAAAGCAAACCATGTGAGGTAATTGCTGAATAATTTGTTTGGAAAATAAACTTAAGCCCTTTATAGTAATTCTTAACACCGATGATTGGAATATTGGATCTAAATTGTCATCTTGTGCATACACTGATACAATAGTTGCCATCAAAGGTTAATGATAGGAGCACTTTCTCATGTGTTAGGCCCTTTTTATTTTGTGTTTTGGACGATGGGAATCTTGTGCTGACATGGTGTCTTTTTTTTTTTTGAATCTAATACTATGAACTAAAGGTTAGTCATGTGGGTCCATTTGTAAAAGTCACTAAAAGGTGTTCATTAATGTTCTCATACTAACATTCCCATCATTCTCTTGTAAGTTGGGTTTTCTTTCGTACTTATGAAAAGGGTAATTGTAAATAATGCATACGGGGTACCGGTTTATAAATGGGCATTTTGATGGTGCTAACATCTTCCTCATGCGTAAACCGACTCCCGAACCCAAGCTCCGACCAATGAGCAAATAAAATTGCCTTCCAAAATAGAAAATGCAAAAGACACATTGCATTCTTTTCATCGCACGAGGTTTGCTTGCATCGACAAGGTTTCTGAGCTGATTAGCTAATGTAATAGATATGGAAACGATGTTAACAGGGGAGTTTCCTTTAAAAGAATCATCATATATGAGAATGGTCAATAGATCATGTGGACCTACTGGCGAAAGTCGATCGAGGTTATCCAAACTTGGTAGATAATCGGAGAGCGACCTAGATCGCTTAGCGGTTTCAAACTTGAGTGCAAAGTGCACGAATAAGGCTCAGATAAAGTTGTAAATCTACGCGGATTTAAGTGCTGTGGAATGTAAATACATTAGAAAAGAAACTATAGCAAAAGGAAACACATCTTAATTGAATAAGATGATAAGTAAATGCACGAAATTAAATACAAGGAAAGGAAATGATTTGACTCTCGGTGAAGTGCCTAATTGTAGGCATCTCTTCTCATGATCAAAGACTATCTTTATAGTGATGCAAATCCGCCATCTCCCTCCCTAGTCCCAAATTTCCCTCAATCAAATCCTCTTCTCTTTCTTATCTCTCTACCCCACCCTCCTTAGCCTTTAACTAGCCGCCACTCGATGGCTATGCCGCTAAGCCGCCATGGGCTGGGTGCCGGTTGCCCCACCACCATTGCTGGCCCAACAGCGACTCCCTGCCCCTCAGTCTTTGCCGCCGGTCAATCTCTCTCTCTCCTTCACTTTCTCTATCTAACCGATTCTCTCTCTCTTCTATCTAAACTTGATGTCAACGTTGAGCTTCTCAAAACAGATTGGGCTGAGGCATCTATGGAGGCGTTGGGCCTCTAGATCTGGAGGCAGCGGCTCCTCCACTAGGGGTGAGCGCGGTTCCCGGGTAGAACCGAGAACCGTAGAATCGAACCGGCGGGTCCGGTTCGGTTCCCGGTTCCATGAAGAGAGGATCCGGTTCCCGGTTCCCCATTTTTAGGAACCGGGATCCCTAAAACAGGTTACAATTATTATTTGGTCCTTTCTTTCCCTTCAGTTTCACTTCCACCCGCGAGCATTTCTGCATTTCTCGCGCTCTGCTAGGGTTCCGGCGGGCTCCCACCGTCTCTCCTCGGAGGTGCAATTCCGGCCGTCCTTCTTGCTCGCTCGCTCGCTGGAACGCGCCGCGCGAGATTGCCAGCGACATGGACAGCAAGAAGTTGGTGCGAAGCGTCCTGGAGTCGTTCCTCCTCTCCGACGCTGCGGGCGAGGACGGGGCCAAGGGCGGCCAACCTGACGTCCGAGGAGAGGCCGGCGAGGTCGCCGCGGAAGCGCCGGCGAGGTCGCCGTGGAAGCACTGGCGAGGGAAGTGAAGATGGAGCTCGGCGAAAGTGGAGGACGCGTCATTTGTGAGGTTGAAAGTGAAACCCTATTGCATTGTAGAGAAAGTGAACTTCTTGCTCGTCACTTAGTTTTTGTCTGCTAATTCATGGCGAGACTGCATAAATTGTGTTCGAAAGCCATGGCTGTCTGGGTTTGTGAAGAGGTGCCAATATGTATTTCTTTGAAGTTCGGATTGCGCACGCACAAGCATCTCTTGTACTGGATAGTCAAAAAGGCGAAGATGATAGTTCTGCAAAAGCTTTATCAAATGCAGTCTCTTTGTTAGCTGAAGAAAATGGGATTATAGGCAAATTTGAATTGTAGCTGTCTAGTTTGCTGAGGCTAACTTAGGGAGCATGAAAGAGGAATCCTTACTCTAGAAGCCCCTTGGCTGTAAGTAACACCTGAATAAGATTGGTGAGGAGAAGACAAAGTGCAATCGGCAGTACTAAATCCAATGTTGTAGATTCTCACTTCGCAGTAATAGATAAGTGCAAAAGGCAGTTGTAAATCTAACATTTTAGATTCTCACTTGGTGGGTAATGTCTCTCCTTGGATTTTTCATGGTTTTCCTTGATTGGCAATTGGGACTTAGCTCTAGAACCTCTAAAGGCTCTACTTGCGTTGCCGATAAAACAATCGGTACTGACTAGTGACATTTTCATTATATTCCTTTTGTGGCTGACTGATTATTCTGCATTCTGTGATTAGATAAGCCACATCAACAACTTTTAAATCATCATTTGATGTTGGTGTAGCTTTCAGATATGAGGTATGTTACTCGTCAAGATTATAACGGCACAAATATGGTATCGATAAGGGACTACTATATCAAAGATGGAAAGAATTTCCCAGTGCTAAAGGTGATTGCACATGTATAACATTCTCTCCTCTATCTAAATCAACAATGATGCTCTTGTCTTTTTATGCTAGCTGGTTCAGGTATAATAATTTTGAGTGGTCTTTCTTACTCTTTGCTGCCTGTGAGCTTTCCTAAGATTTGATGACAATGGTTTATCTGATCACTGATTGATGCTGCATATAATTGACACTCTGTGTTTATGTCGTTAATATCTGCAATTCCAACTACTTCAGTGGCTTTTGCTAAAAGAGTATGTTTGTCTCAGTATAATTCTTTGGGTTTCTATCAACACTATGTGTCTCTTTCTCTTGTATTGACTCCATAATGCTGCTCTTGGCGTAAAGTTGTATAAATGTGTTTTGGTGGCCTCTGAACCTCTAACTATAAATATTTACTGTAATGTGTCGAGATTGAAATCCCATAGCAAGTCAACTCCTTTGGAGCTATCTATGGGTTTGCATTGGCTTGGGAATTGTTATATGTGTAGAAGACAACAAAACGTCAAATATGATCATATTATTGAGGCAAGAGATACATGGAAGTTATGAGTGTGATATGAGCATAGTAAGTAAGGAAGTGTCTGATATACATTTACTTACCCTTTTCTCTATATCTCCAAGCATTAGAGCACTGTTGCACGGATGGGTCTCTCTTTCTCTCTCTCTGCTCATCCAACGTCCATTACCTTCATCTCAAGCCTATATGGAAGGATGACACATCCGTGAACTATCTGAGAAGATTACTATAACTTATCTTTAGGTCCAAGAACTATTTTTGCTTATTTGTTATACTACCTAGTCATAAATGTTAATGCTGTACATTGCTAGCTTACTTTTCTTTTGTCACACTAGATTTTTGTAGTCCTGTATGTTTTTCTGAATTTTATAACCATTTTTGTCCATGTTTTTGCTGGATTTGTAGTTTTCCTTTTTTTGCCATCAAGCGTGTTTATGCAAATATCTTCTTTTGTTTTGATTTAGGCACTATCTTCTTGACTTGATGAGAGTAACTCCTCGTGTTGCAAACTATACTGGACCTGGATCTTGATTTTGTATTTTGAGACAGGAACTAGTCACAGCTTTTTGCCAGGTAGCTCATGCTATTACTGTAGTTAAGTGGTTCAGCCATCTTCATGATTTCTTACTTAAAATTTTTCTATTGAGAAGGCCCAAGCTGCAGGGAGATCGAAACAGAGTTCAAGCTCTGATACTGTCCGTGACTCACCAACTGATTCTTTAAGAGTTGCCAGAGATAACGGACTTGGGAATGCTGATGCTGGTGTTGGAGGATTTTCCGACAGTAAGGTAGTTACCCTATCTTTTCCCTTCAATTGGTATTGGGCAATTATAGTTTAGTTCTATCCAGGCATTTGTAAACTTGGCATTATATCTCTTGAATATCACATCAGGGCATTGTGTATGTATCATTCAGATGATCTACTATTGCGTTTATTTTCGTTTTGTTTAATTCAAAACGAAATTAAAAAAAAGAACCTGTTGGAACCTGGAACCGACCCTGGAACCTGTGACAGGGTAGGTTCCAGGTTCCACGTTCCGACGGGTAGGTTCCAGGTTCCTCATTTTGAGGAACCTGTACCCGAGGGTAGGTTCCAGGTTCTAGGCGGAACCTACCCGGAACCTGGAATCGCTCACCCCTATCCTCCACGGCCAAGGGACACGACGGCCACGGAGGAGCCGTTGAGACCAGCAATCGAGGCGAGTGGAAAAAAAATAGAGAGGATGATGCGAACAATGGCAAGTGAATGATTAGGGGTGTGCAAAACGGACTACCCGGACCGGGAATTGCTCGGACCGGAAATCGCCCGGACTGGCCGATTTGGTCCGGTTCCTAGTTCCTAAAAGAGGAATCGGTGTCGGGGCAGTCCGGTTCACGGTTCCGAGGGAGAACCGAACCGGACCGACTATATATATATTAATTTTGTTTCAAAAAAATTAGTAAAATGTGAACTAAACCCTAAATACATAAATTCATTGACAAAAATCAGTAAAATATGAACTAAACTCTAAGTGAACTTCATTGATATAAATTAATTGACAAAAATTAGTAAAATGTGAACTAAACCCTAAGTGTTTGACAAAAAAAAACACTAAACCCTAAGTGACCGGTTCTATTAGACTGAACCGAACTGGACCAACTAGTCCTGTCCCGGTTCTCAATTTTGGGAATCAGTTTTCCCAATCCGGTTCTCTGTTCAGGTTCGGTTCTCGATTCCACCTTGGAATCGAACCGAACCGGATTAGGAACCGATCACCCTTATGCATGATGAGGAGAAGGCAAAGCACTAATGGCGATCTGATAGGCGGTGGTGGTTGGGCCCGAATTTGGTGACGATGGCATAGGCACAATGGTCGTACATAAATAGACTTGTCAAATGGGTGGGCCGAGTCGGGTTTGGGTCGGGTCATAAATGATCCGACCCAAATTGACCCATTTAACCCGTTTAAGATCCTTTTATCGTAATTCAAAATTCTTGACCTGTACCCGACAATACCCAACTCAATCCATTTAACCAAATATAGGAAAGCTTGTTTCTTATGATTTTTTTTAAAAAAAATTAGTGCTAAAACACTTTCATTAAAATCTAGTGGACAATTTTTATAATTTTTTTTAAAATTTAGGCTCCGTTTGTTTCGCGAAAAATGTGACATTTTTGGAAAATGTTTTCTAGAAAGTCATTTTTCTTGAATAATGACAATATTTTTCGATGTTTGGTTGAAACCTGAAAATAAACTGGAAAATATTTTCTGCCATTTGGTATGAAAAATCTAATATGATTTTCCTCCGTGCACTCCTTTTAATATTTTGCACTCCTTTTAATATTTTTTATCTTAAAAAATCAAAATTTTGATTATTTTTCTTTTCTTTTTCTTTTTTCTTTTCTCTTTTTTCTTTTTCCTTCTTCTTCACCGGTCACAGGAGAGGGACAACCTTGCCAATCTGGCGAGGTCAAAGCCTGGCCAGCCTCGGGCGAGGTCAACCTTACCGATCTAGCGAGGCCTCGCCAGCGCTAGAGGTCGGCAAGCTCGAGGCTCGCCATAGGCCGAAGAGGCCTCGGCCTTGCCAGATCGGCGAGTTCGTCCCTCGCTTATGGCCGGCCACTGGCCAAGGAAGAAGAAAAAATAAAGAGAGGAAATAAAAAAAGAAAAAGAAAAGGAAAAGGGTAAAAAGAAAAGAAAAAAAATTATAAAAAAAATTCAGAAAAATTAAAATCAGAAAAATTAAAAAAAAATTAAAAATGACTTGTTTATGATTCACTTAAACTTGTTAGATAATCCATTTATGACTCATTTAATACCCATTTAAGACCCATTAGGTTAATAGGTAACCAATTTATGACCGATTTAAGCTTAATTTTAAAACTTAAGCTAACTCATTTTTGACCGTTAACTATTGAATATGAGTTCTAGACCCATTTTGCCACATCTATTCAAGAGGCTTCTAATGGGGGTGGAGAAAGAGGAAAAATAAGAGATTCGTCTGCGAGTGAGGGTTTTTGGGATTTGGATCAGGATTGTGAGTAGATGTGAGCATGGGCCACGGCCTAGACATGAGCTTGGATTTTCCAGGCCGGACTAGATTGGGTCGATTTGAGAACATTTGGTTCTAGCACAAAATTTTTTATCCTTATTAAAAATAAATTGCTTAGTATATTTTTGGCCTCAAAAATCACTTTTTTATATGTTTGTGTTTTTTAAATTATTTATGACTTCATTTAAATTTTTTGAGTATAAATAATATATTTTCTATTATTTATTTTTCTATATATTACATTCACGAAATAATTTTTAATTTTTAAAATAACAGGTCAGGCAAGTCTGGCCTATTTTGGGCATGAGCATCTTGCGCCATACCACCTTGAAAAAGAAGGGAATCTTGAAATCTTGACCGGGGCCTATCCAGGCTAAAAAACTCGGGCTTTCGGGCTCGCGACCATTTTCGCTAACACCAATTAAAGTCCATAATTGAATGGACAGATAATACAATATTATGAGGGAGATAGTAGATGAATTCATGATAAGGGATAACTGATCTTTATCCTTCATAGCACTTGTAATAGTTGTTTGTACACTCAATTCATTGGACAAGGAGGCCAGCTCTCTCCCTACCTCTCTCTCCCTTTCTTGCATTTTAGCCTTTCTTCGTCTCTTCAACTTCTGGAGGGGAGGGGTTTGACCTAGATCTCTCCCTCCCCTCCTTCATTGTTTTTCGTTTTATTTCTTCTTGTTTCTTTCCTTACTCTCCCGATCAAGTTTTAGATCTGAGAGTTTTGCTCTCTCGATATTCGATCTGGGAGCTTTTCTTTCCTAACTAATTCTAGATTTAGGAGTTTTAATGAATAAGTACTCTGACTCCAGTTTCAATGGTGTTCATAGCAGTTTTGGTATCAAATTTGTACTCGTTCAATGTATTTTTGTTAAAAGCTTCGGAGTCTCGCTCTTGCTAAAGGGCTTGTTCTCACGATCTGAGCTTATTCAACATGTTTATGTTGTCTCCGTATGGTGATGGTGTTGGGGATGTCGAACCTTGGCACACACCACCGAAAGGCAAAACCGTAACTACTGATGGAGATCCCAGGGTGTGCTCATCATTGACAAAACTGTAACTACTGATGGAGATTCCGGCGTGTACTCATCATTGATAAAGATGTGTGATTCGGTGATCAGCCGTCGATCCTTTTGCTTGGATGTAGTCGCAGATTTGTTTTTGAAGGACGAGTGTGTAATTATCTTTGTCAATCATGCTTCGATGATGTAACTTGATTCTGGTTTTTGATTTGTTTTGGAGTTTTATAGGCTTGCCTTGTCATGGTGACTTTTGAAATTTCCTATGGTTTGTTTCATGTATTATTTTAGTAATGAATGGAAATCTCTTTTGACAAAAAAAAAATAGTTGTTTGTAGGGAAATGACACAAATAGTTCATGAACTTTAACTCAATATGCAATATCGTCCTTCGATTTTAATTCGTTCAGTATAGTCCCTAAACTGTTAATAAATGTTCAATCTAGTCCTTCGACTCTATAAAAATGTTTAATGTCATCCTTTCATTAATTCAAGTTAATGGAATATGCTTATGTGGTTTTCAATCAATTAAGTTTGAACAGTAGACAACAAAAGGAAGTTACACTTCATCTCAAATCAGGATTTAATAATCCATGTCATCAAATAATAATGGGCATGTTAATGCCCTAGTTTTTCTTTTCCTTTTCTAATAGATGGATAAAAGGACAAAGACCATTGACAACTCACACATCCAACAAGGTAACAGTCACGGCCACGGTCTCGCTGGCAGGAAAAACAATTCGATGAAGGAGATCAAAAGCAGCAAAGGCCATCGATGAAGCTAAGTTCCGCAGGATTGAAAGACAGGCAACATAATTCCAAGGCTGATTCAATTTTAGCTTGTGGCCACGACGCAGGTTTTAGCCTGGAGGACCAACAGAAGAACCATTCATCATAAGATGGAAAAGAGCTAAATTGGTAGTTAGGAGCAGACCAAACATGATCTCAAATAAAACCACGATTGATTGGGACAACTTTTGTGTAATGTCAAGGAAAGCATTCGATGAATTCAGAGGGAGAGGGAAGTGATTTGAAGTACATACCAAGGATCAACTGGTCTTCTTTGGAGTCCTTGTCCTTGAAAGATAACGACAGGCGGCCATTGCATTCATAGTGCCGAAGAACATTAAGCTGTCCTAAGAACGTACTGGATCAAGTGACAGAATTCACGGAGGATCGAGTTCTTCCTGCCACAGGAGAAACTTGAAGATGGAAAGATAGGAACGGGAGAAGCAAGTCAAGGAGCGAATTGTAAAGGCAGTTTCACGAGCAGGGTAATAGAAGGGTGAAGTGCTTCAGGAGGATAAGCTGTTTAACTAAAGATTACCTAATAAGCCGTTTAAATGGAGATTACCTCGGGTTGCCAACCTTACGCTTCGTGATAGAACGTGGTTGATGAAGTGCTCAGAAATCACTGTCAGTTAAAAGAAGAGGAAAAGGTCCGTTCTTTAAGGCGCAATTTTCCCACTTCACTATAATGATGGCCTGTGGATATTAGGAAAATACGAAATGCTTTATAGCATATGACATACCATCAGTTATTAACATGGGTCAGAAGAGGTTGAATACAATGAAGCAGGGAATCAACAAAGGAACTCATAGCGGATGAGCACTTGTAATTGGCAGTCGATGTTGAGAAAAATCAGTTTAAAGGTATTGACAGAGGGATGAACAAAGGAGATAATTTCATTAAAACGGTATTGTGATTACATGTTGTTTACAAAATCCCTCACTTCTCCTTGGAAAGTCGACATGCTATGATCTAAGTGACTAATCTCAAGTTGTAGCTGGTTCCTGACTTGTCGTTGGTCGGCCATCTTCTTGTCGAGTCGATTTTTCTCACCCATCAATGTGTCAAAGGTGTCAAGATCATTCCATAGAACTTTGTCGGCCCGAGCTATCTTGGCATCCTTGAACTTTTGTTGATGTCGAACTTCAGCTAGTTGTTTCTCAAGGTCCACCTTGCGAGCAGCAAGGTTAGTCCGCTCATCAACTAAAGCCTGTAGAATGCTCTGGTTGGTCTTCAAGGTGTGATTAATCTCCTCAACAGAGTCATGGGAATATTGAAAATCTTTCTCCGAGACTACCAGGACAGCAATCTTCTCGCAATTTTGCTGGTAAGTCTCAACCCCATCAAGGAATTCAGTCAGGAAATCTTCGCAGCGCTTCTTGAAGCTAGTAGACTTCGAAAAACGAATGTCACCACCACACAGTTCATTCAATAAAGTTTTGAGCTTCTTGGTGACTGCTGGGTTAGCTGCAACCGATAGGTAGCCGCCCTTAGAGAGTTCGAGGAATTCAGTCCATTTGGCCTTGGCTACCTCCTTAGTGATGACGAATGCTGACGAAGGCTCGGATGCAATACTACTGGAGTCAATAGCTTCGGAATGTAAAGCTCTCGCAGCCCTTTCAAGAGTAAGCTTAGCCTTAGCGGAAGAACCAAGTGATTTTCCAGCATCAATTTGATCCATTGGTTGCGACGACGAAGAAATGGTCGATGATGGATCCCCAGAAGACATTAATGCTGGACCGATTGGAGGGATGACTCTCGGTGAGGATCCTTGAACATCGACGATCACAAAATCATGAGTATCTTCACTTTGGACTATCGAAGAAGAAGATCCCAAACCAGGCATTTGACTCGTTGATGGTGACGAAGCAAGTAATGGAACTTCTTCAATACCTGGTGAGAAGAAAGTGCAGTCTAAGCCAGCGAGATTGATAAAGTAAATAAAACTCATAATACGCTGGAAAACGAAGTGGATACCTTGTTCTGGCGCTGGGAGTAACAAAGGAGCCGGTGAAAGCTGAGGTGATGGACCCTGGGTAACAGCATCATTAGTCCCTTCCAATTGGCTTTGACTGTCTACACTGACAATAGCAGTAGACATACTTTCTGGGTAGGACTTTTGTGCATCTGCACCAGCTATAATCGATAAAGAGTTGGTTGGTAGTGGATCTTATCATCTCCATCGCAGAAGAGATATCGGTAAGAACAGAAACTGAACACGCGGATGAAATACTCACCATACTCAGCCAGAGGAGTTGGAGCAGAGACAAGTGATGCGCCATCAAGCAAAGGAGGATGAAAATTATGAAAGTTGCAGTCCTTTTCAGAAGTGGGAACATTAACATCAGAGACGGGATGCTCATCAATGAGAATGAGATAACACCCTCCAAATTTACAAGAAAAATCTATCTCCAAACCTTAGACATGTTTGGCTTCTAAAAATTGATGGAACATGGGCAAAACAACTTGTAAAAAGACCTAGACATAGATTAAACTTTATTTGTAACTTATACTAGATAGAAACATATAGAAACCCTATTTGACTGTAACTTCTTCAACTTTTCTAGCATTTGGATAATCATTTATCCATGAGTTCTCCATGGTTATTTCATCCATAAGTAGGTTGCAGCCATATGTTAAGCAATCATGAAAACGGCAAAGGAAAGAGAATGAAGATGAATCAAGGTCCTTGTAGACCATTTGGATATCTTATTTGGAAAATACTTGCTTGGGGAAGCATGATAAAGAAACAGGAAGACTTAACAGATTTTACTCCTTAACCCAATGGGTTATCTCAATCTCTTGAATTCTGCTTGAATTCATCTCTTGTTTGTCTTTGCAGAGAGTTCACTAAATTGACCCACAAATGTGCGCTACTCAATTATACAAATGGATGGAGTCCATTAGCATTAGCCTCTTACTTGAGCGCTAAGTAAAACATGAGAGAGAGAGAATCTTTCCTAAGCCATTACTCATTGGACACACAGTTTCAAGCAGTCTAAAAACAGAGAAGAGACAGAAACTTTAACAACGATGAGACAACCTTTACCTTTCTTTCAACAGCCATCATAAACTGCAGAGGAAGCGGCTGTCCACGGCCGCCTCCACCTCCTCTTCTGCCGCGACCGCGACGAGGGAGCAGTCGCGGTGTCAAGTCCATCTTCTTCGTCGGAAGCAGTACGGAAAAAGCACTGTGACGCGCCACAGGGAGAGAGAGAGAGAGAGTACGTCTTAGATAGTTGCCGACGGACACTGGTCGATTTTATAGCAAAGAAAACCGAAAAGGCGCGATCACTTCTCTGTTAAGTTTAGCCTAATTTTTGTACTAATTGCTGAAAGAGCACCAAGCTTTGGGATTCTCTCCTTTTTTCTCCTCCAATACTTTTCCTTTGTCAATTAAACCCCTACAGCTATGTTTAGCAAATGCAGGAAAATGTGGCCAAGGAAACTTTTGATGGAAAATGTAGAAACCTTTAAATTTTTTAGGAGATCAAGAGAGAGTAAATATTGAAAATTTTGTGTATTTTCTTTTCAAATTTTCTTTACAAACATAGTACAAGTATCTGTTATGTATCTATATATCTCATCCACGATCCATCCATAATATCCTCGTAAGGGAAGGGGGGTAGCCGGTAAAATGGATCTCTCTAGAGAGATTAGGATGTTCGGAGCAATTCATGTTATCATTAAGGCAACAAACACGCGAATGGTTCAAAATTGACTCCCGATTTGAGGCGGTAATATGAGCATCAATAGATTTGTTTTGATACGTATAACCCATTTTTTATAATTAAAACGTATGTTGGACCTTATATTCCGTCGGACAACCCTTAGTCAAGTCTTGGTCAACTTCACCTAAACTTAACAATTTATGAAAATAAGAGTAAAATTTGAGGTGACAACAAACAATTTGAATGATGGATTTGATAGGAGAAGAAAAAGTAAAGTCAATATTCAACCTAACAATTAAGTACATCATTAATTTTTTGATGAGGTGACATCTGGGTGCCGGTCCCTTTCGTGGGGAAAGCGCCAAAATCTTTTATTGTAATGAAGAGAGAGCGCCAAAATCCTAGATGGCATATTCAGAGACAATGCTTAGAAAAGATAATTTGTTATGACATTTCGTGTAGACACCAACCATGGAAATTACTAGAATGTTGTGGCCAAAGTAGGAGGTTGAAAGGGGTGATGGATTTCCACGATTGACCCCCTAATTTGTGTGATTTTCGCAATTGAATCTCAAATTTTTAATCGGTCTAACTCCAATGGTTAAAAGTAGTCCTTTCTTTGAACTGTTTGGATGGAGAAAGAAGAAAACGAGAAGAAAGAGGATGTTCCTCTCTTCAAGCAAAGCTCTTCACAGTTTCCTTTCTCTTTTCCTTTCTTTTCCCTTGATTTTTCCCCAAGTTTCCTTTTTTTTTTAAGTTCTTATTCCCATTTTTGAATGACTTACAGAAATTTCTAGATAATGCACAGGATTTCATTATTTTTTTCATAACATAAATACCATGTCAACAGGCACAGCAACATAACAGTGTGTTTTTAAGAGGGTATGAACTTGTTTGAACGACTGACGAAATTTAGCTTACTCAAAAAACATATTTTGAAGTTCGAGGACCCAATTGCCAAAACCACACAAGTTATAAAGAGGGGACCTATCATGTATTATCCCAATAATCCAAAGCCAAACTAAAGATCCAGAGGTCTTCTTACCAGAGATCACGAGGTCAATCGGGTTATAAACAAGTGGATAATTGTCTGTTCAAGTACCTTATTTAATCTTGTCACCTCATACCGTCTAATATCAATTGTCGGCCGTTGGATTCAGAACGAAAACAATGTACAATATCGCACCTTAAAAATTTGTCTATCACCATATCTATCATCCATGCTTGTACTACCACGCATAGCTCCAAAGCTAGTCCAGGGTTTACAATGCTATACTTGCTCTAGCACATTGGAGCTCTAAACGAGTGTACTTTCCAGGAATATGACATGAGCTTTTGCCCATTTTAAAAGTAGAAATCGGCATTGGGACCATCTGGATAAGAAAATATAGGTCACTAACAAACTGAGCGATTAGCAATTCTAACAAATCAAATACTATACAGCCATTTAAACAGGCAAACATAATCAAGTCTTATCTTCTTCATGCTCAAAACAGTTCTATATGACAATCTGCGCTTCCTTTCTCTCCTTCTTGTTGGCTGAAAGCAAAATGACTATTTACTCACAAACAGGAATCAGCAAGGGACTGACAATGCCGGTCTGAGCTTGTGGCTGCATCACAAGGATATGAGAATTCGGCTTGACAAAATCTTTCAAGGGCCAACTTCATGAATAAAATGCACAATAAGAAGGGTCAGATAAATTGCTTCAGAAACTCTCCAGCGACCAACCTTCCTCGCGTATTAACTGACATCTTGAGTTCGCTTATCTCTTTATCTATATCCTGCAATTCGCAAGACCCCAATCCGAACATTAAAAGGATTCATAACAAAAGAAAAACCAAACCAGGACCAGGGGTCAAAGACAAAATAAATTGAGCCCGTTGACCCCTAACTAACATCGCTGCATTCAACACATTCTAATTGGTCAATCCTGTGACCTGCATGAGTTGTTCCCTCGTCTATAGTTTATGCTATCAAATTTATTTCCTTTTAATAATTTATTTCATTAGGCTTCTTAAAGATGTACATGAAAGAAAAAGTCTCAAACTCACAGAATAGGGAAAACTCGTAAAACCAGGTAAACTATAAATATGGCTCCACGTAATCTAGCCAGCACCTCCCAAGACACACAGCTGTAAACCAAACTCCAATACACCCATTAGTTTCAAAGAGCAGTCATGCTATGCAAAGGAAAATAGGACCATACGTTTTCATAGTGCCATCTGCCATCTCCACATTTTTTAGGGGAAAAGTAGCGATGCCTTGATTAAAAAATTTAGTGTTTGAGCTACTTCTTTTTTCATGGGAAGAAACCTCTCTTATCAGGTAAACATGTCCAGAGAATTATTTCCAGATTAATTGCCTGGATCATAGAAGGCAGCATTATCTGGTAAATGATCAACTTTAGTCATAAACGATAATAGAAAGGTTGAACTGGCAGGGAAATGGTTTTGTTCTTGAAAAAAATCCAAGTTTTTCAATCAAGAACCTCTGGGAAGGCGAAGAAAAGTAACCAGTGTTAATATGTCCACGAGAAAGCATTGTATTTAGAGTTATTCACCACAAACCGAAGAACCAAGCGTAAATGGGAAAAACTTGCCTCCATAAATTGCACAATGAAATCAATAAGCTTATGCTTCTGCATCTCCTCACAGTGGTAGTTCGTAATGAGGAAGCTTATGTCATAACCCTTCAAGCAAAGGCAGGAAATAGATAAATCCACAATGCTCAGAAGCAACTACAAAGTCTGCTCTCTATAAATGAACACAGTAAGTCGCAAAAGTAAATCTCTCGAGCCGTATTACACGCTGGAAGCCTTCTTAGCCTAAAAAGAAGTACAATATAATTATCCAGGAAGTTTACTTCTACCATCTGAAAAACAGAAAAATCCACAAACAAATTAACATATAAAGATACTGCTACATGAAAAAGTTTGACCGCCTGCTATTGTTTGGCTTTTACCATGCATGTTGCTGAAAGCTCCAGTCATTATCAGCCACTACTGTCTTCTGACCTTAAGTAATTTAAAGATATTGACAAGGAATCTCGTGGTGTGGGTTTATCTTAAACAAATATTTTTTTACTCTTCAAAAGATTCTGGCTTCTGAAATTATAGAATATATCTTCAGTGAGCGACTTTAGTGCTTTTTTGATTTATTGAAGCTATGCAGTTCAACTCTAGTTTCAAAAGAAAGCCTTCTGAAAGAACTATTAAACTCCAACAATTAACAGTGCATGATCCCAAATGAATGCTCCCAAGATTGTTGTACCAAATTAGTCTACCACTGAACCTACCCTATTTGTACTGCTATGTTGGTATGACAAGTGATGTACCCTATTAGGTACCTGTTCCCTGAATCCTGTACCAAAAGCTAAGTGCGTAAGTGTGCTGGAGATCCAGGTCATGATGGTTGTCATACATCAAGTAGACTATCTCTTACTATTCTCTCTAGAACACTAAGTAAACTGAAAAGGATGCACCTAGAAAAAGAATTTAGAGAAATAGCTTGCATTATCAATAAATCAAGACTTAAGCCAAATGCGCGAATTAAGATAAGCCCTAAATCAGATGCAAATGCAACCTTTACATCCAAAAAGGAAAAAATGTCTGAATATGTCTTCAATAGGGCATTCCCAATTTATATTGGGCAATGCATCTTTATAGGGTGTAAAATGTATATCTACCTGTACTGGCTTCCTCCTCAACACCTGAAATGCTTCTGCCCTCATTGACAAAAATCTTAGGAACTTCTTGGTCAATATGTTTTCAAGTTCATCTGCCTGTTTTACCTAGCAAATAGTAAACAAAAACACTTAAAAAAAAGCAAGGAGACCAAACTTAGGTGGCCAAATTCAAATGCAATCATGAGACTGAAGAGGGCACGCTATGCCAATCACCTGGCAGGTACTTAAAGGTTTGGCAAATGCCACATTGAACAATTCAATATAAATGGGAAGCAAGGAAACACATCATTATACTTCAGAATCAGATAATCACGTTACCAGGAAACACATCATTATATTTCAGAATCAGATAGCCATGTTACCAGAACACAATATTTTACACATCACTGTCCAATTCTATCTGATGCTTGCTTTTCTGATTATTCTTGCTATTATTCACATTGCCAAAGTGGGATGCAGATACCATAATTATGTGAACAAATGTAACATCTAATGCATTAACTTTCAGCAGACTCTATCCAAGCTTTCTAAAGCTATGTGTCTGACTATCAAATTTTTCCTCTATATAGTCGAAAGTTTAAAGATGCAGATCCACCTCAAAATCCTTCCTCTGGCAGTCCAGATGCAGGAACCTAAGGGGATTTACCAGCATATTTAATCATTAAGTATGATAATCTACTCTCCATACAAGATCCTTGAGAACATGACTAGTTACTCACGGGCTTCCTATAATGCTTTCTTGGTTATTTTATTATATTTTTGGTCACAAATGATGCAGTTCTTTATCTTTTTTCATTCAATAATGATGAGATCATCTGCATCCACAATAACATACACAATCATCAAGAATTAAATTCGACGAAAATGTATCCAGCACATGGAAAGTGAATGAGACTGGCATACAAAGCCTAATGATGTACGGAAACTGTAGTTTGAGGTACTCATACTCAACTCCAAGTCTTTACTCCACTTGAACAAACATCTTAAACTTCTACATGTAATAAACCGATTTCATGTATGATCCTTCCTACTCAATTAGCCATGATTTAAAGACCATCCACCAGTTCATACTCCAGTTAGTAGTGTCCAAAAGGCACTCAATCATAAACCTGAGTATTTAGCCTGAAAAATAGTGCAAAACATGATTTATATAGAGGTAACACTATGATATAAATTAGGATGCAAAATACATAATAGCATGAAATTTTAGTCAACTTGAATGAAGGTAAACTTTAAGTGGCATGATCAGGATTTTAATACTGTTGCATACAGTTAAAAGGAAAGGGCTTTACATCTTCACTTTTCAAATATAGCAAAAACATGAGCCAACTAAAGTACCTCTGTCGTGACCCGCTAAAAAATAGGTGTCAACAGCCTCAATTCTAGATAAACCCTTAAAGTAGCTTCCAAGTAAGAGAGATGCCAAACAGAGAGTTTAGTGTTACCTTGAGGCTTATTCGTAATGAATTAATAGAAGTTTCTATCAAGCACTTTTCAGCTTCATTTCTGCATATCAAGATCTGAAAAGAGATTCAACACAAAAATTATACAATGACAAAGTACAAGAGTTGCTGAAAATAGATCCTCTCTTTTGCTAGATAAATCCGATAGCCTTTCTAATGACAAAAGGTAAAAGTAAAAAAAAAGAATTACTCAGCTATGATATCTCACTGAAAATGCTTTTACCGGTTTTAGCAGCAGTTCGGGACTAGTCCTGCAAAATAGAAAAATGGTATAAAATCTCCCACGTGAGACATCTACAAGCAACTAGTTAGTATTAAGAGTACATTTGAAGCTCTATAGTAAGGGAGAGTACTTATCATGCTCAATAAATAGAATACATATCCTAAACGCCTGTAGAATCATTCATATCTTCCGATGGAGGTAATAATAACACTCTGTTAGATTGAATAGAGCTATGCACATAAGAATATCATCTATTTAATTCCGAGTTAAGATACTCTAAAAGCTGGCTATTGCCAACCATGGAGACATAGACATACTTTAGCTCAACCTCTGGCTTGTTATGCCTCTCAACTTCTTGACAAGGAAAGTTCTGCAATCAGGAAACAGTCAAGAAATCAGGTGCGCCAAGATAAAAAATCCATCACTGTACAGTTGGTCGAGAAGAAGCTGCAAAGGATTATGTTACAGTTGACGAGGCTTTAGAAAAGGCAACTACAACTAAATCATGCTGCAAGCCATATTGGTAAGAAAACTAATTCGGAATTTCTGAGTGATATTAAGGCTCTGTTTGTTTCGCGAAAAATGAATGGTTTGGAAAACATTTTCCTAAAAATGATCACTTGTAACGCTTGCAATAATTAGCCAGTGAAAAATATTTTCGTTATCCACAAGAATTTACGTCTAAATATTTTTGTAAATAATGAAAATGGTTTCCGTTCATTCATTTATGTATGTGATAAATGTTTTCCAAGCCATTCATCTTCCGCGAAACAAACGGAGAGCCTAAGTATGCAAAAATGTTGAAAGAAAGAAGAGATGGCCCCTGATCTAGCAAAAGTAGAGAGCTTTTAGGAAACCCAAATCGACGGGTCCGTAATCAAACATCTCCGTGGGAGCTTGTGACGTTAGTCTCAACCAAAACGCGACGATGGGTAACGAGAGTGTGCACTACCTGGAGCTCACACATACTTTATCCATTTGCATCAAGAGCGAAAGCTATTTGGATTTACGATAATGCGACTCGAACGTTCATTGCCCGCATTAAACCGCAACTTTCCGCCATTACAACTACTTAAAACTGGAGAAAAATCCTTCACAACACCACAGAGGCGAGAAAAGCCTACTGCTTCAACCCTAGTTCCAAAAACGTGTCGGGACTGTGCAAATTCTGGTTACCTGCAGGCACATGGCCGCCTCGAGAGTGTTCCGGATGCAAGTCAAGTACAGTCGCAGCGAGTTGGCCTGCCAAAAGAGCACGCACGCCAGCGAAACAAGAATCAATCAATCAAACCGATCGACGATCGCAAAACCATTTCGAACGATCTAAAAGCTCCCAGGCAACTCCATTCCGCACGCACACAAAGCGGCGATCTCGTCGCGATCGTTTCCCCCCGGGAACACCCCAAGAAGATCGACAACAAACAACAGCTCGGAAGCCCTAGGTGATCGACGAGGGAATGCCGGAATCGAAGCTGCTGAGGGCTCACCATTTTCGCCGCGGATTCGAAGCTGCTGCTGCTCTCCGATCCCTGAGAATCTTCGAGCTCTTCCCGACGCCTATTCGATTTTGCGTTCGTTGCTGCTTTCTGCGGTGAGAGAGGCTCGAGGCGGGGCTTTGACCTTGACGTCGTCGTTTTGATGCTTTATTGGTATAAAAGCTTTGGAAGTTTATTATGGTTAACATCAAATCACGTGACTATTTGGATGTGATAAGACCCGTCGTACTAAACTAGATAATCACCGATGAGAAAAAGAGGTTCTTTGTCATTGCCGCTTGCGAACAGTGTTGTGGTGACCGCCGGGTGGCGCGGTTGTGCTACCCCGGCGACTATTGGGTGCTCGCCTTAGGTGGCGCAATCCCGAGTTAGATCTATCTTGCATAGGGTCGGAAGACCCCTATGTGGGCTCGCTTAGATCGACCGATCCCGACTTAGTGACATTAGGGTGGCACGACACCGCTTCCACCATACGCTCACTCACTCGCTCTCCCTCAGGGCAATTTGGTTTTTTTGTCAATCTAGGAACGTGGAGGTACAAAAATGGTAATAAAATGACATTCAAGATATGTTTCTGGTATTTCTGGTATTTTTTTGGTACTTTTCTTAGGAGTTATTTTGCAATGGAATTCAATGCAACGTGAAAATGCAAAGGTCCAAAATCGAAAACGTGCACTGGATATTTCCTTCTTTGCTTTTTGAGGGCAGCGACCTATATTGGTGCAGCTCGAAGGCCAAAAATGAGCAGCAACCCCAACACAAGAATGAATGCCGTGAGCAGCTGATTCAGCTGCAAAAAGAAACAGATGACATTGGCTCGTACATAGAGAGAGAGCTAAATTAACTTGAGGCAAAGAGAAGATTAGATACAAGTTCATAAAGAGAAAAAGAATGAAATTGGCTAAGCATCTCCGCTTGGCCAATGACAATAGCATTTACATCCCCGAACATAGAAGCATCGATCGACGAGGAAACAAAAGGGAAAAGAAAGAGAGAGAAAGCAGAAGGAAAGCAAGGGCTGCTGTATCAACTTGATCCTCGGACGCGCAATTTGTTGGCCACGTACAGCAGATGACTGATGTTTGTGGGAGGGTAGTTCTGGAGCAGCCGAAGATTGGAAGTGAAATCACCAGCTAGAAGGCGCCTCCGAACAAGAATCAGCATAGCGCAACATACTCGGAGCAAAGTTTCCTGAAATGCAACAGAAATTACATTACCAGGCTATCAATGGCCAAGAAGTAGTCACTGAAAATTCATAAACCTGACATGATAAGTGCAGCTGTTTCACCCAATTTCAGATAAACCTCCTAAATCAAATGAGAACATTAGGCAAATCTCAAAATTTGAGAAGGATCATACAGAATTGTTCGGGAAGAGTGTTGTTAAATTTAAATGGATTGCATTCAGCTCATTAACATGCCAAGCCTCAGTACCTTACAGAATTTAATTCACATACATCTCATTCTTCATGCTTATTTGATTACGAGTCGGGACCAACTTCTACCAATTTCTAGCCTCTGATTCAACTTTCAACTAATGGTTGACTGGAGTATCTTTTTTTGCAAACCTTCAGACAGAGAAAATCAATGGATGACACATGGTGAAATTGTAAAATTATTGTTACAGCAGATTAAGTCAATCCAATAATTGTAATTATATAGGCAAATTATCAGTGGTGAAAGTGCTCCTATAGAAAATTACCATGTTGCTCCTATGGAAAATTACCATGTGTCGATAACCAAGCTCTTCAGGAGCCAATAGTCAAATATCGACGATACTCCTTGAAAATGTATGAAATAGTCTAAACACAGATTTGATTTCAATGTAATGCCTTGGCATGTGAAAGTGTGCAAATCTTGGTACAAAGGAAAATTATGGCAAAAAATGCCTAAATTCTCGAGAAAAACAGGATGCTTTTGTCACCACTACAACAAGGATATAATGAGCATAACACTGCCATAACCATGAGATAGCAATCTCCTCCTACAAACCGTCTCTCTAGTAATTACCATCGCCCAAAGTTGCCATCACCTTTAGCACCCCGCTATCAATACCCTCCCACCATCTCAACCCGAACCAATGCCATGGCCTAATTAACATCACTGCAACAGCATCACCTTCGCCTCAACAATTTTATCATCTTCCTCCATTACATGACAACCTCCACCACCATGCATCATTCATAAAACACATCTACCAACACAACCTCGATTCTCAATGTTACTGTCATGCAGACCAGTCTTTCCCAATTTAACATGACAGGGCTGCCGTTCCACAACTAGCCATTATTCTATATTACCTGTGACAAAAGTTTAAAAGGGACAAAGTCAACATAAATCCTCCTAAGCATTTTGGCCATTGGGCAATTAAGTCCTGAACATTCTACTTTTTGGTCAAGTGAAGTCCTAAACATTTTGAGATAGATGCATAATTTTGGTTTCTCATGGAATCAAGCAGCATTTCAACCATAATCAAGGAATAAAACACATGGGTTTGGTCATTCATAGAGTGGCAAGCTTGATTTTGAGCACCAATTGAAAAAAAAAATGAGATCTACGACGGCAAGAAAAAAAAAAGTTCAAGATTTTTCCTCCATCTACATTAACTTAGATTTTTGTTTTTCAATTGATTCACGGAATAAAATTTGCCACTCAATTATCTACAGAACTTGTGTTGTACTCCTCCTTTCTGGTAAAAATCGTACTTGATTTTGTGAAGAACTGAAAAGGTGTTGTTTATCGATGGCCAAATGTCACTGCCAAAGAGATTAAGCTTGACTTGCACTTTTATACGCTTTAGAATCAATTGACCAAAGTAGAGTGTTGAAGACTCATTCAACGGTCTATAAATAAGTTTATCACATCCTATTGCACCTTTCTCAAATTAAAATACCCAATTCTCATCTCAACTCTTGCCCTCGATCTTTGGTCGTCCAACATATCACCGCAACCACCATTACATCACCACCATTATATCACATCATCACAACTTGTCTTCTGTCCTGACCACAACCTCCAACAACCAACTATCACTACTGCCAACACTCCCTACCACCTACTCCTCAACCTAGTGACGGTGGAAGAACCCATTTCTTCGCAGATTCCTTTTTTCTAGCAGGGAATAATTGCCTAAAGTGAGGCTGTCATAAAGGTCGAGCAGCTTTCCTCCAATCACGCATACAACTTCTGTATGGCTAAAAAAAATCAGTGAACAAAATTATTAATCTCCCACAATTGTGCCTCGGATAGAAGTGGCAGTGGGGCAAATGCTTGTAAGTTGCAGCTTCTTTCTTCATTACATTCTTCTATTGTTTTCCCCACAAATAATGGAGGAAGGGCACCTTAGGTAGATGAATCCACCTAATCAATGCTAGTCTGACTTCATTTCCCTTGCATTAGATACTAAAAATTCTCTTGTACCCCGAACTAATCCCAACTGTAGTTAATTTGACACTCTTACATAAAAAGGAAATTACAGATTGTACTCTGGCCCTCACAGCTCTAGCAGATGAAGCACTCTTGGGGAATAAAAAACTGAGCCTAATGTTCAGTGAAGACTTTGGTAAGCATGAATTACTGTCATGTTATATCTCAGGTTCTCTCATCTATCTTAACTCTGCTCAATTGAACCAGCATCTCGTGAAGTCAGGAAGACATGATTTCACATAACTCCACCAAATACCTTTGGCAAATTTACTCTAAAAGAAAAGTTCCTACCTGAGGACCATCAGGGTCACTTAGAAGTGTGTCCCAAATCTGAAGGCTGTCTGCAAAATTAAACTCCTGGGTCAAGAGGAGAGTAATCCATCGGAACGCATAAAACTGGGGATTGACCTGACATTGAAGACAACGAGGGATTAGAAAACAAAAAAAAAAAAACTGAACCTCTTGTACAAAAGGAAACCACATTATAGAAGCATCTGGCAAAGCCTTTAAAAGTTTAAAGCGACCCATAGTAGGGTTGTCCAAATAACCATTTGCACACTGAAAGGAAACTAACAAGGATATATTGCAACTTAAAACCCTATCCAACATATACAACCAGAGAAAGATCTTTATTATAAGCACATTGTAGCTAATAGCACATATTCTCAATATTCCCTATCCAAGTTTCGTACTTGTCCTTTTTCAGAATAAAATATATCCAAGCTTCATTATATTCCATCTTCAATGAAAAATAGCTTGCTCTTGGGGTTGGAACCACAGTTAGAAATGTTCATGTAAAAGCTCCTATATCATCTGATGTTACACAAAAGCACTTGGGATCCTATCAGCTTCGGATGCTGGAGGATTGTTAGTCCATAGAATAAGCTGCTGGAAATGAATCTTACCTCCACAAAATTATATCTTTTCCGTTTCAAGGACATCTATAATTCATTTGTAAATATAAAAAATACAACTTCATTTAGGATGCACAATGTAAGAGAAAAAGAGAGACAATAGATACATTATTTTGGTCGGGGGAGAGATTGTACTATAAATATAGAAAGCTATCAGATACGCATTTAAAATTGACTTCAGTGAAAACAAAAATGACATCAGGGCCATACAACACTAATATACTCACGAGTAGGGTATTGCCCTGCCTGACTGCAGTTTCACTCTTTCAGTCAAGTAAAATATTTAGTAGACAACTAATATCCAGTCAGGAGGCCGAGAATAAAAGTATTCGACCAATAAATGCTGAGTATGCAAGTGCACACACAAACTTACTTTGGTTGTAATCTCAAGATGACGCCAAAGCTCTTCATCATACTCCTTCAAAAGCTGCGACAACCTGGATATTGTTGACCGGATTCCCACAACACTGTTGTCCAATTGTTGACAAAAGTTATCCCGAAATCCACTCAACAACTCAACAAAGCAAAAGAAAGCATCCGCTTCAGCAGAAGCCTGTGTGATCCAAGAATAAAAAATAGCAATCAGGACATAAAAATGCTAATGGATCCATATACAAGAGATTCTTCATGCAGTTGCAGTCACATAAATATATAAGAGAAAAGAATCATAGATATAAAGATTTAGTGCAAGATGCATCACTCCCCAGTTAGCATAGCTAGGTTTCATGCCTACCTAAGTAGAAAATATATGGTAATCACAGCTTCAACTAGGTGATACTTACATTACCAATTACTGAAAGAACTGCGATACGAAGTAATTTTCCATCCCAGAAAAAAATGTCAAAACGATCTCAGTTATTTAATATTTAATACAAACAAGATCAAGGCAGCATAATCGAAAAAAAAAATATATCAAGGTATTCCCTTTGATTCACTCTTTCCGAGTTTGTATAAGCAAAATAACTTTTTACTGCACAAAAATCCTCATGCAACAGATACAAGAATTAGCCAGTTCCTACTCAAACTAGATATAGAAAAGCACCATGCCCACAAAACAGAAAGGAAAGACTGCCCATGGATTTATAGACGACCTAAGATATAACTTCATATAATTCTAATCAGTGTTGTTAAATCAAGATTCTGGTTGAGAATCTTAGAACTTATTTTCTGAATCGTCTATTAAAAGGAATCATGGATCGTAAGATTCAGTAAAAAGTGGTAAAAAAATACTCCAACGAACAAGTTTCTTACTAAAATTAAGCTACTCAGTGCCAAAAACACATAAAAATACCCAAAAATGACACTGCTCCATTGTCTATACCCAATCTAACTTCTAACTTCTGAATATTATAAAGGTGCAAAATGAAAAAGGCCTAAACACTTGCAAGAAAAAAAAACACTGTCAAAAGCACTTAAAAACCTCTACATACACAAAAAACAAATTCAAAATAGTCTACCGAAGCCAGCTAAAGAGAGGAGACTAATCTTAAATACTCATGCTATGACTGTTGCGCAAGCGTGCGATTTAAACAAGCTAAACAGGAGGGTCAAAGGCCTGAGTCTGTGAGTCAAAGGAGGTGCGATGGCCGGCAATCATTGGCATTGTCGCCAGAGGTGCAACGGTTGGTGTCATAGCCAGTGACAGCTGGTCAATAACTGACGAGAAGCAGTTTAGCAGCTTTCCAAGTTCCTTCGTTAGCCTGAGGGCTGAGAAAACCAAGGTCTTCTAGCATGCTTCCACATTTTTTTTCTTTTTTTTTTCCCTTTTCCTTTTTTTAACAATTGTTCTTTTCAATTTTCGGCCCATTTTCTCTGTATGCCCCAATACTTTTGAGCTCAACCACTATGATAAAGCCCAACAACGCAAAGTGTGGTTGTTCTCCTAAACCATAGAGAATTGTAGAATGTATGATTTGTACCCAATCGTACAATTCACTAACGATTCAAGAGTGCAAGATGAGTCGTTCGATGGGTGAACCGAACTGAATCATGCAATTCGAATCATGAATCGGATGATTTTTACAACACTGATTCTAATCAATAACAACATATACCAGCAAACCACAAAACCTCCTTGAATAAGGCTACCCAGTCAAGACGTTAAATCAATGGACAGCTAAAGCATTGTAAAACATGGCTAAAAGAGATGCAAAAATACATACCGCATTCTCTTCATCAGGATCATTTCTGAACACATAAAATAGAGGGGCCACAATTTCATTCATCCCTTGGACATATCTTACGCCAGGATTGAGCTTTGCATATACAATTAAAATTGTCTTCAAAGCTTCCTTTTGAGACGTGGAAGACAATAAAGCCAGTCAATTATCCTCTTTTTCCATTTATAACTTGAGTCAATGACAAAAACAAACCTGATTAGATTCTGCATATGACGAGTCCCCACAGAAAAAGTGCATGTCTGGATGAGTCCGTTTCACATCTCTGTCAATCTGTTCAATGATCTCTGTATCCTACAAAGTTGAAGTATGCCTTTTTCTCATAATTGTATACATGTTACTTAAAAGGTAGCATGAAAGTTCACTGGCATAAAGGATTTGAATCATTAGCTAAAGCAGAAAGATGATCTATCTTCTCCCATTGTGGTCTTTACAAACCCAGGTAACTCAGCAACAGCAACAGCAGATTATTCACATTATTACTGTCTTGGGACATCACATTCTTTCTCTGGCTATGCATATGCATATAGATAGTTTTGACACTGATTGTTTAATACAGAGATAACAATTCTTTTTTTGGTTTCTTCAGCTCTCTTGTAATGGGTTTGTCCCCCCTTGGTGCCCTATAGTTCATTTATTTTTACCTATCCAAACATACAGTAACAACAATTATCCACATCATGAACCAGAACTAAGGAATTTCAACTATCAAGGATTCCGAGCTTCAGATATATCATATATGTCTTACAATGCAGATGAGATCCTCAAATCAGTATAAGGCAGAAGTCAGGCTAGTTAATTTCACAATGACTAAACTAATTCTTGTTGAGTTGATAACTGTGAGGTGCTCATACAGACCAGCCACCAAAGAGGACCTAACCTTCCACAAGAAAAGGATGACCTACTGTGTAAGCAACATTAAATCAGTTAAGTTGGAAATGACTTTCATGTAGAACTCACCCAATTACCAATTCATACATCATAAGAGCAGCCCATTACTTGCCTCAAGTGTAGCATATCTTCACAGCTCAAGAGGCATCAACATGAAACAGCCGCACTTGCACATTATTATAAAGCAAGTCATGCTATAATCTGATGCAGCCATTTACTTCCCCACAGCCAGAAACCCCTAAGCCCACTCACCAGAAACCTGGGTCTGGGTGTATCACAACCCATCAAGAACTGTTACAAAGAGTTCTAGCTTAACATACTTAATGAACCGGTCTAAGCCCTCCCAATTTACTGTCATTTGCAAGACACCGTGCCACTAACAAGGCAATCTTATGCCTTGACCCATCATGCTAACCCTTAAAATCCTCCATCAAATGGTGATTAGTTAGCCTTCCCTAATTTAGCTGAGAGAACATTATCATATAGTCCTCGTTCCTACTTCCATCTTAGTATGTTTGGTGAGTTGAACTAGGAGAACCTACTCTGAGCTTATCTCATGATGGAGAAAGATGGCAACAAACTAACAAGGATAGCAATAAACTACCAATTCAGTCTCACATGGAACAATGGTCACCTCAAGAATTTGCAATCTATATAACCTCGACTATCTGAAGCAAAAGATCAGAGTAACCACTGGTCCACCTGAAGGAGTACCATCCTGATCTCAAGGCGATGTGTATTTCACTTGTGCAGCAGGCCCCCCTTAATCTAACTAAATCTACCCTTGGCTTTGTCAATAACTGCAAACTGCCACAGATCTAAAAGTTTATGCCATTTAATAATCGTATTTTCTGCTTCATACAAATTTTACTAAGATCATGTTATGTTCTAATCCTTTTTTCATCCCAACAGCACAATTTTACAATCAGATTAATCATGTCAGTTTTTTTTAATAGTTAGGTAATTCATTTAAAGGGCATCAAGGGGATGCCAAACCATTCATGAAATCATGTACGCTGATCATCAAAGAAAAGAGCAAACAAGTCAAGCATCCGCTTATTACAAAGTACACGTGAAAGAAGTAAAAAGAGGGGGTAAGGGTCAAAGCAAACACAAACTAAATGAATGATTACATTTCATACCTGAAAGAACTTATTCCATATACTGGTATTTCCAAGACTCAATGGATGCTCTCCGTGAGTTATATCTGATCTTGAGAGCATCCCACTGGTGTCTGACCGTAACTCACTGTCACAAGTTGTGCAGTCTTCCAACCTCCTTGTGATTTCTGACTGACCAGGATGGAAAAGGTCAGATTCCTCTTTCAAAGAGCAAAGGTTGAAAACCACAAAGAAACAAAATCAGGACAGAAAAGTATAGCTTCATCATGCAGCAATCTCCTGACAACAATCAGCAATTGATGATAGGTTAAAGGCTATCTTTTGAGGTCTCCATGTTTGACACCAAGGCACAGGAGTTCTTTTTCGAAACTACCTCAATAACTATAATTCGGTGGCTACTGTACAATCACCACTATCATCACTAAAGAAGTCACCACTACATTGGCGCCATCATCGGCCACCACTATGGATTTCTCAACAACTATCAGAGGATTCAAAGCATCAATGACTGATTGACCATCATCGCCACTATACTGTCCATAGTAACCATCACCGAACATAATGACGGCATAACCACTGTTGATTAGACAGCCACCAGCACTACTACCTCTAATGAGATGACAACTACTGTTCCAAAGAAAATCTTTCATAAATGAAAACCATTTTCATGAATTGAATGGACCCTTACAGAAATTAGGCAATGAAACCAGACAGAGATAGCCGATTGTCAACTCGAAATGATATATGCCCCAGAAGAAAAGGATTTGAATAGAAAAGGGAAGTTAAGTTAAAAAAATACATGAGTTGTCCTTCCTTCAAGATATCACTACAACAAACAGAAAGACAAACCGACTGTTTCTAACCTCTGACATTTCAGTCAAGCATGCAGTGTTCTGATCAGGAAAGTGAAGAGAAGTGGGAAGGTAAAATTACAGAACAAAGTGTTTCCTCTGCTTGGCTTGTAAGAAGTACTTCCTCTGTTTGTTATCGAAACAAGAAGAAATTTGACGGAAACTGGGGACACAATTATCTCGGAGCCCATCTCATTTCCAACCAAGAACGGGAGAAAATGGAAGAAAATTATTCCGTCAGAACACTTTGCTATTACCATTCTCGCTTTCTCTTAAGTGGTGCGTGAAGTAAATCCAAAGGTTATCTTGACAAAAGAGAAGGGTTTAATTGGTGCGTCACCTGCTCAATCGGGGACTACATAAGAAGGGCAATGACCTGCCTAATTAGTATGAAAAATTGTCAACATGAGCTTAGGAGATTCTCTTGAGGAAGTACGAAGTTCTACTTCTAGTGGCAGCATGGTCTCAGGATCTCAACATAATCAGAGATAAAAGGGAACAATCTTGTCTTATGTCAATTGTTTTCTTTAGGCCAAGACTAGTCCAATCCTAATTCCTTCCATTGGCATGACCTTAATCTGAGAGTTGTGAGTTACGATTTCCCTTCCATGTCTCAGATGTGATTTCACTCTGGTATATCCCTAAGAACAAGCAGCCTATAATAGTCAACTAGCTTGTACTGGGAAAGAGAGAATATATAAAGAACTCGCGCTCAACTAACCAAGCAAAGAACGTTCTAATACATTATCTATATTTTCTTTTCATGACTATGCATTGTATATGCATCCTATCAGGGACGGGAAATTAAATTTATCAACATCTTCTTTACCTCTAATTGCCTCTCTTCTTTTTCCCTACGATATGCATCCTATCAGCGGGGGTGATAGGGGAACCTTATTCTTGCAAGCAAATGGAATGCAAAATGTGGAAAAACAACAACGCTATAGACTATCCATTTGCTTACAGGATTCATTAAGAGCTCTCCCTTAAAATTCTTGTACTGAGATCTTTTCTTTGCCAGCTCAGAAGACCAAAGCCCACGATCAGCCGGCAGATATCCCAGCAAAAGCTGTTGCACCAGAACTAGTCCATTAAACCCAGTCTCATAGATTGTAAAGCACTTATAATGCAGAAACACTCGTCTAAAAAAACTTGCAAATAAAAGTGGGGAAGATTAACCCAAAATGAGGGTAAGAATGCAATTTGCTTAATTCAGTAAGGTCTTCAAATATCATAAAATAAGAATCTACACTGTACTTCATCAAAACCAGAACGAACAACATACAAACGAAGAGTAGAGCATTTTCCTATCCAAGACCACAATTTTCCTCAGAAAATAAAGGAGGAAAAGCAGACTGAAGGAAGTAGCGCACGATACCTTCCACACAGTGGAACGAATTCCCGGACCGTCCGGTATGCCCTGAGAGGCAATCTTCCTCAACTCCCGCATATCTACAACCTTTCTCGACAGCTGCATATCACCAAACACAGCCAGGAAACACATCAACTTCCCTAAACAACCCATTTCGCCGCAGAGGAAGAGGACAAGACAGACTCGCTCACCTCGGCCAAGAGCTGCGACTGTCTGGACATCTCCTCCGCCGACGGACGACCGGGTTCCCGGCTCTCGCCGCCGTCCCCATCCCTCGGCTCCTCAACCTCGGGCTCCGGCGGCGACGGAGGCGGAGGCTGCTCCCGCCTGGCGGCCGACGGGGGCGGCACGGGCACCGGCGGCCGGGTCAGCGGCTCGGCGGGGGCCGCGAGGGGATCGGGCGCGGGGCGCTGGGGGCGATCGTCGGCGGGCGGCGGCGGGGCCGAGATCCAAAGCGAGCTGTTGAGCCAATCGGGGACCTTCTTCTTGTTCATCGCCGCTTGATGCGCGTCCATCGCGCCCTCATGCGGGGCTAAACGCGAACGGCGGCGGCGGCGGCGACGGGGGGAAGAGATCTGGAGCCGGAGCCGGAGCTTCCGCTAGGGGCTCGCCGGAGGCGATGATCGGAGCGTCGCCGGAAGCATCGTCCTGCGGCGGGGAGCGAAGGGCCGGAGCAGTATCGAGGACGGGAACGCGAGAGAGAGAGAGACAGAGGGGACGGTGGAAATGTGGGAAGAGAGAGAGAGCAGTTGGAGGAGGAGGAGGAGGAGGTCACGTGATCTGCTCGTGCTGATGACCTGCCTTCGGGCCGGCGATGTTTTTTCTCTTTTTTTGTTCATTTCTATTATTATCTCGGACTTCTTTTTATAATTCGATTTTTGAATTATTTCTAAATATCTAATCTAGTCTTTAAATCTTTAAGGAAAAATTTCAAGTAAGAGTCTGAAGTGCTCTCATTTCCTTAAATAAGAATCTAAAGTAATTCTTGTTTCAAATAAAGGCCTGAAATGGTTTATTAGTCTCAAATAAGGACTTTTGGTCGGCCGGTGACTATTCCGACGTCGGAAAAGGGGTATTTTAGTAAAAAAAATTTAAATATACTTTTTTACTTTCTTTTATTTTCCTTTTTCTTTTCTTTTCTTTTCCTCTCTTTTTTTTTCTTTTTCCTTTTTTCTTTTTCTCTCTTCCCTCTTGTGGCCATCGCCGGTGACCTCCGCCAGCCTCAGGCAAGGGCCACCCTCACCGACGTCAGGCGACGGCTACCCTCGCCTAGGCTGCAAGGGTTGCCCTCACCAGCAATCGGCGGAGGAAAGAGGGAAAAGAAAAAAAAAGAAAAGGAAAAGGAAAAGAAAAAACGGAAAAACGAAAAAGGGAAAAAAAATTCAAAAAAAAGGTAAATGACAAAAATGCCATTTAGCCAGCAAGGTCAGGACCTTATTTAAGACTAATAAATCACTTAGAACCCTTATTTGAGACAATGTTCACTTCAGGCCCTTATTTGAGAAAACGATGGCACTTCATGCCTTCATTTGAGACAAGGTCCACTTTAGGGCCTTATTTGAGAAAATAAAGGCAATTTAGGCTTTTATTTGGAATTTTTTCAATCTTTAATTTAGTCCATCGAATATCCATAATGAAGTCAAATCAGTCATTCGACATTATTTACCAATTTTTTCATAATTACACTATTGCCCGAATTTTAGAACATCTTTTCATTTCAATCAATTTCCTTAATCATTAAAAAATATATGATATCTTTTTATTAATTTTTTGATGTTTAGCCTTATAAAATATTATTATTGTTCAATTTTAATATATTTTAGTTTATGATTTCTATAATAGCAAAAATATAAAATTATTTGAAGTTATATCATATTCATATTCTTTTGTTTTAAAAGTAAGTGTTTGCATGATATAATGATATTGATTTCTCTTGTTTATATTAATCTTGGTCTTATTTTCAATATTTTAGATCGATAAAATTGTGGAAAACGACAAAAATAGTCCATGAACTTTGACTCAATATGCGATGTGGTATTTAGACTTTTAAGTTGTTCAATGTAGTCCTTAAACTATTGGAAAATGTTTAATGTAGTCTTTCCATCTGCTCCAAATAACGAAAGAGATTTTATTTGACGGCGTGAATTATTATATGTTAAGTTGGATTTTAAAAAATGATGAGTCAATATCTCCATTTTTTTATCCATCTACTTTAAAAAAGGAAAAAAAATTAAGGATCAATATGTCCATTGTTATTTAATGATGCGAATCATTATATCATGAATTGAAACGAATATTTCAGGGGATTAATCCATGTGTATTTGTCCGCTATTCGAACTTAAAATATTGAAAGCCACATTAGTAGAATTCTATTTAACTTGAATTAATGAAAGTATGACAATGAATATTTTCATATAGTTTAGGGCTTAATTGTACATTTATCAATTTAAAGGTTTATGACTGAATTGGTAAATTGCAGTTTTATGACTTTTTGGACAATTTTCTTATCACTTTCCCATAAAATGGTCAAGTTTTGTGTTTTCTTAATTAAATTCAGTTAAATGCGTAAATCGGGAAATTAAAACAGTAAGAATATCAACTCGATACCACTCCAAATGAGGTTCGTAGAGATCATAAGTTAAAATATATTTAAATGAACTATCATAGTAATAAAAAGATAGCCATGTTCTTTTCATTTAGAAGATGGATTGAAACAAAAAAAAATTATAAAATTCGGATGATAGTGTAATTATTAAAAAAAATTATTTTTCTACGAGAACTTGAGAGACTAAATTGAACATTTAGGAATTGTTCAATAGCCATATTGAACAAATTAAAAGTTCAAAGATTACATTAGGCCAAAGTTTATGAATTATTTATGTTTTTTTTTTGTCTATCCTACTTTAACTCCCAACTTACTCTCAGACTTTTATCTTGCTTCTTGTAGGGCATGGGAGTTGAAACTCATATTTGAAACTACACGTCCCCACTCCTAACTCCCCTGAGAAGGTGGGGATTCGAACTCTGCACCTCCCCCTTCCAAAGTAGGAAGGGTAGCTACTTGAGCAAACTCCAGTGGTTATGGATTATTTATGTTATTTTGCCTATCTTTTCATCGCTGCTTCTGCATTTTCACTTCTAATCCATATAACTTTATCTAACCACAACTTCATGCTTATGCTTTTCTCCTATCTACAATTTCAAGTTCTCATTTCGAATTTCCATTTTTATTAGAGCAAAATTACTAAATTGGCAACTTCTATCCTGCCATTGCCCGTTAGAGGGATTTTCATTGAAGGCATAAATGATGACAGTCTAATCAAAATAACCAACCGCTTGTCAAATTACAAATTGAGAAAACTTGTTCTTATATATGAGAAATTACTAGCTAATGTGAAAAAAACTTACTTGTTATGGAATTTTCCATATTTATATGAAAAAATGAGAATTTTAGTCACTAAAAGTTTAGATCAACTAAAATTAACTTTAACTGTTGGAAGGTTACTAAAACGAGTACGAGGCCATTAAAGATAGAAAGGATAGAACTTATTTTTGTTATAGATAAAATTGATTATAAATATCCGGAAATTATTTGGAGCAATATATTGATAAAGTTACCATAAAAGTGGCGAAACTCGGAATAAAGGTGAGAACTTACTGTCTTAATCATGAAATTGACTAGCCATTATGAGCAACGAACTTCATTTAGTACTTTTTCACAACGCAAAATTAATTTGATCAAATATGGCGAATAACAGTAAAGTCTATGGTTCACCTTTAAAATTATACTAAATGGGTGATAGAAATAATTGGACATAAGGATATAGGCCTCCAAAGTTTCAGGACTTTCGAGTTTGATTCCGATTTTATGATAAACCGTTCGATCAAAATAACTCAAAGTTTCCATAATATAACGACCACAACTTATATGAATATCATACAAAAATAAAACCATTTTACGAACATGCCATCTTTAATCCTTTTGGGGTTTTAAACATGGAACGCACACTCAAAATATATGGGATAATTACCAAAAAAATAACCTAAACTTATTGTACGGATGAATATTCAGTCCTAAACTTCTAAAGTTTTTCAAACCTTTTAATCATTTGTCAATATAGTCTTTTCGGCTAATATTGGCCGGAAATCATTGACGTGGATGACAATCATCCTACGTAGCAAACTAGTGCTCAAAGTTAACATGGATAGTTTTTGCAATTTTTTAAAAAATATTATGGATTATATATATTTTATATTTTGCTTTTCTTTTTCATTCTTTTTTCACCATTAAAAATGAAAATAAAAGAGGAAAAAATAAATTATTGAAAAATTAAGAATTTTTTAAAAAAAATGTAAAATTTGTCTATATTAGCGACGGCCGTGTCACGTAAGACGGTCGGCATCCACATTAGTGATTTCTAACCAAAATTGATCGGAAAGACTACATTGACAAATCATCAAAATTATATAACTAAATTGACCAAATTAAAAGGTTTAAAACTAAATTGACATCCATACAGCAGGTTTAAGACTTTTTCAGTAATTTATCCGAAATATTTTAATATTGCATTTAGTATATATAAAATGAAATACCGAAGACAATCGACATTCCCCGATGCCAATGACGGGTTTTGCGGAATCGTACCTCAAGTCTCAAGAACCGAGATTCCTCCGCATGATGCTTGTGTATCCACGCCGATCGAAAGTGTAATCATGCGCTCGAACTAACAACCCGTACGTTCAAAGCCATAAATGCACCTCGATCTCGCAGGACGCTTTGCTTGCAATTTTGTCCTGAGAATTATTTCCCACTTTCCTGTCAACAAAGAGAGTGGGTTCGTCGAAGACCCAAAGATGGCCGAAGATGGTCGTATTTCGACCTTACATATGATGGACAGATCTCTGTTCGCAACACTACATGGTACATTTCAAAAAAGTTGTCTATAAGTCGATTTATAGCTTCGAATCGACTTTCGTGAAATCTTACGGGCTCGAGACGGTCTTCAAAATGTTAATAAGATGATCTTGTAGCCGACTCTTCGGCAAGTCCAATACCGATAGGGCTCAAAAGGGAGGGGGATTCAAATTGCATTTGGTTCAAGATATTTTCCGATTAGGTGAACTAGGAACGAGAATTCGTTGCCACTAGCTTAAACAATGTCGTTTCGATGTGTCAGAGGTGTCCTCGTAGCGTGTACACCTCTCTCTCTCTCTCTCTCTATCGTCTATTCTTCTTCTTTTCTTAAAACAGTAACAAAATAATAAATATGCTCAGTGATTAACCACTTAGTTTATTTAAAGATCTTGGAGGAACATATGCAACATTTGAGGGTGCAGTACAACATATGCCTCGGATCATATAGAAGGTATGGCATTTCCATCGATTCGTAAAAGGTTAGTGGCAGTAATTCAATGGAGTCGTCCAACTAAAAACTTTCTTGTGTTAGCTGACTTCCACAAAAGATGTGTGGATTTTCCAAGAATTGCTATTCTACTTGCTAGCTTTAGTTAAAAAGGAGTCAAATTGGAAGGGTTGGCTAGTGATTGCTCATGTATTCATGATCTATCATGATACATTTAGCAAAGGTTTAGGTTATGTACTTACATAGAATGACAAAATTAAACTCTATACCTCTAGACAGCCGAAACACATGAGAACCAATGTCCCAAACACGAGTTGAAACGATCGGGCCAGAAATTATGGCGTCGTCGCTTATGTAGCGTGAGTTTCTTCACATATTTGATTGTCGATGCATACCTCATTTACCTGCATCAACGGCTGAGAATTGAATAAAACGCCAACAAAAGCACCAATGTCCCCTGCACCGGGTCAAGGTAAAGAGTGCAGGATTCAAATTGAAGCTTGCCCATAAGCGCTCAAATCGAATATCAAAAAGAGATAATAAGGAGATGCATTTGCTCTTTAGACTGAACGAGGACTCCATCAAGTGGTTGGTTTTAAAGTCGAACAAGTCCCATCTCAGTTCCTCCACCCACCACTACAACATGTGTGCGTCTGTCTTGAGAAGTAAAACAAAGTAACTTATGCAGGTCCGATTGGAGTATGGTTGAGAGATCTACCCTGTCTTTGCTTACGGAATGAACAAATAAGTTCCCATGCCATTCTCGAAACGGTACAAATCCGGTCGAACTCCCCCAAACCATACAATAATTCAGGCAAGTTAGCACCATCTTATGAACTCTGACAAGTTTCTTTTTAAATCGAAAGTTCCGACGATTCTACAAATTGAGGAACTTAACTTCGACTCAGAGAATCCCAAAGAAGGGATTCTTAATCGCCGAGTCCAGCTCGGAACCAGCAGAATTCAGCACAGCCATGTCAACCTTGTCCCTGGGCAGAAACAGGAATTCACCGCCTTCAACTTTCTCAAACCCGCAGAGCTCCAAAAACTCAAGGCCTCCTTTCATTGCACCCACTCTCTCCTGCATGGTCCACATGCAGCAAGGTAAGAATCTTATTGAAGAAGAACACAAGCAAGGAAGACCTATTACCATCGATGATTACAACTCTGCACGGCTCAAATATTCATGAATCATGTATAGTAATACGTGTTTCAACTGATCTAGCAAAAGAAATTAAGTTATTAGGGCAAGCTACTTGGATTATGTATGCACAAGTAGCTGACTTCTTGCTCGGAGGCCCCGCACAAATGGCAAGTATGATAGTTTTGACTCCTTCGTTAGATGCATTGACACTACAACTAACTCAAAGAACAACTTGAGCTTTACAGTAGATGTGGCTACAACAATGTCCACAACTTTCTATTAATGCATGTGGAAATGATTCTTCTTATGCTGCTCTGCTTCATCGCCAAAAGGAAAGAGAGAAGCAAGTGAGGGGGAAGAACAAGGATGTAAGGGAGATGTTTAGAATATACAGTAGCTAGACATACTATGCTTTTGTTTGATAAAATTGCCAGATTGGGGCGAAATAGACATAAGAAAAGAAGCTATCAAAACCTGCAATTTTGGGTCTCATGGACAACAGTTGGTTTAAATCTCTCATGAGTCCCCCTTCATCCCGTTGATTAGGTTTTAATGCATTTTCAACAATCCAAATAATGATGAAAAGATTCGAACCTGGAAAGATGGGTTAGTGGCTCTGATCTTTCTGAATTTTTCCTCATTAGGATTCTTGGCAACATTCCCTATGTAGGTTAGCAGAGTCTGGAATGCTCTCTTCACTTTAGCATCATCCTCCTATTTCAAGTAAAGCCAAAAAAAAAAAAATTAACAGCAACAGCAATGCAGCATAGTCACTACGAAAGATTAACACTTCAAACATATAAAATTTTTCATCTATAACAGCCATCCAGAATTATTGCCAGAAGAGCATAAACATAGCATTCTCCTCAAGACTAAAGTCGTTATAGCACATTCAAGATTCTTGATACATGCATCAGAAATCAAAAGCCATTGCTCCAAATAAAGAAGGGAAGCGATAGAAGCACTTAATTTTCAGGGAACATGAGGACATCACCATACGGACAGCATATAATGGTTACATAGCAAAGTACATGTTGGCCTTTTACCTTGTGATTCTGCTTGAGTGATCGCAAACATTCTCTCATCTGCTCAGCCTTCGTGGCAGGTCTAACAGGCAGTGAGCTCTAGGACATAAAACAACAAAGAACATTAACAAGAATCCCCAATAGTTTTAAAGAACAACAAAGGATAGAAGATTGTTATATCAGTTAAGTCCATACCTTCTTTTCCTCAATGACAGGTGCAGATGGTTTTGCAGCTGAAGGTTCTTCTGGTGGCAGTCCCAATTTCCGTCTTCTTTCTGCCTGTGAAGAGATCAAGCAGCTGTTAAACCAACTTGCATATAGTTATAAAACTTCTATAGTTCAAAAGTAGGCTCCAATAAAAGAATATCAACATCCCCCATGACCCAATGGCATTTTCCTATTGTTTCAGTATGTTCGGTGGAGAACCATGGGTCATGACCAGAAAACGATCATATGATTCACAGACAGAAACAGATCAGATATAAGACCCTGCCTCATGTCCAAATGGTCTTAAAAAACAGCTCTTTGCTTTCCCACAGTAACAGCACCAACCTGATCCAAAAGTAGCTTTGTAGTTACTGTCTCAAAAATTCTTTTCAAAAGGAAGCCTGGTTCAGAAAGCATCTCAATGGTTTTTCATTTTATTTTAATTCTGTTAATCCCAAGAATTTTAATGCAAGTATACAAGCTGCTGCCCTCCAATTTTAAACTTTAGAGGTGATCATTGGTCTTACAACAAAACAGCCATCATGCAACATCTCGAAAGAGCATTTTTTTTTTTGGAGCAACTGAAATATTTGTCCTCGAAACCAGCTTATGGTGACAAGTGTCCACAAGGATTTGCTGACGAGCACTTCTGTTACTCTACTTTTGCAGTTCTTAATATAGTCATGTCGATCAAAATCTCACCCACTGGAATCTTTGATGGAACATCACTAGGCAGATATATACACTTCAAGAATCTAAGACTTCAATTTCCTTCTTAGAGTTATTTATCTGTCTAGTAAACTACAAATAAAACATCTAATGGTAGCAGTAGGTGGTCGTACTTATCTGAACTAAGCACTCAACAGTGTGAAAAAATGATGATCATGTGATTGTGACTTCATTGCATGACACACAGCTTAAGTAGTTATCTCTACCTAAAGAATGATAAACAGTGTACATCCCACATAAAAGAGATTTACATGAGTAATGCATTATAATGGGATCCTATAACTAGTATGTCAAGACAACCAGAACATGTTCTATACCTTGTCTTCTTCCAATTTCTGACGAATCTTTTCCCTAGCCCTCCTCTCTTCCTCTTTCTCAGCTTTCCGCAAAGCCAACAAACTGGTAGAAGGGAAAAAAGGCCTTAGTCACAGCAACAGAAAACTGTTTGGAGTATTCTTAGGAGAATTCCTCATAATGATTGCATTCTAAAAATATTTAAAATATAAATGAATAACTAACCGTTTCCTTTCATTTTCCTCTTCAATTCGCTTTGCCTCTAGGAGTTCCTTGCCAACTCGAATCCTTTCCTGCAAAATTCGGCAGGCAGTTTTCACTATGAAAGATGAAAAGAAATTATGAATATATTCCCAGAGGCAACCTTGCCATGCACACTTAAAAGCTCAAATAAGAAACCACTGAAAAGGTCTGTTGCAGAGTATTCCAAAAGGTACAACCTAGATAAAGATGATGCACTTCTTGCTATTTGTTCATACAGATACTATACCTCAAATCAAAATGAAGTTACTGTATAACATCAACTTGCGTAAATACTAAAATATGTAATCCAAAAACTTAAGCCATTAGAGGAGGGAGACTACATCTATATAAGGCCTATATAAACCCCTGGACAAGCAAACCCCATAGACAAGCAATGAGGGGTTCCTTAGCCACAGGCACTCTCCAAAATTGCATCGAGCAGAATCCAAATCAAAACCATTCTTAGTTCTTTGCATTTAGGATAAAAAATGATAAATTTTCAACTCTATTGGTTAAATTTTGTTAACTTATCTCAAAAGCTCGCTTACATATTTGAGAATGACAAGCAAACTTTCATGGGATTAAAAACCACACGTGGGAGCTTCTTTAGTCATTTTATGCATGAAACTTCTTGCTTTATATTTTGAAGACATATCCCAGCAGTATAATTACTATATATTACTTTTCTGAAAACTGCCATACAACAATAACCTTACCATCCAGTAACCAAATTTACCCCTTATCAAGTGGACGGCAATGGAATGGAATGGAATTTGCAATTTCAATGTCAGTTTCAATTATCAGGATATAGGCCCACAAACGCATCAAAAATCTATGGGCCTGCGATACAAGACCATCCCAGAGTTGAACATGTATTTTCCTATTCATCATGCACCCCAAGTTCTTGTGTTTTTCCTATTCTTCACACACCCTAAGTTCTTTAACAAGTGTAAAAGTATGATATAAGCTAGATGATCCAGCTTAGGTCAAAAGAACTTTAACCACAGCAGGTCATGGATTAGATTAATCTGTCACCAGAATGTTGCTTAAATTGATTTTCATGCTTACAGTTCATCTTTTCAATCTAAAAGAAAGACTAGTGAGTCCATTGCTCCGATGCGATGAAAAAATGAGTCATTTTCACAGACAAATTGAAATCACTATGTTATCAAAATGTTTTAATCAATAATAAATTCCACAATCTAAAAGGATTTGATAATTTCCAAGACCAATTTAAAGTTTGTACATTTTATAGTTAAAAAGTGACAAATAGTAGTTCAATGTTTCACTATAAAAAATGTCTAGATTACTACAAAATATGGAACTGCTTGACATGCATATCAAGAGATGAACCCAGTTAGTGAAAACATCAACAGTGCAATAAAAAAAAAAAGTGATGAAATGACTTGGAAAAATAAGTGAAAGAACAGAATCACCTTTTCTCTCTCTCTTTCCATTCTCTTTTCTTCGTCTTCTTTCTTCTTGCGAGCTCGTTCCCTATAGTTTGGTTAAAAGAAGAATCACCATGCAGTGAAATGAAATGTTTATGCTAAGATTTTACTAAATAGGTAATAAAAAGTTAGTTTTATCAAAGTAATTTGTCTTGTATCTAAAGTAGATACGGTACACATGAATATATACATTAGTGTAACATTTGATCATTAGCAAAATAAGATAAAAATGTCAACATGTGCAAATAGATGTCGAAGAAAAATAATATTCAAGCAACATGTCTCCCTCGAAACCACCTCCCTTCATTGAAAACAGATGAATGCAAGAAAGCGCACAAACACTAACGATTGCGGCAATATAAGAATCACTTTAAGTTAAATAAAAATCCCATCAAATTTAGGAACCATAGCCAATACTAAAATCCACAGAAAAAGAGACAGGTAATCATAGATGATGAATACCGTGGTCCAAACTGCCAACAATATACATTATTCCTTACTTAAGTTCTTGTGCTTTAAGCCTAACTTCTTCTGGCGTGAGAGTCGGCTTAGGAGCTTCAGCTTTGGTGTTAATAGGCACCTGACAAACTCAAAAGAGGTAAACAGAATTATATGAGGACAAGCTGAAGCTCAATAACCTAGAATAGGTTTGTCACTTTAGTAAACTTTAGGCTCAAGTCAACAATAGTGATGTTCAATGTCCTGCAGCTTCTCTATCAAACAAAATACAACAAGGATGATTTGTGTAGTATAATCATCATACCATGACTACTATAACTCTATCAAATGGCCAGAAGTATAGAAAGATCGATTCACCACAGTGAGCTGGTGCAATATCAGATGACTAAATATCATCATACCTTTTTCTTCTATCTATTAAAGGCATCATTAGGTACTAAACCTAACATCATCAATGCCACGTAAACTATTTGTAGGAGCCAAACAGATACATAGAAAATGATGATACCCTATCATCTACTGAATAGAAGGTCATAATAACAAGCTAATGGTATTGCTCATTTTTCTTTCAAAGAATCAATGCTGCTCCAAAAACCCTTCGCTTTTAAAAGAATGATGTATAGCCTCTTCCTTTTAGAACAAAGGCTGACGCATGAGCATATCTTTTTCTAGTACTTTTATGTGTCCCTTCTTTATTATTTAGTTTTTCCTTACGTTATTAGGTTAGTAAGTGCTAATGTAATAGGCATGTAACTTCTTAATGAGATTTGATGGTAGATAATCTCAAGATTAGAAATAGTTTATGTTTAATTAAGGGTTGAGATCATCTTACATAGCTCAGCATGTTCTATTCCATACAGGCAGGAAAGTCCAGTCCTTAATTATTTGATTATTTTTAGATGTTTAGTAACATCGGTAAATTAGCTACAGTTACGGGCTAGGGAAAGCTTGAACCTAGCTGCTTCAGCTTCAGCCACTCGAATTTTCGATATTCCTTTCACAATTCTAGTAAAGTATTTTCAATCACTTTGTTGTCAGTTCTCTTCTTCTAAATAGATATCATTGGTTTATCCAAACCCTAGAATGTCTAATTTCTGTTCCAGCTTCAATTCTTCTCAATCCAAACCCTTTCTTTTGGTCCTTTTTGTTGTTTGTTGCATCTTCAACTATGTAATGGTGCAACCTCATATCCAGATTTATTTCAAATAACAATTTAAGTACCTCTACCTTCAACAGAGGAAAACATGAATCAATGTCACCCAAAAATCAACAAAAACCCATGCAATATATTGGCATTTGACATTCGAGAAGATCAAATTGATGCATCTATAACCAGGGCCAACTTGGCTGCACCAAATCATCAAAGGAAGGAAAGTGTTTCATGTGTGCACAGCATGTGGGCTTTATGCATTTGCTAGGGCACATGGCTAAAAATTGTGATGCCATCTGTGCCAATTGAAAGGAAAAGAAAATGAAAAACCTTAAAAGGTCAGATAGAGTTATCTTACCAGAGGCATCTGATCGATTTCAGGGTCATCCTCATGTTCAACCACCCAATTGATAGCAGCTTCAACACTGGTGTTGCCTGAGGAGACAAAAGAGATCATCCATCATTCAAATAGCCACACAACTCCATGGATTGAATGCAGACAAGCACTTCACAAAACCACTTGACTTGATATGATTGCATTAATAAAGTGGTTAGATCCATCAGCTGTATAATAGCATGGATCAACCAGGAACAAAATAGTATCCTTAATGCACATATCTGAAACGAAATTCTACCATTTAATCATGATAATCCTGTCAGGCTACAACATAATCTTAATAAAGGTGAGCATTTATACCTCAACCTCAGAAAATGATTTACCATGCTAATCAGATGAACATTCCGACTATATCATTTAGTGCCTGGTAGTTTTGGTTTTTTTTAAGTTGCTAACTTCCTTAAAAAAACAAACCACAATTTACCAAACAGTTATGTCATTGACACAAGCATTAAAAGAATCCATCAAGTGTTGAGATACTTCACCATGAAAAGTTTAATGCTTTTACTGTAAGTCTTTCTGTTCCCATTTCAAAAGTGAAGGTAACTCAAAGTTATGATGCCAAAATGTCTCATCACATTTTTCGTTTTAACAAGCATGGAACTGTACCATACACTGCCTCTTTAGTTGCCGATAAAAACTTAATAATATAGTCCCCATGAACAAAAAAGCCTAAAATCAAATACTGCCAGGTGTAGGACATCAGAGAAAATGTCACTTAAAAACATGAGAAGAGCCTCCAATATTGGCAGCCCGATAAATCATGTTAGCACGTAATCGTTTTTAGCCAAGTACGACCCTTAATCATTACCAATGTTTTCCACACAAGAGAAACAAACAACCAAACCATGAATGGGCAAAGCATAAATCCAATAAACCATGGAAACATGAAGTAAACCAAATTTCTTTCTCATAAATGGCTAAGTATCATCATTCCCAAATGTTTCAAATCAAACCAGTGCGATCAGACATAAGGACTATTACGAACCAGAAGAGGGAAAACTTGGTGATCCAAATTTAAACCCCAGTCTCAAGTCATCATATTATGAGAAAGACTATCAATACTTGAAACTCTGGGCACAAGCCTCAGAATACAAAAATATATCCACAAATGAAATTGCTTAAAAGTCCTTCAGCAAAAGTAAAACTCCGTTAAATAAACTCACTAGTAAAAGAATATCATCTGCAAGAATCATTTACTTGGAATAGATAAATGCTCTTTTTTCTAGTTTACCAAAATTAACTGATATCAAACAATTCATGTAGCAGAGTTTTTTCATTTGCAATTTAGATAGGTATGTTTGGAGCCTTTCACGCGAATCAACAACTCTGACAACAAATTCTACCAAGCAATTTGAGATCTGCCTATAAATAACCACTGCAATCAAGCCCACAATACCCAAAGCTAACACTTTTCCACTGCTGAAAGCTCAAATTATCATAAGCAATTCTGAGCCAAGCATCAAACTAGTTGCAATAGCCATGATTAAGAAGACACGTATTTGTACTACTTCATAAATTCACCTATATAATATGCAATTAACACTGGAGTAAAATTCATATTCACCAGAAAAATGAAGAGCTCGAGTAGCTCGTGCCGTGGGGAAACCCATTGCTTCAAGTTCTTCCAGAATTTTTTTGTTGACCTCAGGCACAATCATCTCTGCATAAAAAGCAAAGCATCATTATTATGGTTATTGTCAACTAAGTGGGCATGTGCCCATTTGCCACTCATTCCACAGCCACAACAAGACAGCAAATATGATTTAATACAAAGCAGAGGCAGAGAGAGAGGCAGGCCTAACAAGTTCGAAAAACTTATAATTCTCTCTCTACAAAATAAAAAAAAAAGTACTAGATGTTCCCTTCATGATCCAGATTAGTGCTCGTCTCAAGTGAAATCTAATGTAAGGTACAGCGTATACCAGCGGATCTGGTCAAAATAGATCGAGAAATATGGAGTGAAAGTAAAGATTTGATTATGGCTATGCAGGATTGTGAACCTGCTCAATTACAATTTCTCTCCTAGTACGCACTTTTAATGAAAGTCTAATCCAGTACAATACACATAACTGTTCATATGCCAGACCCACCATTCCAATACTTTATGTTTATAAATAAATGAAATTACAAACATAACTGTTTCAAAGGTACATGTATTGTCTGTTACCTGGCAAGTTGACTTCAAGCTCCAGTATTACAACCAAATGAATCCAAACCTTAGATTTTCCTAAATGTACTTGAACCGGTACCACAACCCAAAACCTAAAACCAGATAATTCACTAGGGTCCAAAAACGCATTAAACCCAACTCACTGTCACCCTAATCAATTATTGCAAAATTCTCCTCAGCATCACCAGACAAATGCAAACAGTAATGTTTTTAGTCCCAATAGCCACCTGAGTCTTAACACCAACACTTCATGTACATGCTTGAGGACATGCTCAAACAATAGCAGAACATAAAATTGATTAACCAAAGGACACATCAAACTTTGCAGACACGTGGCTGAGCAACTCCCAAACTTTCCATTATGAATGTAAAAGCACAATATGCAACAATATAAGAATTGACAGTGTTCAACTAGAGGTTTAAGCTTCACGAAAAGATAAAGCTTCATACTGATATATATAAAAGAGCCAGAACTATCTCTTCTCCTTTCTCAAAAATTAAGTTGAGACAAAAAGAGGATACATATACTGGCAGTTCAAACGACCGATCACTAGCAGATAACTTGACAATCTGTGGTGAAGGTTATTATCAGGCACAAAAAAAAAAAGATCAGACTAAACAAATAGAAAAACCAAACATTAATACATGCAATCCATCCTCATGCTAAACACTCAATCACATGGAAAAAGATTATCCCAAAGACAATCAGAACATTATGCACCAGCTAATTAATCTCAAGTTGCACACTTTGCTAATCAAGCCAGAAAGGTACCTTCAGTCTGCTTACTAGTTGTTGCATCTGGAGCATCTGCCGATTCTGCAGCAACCTTTGGAACCTCCAAACTTATTGGTTTTGCTGTCTCCAAAGTTTTATCAGCAAATTCAGTATGCCCGGTTCTCTTTGTATGCAAATCAGTTTCCTGGCAACAAGATCAAGAAAGGACACATTCAAAATAGAAATTAGGGTTTCCCTACATTTTGGTTTTCCTTGATAATCGAAAGTCAAGACAGATTAATCCATGGACTGGCAGAAATGTTGTCTTAAAAGATAAAGACATTCCAATGCCTAATTCCTTTATTGTAATAACTAGTTTAAAGGGCACGGACATACATATGGAGAAATTAGAGAAAGGAAGGGACATAGTGAATACGTAGTACGTATTGAAATAGAGAGAGCTGGTAGCTCAAGAGTTACTTGTGGTTACCATTCTTGCTCGATTAAAATGATGACCATTAAGGATGGTAAGTGAATTTTTATTGTCGAAATCGATAAACAAAAACTACCTTCAATTTCCTAACAGGCAGTAGATTGAGGGTCCACAATAGCTTCAATTGACTTCTCCTATTTATCTCAATTAGTGCGAATTTTATTTTTCACTTACCGTATCAAACATAACTAAGGTCCCCGCAGATCATTCCCACCAATACCAGAGCTCCTTTCATTGTTATGTTGTGCAAGAAACCAAGTGTCCAACTTACCCTCACAAGTCAACAAATCTTCCAACGTAGGATACACAATGGAGTCAACTGACTCCATTGTGTATCACAAATTACTGAATAGAATCGCAGATAGTAACACTTAATCTCTGGACATAATCATCCTATCAAGAATCAACCTCCTCAATGGAAATGTTCCAGAAAACAGGCTTTCCTTATCAAAATTTGACAAGGACAGAATCAGCCACATCCGCATCTGTATTATCTTCCTTTTTCGTGCCTACTCTAACTCACAAGACTTGTTTTTTTGGAATGGATTTGAGGCAAAGCTTCATGTTCCCATCTAGAAAGCTACAAAAACAGTCATTTAACTAAGAATTCCTCTCATTCAACACAAAAAAAGGGACCCAATTCGATTTCCCCGCAGAACACCTATTACCTCCGCCGCGAAACTCGATCTGCTTCCCTCACCCCACACAATTCAATGCGAAAAAAGCACCTTCAGATCCAGCTAACGCGCCAAAACGCTCAGAAACCAAATCAATGGCCAGCGCAACAGATCAGAACGCCACAAAAGGCGGGGATTCGGCGTACCGTCTTGGATCGGCAGGGCTTCCCGCAGGAGCTGCAGACGAGATTGAGGACAGCCTCGGTGGACTCGGAGAAGTTGGAGTGAGAGGTAAGCTCGGCGTGCCCTTGAGCTTCCTCCACGGACTTCAGGAGAGCGCCGCAGTCGCCGCACTTGAGAGAGACGCCGGCCATGGCTCCGGTCCTCCGATCGGGAAAGGGAAAATTCGAGAGAGAAACGCTTCGCGCTCGGAACGATGCGGCCTCCCGATGGCCGGACGGAACGGTTGGGATTTCACCGGCGACGACGACGACGACGACGACGACGACGACCTCCTTTGTCTTGCGAGAAAGGGGGTTTGGTTTTGGTTTAGGCTTTGCTTGCGGGGGAGGGAAGGGAGAAAGTACTTCGTGTACGGGGTGAGCGAGGGGCCGGTTTAATTCGGGAACCGAACCGAACCGAACCGATCCGATGCAATCGAATTTAGGCCTGTTTGCGTGAGTACCGGTTTGGTTTCGGGGTGTGAAATATTAGGGGAAGGTGTCTTGACTGGTTTGGTTTTCGATTCGGATAGAGTTTTGTGGAGAAAATGTTTTGAGCCGGATTCCGGACCAAATGCTCATAAATTTCATAAATATAAAGGCAATTTCTTAAATCTAGCCCCTCTCTGATTTGGCCCTTGGCTTTCTCTCTCTCGAGCCTCATCTGGCACCTTCTCGTCTCATCTCTCTCTCGGTCTCACGGGATGCACCCTCGCCTTTGTCGGTCGGCCATCAATCAGCCCGCTCTTGGGCACTCACTCTCTCTCTCTCTCATGTCGTTTCATTTTTTTTGTTTCATCATTGAATTATTTGATTTCAGTGCACTGTGATTACTATTTTCTCAGCTATTTGCCATTGCCCGCTTGTTTATCCTTTTGCTCGTTGAATCTCCCTCGGCCATAATCAAAGGAAAAATCATAATCAAGTTAGGCTTCGTTTGTTTCGCGAAAAATAAATGATTTGGAAAATAATTTTCTAAAAATAATTGTTTGTATTACTCAAAATAACTGGTCAATGAAAAATATTTTTATTAACGATAACAATTTATGTCTAAATATTTTTGTGAATAATGAAAATAACTTTTCGATGGTTCATTGTTTGTAAGTGATACAAGTGATCATTTTTAGAAAATTATTTTCCAATCATTCATTTTCCACGAAACAAATGCACCCATTCCATATTGTGCAAACACCATGGTAGGGTATATTATAGTATGCAGAGTGAATTTAAGCTACTTTTGATAGTTAGGATAAAATTTAGGATTGAATAAAATTAATCATATCCTATGTTTGATTCATATCCAAGACAAAATAAAGTCGGAAATAAGAGGTGTATAACTCGATAAAAATAACTTATGGGGAATGTAGGATAAATGTGGATAGAATTTCTAATATCCGTAATATAAAAGTTATTTTTCTCGTATAACAAACTTCTTAAATTAATAAAATTAAAATAATAATTGAATATAAATATATTTGAATTCTAATATAAAAAGAAAATTCAATATAACAAAAAATAAATAACAACAATTCGTTTTTATTTATATAATCGGATTTCTTTCTATCTTATAATATAATAAATATATATTTAGTATGTAAAAATTTATTGGAGAATGATGGAAGTGGAAAAAGAAATAAAAAGAGAAAGGGAAAAATAATGAAAAATAAGCAAATAAAATTGAAGTAGCCAAGAGTGTCGGAATAGATTCTTACCATCTCCGTCTATTCAATTATACACTAATATACCGTTCATACCAAATAATAAACAGGATATGATATGAAAATATTCAACTTTATTACTGAGATTCACATATGATATAGCAAAAATCTCTGAAGTTGATATCCTATCCTACCTAGTCTTATCATAATTAAAAATCCGGACGATCAAATGCAACCTTAAAACTTTCACATACCACGGCTGATAGCCAAGATAAGCACATAGAGAACATTAAAGTGACCCGTGTGACCTAACGAATGTGTTCATTCCGAGTGGTGCTCGAGCGACTGGTTTCATTTGAATTTCTAGCTAAAGTAATTTACTCAATTCTTACTGTTTTTCGTTTTTTGTTATTTTTTTCCCTTAGATGTTGAAGTATGGCAGCAATTTCGACCTCTTATTCGAAGCGATTTTGCTTCCATCAAAGACGGGGACCTAAATGGTGAAGGGAAAACTAAGGCTACATTTGGTAACTGGCCAACTAGTAACTGATTTTATTTTTTTTCCCCAAAATCAGTTTTGGAACAGAAATCCATTTGGTAAACTTTTTGTTTCCGGGCACAAATTTGCACAAATTTATTCCTAGAATAAGTTTTGGAACATAATCAAGAAGCAAAAAAAAGTTACTTCTTGATTTTGAGAACAAGAATCAGAAATGGAAAAGAAATTTTCTTCTTCTTCTTGGTTTTCTTTTTCTTATTCTTCTTCTTCCTAGCCTGTAGCGAGGGCGTCGCCGCCCTCGTCGGATCTGGCCAGGGCGTCGACGAGGGTCCAGCCCTTGTTGAAGCCGGCGAGGGCCGCGATGCCCTCGCCAGGCCTGGCTGTGGCTAAGGAAGGGGAAGAAGAAGAAAACAAATAAATAAAATATTAAAAAATTCAAAATATTATTAATAAAAAAAATTGTATAGTTACCAAACGCATTTCTGTTCTTTTTCTATTCTAAGAATAGAAATTTTCAGCAGTTACTAAACGCTTTCAAATGCTTAGAAATTGTTCTTGAGTACATAATAAAAAAGAATCATTTCTGAACAGAAATTATTTCCGGGAACAAAATAGTTACCAAACGTACCTTAAGCTTAACGGTGGTTGTATGTATTAGGAGTGTGCAAAACGAATCACCCAAACCAGAAACCGTCTAGACCGGACCGTACCGGCTGGTTGGGTCAGATTCCCGGGGAGTGTCGGTCTAGTTTCAGGTTCCTAAAAGTGGAACTGGTGTCTAAACGATCCATTTCCCAGTTCCAAGAGGGAAAGGACTGAACCGACTGGACTGGACTGACTATATATATATATTCTAATTTTTAAAAAAAAAATTAGTAAAATGTGAACTAAACCCTAAGTGAACTTCATCGACATAAATTCATTGAAAAAAATTAGTAAATGTGAATCAAAACCCTAAGTGAACTTTATTAACATAAATTTATTGACAAAAATTAGTAAAATATGAACTAAATCCTAAGTGTTTAATCCAAAAAAAAAACTAAACCTTAAGTGACCGGTTCCATTGGATCGGATCGGACCGGATCGGACCGGATCGATCTAGTCCTAGGACCAACCGGTCCGGTCCCCAATTCCCAAATTGAGAACTAGATCTGCCGATCAAGTTCTTGGTTTCACCTTGGAACCAGATTAGATTGGGAACCGATCATCTCTAGTATGTATTACCGGGTTGTGATTGATATTACTAAAACATGGGGAGGGTGCTATGAACAAGTCAATTTTTGGTGGATGTTCTTTATGATATTGAGCTACCAGTAGTCTAGTATTACTCTACTTTTGGGGCTTGAATGTTTATGTGCAGTGACTGGGATGTTTCATGGAAATGGATGTTTGGATATTTATGTATGGAAGTTTGTTTTGCTATTTAATGAAGGCGTGACCTTTATTTTGCAACTATTAATTATATTTTTGCGAATGTTATGTTTATGCTAACTCGATTTGTGATGTTTCAGAACGTCGCACGCGACACATGTCTTCTCCAATCATTACTCACAATAATTGTAAGCATGCAGAAGCACATTAAATCATTCACAATATTCCATACAAAATGATCACACGAGTTTAATAGTATACATATGCATCTTCTGTATATTAACATCATTATTACAATCCTAATATAGCGTCCGAGCAAAACACAAAACACATATGTCGTGGGAACGGTTAGGTTTACTTATATCCAACACCACTCCTACACCCAAAAAGCTCGCATGTACAAAGGTCAAGTTATTCACTACGGATCGACAACCTCGCCATCGCCGTTTCTCCGTCACCATCGAAACTTCTTAACGATCCAACCAACTCACCATCGATATTCAGGTATCAAGGCCTACGTCGACCTATACGGTGAAACTACACTTAGTGTATACTACCGTTAATCCAAGTATAAGCACATCTTCATAATAATAATCGAAATATATGAGAACTCCAAAAAACAGTGGCGGTGGGGATCCATCCTACATATGTGAAAAATAAAGAAATAAGCCGAAGCTCGGTAAATGAAATCTCTAGATTGAAGATAAGAGTTCCACTTATCACTCAATCTAGTGAGTTCAAGGCATTTCATGTCATCTCAACTTTGTATGAAAGTGTCCCATACGATAAAATATTTGACTAACTCTGGAGTCTCGTACACACACTCATACAAGGAAATTCGCTCGGTGGCAAATAGATCGTGGCAAAGGTCTTTATCATATGGCATCATTCACTTACAATTAATTACAACACAATAAGTGCCATGTATTCTTTAGTATCTACAATTGCTAATAATAACAAACTAACCTTTTGGCATTTTCAATATATAACGTGGCAATCGATTAGTTACATACATTTCAACATACAAACCTTCATTTTTTTTTCACCAAGCCAACATTATTTGGTGGAGAACAAGTTCATTAATTCTTGATATGCTTTTTGCATTAGACACTACCACTTCCATAACTTAGGCAACTCATTCAATTCATTTTTTTTTCATTTCCACCCTTGATTAAGTTCACTTTTACCACAAATATTAAGGATTACCTTTTATAATTTCAAATTCTTAGAATTAGATTATCGCCCTAGTAATCGAGTTTTAAAACTTTCAAAAGTACAATCAAATCCTAAATCTTGTCAAATTGGTCCAATTAAGTTTTCCGTTGATTGCACCTTTTGAAAATTTCAAGACTCGATTGCATTTTCGTTACAATATTTAAAACTCGATTGCGCTTTTTGAAAACTTTAGGACTCGACTGCACTTTAGTGCAAGTTTTAGGACGTCATTGCACCTTTTGAAAATTTTAGGATTTAAACTGCACTTCGTAATAAATTTAAGGACTTTCGGTGCAATTATCCCAAAAACAAAGTTTGGGCTCGAAAAGATTGAGTGAATCTAGTTCTAGGGCTCTCTCTAACGGGCTCGAGGCCCAAGTTCGCCATCCTTTCTTCCTCCCACCCACGCTCGGGACTCGAATCTCTGCGCGCAGAGAGCGAGCGGAGACACCACTCTAGGCTACCGCCTTCTTCGTCTTCTGCTTCTGCTGCTGCTGCTGCTGGTTCTTCTTCTCCTTCGTCTTCTTCTTCGAGCTCAAGCAGCGAACTGCCGAAGCGCGAGCCCGAATCGCATCGGCCCGGAGCAGAGCGATGACGACGCGGATCGCTCCGGGGGTCGGGGCGAACCTGCTCGGCCAGCACTCCGCCGAGCGGAACCAAGACGCCACCGCCTACGTCGGCAACCTCGACCCTCAGGTCCTTTTTCTTGCCCTAGAAACCTAGTCTCTTTCATTTTCTCTCTGTCGAATTCCTTCTGTCCCGCTCCGAGCGCTTCGTTCCGGTTTCGGGAAGTGTTTGTGCGAGTGCCTCTGCTGATTATGAATTGATTGATGTTCATCCGACGGCGTGTTCTTGAATTGCAGGTGTCGGAGGAGTTGCTCTGGGAGCTGTTTGTTCAAGCGGGCCCTGTTGGTAAGTTCGGCTCCTTTTCTTGCGCTGATGCCTAGTTTCGACGAGACGCTAGGATAATGCCGTGGAAGCAATCGCTTGTAGCTACGGTTTTCATAGTATTTGTGTCGCTGGTGTATTTGAACTGGTCATGTGTTAACTTGCTCTGGAATTACTGTAAAGGGAAAAAGTAAGATTGAACTGGTCATGTGTTAAGACTCAATTTTTGTTATCTTTTTCTTGGTGTTGCGAGGAATGTCGTCTTCGCTCTCCCGGATGGGTTTCTTTTATTCAGTGATTGAGTTTAAAAAATATGAATGATGGGTTTGCCCTCTGTGCATATTCATGTGGTGAAGTTGATTACCCCAGCAGCTTTTCCTAGTTTTCCTTTTGTGAATAAAGCCCCTGCACCCTGCACCCTGCCTTGCTTTGTTTGAGGTTTCGGGCTATCAAGGATGAAAATTCACCATTTTGTAACTCGTTTCAGTTAATGTTTATGTTCCAAAGGATAGAGTGACAAACCTTCACCAAGGATATGGATTTGTCGAGTTCCGGAGTGAAGAAGATGCTGACTATGTAAGTACTAGTCTAAGTCACTGCATTGCTAGTTCTATTAAGCTTAGCCTTCTTTGGCATGTTACTAATCTTTTTAATGATCATTTTATTATTACAGGCAATTAAGGTGTTGAACATGATAAAACTTTATGGAAAGCCTATACGCGTGAATAAGGTATATATATTTAAGGTTTATACATATCTTCATTGTTTTGTAAGTTATCATGTGATTAAGAAAATACCTCTCTAGACCATCTATTCAATCTGTATGTGTTCAATTGTTAAACATGATGCTTTTGGACTCGTATTCAGGCAACCCAAGATAAAAAGAGCTTGGATGTGGGGGCAAACCTTTTTATTGGAAATCTTGACCCTGTAAGTAGTCAGATACTATGATTGTTATTCATGGGCTAAGGCTGTCAGTACAACGGTCCTAATTCCTTGCCTTGGCTATGGCATATCCTCTGCAGGATGTAGATGAGAAGCTTCTGTATGATACTTTCAGTGCATTTGGCGTAATCGTTACGAATCCAAAGGTGATGCTTTCAATTTTTCCTTGATTTGCATTAAGTCCAACCCTTACAGTAGTCAACCATTTCTTGATATCTCAAGCATAAAATTTTTTTAAGAGCATTGTAGTGCATGAAAGTACCTGGGTTGACTGTGATTGCTATGTTGTACTCTTGCAATGCGGCTTACTTTGTATAGTTAATTGATCTTTATTTCATGTGTGGCATGATGATTGTGAAAGCGATCTAAGTTGGATAGTTGCGAACATCATGTACTGGTATTGCCAGTTGATAAGCCAATTTGGGTGTATACCGTCTAATGCCTGCCCAATAAATGGATTACATGTATCTTGGAAATACAGTTTTTTGCGTTGATTCTACTACCCATCTACTAGGGGTATTTTTGTGTAATTTTAGAGCTTCCAAATGCAGGGTCGTTATTTGAATTTTGATGGAATCTGTTTATTATATTCATATGTCACACTTTAGTTCGAGGAATCAGCATAAGCTGTCAAGTTCCCTTGGCAGAGGACTAATTGGGCCCTCTAGATGCTGAAACAATTGGGTTTTTGTGGGGTTGGAAATTTGTATATTTTGTTGTCATTGCTGGTGCATTGTTCTTAGTTACCTGATTCTGCAAATGCATCCAAATGCATTTCCCCCTGACCTTTTTCCCCTCTGTATGGAATCACTAGTTTAATGTGATTTTCAGTGGTAGATGTCATTCGGACATTTAACACTTCCAGTGAGTCTTGATGGAAAGGAAATTCTATAAGTACCATTGCGATATTCCTGTGGTACTACCAGAAAAAAAGTCACTCTCATTAACACTACAGAAAATGTCTCTGGAGTTGTTTCATGAAGTTTTCCAATAGTCGGAGCTTGACATCCTCTTGCAGCTTGTCACCAAAAACCCAAGTGAACACTATGGATTGAATACAAATCACAACAGCTCATTGAAAGTGTGAAGATGCTTGATTTTGACTTCAGTTGGAGACTTCTATGATTGATCAATTTGTGCTCATTCAATCCATCTCTTCATCAATTCTTATGATATATTTACCCAACACGGTTCTTCAAATATAATTCTGCTTATTCTCACTGTGTTACACCTCAAAAAGTGTAGAAGATTTTCTTGCAATTGTTGCAGGAGAATCTCTCATCACGAAAAGGATGGAAATGCAAAGAGAAACCGCATGAACTTGCCTCCATGTGTTTACTAATAATGTGTTCGTCAAGCTCATTCGAAACAACCTTAAGTGTGTTGTAATTGTTGCTTCCTGCTTTATGTTGTCTCTATGAGTGCTGAAGGACTGAGGTGTGGCTATTGTCGTATCCATACTGTGGTTTAGAACTGTAGCGGTGGGAGCTTTAAGTGCATAAATTATGTCAAAATTATTAGTAGTAGTTGCGACAAGTGTTTTAATGGGTATGATTGGTCACCATTATTATCTATTACCAGAGTTGATAGGCTCAGGAGCCGGTTAAGTGTGGGGAAGACAACAACTCCTGCCATGACAAGCCGCCATGTTATGTGTGAGCTTTGTGGCGTGAGAGTACTCAGTACATGTTAGTTGTGTGAAGAGTGAATGTGTTGCAACTTGCAAGAGTGAGAAGTCGCATGCTTTAGTGTTCTCTGTTTGAACAGAGATTGCAGAAACCTTTGATTTTCTGGCTGTGTTTGATTTGCAGGTCATTTTCTTTTCGGATTTTTTCTTTCTTCTCTTTCCTGTTTGGCTTCTGCTTGAATTGATGTGTGGCTTCTTTGGACTTTCTACCTCTTTCTCTATGTGTCTGTATGTCTCTGCTTGGTTTTCCTGTGTGTTTAATGTTGCTGTATTTGAATTTAGTCTTATTGCCGGATTTTCTTTATGTGGCTGGGTTTTCTCTGTTTTAATGGTGTTTTTGGGCATTTTTTTTTGTGTGTTTTCGTGGCGTTTTACGGCGCGTTTGGTAACGCTTCTGTTTCTCTATTTTTCTGTTCTTCTGTTCCTTGGAACAAAAAAAGAACAGAAATCCGTTTGGTAACGCATTTTATTTTTCTATTTCCTGAAATAGAAAAGTTGCTAAGAAATAGATTTGGAGCAGAAATAAGAAGTAGATTAATCTACTTCTTTGTTCCTAGAAATAGAAATAGAAATAGAAAGGTCCGGTCCTCAAGCCGCGATCTCAGCTCCTCCTCCATCCTCTGTCGTATGCAAACCGTCTCAAAGCACCGGTCCGGTCCATTCTCGGCGGAAATAATAAAAAAAATTAAAAAAATTAATTAAATTATAAAAAATTAAAAAATTCCAAAAATTCATAAAAATCAGAAAAATTCACAGAAAATCCATAAAAATCAGAAAAACTCAGAAAACCCATAAAAATTTGCAAAATTCCGAAATTGAAAAAATTTAAAAAAATTCATAAAAAGCTTTCTGGAAAATAAAAAGAGACAAATTTCGGGAAAGTAAAAAGTTTTAATAAACTTTTCCCCAAAAAAAATCAAAAATAAAAAATTCACATAATGGCTTAGAATAAATTAAAAAATTCCGAAAATTCATAAAAATTAGAAAAATTTCAGAAAAATCCCATAAAAATTAGAAAATTAAAAAATTCCCAAAATTCATATAAATCAGAAAAATTCTCAGAAAATCCATAAAAATCAGAAAAACTCAGAAAACCCTTAAATATTTGCAAAATTCCGAAATTGAAAAAATTAAAAAAATTTCATAAAATATTTTCGGAAAAATAAAAAGAAACAAATTTAGGGAAAGTAAAAAATTTTAATAAATTTTACCCCAAAAAATATAAAAAAATTCACATAATGGCTTAGAATACCTGTGGCCACCCACTTTGAGTGAAATTTAAATTTTTGAGATGCCCAAGTGGTATTTTTGAAGATTCCTTAGTTTAGGGATTAAAAGGGGTTTTAAACCCCTAAAAAGGATTAGACAAACCAATAAATCATGCTTATTGGTTTTTTTCACTTATAACTTGTACTTATAGTTAAATAAAAGATATAGATTTGAATGCAAAAAATTGGGAATAGAAATTTTGTGCAGTTACCAAATGCATTTCTATTCTTTTTCTATTCCAGGAATAGAAATTTTGTGCAGTTACCAAACACATTTTTGTTCTAGAAATAGAAATTTTGTGCAGTTACCAAACGCATTATTTTGCTCAAAAACTCTTCCAGGAAATAGAAATAGAAAAAACTATTTCTGAAAAGAAATTGTTCCCAGAAATAGAAACGTTACCATACGCACCCTTATGGTCGAAGTCTCTCAAGTTGGTTTATTGAACAGAAGTAACATCATGGGGTTGGCGTGGTGAAGGGTAGAGCAGTCATTTCTTCTTGGTTTTATCCCTTCTTTTGCTATCCTTTAGAAGGCAGAAAGTTCTAGACTACCCGGTGCAAATTGACAATCTCGAGCCCCTTTAAGTGTTTTTTTGGCGTCTTCTTTTCATGTCAAGATCAATTATTTTGGGTCTGCTACTGATGAAGGTAGTTGCTATTCATGAGCTTAGAACTCGAAAATTTAGTCTTAGTCTTGCCTGTACTTTGTGAGGTTTGTCTTGAATCTTGCAAATAGGGGCAATTTGTCTTAGGAAGTGTTTGAAGGACGTTTTTTGAAGGGTTAGACTTTCAGATTATGTGCTAGTATTAATCTGTCAGTTACTTTAGGTTTGGGTTTGCAATTATGTAATTTGTTTTATATTTTGGAATTGGAAATATACATACACAAATTTAAGAGAGCATTCGTGGGAGGTTTGGTCACGTTTGGTGTTAATGTTTTCTATGAGGGATGTATTCTTGTGTTTAGATTTTCGTAAACCCTTTTAAAACGGTCCAGATTAATTGGCATGTCTCCAGTGAGTTTTCAACCTAATCTCAGCCTTTTTGTGCTATGGTTGGGAGGCAAGAATATTCACTGTGATATCTTGAACAATGCTGTGCCATCCACATTGATTGCCATACCTTGTATTTCCATGGACAAATTGCACCATTTCTGAACTCTTATTGGCTTGAAGAAGTTATTTTGCCTTTGGTACCAGGATCAATGGACTGCTGTTTGTAAACTTTGTTAGGGACAATTATACTATCTTCTGTGTAGATAGATACAACATGAATCCTGAATAGGAGCGGCCATGGTGTGAGGCTGGAAATTTCTGTTCCTGGTATGCTGCATAGCTTTAGAATGTCTTAGATAACGGAAGTCCCTGTAATGAGTGAGCAGTATGAGGTCCTTATTGTGCTCTCAGATTTGAGCAATTAAATGAATGGATGATTAGGAAAGACTAAAATGTCAACAGCTTAAGCATCTTCGCTTCTGCATGAAATGTGAGGATCGACTTCGAGAACCACTGACATTTGTGGATTTGCATGCTTTCTTTCCAGATTATGAGAGATCCTGAGACAGGAAATTCCCGTGGTTTTGGTTTCGTCAGTTATGATTCTTTTGAGGCATCTGATGCAGCTATTGAGGTATCTTTCGTTCTTGATTCCCCTGGGCATTTTATTGATGATTAATGATTTATGGCAACAATAGAGATTGTTACTTTGCAGTGACACTCTATTGTCCGTGGTAAACATCAACATGTGGATTGCTGGTCAAGTACTCTTAAATGAATTGTTTTAGATATTATCTATTCAACGTTTCTGTATGGTTACTTTTATGTTAATGCTTATGATGTAAAAACTTGCTTTTTTCTCTAGAGAATGATGAATTGATTGATTTTTGTATTTTGTATTTTAGGCGATGAATGGCCAGTATCTTTGCAATCGACAAATTACAGTCTCATATGCATATAAGAAAGACACCAAAGGGGAGCGTCATGGTACTCCTGCAGGTAAGTTGCTTTGTTCATGGAGTATGTCTCTCTGATTGAGGTGCTTTCTTCACTCCCTACACACGTGCTATTATGACATAAATGGACCGTGGGTTAATTTGGTACTATTTCTTTTCATTGTTAAGACATGAAATGGTTAATCTCAAATACATTCATGTTGCAGAGAGAGTTTTGGCAGCTAGCAATCCAAATGCCACGAAGAGTAGGCCCCATACTTTATTTGCAAGTGGACCACCAACTCTTCCCGGTCCTCAGGCCAATGGTGGCATGGTTGCTCCAGCTCCTCCACGCCCCTTTGCAAATGGGGCTGTCGCTCCATCACCAATGCCAATGCTCCGGCCACCACCTCCTCCACAAGGAGCGACTTTCCCGCCTATGCAAGTCCCTCGGCCAGCATGGCCTGGTCAGCCTCCGCAACCTGGTCAGGCAATGCCACAAGTTGGAATGCCGCCGCCACCACCTTTACAGCAGTTCCGGCCACCTCCCGGCATGCCCCCGCCACCTCCTCAGGCGGGTCAAGTCCTCCAGAGACCACCTCCACCACCAGTTGGGATGGTAGCACCGCAACCTACCTGGCAACCACCACCACCTCAGCAACACATGCTCGGGAGGCCCCCCATGCCACACATGTCCATGCCGCCGCCGCCGCCGCCTCAAGGTTAGGGTGTGGTGATTGATGGGGTCACATCCATGAGATGCTTCAAGCATCTAGAGATTCAGTTGTAGCATTTTGTGAACTGCTTTTCCCTGTTGTTTAGAGTGTAGGGACCTAAGTATCTGAATATACATCTTAGTATTGAGCTGGTCTTTTATGTTGCAATAGTCCTAGTTCGTTGAATCATGAGTGTGTTAGAATGGCAGTGGGATTTAGCAAAAGGGATGTGATTTTCTTTACCTGTGTCATTGCATTTCTTCCTTATATTTGGATGAGAAGATGTTGCCACTGAGTCCGGAGTCGGATCATTTTTTGGAATATAACTCTTGAAGAGATACTGTAATTGAAACCAATATCTCAATTTGTTTCCCCAGTGTTGCGCCTGACAATGTAGGGCTCAATGTGTTTAAATTCAGTTGAGTTTTAGAGTGTAATATACAATCGGGGCATGTGATAAATTTTCATAGATTATAAGGAAGGGGTTTGAAGAAAAATGCTACTCAAATGCCTATTAGGTCGAGACGCTATGTGTAGATAACCATGCTCTATATATGTTTAACCGTGTGTCTTGGCCTTGATGATATGAGACAACTAGTTGCGTGGCTGTATTTTGTTCTTAGGCTCGGTTTGTTTCGCAAAAAATAAATGATTTGAATTTTTTTTTCTAAATATGATCGCTTGCATCGTTTACTAAGATGAGTAAATGAAAAATATTAGACTTGAATTATTGTCGATAATGAAAAATTTTCTATTGACTAATTATTTTAAGCGATGGAAGCTATAATTTTTCGAATCATTCATTTTTCTAAAAATAAATGAAGTGATAGTGTCAATAAATTTATATAATGTTTTTTGGGGTTGTTATCCCTCAAGGGTAGAAAATACCAATTAAAATTATTTGTCAAATCTGGACATACAAAATGCGACTTGCAAGGTTCAATAATTTTGATAAAACTTTTTGTTTTTATTTCCATTTCCATATCTAAATATATCTTTTAATTTGTTATTTAACTAATTTCATTGGAGTAGTTTGATTAAGTTAATACCAAATGAAGTTAAATCACATTATGCCATAATTTGTAATTTATTTGCATTGTTAGACCATAATTATACATAGTTTGTTATCATCAACTATTTTCAGAATAACTTTCGTCATCTATGTTGTTGACATAATGAGCAATATTTCTCACTTTACTTTAACTTCAAAACAAGGGGATTTATTTCCATCATAAGTTATTTTCAAAAAAATAAGTTAGTCAACAGTTTATTTCAAGATAATTTATCTTCATTTATTCTTTTAAATTCAATTTTAATAATTTTACTATCATGGTTTCTTTTAGACTAACACATACTTTCCAAAATGTATTTGAATATGTTTTTGTCAAACTATATTGAATATGAGCAATTTATCCATAATTTATCTGTAGTGTTACGTGATATATAATTGGATATTATAAATTATATTTTGAATAACATGTTATTTATGATATTTACATAATGAATTATAACCCTCATCTTACTTCAACTTAACAGTAAATGGGCGAATTTACGATCATGAGTTGTATTTAAAATAAGATATGTTATTTCAAATTATTTGGAGATATCATCTTTTTTTTTTCAAATTTCAAATCAAAAGAGATAAAAAAATTTGCAAATTAAATTATAAATTTACTATCTGACAAAAAAAATTGAAATTTACTAGCATTTTTTTCCTCAAGTAACACATATTTGTTTGTCTAAATTTATGAAAGTTAAATTGTAAGATTGATGTTGGCAAATGAAAGTTTGATACGATAAAATTTTTATGGTTAATTATGGATGACATGGCAAATATTACTATATGTTTTGCGCTGGCATATATTCATAAACATCTTTGTAGATTCGTAACATATTGATTATTTAAATATGTTCATAAACATATTTTATTAAACTTTTGATCTGAATTCAAATCAGAAAATGTATATCAAACTGTATATTAAAAATAACTGATTCCAATGTCAAATTGCACAAATCATCTAATTCTCTCTCTCGAACATGATTCGAAGGCTTTGAGGGTCTAATGTCAAATCAGACTTTACAAATTTCGGATCCTTTTTCAATAATTGGTTTGAAGGCCTTGATGGCTTGATCTCAATGATGGGTTATGTGGCACAATTATGCAATTGTGGCTTACCACGTGTCAATTATAGAGGTAAAGTTAAATGTCTCATGATAAGTACATGAGAGAACATTCGCTTTTAACTATATAATAGATGTTGATCGCATTCTCATGTAGCATCACGTAATTGATGATTATAAGAAAATTTTAGAATGATACTGTCATGTATTTACGTTAATTATTATGAATTTTACGTTGATGTTATTATTAATATGAGTCTCGTGGAAGAAACATGCTGTTTTGATAACAATGCAAACCTCACTAATGAAGCGCCTTCCTTAGGGCATTCTCGTGAGCTTGAATTTGTTCTCTTTTGATACTTCAACATCAGAAACCTATAACAATCATATGTGACAAAATATGAGCATTTCAAGACTCTGGCACAGAACAATTTTGAATAATCTATTTCCTCTACTCATCTCGCACGCACCGAATCATTTCAAATGAAATTTGATAATCACACCTTTGTGCAGTTTCGATCAATGCTTGAGCCTGTCTCCGTGGTTGTTAGAACTCGAAGGCTAAATTTCATACTCTCATGGGAATCATTAGCTAGGATTCATTTATTGGCGAAGTATAATTATGTGCGAAATGAGAAGGAGATCGATTTTTCATAATTGTTCTATGCCAGATTGCTCATATTATGTCACATAAGATTGCTTTAAGTTCATGATGTCGAAGGATCAAAAGAGAACAAATGCAAACTCAAGAGAATGCCCTATGGAAGGCGCTTCATTAGTGAGGTTTGCATTGTTATCAAAACAAGAAAGTTTCTTTCACAAGACTGGAGGATAGTGAAGCATAATTTTCTGAAGAGTATATCCTCCTATGACAAGGAAGTGTTTCCGGTACTTTATGGGGTTATTGCCAAACAGGTAAAGACTTGTAGAAACATTGTACGTATACTGTGCTTCATTCTTGTTCTAAACTTCTAGACCGCTGTAAAATTAGCACAGTTTCTAAAGGTTGAAATTGAAAGAATAAGCAGATGCTTAAGAACAAGAAAATGACACAAATGGTCACTAAATCTTGGTTCAATGTGCAATATGATCAATGAACTTTGAATTTGTGTTTCCCTGAACTGTTGGTATATATTCAATTTAGTTCTTGAATTTTATGAAAATGTTCAATATTACCCCTAAAATTGAATTGATGAAAGGACAACATTGCATATTTTCATATAGTTTAGGGATTAAGTTAAATATGTACCAAAATTTCGGAGATCATAGTAAACAAATTAAAAATTTAGGGATTACTATTGCATGTTAGGCCAAATTTTAGAACCAATTGTATCATTATTACTTAAATTTTAACGTGTGCCCGTGGCACCATGCCTACTCTGTCCTAAAGTGTCCTCAATAGTTCGTTTTTTGGGTGCACTTATTTTGCGAAAAATAAAAGAATTGAAAAATATTTTTCTAAAACTAATCGTATGTATCGACTACAAAAAGTAACGAATGAAAAAAATTTCAATTGCCTGCGAAAATGTTTAGACATAATTTGTTGTCGACTATGAAACATTTTTCATCGAGTAATTATTTCAAGAGATATAAACGACCATTTTTAAGAAAATATTTTTTAAATCCTTTATTTTTCGTGAAATAAACGGCTTTTTTTTATTACCATCCGAAAATCCATCAAACACAATAATTCTCTGAATTTTTATTTTTGTAATAATCATTAATCTTCATTTATTTTTCCATTAGCATGTATCATGCACGTGATTTTTAAAGAATCAAAGTATATTTTCATATCATTTTATATAGAAAATTTCCCTTTACTCTTTGCAAACGTAAGAATAAATAGAAAGGCTGGATTAGAACAGTTTGAAGTAAGCAGCGATAAAATTGTCCCCAATATTGAGACTTTGTACTTTTAACAAGTGATCCCTCGGTGAGTACACCCTGCGTTAGGAATAATTATGCGGAAAACAGATTTGAGAAATTTCTGTATAATTTGATGTTTATATTAATAAAGAATACATGAGCCTATTTATAGGCTTATAACTATTTTATGATAATATCTCAATCAAAATATGCACAATCAAAGAGAGATAGACGTGCAATTTACGTGCAATTATACTGCGATTTACGTGCAATCTATGTGCAATTTACGTGCAATCCACGTACAATCTTAAGAGATAAAAATAATTAACATGTGACTGGAACCTAGTATAAATACAGACATTAGAGGAATGTAGTTGATACCATCAATATACTTTGCTAATGTGAAGGATGCTGTGACTGGGAAGTGTCCGCGCGACTTAGTCATTTCTTCTTGCATCTCCAAGCGACTTGGATGCGAGTTGCTGCAAGTCCTCTCTGGTATGGTGATACATACTTTATGGTTCTTTGAATGTTTGGTTTGCGCAGGAATCTTCTTCGTTTGCGCAGGAATCTTCTTCAAGGTCTTTTGCTCGTAGTGCAAAGGCTTCAACACTTGTCACGCATGTTACCGGCGGCGTTTGGAGAAGTAATTGGCCACCTGGTTGCCAAAGCTGATGAACATCTGAAATAAGTTCAAGACAAAATTGATGAGAAATAGAAAACGTGATAAGGATGCTACAAAATTAGGAAACAAAGAAACGAAAATGAGTGAGTACATGAGGGAAGGAGACGTAGAAACCACAGGAGAAGAGAGGGGAAATCTCAGTTGCGTACATGGCGGTAATCATGAGAGCGAAGCCGGCGCCGAAAGTGGCACAGGAGCAGCCGGCCAAGAAAACAGAATAGCACGGGGCAAAACCCATAAGAAGGGGTCCGACGAGATATATGATCCTTGCCACCATAATCGTCTTGTGGCAGCCAAACTGATCAGAAATCCATCTCGCCGTCACCAATCCAAGGAACGTGAACATGCTCAGGCTCCTCGTCAAAACATCAAGATGGACTTCGGATACTTTCAGGTCCATCTTTATATATGCTGCCGCCCCATTCGTCGTTGCTTGGACTGTCAAAATTTTAAAAAAAATCTTATTTACCATTACAATGTTTATAACTATATATAAGTAATTCAAAGAATTGCCTTAACTTCTCGCAAATTTCATCTGTGATGTGATCTTCCATCACTGCAAATGTTCTCACTCTTTTCACAAATTTGAAGAGATGGTGTCTTATGTCTCTTTGAAGATCTTCAGGAAAATTCTCGAGAATCATTTCTTCATTAGCTCCTCTAGTGGCAGTCCAATGGTTTTGCTTACCGTTTAGGAAAATAACCAATACAGTCCTAAACCTATTTTTGTGCCATTTCAGTGTTAAACCTTTTGCATTTGTACCAATTTAGTCCACCTGGCCAATTTTTGCCAGCCAGTATTGACGTGGACCCCGACCAGCGCTGACGTGGCAATATTTTAATATATATTTTTTATTTTTTCAAACTTTTTTATTAATTTTTTATTAAGTTTTTCCTTTTGTTTTCCTTTTTTTTTTTCCCTCCCTTCATCTTCAATCTCTAGTCGGTAGCTGATGGCGACTAGCCATAGGCGGGGGCCGACGAGGTCGGCCTAGCGACGGTGAGGACAAGCCTTGCCAGTGGCTGGGCGAGGACGAAGAAAAGAAAAAAAAGGAAAAAAAGAAAGTAAAAGAAAAATAAAAAAATCGAAAAAATAAAAAAAAATTAAAAAATTGCAATGTCAGGATTGGCCACGTCAGCATCAGGTAGCAAAAATTGGCCGGATTGATTGAATTGGCACAAATGCAAAAGGTTTTAGGAGTAAATTGACACAAAAATGTTAAGATTGAATTAGCATAATTACGATAGGTTTAAGATTATTTTGGTAATTTTCCCCATATTCTTCTTCTTCGCTGTTAGTTTATATCCAAGATGTCTAACAATGGTGATGCTTTCTGATATGGTTTTTCGGTATTCCAAGAGATGTTGAGACATTTTTGAAGGAATAGACATAGCCTAGGATAGACCTTTTCTTTTTGCAATTTATAGTGCAAAGTTACAATTGCCACATGCACATGACACAATGTTTAGGTAAACTCCATTTCCATGATGTAGTTGACCATTCAGAATTGGGTTGTTTTTGGCCTCTCTCGCTCCAAAAGCCAGCTCAAAGAATCAATGCCCCTTCCACAATCAATGGGCTCTTATACCAAGTTAAATGTAAGAATACGGAAAAGAGAAAATGGGGAATTTTTTTGTATATTTCGATATATATGATATATAGTACATGGGCCTATTTATAGGCTTTATTGGATGACTACTTAATATAACAATATAACTACGGGTCGTGCTTTTTGCACTCCTATTATGGCTAAAACACTCATTCTTATAATGTTTTGACAATATTAACTTTGTGGGTCCCACTTTTTTTAAGCATTCTTCAACTGCTTCTCTTCTTTCTCTTTATTGGCGGGGCCACTTTCCTTCTTTTCATTTTTTTCTCTTTGTGCTCTCTCTTTCTAAAACATCCCTCTCATGTCAATAATCTGTGTTAAAGCCCAGATTTGCAGAAACCTCATCTTCACTTAACTAGTCCTGTTCCATCTCATGTCAAATATGAATTATCTTATTTCGCATCAAACTTTTTGATTGATCGATAATGAAGACAAGAGAAAAACCCATTAAAGATTCAAATCCAAGAGCTGAAGCCCTCACCCCAAAAACTCATCAAGCTCATAAGCAATCTCAACTTCTTCATCTTTGACTTCTTGGTCCTAATTGTCATCGCTATTGCCGATTCGCCATCCCTTACTAGCCTCCAAATACATGGCTGGAATCTCCCCCCCTCTCACTAAGTTGTTTATGCAAACCAAAAATGCAATCGGCAAGGATTTGCCCCTCCTCGTCCTTGCGGTCTCTCCTACTTCCACGCCAATCTTAATTACCAAGTTGCCACTGCTGGTGATTGAGAGGACTGAAGAGGTGATTGCGAACTTAACTCTTAAGTCTGAGCCCTTATGCGATGAGGTGGCCCTATCGCCCGTCAATTGTTCGAATCCCCGTGTTCTGATAGGTGCAAAGTTCAATGTGGGAGCCAGGGTATCAAACTCCGGTTAACGATTGAAAAACCGATGACTGCGATGTGGTCTGGACGATAAGTGATAGAGACATATCACAAAAGAGAGTTTTTTTTTTTTTTACGTATACCACCAATGCTTGAACCATAACCAGATTTAAGAACTTACGGAGATAAGTAATGAAGCAGGAAAATGGAGAGAAGTTACGAAAGAGGAAAATGGAACTCACGAGAAAAAATAAAGAAGAAAACAAACGCAACACCACAACCAAACAAAAAAGATCCTTAAAAAAGATGGGACCCACAAGGGTTAATATTGTCAAAACACTGTAATAAAGAGTGTTTTAGCTATAGTGGGAGTAGAAAAAGCGCGGCCTGAAAAAATGATACGAGAAAATTATAATGGTTTAACATGGACGACATGGCAAAAAGTACCATATGTTTTGCACTGGCATACATTCATAAACATCTTTGTAGATTCGTAACATATTTATTATTTAAATATGTTCGTAAACATATATTTAATTAAACTTATGATCTGAAGTTAGATCAGAAAATGTATGTCATTGTATTTTAAAAAATCACTGCTTACAACGATCAAATTGTACAGATTATCTAATTCTCTCCGGCCTTGATGGTTTAATGTCAAATCGGACTTCAGAAATCTCGGATCCGTTTTTAATAATTGGACTTGAAGGCCTTGATGGCTTCACCTGGGTCATGTGGCGCAATTATGCAATGTGGCTTATTACACGCTAATCATAGAGGTAATGTTAAATGTCTCATGACGAGTACATGAGAGAATATTCTCATAACTCCGGCTTTTAACTATATAATAGATGTTGATCGCACTCTCGTGAAGCATCACGTAATGTATGTTTTTTTTTTGCTAGAAACGTAATGTATGTTATTATAAGGAAATTCTAGAAACTTGTTTTGATAACAATGCAAACCTCACTAATGGACAAAGAAACGCTTCTTTCATTAAACAACCAAATTAGAACCACACAGAAGTTCGAAATCACAACATATGGGCCCTCGCTACAATAAATAAAAAACCTCACTAATGAAGCGCCATCCATAAAGGAATTCTCGTTAGTTCGCATTTGTTCTCTTTTGATCCTTCAACATAAGGAACCTATAACAATCAGATGTGACATAATATGAGCAATTTCATGACTCTGGAAAAGAACAATTATGAAAAATCGATCTTCTCTTCTCATCTCATACATATCGAATCATTTCAAATAAAATTTTATAATCATGCCTTTGCGCAGTTTCGATCAATGCTTGACCTGGTCTCCATGGTTGTTAGAACTTGAATGCTAAATTTCATGCTCTTATGGGAATCTTTAGCTAGTATTCATTTATTGGCGATGGATATGTAGAACAGAGGATACACAAAATTTCATTTGAAATGATTTGGTTATGTGCGAGATGAGAAGGAGATCGATTTTTCATAATTTGTTCTATGCCAGAGTCATAAGATTGCTCATATCATGTCACATATGATTGTTATAGGTTCATGAAGGATCGAAAGAGAACAAATGCGAACTCTCGAGAATGCCCTATGGAAGGCGCTTCATTAGTGAGGTTTGCATTGTCATCAAAACAAGTTTCACAAGACTTGAGGATAGCGAAGCATTTTTCTAAAGAGCACCCCCTCCTACGACAAGGAAGTGTTTCCGGTACGACACGGGTTATTGCCAAACAGGTAAAGACTTGTAGAAACGGTGTACCTATACTGTCCTTCATTCTTGTGCCAAAGTTCTAGACTGATGTAAAATTAGCACAGTTTCAAAAGGTTGAAATCGAAAGAATAAGCAAATGCTTTGGAATAAGAAAATGACACAAATGGTCCCAAAACCTTGGTTCAACGTGCAATATGATCCATGAACTTTGAATTAGTTTTTTCCCGAACTTTTGGTATATATTCAATTTAGTCCCTGAACTTTATGAAAATGTTCAATAGTACCCTGAAATTGAGTTAATGGAAGGATAACATTGCATATTTTCATTTAGTTGAGGGATTAAGCTAAACATGTACCAAAATTTCGGGGACCACATTAAACAAGTTAAAAATTTAGGGATCACTATTGCACATTTGGTCAAAGTTCAAGAACTAATTATATCATTATTACTTAAATTTTAACATGTGCCCGTGGCACCATGCCTCCTCTGTCCAAAAGTGTCCTCAATATTTCGTTTTTAGGGTGCGTTTATTTTGCGAAAGATAAAAGAATTAAAAAAATATTTTTCTAAAAATAATTGTATGTATTGACTACAAAAAGTAACGAATGAAAAAATTTTCAATTGCCCACAAAAATATTTAGACATAATTTGTTGTCGACTATGAAACATTTTTCATTGAGTAATAATTTCAAATGATATAAATGATTATTTTTAAGAAAATATTTTTTTAAATCCTTTATTTTTCGTGAAACAAATGGAGCTTTTCTTTTTATTGCCATCTGAAAATCCATCAAACACAATACTTCTCTGAATTTTTATTTTGCAATAATCGTTAATCTTCATTTATTTTTCCATTAGCATGTATCATGCACTTGATTTTTAAAGAATCAAAGTATATTTTCATATTGTTTTATATAGAAAATTTCCCTTTACTCTTTGCAAACGTAAGAATAAAATACAAATGCCGGATTAGAACAATTTGAAGTAAGCAGCTATAAAATTGTCCCCAATATTGAGACTTTGTACTTTTAACAAGTGATCCCTCGGAGAGTACACCCTGCATTAGGAATAATAATGCGGAAAACAGATTTGAGAAATTTTTGTATAATTTGATGTTTATATTAATAAAGATTACGTGAGCCTATTTATAGGCTTATAACTATTTTATGATAATATCTCAATCAAAATATGCACAATCAAAAGGAGACAGACGTGCAATATACGTGCAATTATACTGCGATTTACGTGCAATCTATGTGCAATTTACGTGCAATCCACGTACAATCCTAAGAGATACAAATAATTAACATGTGACTTGAACCTAGTATAAATACAGACATTAGAAGAATGTAGTTGATACCATCAACATACTTTGCTAATGTAAAGGATGCTGTGACTGGGAAGTGCGCGCGCGACTTAGTCGTTTCTTCTTGCGTCTCCTGGTTGCCAAAGCTGATGAACATCTGAAATAAGTTCAAGACAAAATTGATGAGAAATAGAAAAAGTGATAAGGATGCTACAAAATTAGGAAAAAAAGAAACGAAAATGAGTGAGTACCTGAGGGAAGGAGACGTAGAAGCCGCGGGGAGAAGAGAGGGGAAATCTCAGTCGCGTACATGGGGGCAATCATGAGAGCGAAGCCGGCGCCGAAAGTGGCACAGGAGCGGCCGGCCAAGAAAACAGAATAGCTCGGGACAAAACTTATAAGAAGGGGCCCGACGAGATATATGGCCCCGCCACCATAATCGTCTTGCGGCAACCAAACTGATGAGAAATCCATCTCGCCGTCACCAATCCAAGGAACGTGAACATGCTCAGGCTCCACGTCAAAACATCAAGATGGACTTCGGATACTTTCAGGTCCATCTTTATATATGCCGCCACCTCGCTCATCGCTGCTTGGACTATCAAAAATTTAAAAAAAAATCTTATTTACCATTACAATGTTTCTAACTATATATAAGAAATTCAAAGAATTGCCTTAACTTCTCTCAAATTTCATCTGTGATGTGATCCTCCATCACTGCAAATGTTCTCACTCTTTTCACAAATTTGAAGAGATGGTGTCTTATGTCTCTCTGAAGATCTTCAGGAAAATTCTCGAGAATCATTTCTTCATTAGCTCCTTTAGTGGCAGTCCAATGGTTTTGCGTACCGTTTAGGAAAACAACCCATACAGTCCTAAACCTATTGTAATTGTGCCAGTTTAAATCCTTTTTAATGTCATTTCAGTCCTAAACCTATTGTAATTGTGCTAGTTTAAACCCTTTTTTATGCCATTTCAGTCCTAAACCTTTTGTATTTGTATCAATTCAGTTTATCCGGTCGATTTTTGCCAGCCAGTATTGACGTGGACACCGGCCAACGCTGACATAGCAATATTTTAATATATATATATATATATTTCAAACTTTTTTATTAAGTTTTTTTTTCCTTTTCTTGTCCTTTTTTCCCTCCCTTCATCTTCAATCTCTAGCTGGTAGTCGATGGTGACTAGCCAGAGGCAGGGGCTGACGAGGTTGGCCTAGCGACGGTGAGGACAAGCCTCGCCAGTGGTTGGGCGAGGACGAGCCCTCGCTAGATTTGGCAAGGTTCGAACTCGCGGGCAATTGGCTAGGTTGACCTCTCCTAGCAATGGCGAGGTGGAGCCTCGCTAGTGGCGGGCGAGGCCGACCTCGCTAGTTGCTGGCAAGGACGAGCCTTGCCAACCAAGGTGAGCACGAGCCTTCACCAAATTTGGCGAGGCTTGAAGTTGCCTACAACAGTCAAGATTGCCCTCGCCAGTGACGGCATGGACGAGCCCTCGAACTCATCGGCAATGGGTGAGGTCGACCTCGCTGGCTCACGGCGACCGGCTCACGGTTGAAGATGAAGGGAGGAAAAAAAAGGAAAAAAAGAAAAAAAAAGGAAAAAGAAAAGAAAAGAAAGTAAAAGAAAAATAAAAAAATTGAAAAAAATAAAAAATATTAAAAATTACCATGTCAGTGTTGGTCACGTCGGCACCGGCTAGCAAAAATTGGCCGGATGGATTGAATTGACACGAATGCAAAATGTTTTAGGACTAAATTGACAAAAAAATTATTTATGACTGAATTAACACAATTACGATAGGTTTATGATTATTTTGTTAATTTTTCCTATATTCGTCTTCTTCTCTGTTAGTTTATATCCGAGATGTCTAACAATGGTGATGCTTTCTGATATGGTGTTTCGGTATTCCAAGAGATGTTTAGACATTTTTGAAGGAATAGACATAGCCTAGGATAGACCTTTTCTTTTTCCAATTTATAGTGCAAAGTTACAATTTCCACGTGCACATGACACAATGTTTAGGTAAACTCCATTTCCATGAGGTAGTTGACCATTTAGTGTTGGGTTGTTTTCGGCTCCTTTCACCCCAATAGGTAGCTCAAAGAATCAATGCCCCTTCCACAATCAATGAGCTCTTATACCAAGTTAAATGTAAGAATACGGAAAAGAGAAAATGGGGAATTTTCAATATATTTCGATAAATATGATATATAGTACATGAGCCTATTTATAGGCTTTATTGGATGACTACTTAATATAACAATATAACTACGGGTCGCGCTTTTTACACTCCTATTATGGCTAAAACACTCATTCTTATAATGTTTTGACAATATAAACCTTTGTGGGTCCCACTTTTTTTAAGCATTCTTCAACTGCTTCTCTTCTTTCTCTTTTTTGGCGGGGCCACTTTCCTTCTTTTCATTTTTTTCTCTTTGTGCTCTCTCTTTCTAAAACATCCCTCTCATGTCAATAATCTGTGTTGAAGCCCAGATTTGCAGAAACCATATCTTCACCCAACTAGTCCTCTTCCATCTCATGTCAAATGTGAATTATCCCATTTCGCATCAAACTTTTTGATTGATCAATCATGAAGACAAGAAAAAGCCCCATTAAAGATTCAAATCCAAGAGCTGAAGCCCTCACCCCAAAAACTCATCAAGCTCATAAGCAATCTCAGCTTCTTCATCTTTGTCTTCTTGGTCCTAATTGTCATCGTTATCGCTGATTCGCCATCCCCTACCAGCCTCCAAATTCATGGCTCGAATCTTCCCCCTCCAAATCGCCGAGGATTTGTCCCTCCTCGTCCTTGCGGTCTCTCCTACTTCCACACCAATCTTAATTACCAAGTTGCCGCCATTGGTGATTGAGAGGACTGAAGAGATGATTGAGAAGTCAACTCTTAAGTCTGAGCCCTTATGCGATGACGTGGTCCTATCGCCGGTCAATTGTTCGAATCCCCGTGTTCTTATAGGCATAAAGTTCAATGTGGGAGCGAGGGTATCAAACTCCGGTTAACGATTGAAAAACTGATAACTGCGACGTGGTCTGGACAACAAGTGATAGAGACATACCACAAAAGAGAGTTTTTTTTTTTTTACGTATACCACCAATGCTTGAACCATGACCAAATTTAAGAACTTACCGAGAGAAGTAACGAAGGAGGAAAATGGAGAGAAATAACGAAAGAGGAAAATGGGACTCACGAGAAAAAATAAAGAAGAAAACAAACGAGACAAAACAACCAAACAAAAAAGATCCTTAAAAAAGATAGGACCCATAAGGATTAATATTGTCAAAGCACTATAATGTATAGTGTTGTAGCCATAGTGGGAGTGGAAAAAGCGCGGCCCTAAACATAATATCAAATCTAATTAATCAAGGATATGCATCATCAAATGAGATATATGCATAATCTTGAGAGATATGCAGAATCAAGTAAATATCAAATATTGCTAACACCCCAGATCCTCAGGAAACTTCGGCAGCTCATCAAATATTTTGATATCCGGAAAAGGTTCCAACCTGGCCAGCAAAGGTCTTGCTTTCTAAATAGACTAATGAAGGCCTTGGTTGAAATGTAAGATCTCATCACTTTTCGGTTTAAGCGACAACAGACTACATCACCACACAGGGATCAGGCAGAAAACTCACTCTGATATAATCATTGAAGCGATGGGCCGGAATGCATGAATAGCTGATGAAGCAAAGATAAAACTTGGGATGATCCACTAGAAGAGTATGCAACACGTAACCAGCTTTGATACCAGAAACTACAAGGACAAACAAAAAGCAATGAGCTACTCAATATCACGAAACTAAGCACCAAAGTTGCTATATAAATCTAGTAACAGAACATTCACCTGAAGTTGCTCTCCCAACACACTGATGTTTTCTCTGGATGGATCATTCCCAAATTTCTTCCGCAAATTGCCTATTATTCGACGACACTGACCTTGCAAAGCACGGCAACCGATGTATTGCCCAACCGAATTGAAAAGGTAAATGGAAACAGCAAATTTTGCTCATAAGCTTGAATAGATGAACAACAAACCATCCATTGATCATATCGGTGCATTGCAAACAATCAGATGGACTAGCTTGTTGGGGGTGTGGTTTATACTCCATATTGACAGGAAGGCAAAAGGGTACGGACGAGGGTCTGGAGGCCGCCTTGGTGGGGGTTGTAGGGGGCAGCGCCCCCTAGAAGCCAAAAGGGTTTTTATAATTTGGACCCGTATTTTATAGGTTATTTAGGCTTGAGCCCATGAATAGCTATTGTGTTTCCTATATACAATTTTTTCTCTTATAATTGAGGGATGTAATGAAATGTGTGAGTCGCTAATTTTAGTGGAATCTTCTGTTGAGCGTAATCCTAATTTAAGGATGAACTGGGATAAAAATATTATGTCTCGTTTTCTTTTTCTTGCTTTTACTCTCTTTTTCCTTGTGATTGTGTGCCGAATTCTAACGTAGCTCTAGGTTTTGAACCTTCACCATCTCTATTTCCTACGATTTATACCAACATTTTACGTGAGGGGTTCTACGCCTTGTAATAGGAGCCAACTCCACTTAGTGAGATAGAGTGTTTAGTTTGTTCTTTTTATCATCATCATCATCATCATGTTTCCCACGGCATGGGCAGACCCTTAACCCCAACGTGTTCTAATCACGTCAAAACGGAGAATACACCCAGTTTCATTGTATTCTCATCAACACACCAAAAAAAATAAAATTGCTCAATGTAGGTTTGTATAGACCAAATTTAACTGGCATTAATTAATTAGAGCCTCAATGCAAAGGCAGATGGATAATGGCGGTGAGGAATTAGAATAAAACTATTACTTATGCAAATCTCTAATAATTCTTTAGCTGAAGTAAAATTATCTTGTCAGAAAAATATGGTCATGTAATTAAAAATCTGAATAATCGGGCAAATTTATGCATGGGTTTGATTGGCCAGAGAGCAAGAGGTATCTGTCCAGTTTCATTAAAATATGGGCGTTGGTAAAAAATTCCTTTCGGAATAATACAACATGAGATCCTACTTACCAATCTTCCTCTCCTTTAAAAAGATCTTTAGAGTTCAAACAATGCCGCGAAATGGTACAGTTCACCAATGTTTACTCGATTTCTATCGCTTCACTTGTCTGTTATGTACTTCCTTCCCCTCATTAAAGGTTGAGCACTCGATTTCAAGTTGGCATCGGAGCCAAACATCTTGAGTTTCATTTCTTCCACTCCCTTTTAACCCATTCAATGGCTCTCCTTTCATTGTACGTATCGGACTTTGACAACTATTTCACTCTACACATCAGATTCACACGCTTAAGGTCTTCATCAACTCATCGAAGGGGAAGTGTAAGGATAAAAAATATATTTCATGCCTACTTCCTTCCCCTCATTAACGGTTGAGCACTTGATTTCAAGTTGGCATCGGAGCCAAACATCTTGAGTTTCATTTCTTCCACTCCCTTTTAACCCATTCAATGGCTCCCCTTTCATTGTTCGTATCGGACTTTGACAACAATTTCACTCTACACATCAGATTCACACGCTTAAGGCCTTCATCAACTCATCGAAGGGGAAGTGTCAGGATAAAAAATATATTTCATGCCATCCTATAACAGCTTGGAGCAAACGATTATGCACTCCATTTCAAGTATACTCAGTATAAATGCCAAATTCAAATCTAAGGTGGCAAGAATGATGGAGCTTGTAGAAATACATTGACTTAAAAATTTGTTCATTGATAATGTAGGACAGAGTACTTTTAGAAGGAGGTGAAGTCTAGGAGCGCGACGATGACGACGATGATAAGGACTATGGGGACGAGGAGGAGGAGAAGGAGGACGAGGAGGGCACATATTCCTCCTTCCTCCTCAAGTATACTCACTTTGACTGCTTCCCCAGCCTTCATGTTCCTCCTCCTCCTCCTACTCCTCATCGTCCTCATCATCGTTGTCACTATTGCGCTCCCAGACTTCGCTCCTTCTTCCACCTCCTCATGGAGAGGAGAGCACACTCTTTCTTCTCGCACGCGGAGTGCCCATAGAGAACAACAACACCAAGCACACCGTGACTCCGGTAGGAGAACACCATAGAAGGAATTGGTGATTGAAGATCACAATAGTAGGTTAGCTCCAACTTGAACTCATTAAGAGTTACACCACTTGATTCAGATGTTGGCGCTTCATTCTTCTAGTCGTCATATTAAGAACGCAGACAGAACCTACAAAACAGAAGAATAGAGAGAACTTACTTGAGTGAAAAGTGCCTTCGGCAATAAAAGAGATTGGGACTAGGGGTGAGCAATTCCAGGTTCTATATAGGTTTCTCATTTTTTGGAACTTGGAACCTACCCGGAACTTACCCTGCATACTTTGAAACCTATAACCTATCCTGTCACAAGTTCTGGGGTCGGTTCCAGAGTCTATCCAGAATCTACCTGTATTATTAATTGAAAAATTGCAGTAAATCATCATCTTTAATGATCACCGTTTGTTACTACAATCCATTGACCACAACTTATATTTAGACACACGAAAAATATAAAACGTTAAGAAAGTAAAAGTATTGGTCACAAAATGAAAGATCAAACTAGTGGTTCCAGATTATATACTCATCATCGGATGCCTTGGAATACCACATGATCGTGCGAAGACATAGACCAAGAAAAATATAAAACTTATTTCAGGTTGTAGGTGTCAGGTTTCATCTACCTAAAACCTAAAACTTACTTGTTAAAACAGGTTCTCTAATTTTTAGAACCTAGAGCCTATCCTGCATACCTTGGAATCTGTAACCTGGAATCGACAGGTTCTCACCAGTTCGGTTCTCAAGTTTGAATTTCTACCTTGAAACCATGCTCATCCTAATTGGGACTATCTCCAAGCCTGCAAAGCTTGTTGATTGTGTATGCTTATGAACTTATCTCATTTCTTTATCTACACCTTATAGGTACCTAATAGAAGAATATTAGTATTATGATTATTTCATAAAAACCCTAATATAAGTATATCACTAGTATCTTTAAACAGATTGTCAAGTGAAACATATTGTCGAGTGAAGCAATATATACAAATAGAGAACAAATAGAAGCACCAGATGTACATAAATTGGCCTAGATCCAGTCCATATGCACTGGATGAACAGAAAAACATTAGTTACTTTACATTGCTTAGCAATGAGAACAAAAGAAGTATATGCCACATTACTTTTAAGACAAGTTAGGCATCGTTTATCAGCAACAAAACAACCCAATTCATCTCCGCAGAAGTTTGCAGAAGTTAATATTGTGAATGAAGAATACATTTCCAAGCTTTATAGGTTTATTTTTTCTGCGCGCATGAATAAGAACATGGAGATCAAACTGCTTAGATGTCACTAAAAACCATTAAACAGACAATGATAACCTCCTCGCTGGAGAAAAACAAGATGCTATTTAAGCTGCAAAATGGATATTTACTTGCGAAACTAAGATGTTACACGCATGAGCAACCAAGAGTAAGATCTGATCACGTTAATCTCCTAAACAGTTGGTTCAAAAATCAGCATGAAAAAACCGAGAGCTTTCCTCTCCTAGTTCTCATTGCTAGTCAAGGACAAAATAATGATGCACATACCACAATTGGAATAGCCATTAAACTTCGTAGTGGCATTCCTAGATCATGGAGACGCAAACAACTTTGTAAATCACGGACAGGTGATCAAAACCTTTACAACCAGAGTAGACTCCGCTTTTGACCCCCCAAAAAAAAGAATAGACTCCACTAAAGACCATCTAATTCGACCAAATGTTGCTTGCAAGTTACATGTGCCAGCATTTTGCACAGCTAACTTGATTTTAAATAGTTTTCTCGAGGAACATTATGCTTAAAAATGACATCCATTTGCAACCATTAATTGAGCAGTAACGCAGGGATCTTAGGGCTCTCCACCACCAGAAATGCCTCGTATGAAAGACCTAACCCACAAGTGGGAACAGAAAGTTTACCCTGTAATCCGGTTTGACAACTTTAGAGGACATTAAGATCTCCATAGACTCCAAATTAGGGCATGAGAACGCAATGCAAGCCAGCATCGTTGCATCTACATCACTGCAAAAACCAACCAACAAAACAAGAACCGAATCAGGGTCATCAACCAATATAAGTTTGATAAAGCTCAAGCACATGATCTCAAGCTGGAGTTAATTGTCAAATCCCATCAGGATGCTCACAACTGATGCAAAAGTTGTAGTTTATCCTTAAAGGGTCAATGCACGAATCCTGAAACTCCCCAATTCACGAAAGTTCGTCCCCGAATGCTGATCAAGCAGTATTTCCACCACTTGCAGCATACATTTCTTTTTGTTAATTTTTAACTTCAATTTGATTGACCAAACAGTTCACTTGCCGTTATTAGCTCGTCTATCAACTTTGGTCCTTATTGATAACGCCCAGATGAATCCTGTCTCTATCATTTTTAAGATCAGACACATAAGGAGGAAAAAAATGATGCTCTAGTTCTCAGGATAAGCATGAAACAAAAAGCAGGGAAAACTAAGCAAGACTCTCGAATAGTTCCATTACTTTGTCATCCTTGATTTTCATTCATTCAACTCTTCAGGCAGCCTATCAACATCGACACTGTGATCACTAGGTTCCCTCAGACTATAAGGTACGATGCCCACCGAAGCCATCTGATCCCCAGGCATTAACACCTAAGTTCACAGCTTCTCCAAGTTGACAAGGTCAATCATTTACCTGCGAAATCAAATCGCGCTCAAAGGTGGGACTTGATATACATGAACAGAATACTCATCTACAGCCAATTACAGCATGAGAATCGGAAGGCACACCAAAACAAACGTTTCAATCTCCTATCTCTTAGTAATCTCAACAAACATCTTCAACCAAACCCAGTAAGCAAAGGGGGAGAAAGTACATCGCACATCCACAAACAGCTAACAATGGCTCTAATCTTAATGCTATGCATCCTAAAGGCAAAACATATCTGACTTGACAGGTCAGCAGAGCTAAGCTACATACATCCCATCTTTGAAAAGACAGAACCCACTCTGTTGCCTTCTAGAAACCCACAAATCAAGTAAACATAAAAAAGATACTCATAATTCTCAGGGACAACAGCACAACAAGCGACACCAAATTGTGACTTTACTTCCTTTTCTCTGTGTAAGAAGCAGAAATATATTTTCTAAAAGCCATCCATGCCTCTAAATATCCACAACAAAATGTAATAGAAAGATATAAACGGGAAAGTCAAGGGATACGTGAACCTAAAGAATTTTTTGCACACAATTAGGAAAAAGAGTATTCCTCAACAATTGACTTCTGGAAAACAGCAGTGAACCCATAGAGAAAAATTGAGCAAAAAATTCATGCAGCAAAAAAATATAGCAGAAGAATGTAATCGAAACAAAAACATACTTGAGGGAGAAGGATGCGACTTCCGTTAAGTTAGACCATTTATAAGCCTTGTTTTCACGAGAGGCTTATGATCATAAAACCGACAATATACAGCATAACCCTATATTTTTTGCATTTCTTCCTTCTTTTTCGCATTTCCTCCTCTTTTCTTTCCCCTTTTCTTTCTCTGTTTTTCTCCATTTCTTCCTCTGGCATTTTACTCTTTTCGTCTGTTTTTTACCTTTCCTTTGTCTCTTTTTTCACTTTTCGTCCTTTTTCTTCCTTTTCTTCCTCCTGAACATTTCCGATGTACCAGCGTTTTTTTTTTCTCTGAGGAACGCTAACTCTCTTGGAACCATCAGCCAGACGTTTATAGGGCAAATGGCTTTCCATGGGATAAGAATCAGTGTTGAACAACAAGTAGATGCCGTACAAATGTTAATGATTTTCTCAAAGCATTGAGTGTTTGAGATTAAAAAATTCATCTGATAAGCAAATAAATCTGAAGTTACTCAAAGAAGGGCAAAGAAAAGGGGGGAAAAGTGCACAGTATAACGTATTATATATAGGATTCTCAAGACAAGGGTCTCAACAAGAAAGTGAGACATACAGACTTCATGCTAGATCAAATTTAGCGCCAATAGAATATCACATCAAGTTTCAGCAAGGTTAACATTGTCGGTGAGGTACGTTTCTTCAGCAAATTCAAGTTTTGAAGCGCTTGATGATGTAGTCAATATCCCAAGCTCATAAAGGTTAGAGAAGCATATTGACAAGTAGCACAAATTGATGTTAATGATATATCCTGATTAAATTCGGACATACCAGGTTCTGAATAACCTCTATTAACAATTCTTGACAACCAACTAAATACCACACCTAGTTTGACAATCTCCTCCAACTGGTCAACTCCATTCTCACCAGGAAAGAGAGGCTGAAATAAAATACTACGCATTTCAGATTGCAATACACCAAAACATTAGTACCATGCAGAGGATTCGCTACAGCAGGCCATGCATTTGTAGTTCATCAGGCCTTTGAACCAACTACAATTTAATTATTTAATATATTTTAGTTGCAAAAGAGTTATTTTAGTTTAGAAATTCATTAGTTATTTTACGTAAGGTGACAGGAGCAAAGCCATATAAGCTAGTTCCGTTTTTTCCAATATATTTTCTACACCTTATAGATATTAAATTTAATAGAAAATGAACATTTTACTCATACCTGTTTATAATTTGCAAAGTATATCTGAATCTTTGCATTTTATTATATTTATCATTCATTTACATTTAAATTAATGCTAAAAACAATTACATGCACAGTAACATTCTTCTCGAACGTTAAACTAAATTTAATTTATGCATTTGACGATTGGACATTGACCAAAATAAAAAGAAGAATCATAATAATATAACGTATATGTTGTATGAATAAAATGACTCCATCTGAAATTCACTCAAACGAAAATGACTCCATCTGAGCTGGACCACGAAATCAGGCATCTTGCAGGCCATTGATATCCCCTCAAAAAAATTCACTGCCATTAAAGCTCTGAATTCTCAGCAAGCTGTTGTCATTTATTCTAAAAATCAGACAAAATCTCGAGCAAAAAGCATTGTTGCTACAAATGAGAAAACTAGTTGACCATTTGGACAAAGATCCAGCATCATGCAAGCCATTGGCATCCAAACCTTGAGAATGATTCACCCCCTCTGTCTAAATAAAGCTCTCAACATCAGTAGGATTTTCTTCATTATTATCAGATAAATCATTAAATAGTATGAGCACACGCTTCAAAAAAGAGTTTTACTTCTAGGGGGGTATACAGATTCAAGGTTCGTATATTTTTATTTCCCTTTGCTGTGGCAAATCTTACTTCTTAACTTTCACCGCACCCATGAAACCATCATAACTCAAAGAAAATTTCCCAAACTTGGAAGGCTCATTCATGAAAGCAACTAGTCATTTACTTAATGCGTGGCCGCTTGATCCTGATTAACACCGCTCGTGATGAAAAAATCCATCTTCACAGACAATGCACAAAGTGACATCTCAGACTGGCATAACTTCACTCGCTAGTAACATCCGGCGTGTCAGCCTTCTGTCATGGTATAGTTCTCTCGATTAACCCGATTTAATCGATCTAATTCAGTTCCAAATAAATTCTTAATTCAAGATCAAGATGCAAGTGTTGGACTTGACGAGGTCCAACCATTTACGTGGCTTATCAGGTATATTATTTAACATTTGACACAAACCCAATTTAATTAAATATATTATAGGTCATACATTTGCGACATCCAATTAGGCATATCTTAAACCTTGATTGACGATTGAGATTTGGCAGCGTTAGGGTTGGTCCCATCACTCCCTCTATATAAGGTCTATTTTTGGTGGAGAATGAATGCATCTAATTATCACGCTTCCGCTATTTTCCACAAAAATTGTTGAGAGAAAAATACACACCCATCACAATCGTTATAGAGGAGAGTGGTAAAGATTCATACCCACGGAGACAGCTTCTTTCTCATTGGATCAATAATGGTTTCCTTTGATTCAGGTATGCTATATTTATCAATTTAATCTCATGTTTATGTGATTGAAAAATCCTATTAATCTAACATGAGGTATCAGAGCTATGATTTATTCAATGCATGAACATGGTTATAAGGTTTTTTGAGTTTGTATTAACAAAACGTCTGAGATCGATAAATACTATCGTAAATTCTGATTATCGTTCTGTGATCTGTTAATTGGATGACCTAATTCTGCGTTATCCCTTCTCTTTTATTCGGCACACATGCATTTGGAAAGCGAGTATTGTTAATGGCGTGAATGTGTTGGCATCGTATGTGATTATTTTCTCAAAAAAGTTGCTTATATTCATTTAACGATTGTATTATGTTAAACCTTCCAAGGACGACTCCATGATGTCGAATAAATTTCATTTCTTTATTTATTATTGCGGTTCTAAACTATTTATGTAGTAATCGGCCCAACCAAAGATTATTGTTTTAAATAGATTTAGATTATGATAAAAACCGTCTCATGTTATGCTCATGATTAAATTCGTAACTGGCCCAACGGAAAGTTAAGATATTTAATTTTGAGTATAATGGTAATCTGATAAGCAAATAAATTGTTGATACGTGAATAGAATTAATTCTGCCCAATGGTGATTTAATTTGATTTATTCTTGCCTTATGAAATTTGCTGGTAAATTATGAAAGAATCCTTTTAAAGTGTTTATAGTAAGCCAAACGGAAGGTTATAGACGATTCTTTGATTTCTTTTGGTAAGGTTTTGTGTATTTTACCTTTTCATGTAAATGAACTGTTTATTTTTCAGTTTATTGTGATGATGAATTAAATCATTTTATTTATTTTTGTGGATTTCCTAAATGTAGTAATGTGCATGAATTTAATTTTTCTGATCTAACATACAATCCTACTATTATTACGAGTTATCTTTACTCTATTGAACAACTGAGTGGTACAAATTTTAAGAAATGGAAAGAGTAAATAAGTCTCATTCTTGGGGTCATGCATTTGAACTATGCATTATGGGTCGACGCTCCCACTGAACTCACGGCTGAAAGCTCAAATGAGCAGAAAGGACCAATCAATCTTCAATAAACAGATCGACTCATCACACAATCCCAAACTCATCAAAGCCTTCTCCACCTCCTCCGGAATGCTCAAAGGCGAAAGAAAACAGAACAAAGAAAAATCGCATATGACGACAAGAGCCATCGAACTCAATCTAAACGCAGCCAATTAATTTAGATTTACCGAATTTCAGTCGAGGGAGTCGTCTCAAAGCCAATCCAAAATTCTCCAAGCAAAAACAAACGAACAAGCTTCAAGCAGACCGGATCTCAGAGATTCAATTCCCTAGTAAAAAAACGACCCGAAACTCTAAACCCGTCGAAGCTCACCTAAATGAAACCGATGACCACGTTGAAGCTTGGCCCACAACCGATCCCCATCGTCGCCCTTGACGACCTCGAGGCAAATGGAGCACGACCCGCCTCCGCCGTGGCCATCGTGGACAGTCACGGCATCTTCGCCCTTCAACCCCATAATCTTGAGGAAAAACCAATCAATCTCCCGGAACAATTCAAGCGAAAGTAGACCCTCCCCGGCCTGCGATTTCGCGCAAGCGATAGTCGGATCGAACGAGGGCGAGAGGAGGAGGAGGATGCCGATGATGAATCGATTCGAGTACAGAGAAGCGGAAGAACATGGAAGACTGAAGGAGGAAGCAGGTTGTCTGAATTCGAATATGTTACCGTTGTCCCGTCCGGGACAGGTGGACGGCTGCGATTGCTTGATTGTTGGCCCGGTCTCTCTCTTCTTCTTCTTCTTCTTCTTCTTCTTCTTCTTTTCTTTTTTTCCTATTTATAGTATTTGTGCTTATTTAAGCAATCCATTCCAAAATAATTTATGTATTTTGACGCCCCGAACATAATCGAAATTTAAGAAACTAAATTAATTGTCCGAAAAAAGTTATTAACGTAATTCAAGAACAGTGATAAGGGCAAATTTTCATGCCGCGCATGTAAGGCGAGATGAGGATGGATGTGATCAGCATCGTCGAACAACCCGACTCTGCCTCGCAATATTTTATTTTGTAGATTTCTAGTCCTAATTCTTTTATATGAAGTATGGTGTAAGTCATTGCTAGAATTCCTTTTTAGGATGAAGAGTCATATCTTTTCAAAAGTAATTGCTCCGTTCGTTTGACGGAAAATGTGGCATTTTTGGAAAATGTTTTCCGGGACTTCATTTTCCGATGTTCGGCTAAAATCTAAAAAAGTCTTGGAAAATATTTTCCGTTGTTCGATATAGAAATGATTTTCCTTCTTGCAATACTTTTAATATTTTTAATTTTTTCTTTTTTTTTTTCGTTTTCTTTTGCTTCTTCCCCGGCAGGTCGCCGGCGACGACTGCGGCCGGCGGCCGGCGACCGGCCGGAGGCGAGCTCGAGCATCGCCCCAGGCCGGCGAGGCTTGAGCTCGCCAAATTCCGGCAAGGTCGAGCCTCGCCGGCCTGTGGCGACGCTCCGCCTCCGACCTCGCCAGATCCGGCGAGGCCGGCGAGTCCGACCTCGCCAGATCCGGCTACCTGGGCGAGGCTCAAGCCTCGCCGATGTCTGGCGACCTCGGGCAAGGCTCGAGGTCGCCGGATCTAGCGAGGCCCAAGTCGCCGCTGGCGATCAAGCAGCCCGAGGAGCCTCGCCCACGAACAAGAAGAAGAAGAACCCACGAACAGCAACACCAGAATACGAAGAAGAAGAAGAACCCACGATTCCCCCCTCTCTCTCTCTCTCCCCCACGAACAGCAACACCAGAAAACAAAAGAATCAAAGCATCAGTGGATCCGGCGACCTCGAGCCTCGCCCAGGTCGCCGGATTTGGTGAGGTTGGAGCTCGCCGACCTCGGGCGAGGCTCGAGACTCGCTCGACGTCACCAGACGGCGGCGAGGCCTAGGTCGCCTGAGGCCGGCGAGCTCGGGCCTCGCCACTGGCCGGTCGCCGGCCACAGCGCTGAGGAAAGAGACGAACGAAAAAAAAGAAAAAAAAATAGTGAAGAAGAAGAAGAAGTTCCGGAAAATGACTTCCGCTTTTGAGAAGCGGAAGTCATTTTCCACAGACTTAGGCTATTTTGTGAGAGGGGGAAGAAAAATGTTTTCCCAAGGAAAACCGCCCCACGAACACCGGAAAATCCGGAAAATATTTTCCCGGGCACGAACAGAGCCTAAGAGTCACATTTTTTCATAACCAAGAGTTGCATATTCTCTTAACCAAAAGCCACTAACAAAATTCACGTCTGAAACTAAACGCTTCCATCCCTAGCCCCTTGAGTAGACGGGGAATTGAACTCCCCACCTCCTCCTTCGCCAAGTGCACTTTTAGTGGAAATGGTTAATTAACATCTTTCCTTTAACTTTACCATTTTATCCTTTTTCGTTGGTCATTTTACATTTATTTTCCTCTTTAAAGTTAAAATGTACTACAATATTAAAGTAATATGTATATGATGGCAAAATGGGTAATAAAAAAAAGTGAGATACAAAGGTGTTTTGGCATATATATATATATATACATACTTAAATGTCCTAGGCTTTACAAAAATCAACAGAAAACCCTAAATATTTTCCAAATGTTCCTCACCTCTGTCTTTGCCTCAACCGTGTATCATCAACCTCGTTCTCATTCTTGCATCTCGCTCATTCCCTGCCCACCGTCGGCCGACTACGTACTCCTTGGCAATCGGCGCAGCCATCCTCAGGTCACTGTCCATCTCTCATGGTCGCTCATCTCAAATGATATTCTATGTTGCATGAGGTTGATGACCTCGGATTCCAAGTGACGACCTCGAATTGGGAGGCTGTAGCCTTAAATGCACACCCGAGATTTAGGGGAAAGCATTGGCAGAGGGGAAGAAAAGTTCGATTTTGTTAACGAGTATTCGACGAGACAGTCCACTGAAATTTTCTTCATGGCTTTCAGCCTTTCCATAGAGTAATCTCTATTGCATTAAGGTTCTATTATTTCTCAAAAAAACGAATGATTTGAAAAGTAATTTTCTTTTAAAAATATTACTCATATCCCTTAATACAATTAATTAATAGAAAATATTTTAATTATCAATAACAATTTACATTAAAATACATTTTGTGAAATGAAAAAAAATATTATTTATTTATTTTTGTAAGCAATATAATTTCTCATCGTTTTTTTTAAGAAAAACTTATTCTGAATTATTAATTTTTGCGGAAATAAATAGATTGCGAAAAGTAAACCATTGAAAGTCAAACCTCCCCACCCGTCGTTCTTCCTTTCGCTTTTTGGCCCCCCAACGAACAGCAGCTCCGAGCGACGACCCCTCTCAACTTTTTCTTTTCCTGCGCGAGAAACCAAGCAGCAACTTTCCCGAGAAAATCACACACTCGTCCTAGAAAATGGACCGGACGTCCTGACGCTCGAGCCCTAATCCCCGCCGGCCGCCCGGAGGACGATGAGGTCGACCCATGACGTGTCCTCGAAACGCCGCATCCAATCTCGATCTCTAGCCGCCGCCGCCGCCGATGGAAACGAGACCGACCGCCGCTCGGGAGCCCAGGGAGACCGATCCGCCATCGCCGCCCACCGGGGCGGCGTTGATCGAGTGGGAAGATTTCGAGCCGGAGCTCGCCCGGCTCGTGAGCCTCTCCTGCGCCCTCGAAGAAGCTAAGGAGAAGAAGCGGGTGCTTCAGCGGAAGCTCGAGTCGCTGATTCAGGTATGGCTTTGACGGCGATGTCGAAGATTGAATGGCTTGCCGTCGAGCTTTTGAGTGATCGGATTTGCTTTCTTGACGATACGACCTCTGGTTATGGCGAATTTAGTTCAGTTTTGGTCTTTGCATCGGACGAGATTCGATCGTCTCAGCTTCGCTAGCGAAATTTCGATTCTTTGTGTCGCGTGAACGGGGATGCGATTATTATGTTGGCTAAGAGGTTAAGAATCTCCGAGAGAGCTTACCGCTCAGGTCCTTGGATGGGAAAGGATTGGTGGTTCCCTTGTGGAGAAATTTATGTGGCATGAAGTTTTTAATTTGATTGCATTGGCTGTTTCTGGAGATTGGTTTGTGTTCATGCATGCGGTTGATTTTTGCGTCAAGCTTTGATTGAATAGCCCGCGTGCTAGCGGGTGGAAACATATTTGGCAGGTTAAAAACGAGTCCTTGAGAAGAATGAATGAGCTTGAGGAAATGCGGGAAAAAGTGGAAGGTAGAAAGCTAGTGATGCAGAACTTGTCGTTGCGTACGAAGGTTGTTGTGGAAGACGCTAAAAGGAAAGAGGAAGATCTTGCAGCTGAAGTTAGGTCATTGTTAGTTGCAGGCACAGCTCTTTCGGTTGCCCGGAAACGACTGCAGGTGCCACTTTCTACTGCTGCTTTACTATATTGTCTCGTGCTTGAGTCTTTTGTTCAGAATTTGTAGGTTAAAAAAATTATAGGCTTTTTTGAGTCTTTATAAAAATGCTTTTTTAGTTGTCCTGATCCTGTACTTCAAAATACCAAGGAAGTGAATTTTACTATTCTTCAAAGCCTCTGCTGGAATACTTTGAAATGCCGGTGTTTCCTCCTGAAAGATTCTGTAAAGGGTTTACATATTTTCCATCATCTTGAGTTTAGAGGTTCCCACACTGCAGTTCTATGTTCTAGCTGACTTTGGTGTGTATTTAATACCTTTCTGGATATTTATCATATTAGGAGATGGTTCCTGGAATTTCTTCTTTGATTTTCTTTGTGGCTTCTAAGATCAATTGCAGCCTGCCTGCATACTCCCTGGACTATACAATGTGGCTTTTTTCTGATATCTCTCTTACTCCTGTGGTTTTTCTTTTCTTTGGAAACATCTATTGTTTGAACCTATGTATCCAATGTGGTCGAAGAGTGCTGCATAGTCTGGCCTCAGTTTTATCTATTCTATCCTGTCTATTTTGGGCTCATCCTTTGCTGCTTTGCAGATATATTCTGATAAACATGTAGATTCATTCTCTTCGTTCATCCGTTATACAGGCTTAGTCTGATTCAGCATGTCTATTGTAGTAAGTTTGACTTGTCAATATTTATTAAATGAGGAGGTGCATCATAAAAGAATTTCTGTGCTGGAATTTTCTTGACCATTACAAAGCCGATGTGTTCATTGACTAAACGAGAAAAACAGCTGCTGTGGGATTGTTATTAATAAATTGGTCTTCCTAGGATTACTGTTTCACGTTCAGTAGCTGGCATCAGGTTTTGTTCATCCTAGTTTAGACAAAGTACAGAATATCCTCATTTCTTCTTGTATTTTCTCCCTCGATTTTCTCTCTTTTTTTATGGCATACTGTCATTCTATTTCTTTCATCCTGCTAATGTGGTCGTCACTGTTGCTGCAGGAATCAAATAGGATACTTGGGCAAAGGGGTTATGGCAAGCTAAAAAATTTGCAAAAGATGCTAAGAATGAGGGAGCAGTACATGGTATCACAAGTTTCAGTGCTCTATCCTGTTAAAATATCTGTTGGACAAGCGCAAGAGCAAGAACTTGAATCATTTCCAAGCACTACTAGATCAGGTAATAGACAGGACAGTTACGATTTTCCTTCTAATAATTTGGATGTATTTGACCAGAGAAGACCATGCATTTGACATTGGTTGTCAATTGTGTGATTGCATTTCTTTGTGAGTTTGTCAATCTCAAGAGTGAAAAACTTTCTATTGAAAGCCAAAATTGTAGCCTTAGGATAGTAAGGGACTACAAATTTTCAGGTTACGATTTTGACTGCTCACGGATTAAGAAGATATGGACACGACCTTTCTCTTTTCGTGGGTAAAGGATAAGTTTGGAATTAGAGCTGCCAAATTTATTATACAAGTTCTTCGCGTTTCAAGGGTAACCTTCGTAAGTATGTTTTCTTTGAGTTCTGATACAATGAATTTACAGAGATTTTCATTTACGTACCATTAAAGGTTACTTTGTCTTCATTAGTTTATTTGTTCTTCTCCATGCTCACCTGGATGAGCATTCAATAACCAGGTAAAATTGTGCAATGGATAAGCTTTTCTGGACTTAGAGTTCCACTGTTGTGGTGGCCTTCTCTATTTTCATTTGATGTGCTATTTTGGCCTTACTGAGCAAGATATTTGTCTTTAAATTATAGCTTTGTCCTGTCATGGTTTGTTGGGTAGATGGTACTTATTTACACTTTTTTTTGTGGGGGGAAAATTAATCAATACTATCGGAATGAAAGCTTGCCACGTAATCTCTCCTGTCACAGGCCATTTAATTTTATAGGTAAACAATTTGACTGGTTTGCATAAAGGAACAAAAAATGGATACCATGTTTCCCAATTGCTACCTACAGAGCTTTGGTTTGCTTTGACAACATCACAGAATAAGTTCTTCACAGTTGGTATTTTACTTCTGACCTCTAGAACTATGGATTTAACTTAAAATTAATCCTTGAGTGGCCCTTGCCAATTTTCATTTAAGAATCTCAATTGCCTTCTTCCTCAAGTGACTATTATCCGTCACAGTTCTTCGGTCCAGCTCATTGCAGGTCTTTACACTTTATAGAGTTTAGTATCCTGGTCCAGATATCCTGGCTGTAAGGGCATTTAAGAAAGAGATGCTCTCTTGACCCCAGATAAAAGCGACACCATAAACATTGGAGTGGAGATTTTCTTCCCTGTTTTGCCTATAGGCTATTAGTAACAAGTCTATCACTATACTTAAAAGAGGTTATGAAGCTATCGGAACACCTAACCACCTTATGCCATAAAACCCTTCTGTTTTAGTTCACATCAGATTGCACATATTTGAAACAGAAAATTAACCATTTGCAGGTGGAATCCAAATGATTGAATCAGAGACATGCACATATTGCTGCAGACCCTTGATTGAATCTGGAGCAGGTCTTCAGATCTTTCTGGGGCAGGCCAAAACTAATCTGAATATTTAATTACAGCGGAAACTTTGGAATTGTATATCCAGTCAGAAACCACTTTTTGATAATAGCTCTCGAAAATTGCTCACTAGTATGCCTTTCATCAAGCCATAAACTAGTTTTAGTGTCGTTTCTTATATAGGCTATACTGTAATTGTGTAAAGGTCTTTTAATCTGCTCAAGTTACAATTCCTCCAATCATCAAGTACCTGTTTGAGCAAATAGACTTCATACGTATCCTGTAATCTGGCTTTATCAAATCTTTTAATCTTCAGCTTTCCATCGTTCTTTTTAAAGACAATATCTGTACACATGTGATTCTGCCACCATGACCATCTACCTTGACAGAGAAAAGGCTCTACGTTTCTGTTCAAGCAGTCAAAACACCTACCCTGGTAGGATAAAGATATTACTCCTGTAATTAGCCATATTTTACATTACTTAATTCACGAGTCGTAGTCTGCCCGCATATGAGCTATCCTGTCCGGTTGAAGATTCTGGCAATACTCTCTTCTAAGGGCTTCCATTCTTCTTCAGAGAGTTCTGCAGGAACTTTAAGGCACAATAATGTACTTCACACGAAGCTTTCCGAGAGAAAAGTAACTGGTGTGACCATTTGGCCAACAGAGTCAGGAAACCTACTAAAAACAACTTTCTTTTCTCTGGATTTATTTTAAGATATGACTTGTAATATGATTTATGAACTCTATCAAACAAATCCGTGATCATTCTTGGTGAAAATCATGGTCTCATCAGTGAATCAATGTAAAACAGGCCTGTTTTAGCACAATCATGATCACATATCTGTCCCATTTGTTTTCTACTTTAGTTTGGATTTAATTTTTCTTTGACTGTGTGATGTATCCACATCTTAGCAAATGTAGGACTCAATGTTCCATGATGTTCATGAGCTGGATGGCCTAACATATGATAACTTGTGCTGTTTCTTCATTTCTAGACTTGTGTCAGTGGTTTCTGATCTTTAGTTGAATATAGTTTCAGGTAGCTCTGCTGGTTCGAAGCCTGTAAATCTTGAATCCTTGACGATTATCGGCCTGCAATTGACCATGCTTCCATTTACAAGGATGAGTTTTTTTATGGATAAAAAGGAGGTCCAGAGGTCTGCGACTGCTTTGGCATATGTGGGGCATGTATGTTCTTTCTTCTGGATCAACCTTATATTGACACCTCTGTATGTGCATGCGCACGCCACATGTGAGTGGGTGGTGAAAGAGAGAGTTGGATCAGGAGAGTTTGTTCTGAGAAATATCTTTACAAAGGCACTTCAGTCACACTTTTCCATTGCGATTCAGTGTTGTTTGTTGAAAGTAGAATGTAACTTATACTGGAGATTTTTCGTTTGCTTTAAATGTTATTGACTTTGATTTTAACTGTTGCCTTGTTCAAATTGCAGGCCGTTTCTCTCATTGCTTCCTACTTAAGAGTTCCTTTGCGTTATCCTTTGCATTTAGGTGGATCTCATTCCTATATAATTGATCATGCCCCCTCCATAGAAACAACTGCAACTGATTCTTCATCAAGTGCTACCCTACCTTCAAATATTAAATCCATAGAGTTTCCACTATTTTTAGAAGGTCAGGATACGACAAGAGCAGCTTATGCTGTATTCCTCTTGAACAAGGTATACTTAATTTGCTTTACTACTGGACTGCTTATCAGATTTAATTACTGTAAGTGTAGCATATTTATCACACGGGATTTTCTGCCATTTACTTGCATCTGCAAAGCTTGTAGCTTGCATCCTAACTGAAGATACTGTGAAGCTTGATTTCATGCACTCCACATTTAAGTAATGATGGAGTGTGCTGCTGCATCTTTGTCGTTGATTTTGTGGGAAGATGCTTGCTCTAGGATGGACTGCTGTTTCATGTCGGCATTGGGACAACTATTTATCATAGCATGTTGTGTGCTATTAATCAAGTCCACATCTGACAAACTTTCTTCTATGTTATTATACAATCTAGGGGGCTCTCTACATCAATATTGCCTAGTTCTTTAATGTGCTTATGCACACATTTTGCATCGCACATTCATGTGATTTGTCATGGATCTTGTAGTGGCATGTTAAAGAATTTAGATCAGACTGTTCATTATACCTGCTTTTCTCTTTTTCCTTCTGCATATTTTCTTATGTAATTTTCTCTTGCTGTAGGATCTAGAGCAGCTATTGAATTTCATCGGTGTTAAGAGCTTAGGACCACGCTACGTATTAGCTAATCTGAAGGAACTCCTCAGGACTATTTTGTCTGCAGATTTCATAGATACATGATTAAATGTTGTCTAGGTTCTCTCTGTAAATGGATCATGTGTGATGGAGGTGCAAATTTTTGCTTGCGCACCCCACCTTAATGGTTTTTTCCTATTTTTCTCTTTGGCTTACAATTGATGAGCGACACCTTGCGGATTGAGGATGGTCTACTAATCATGGAGCTGTAAGAGGATTGTATAGATTTCTGACGGTTAATTCTTTCAACCTTGGAAGGTTGGTATACGGAATTGTAACTTCAGCAAAGAAAAAGAAGAGAAGTCGTTTAATCTAACGATACAGTTGTACCAACATAGATTCACTGTTATCTTATGTTTTCTCGAGCAATATTTTGTTCATTGCAACTATTACTCGTACCGTTTATCATTGTCATACCGAGATCTGAATGTAGATGACTTTGTGGGGTTATGAGAAATTGAGTTAGTTGTATCTGATCATTTTAGTCTTAACAATGAACTAGAACATAATATATAAATGACTACACTTCTCTTCTGATGGGTAAGTGGACTTTCATAAGCTCAAACTTGGAAGTGCAGGAGGTACCACTTCATGCTCTCCGGCTACAAGCTCATGTGGCACACTTACCACAAAACCAGGCATGCCAATTCCTGCACACAGAGAGCTATGAATGCCTCGAGTGACTCTTCCATCAGCATTAGGATCATCTTCAATCCTACTCTTGACAGCAGACTCATCACTGCATAATATGCAAGCCTGCCTCGAGGCGACGGATTTTTTCGCCTTCCGGATGTCCTTCCAACTCTTTTTCTAGCCCTAGCTAAATCATGAGGACAAGCCACTGCCATCACAAGATAGTAGATATGACAAGTTTCGAAGGGAGTATTTCCCAAGGAAATGGCCCTGAGGGTACCAATCATCCTGTGAGAAACCCCAAGGGATTCGGTAGAGTGATTCAATCGCTTGGTTCGGGTGCTACAAGGCTCAATCCCTAAGACATGAGCTTAGATAGCTTGAGCCATCACAATAGACGGCATCATGCAAGAAAAACTCCTTTCCCATCACCCACTTGCTTTCTTTTCAGATAAAAAAATTAGGACGATGAAGCTGTTCAACTTTCCTTAAAACGATACTCGTTCAGTCATAATGTACATATTACATAGGGCGATAGCAGGACGGTCAAAACGGAGCTGAAAACCGATAAGCCAAAACCAGAGCAAAGCAACCCGAATTGATAATTTCGATTGGTGTTAAGCTGAAAATTCGTATTTGCTAATTTATCGAGATATATATACGTATAAAAATTGAATTTTCACGGGCTAGGATATTATAGAAAGGATCGCGATCCTGATCAATTGACCTTAACTCGTGATGTCAAGAACTTGAATAGATTACCATATGTACCATGTTATTAGGTAACAGTTCAGTTTACCGTCCTTAAATTGAGGGGATTCAATTCTTGAATACGCACTTTCTACATCCTCGTAATCATTTTCGATCTCCCAACTTGTGATCTTAACTACGGTTTGGTTCGATTTGTCGGCAATTGTACAACATGCATATTCCTCTTGTTGTTTTGTACGATGTTTGCTTTGTAGATTTCATGGTTCTTTCTTTCCAATGGCTGTCGAAAACTCGTCTTTTGTTCGACGTTGACAAACACTATGCGGCGCTAAACTTATGTTTAAAACCCTTTTTTCTTTAGTGTAACCGCCAATGAACTCATCATTAACAGTTTCGAATGGAACGAAATAAGGCTGCGCATGACAACGATTCTGTGTCCGGAAACAGATTCTGCTCAGAAATGATTCTTTTTTATTCTGTGTCCGGAATTGATTCTGAGCATTTTAAGGCGTTTGTTAACGGCCCAAAATTCCATCCCCTGGAATAGAAAAAGAATGTAAATGCGTTTGGTAACGCCACAAAATTTCTTTTTATTAATAATATTTTTAAATATTTTAATATTTCTTTCTTTTTTTTCTTTTCTTTTTTTATTTTCCTCCTTCTTGGCCATAGCCTGCTCGCTGGCCATGACCAGTAAAATATTTTTTTATTAATAATATTTTTATTAAAAGTATTTTTTCTTTTTTTTTTTGCCATGGCCTGGTCGTCGACCATGACCAGTAAAATATTTTTTTTATTAATAATATTTTTTATTAAAAATATATATTTTTATTTTTTTTGGCCATGGCCTGGTTGCCGGCCATGGCCGGTAAAATAATTTTATTATTAATAATATTTTTTATTAAAATATTTTTATTTAAAATATACATTTTTATTTTTTTGGGCCATGGCCGGTAAAATATTTTTTTATTAATAATATTTTTATTAAAAATATACATTTTTATTTTTTTGGGCCATGACCTGGTCGCAGGCCACGGCCGGTAAAATATTTTTTATTAATAATATTTTTATTAAAAATATATATTTTTATTTTTTTTTCGCCATGGCCTGGTCGCCGGCCATGGATGGTAAAATATATTTTTTATTAAAATATTTTTATTAAAAATATATTTTTTTCTTTTTTTTGCCATGGCCTGATTGCCGGCCATGACCTGTAAAATATTTTTTTTATTAAAATATTTTTATTAAAAATATACATTTTTATTTTTTTGGGCCATGGCCTGGTCGCTGGCCATGGCCGGTAAAATATTTTTTTTATTAATAATATTTTTTATCAAAAATATATATTTTTTCTTTTTTTGCCATGTCCTGTTCACCGGCCATGGCAGGTAAAATATTTTTTTTATTAATAATATTTTTTATTAAAATATTTTTATTAAAAATATATATTTTTCTTTTTTACGGCCATGGCCTGGTCGCTGGCCATGGCCGGTAAAATATTTTTTATTAATAATATTTTTTATTAAAATATTTTATTCTCGTCAGATCCGGCGAGGGCGGTCCTCGGGCCGGACATTAGAAGCTAAATTAAAAACCAAGAAAAGGAAGAAGAAAAAAAAATTGATTCTCAAAATTGTTCCCAGAATCAAGAAGCTACTTTTTTTTTACTCTTGATTCTGCTCCAAAACTGATTCTGGGAACAATTTTTGACAAAATTGTGCCCAGAATCAAAAAATTAAACAAATGCATTTCTGTTCCCAAACTAATTCTGGGAACAAAAGAACAGAATCAAACACTATTTGGCAAGTTGTCATGCGCAGCCTAAGAATCATTATTAATTACGATTTGCATCGTATTGCGTGTGGGCCCAGCTTGAAGTGGGTCGAGCATTTCCATGTGGAACTCATCGATATGGGTGGAACCGCATCGTCCGTTGAATGTGTCACCCAAAAGGCGGCGTCAAAGAAGAGAGCAATGCACAAGTTGGACAATTCTTTTTTATTCTAAAACTTTCCAATGGCCGTGAAGAATGCGGGTAACATGTTGGCTAACCCAAATCGTCAACATCACTTGATTAGACCAATAGTAGCAAATCCAAAAGCATATTCGCTTTCTAATCATTTCCATATTACGGCCTGAGTTTTCTATTTTCAAGCCGGATTGAGGGGATTAAGATGTACTCATGAATTCATGGCGCCTAGACCCGAGTTATTGGGCTGATAGATAAGTCTCACGCGACCTTATATGCCAGCATGATGCGTTTAAAGCCGGTGTGAGTGCGGGCAAGTTGTGACCAAATGCGGGCGATATCATTGCCGCCGGTATGTCCGTGTGGGCCCGCTTTCAACGGTATCAAGGTCGGGGTGGAGACGTCGGGTCGGAACACATCCTCAACTCCGCGTTGCCCCGGACCTAGGCTTGTGCGTTGGTAGATTAGCCTCGTGCCATCTTAAACTAAGAACTGCCACCTTGTCATGTTATCATGCTTTTTGATGCGTCGAGCATTTCATGATTGCAACATAATTGGTTTCCTAACTTTTATATTCGAGAAAATCATCTCATACCATCTAATATCAATTTTCAAAAAATAGAGTGCACGTATCCCGTTATTCATAAAAAGAAGAAGAAGAAGAAACTTTACCCCAACCGCCTTAATTTTAAGGGATTAGTGCACTAAAAGTCCTAAAAATTATCACAAATTTAAATCTTTTAAAAAGTGCAATCAAGTCCTAAAACTTGTCAAGAAGGTACAATCGAGTCCTAAAACTTTCACAACTTTCAAAAAGTGCAATCAAGTTTTAAAACTTGTCACGAAAATGCAATCGAGTCCTAAAATTTTCAAATAGTGTAATTAAGTCATAAAACTTGTCACGAAAGCGTAATCGAGTCCTAAAACTTTCAAAAAGTGCAACCAACGGAAGGACTCGATTGTACTTTCGTAACAAGTTTTATGACTCAATTGCATTTCTTGACGAGTTTAAGGACTCGAGTACACTTTTCAAAAGTCTTAATATTCAATTATACTTTCGTGACAAGTTTTAAGATTTATAATGCACTTATCCTTAATTTTAATTTTAAAATGCTGAAAATATTTCGCACGTTGGAGCTGCATCAATCAGGGTCGCAACGTAATCCGACCAAGAAAGAAAGAAATCACAACGTGAAAGTCCAAAGTTAACAACAACCAGACAAACTTCCTCGTCCTCATCGTCCCCGACCCCCGACTCCGATCCCCCTCTCTGTCTCTCTCTCTCTCTCTGCAACAAGGAAAAGTCAAGCTCACGAGCTAAGTGGCAATGGCGAATGCGGCGCCCTTCTTCAACCTCTTGCATTTGGCGTTTTCCGGCGAAATACTAATCAGTAATCACGCCCCCTCCCTTGACTTTACTGCATGACGACGACGACGACGAACACGTGATGCGCTGTCACATGAGATAAACCACTGCCCTTCCTTCCTCTCTCTCTCTCCATGTCCAACCGCAGTATATAACTCATCGCCCATCATCATCGTCGTCGTCGTCGCCTGTCTGTCTCTCGCCGCGCGAGGAAGATGGGAGCAATGCCGCCGCCGGCGCTGTTGGGAGTCTCCCTCGCCCTGCTCTGCTCCGTGCTCTGCCCCCTGCCCCTGCTCGCCGGAGGAATCCCGACGACCCTTGACGGGCCGTTCCCGCCCGTGACGGTGCCCCTCGACAAGAGCTTCCGCGGGAACGCCGTCGACTTGCCGGACACCGACCGCCGGGTCCAGAGGACGGTCGCCGGTTTCGGGCCGGAGCAAGTCTCCGTCTCGCTTTCCTCGAACTGCGACTCCGTCTGGATTTCTTGGATCACAGGTCTGTTTGCCTTTGCGGGTTGCTCTTCCATTCTAGCCAAATTCGCTCTGAGTTCTGATAATATTTATCCTTTCATTTTTTATTTTTTTGGTTTTTGTTCATTGGATTGTGATCGAGATAAGTGTTGAGCAGGAGACTGATGTGCAAGAGATTGAAACGGGGCTTGACTTTTAGACATGGATGAGACAAATTTCACTTGGCCGTGAAATCAGATATTTTTGTGACATTTACTCATGTTTAGTTGTGGGGTAATGTGATTGGTGTTTTCTATTCATAGGTGAAGGTGATGTTGGTGGGTGGGTCGGAGTTGGATTTATCTAGTGGCAATTGTGTATATGTCGATTGGATTGGATTTTATAATCAGAAGCTCATGAAATAGACTGCTCTCTGTTCTTGAGGCAAAGATTGCACTTATATTGTGGAGCATGGAATTGATGCCGACAATAATTTGTTGAATGGTTCAATAGAGATTGTGAGACAGTACTTTGGTTGTTTGTCTGGCTCAAGCAGTATGGAAAACCCGGGTATTTGTTATTTCTGATGACTTTTGTGCTGAGCAGCAGTACAGTGGTTGTAATTGTTACTTACTAGGTTGTGTCTGCGATCGATGTTTCTCGGAAATGTTTGCAGGAGAGTTCCAGATAGGTGACAATATCACCCCATTGGATCCGAACAGTGTGGAGAGTGTTGTTTATTATGGGGTCTTAAGATCTGGACGGAGTCATCAGGCGACCGGTTATTCGCTAATTTACAACCAACTTTATCCCTTTGAAGGCCTCAAAAACTACACTTCTGGAATCATACACCATGTTCGTCTGAAAGGTATCGTATGCATTGTTGTTCTTGCATCAATAATGTTTTAAAACTCTAGCGTCGATGCATTAATAGCATTTGTGAGAAATATCCTGCTCTCCCTTTTCTTTCCGTTTTCTTTATTTGCTGAAAGTTGATGGAAGGCTACTGAAAAAAATCAATCTGAAGAAAATGCTAAATAAAATTTTCTCACTCATCCATTATTTACATCCGTGACCAATGCTTTCCCAGTCATCCCAAGATTTTGGCTCCTTTTTCAATTAGTCATATGTGAAGCTCCACTTGATTTTGCAGTTCGTTATCTTTTGTCAAATTCTTAATTTTTTCAAGCTTGGAGGTACCTCTAGAAACGCAAATGTGGGGAAATTCTCTGAAGAAATTACCTGAATGTCTGATGTTCTTGCAGTTAGTAATCTTGAAGTTAATTTCTGAAACTTGTCTTGTCATCAGAGACATTCTGTTTTATGTGGAAGAGGGGAAAAAAAGAAAAAAGGGGGGAAAAGCATAGAAATCATATCTCTTATGTGCTAGCAGTTTATCTTTGGTACTGTACAGTCACCGATTTTTGTAATTCTAAGTTTTACTGGTTTTTGGTTATCGATATCTGACTTTGGTTTTTCTTCAGGGTTGAAGCCCAACACATTATACTATTACCAATGTGGAGATCCTTCAATAGCAATGAGTGATGTGTGTTATTTTAGAACTATGCCCGTCACTGGCCCGAGGAGTTACCCCAGCAGAGTGGCAGTGGTTGGTGACTTGGGTCTTACATACAATACCACTTCTACGGCCGACCACATGCTGAGTAATCATCCTGATCTTGTTCTTTTGGTTGGGGATGTGACTTATGCTAACTTGTATCTCACAAATGGAACTGGGGCCGATTGCTACTCCTGTTCGTTTCCACAAACTCCTATTTACGAAACCTACCAGCCACGATGGGATTATTGGGGAAGGTTGGCATACTACTTTGCTCTTTCTTGATGGAAACTAATGAGTCGCTTTTCTTCAGTCTTGACTAGCACAGCTAAGTCACTAACTAATTGGCTGAGATGATTTCTGTTCATTTCGAATCTCACGAAAAGTAGAAATAGTATTGTATCAGCAATTAGGGTGCCTCATTCTCACTAATCTGAAATGGAAATAGAGCCAACATATCTTGATGGTGTTTCAAATGTATTCATCTGAGAGTGCAGTGAAGGGAATCTCCTACATTCTTACTAATATTGCTCTTGGGGTTCTCTCAAGAGCTCATGTGGATTCTTTTGAAAAATTGTGAATATGGCCTCAAGCATTGTGTTCCTGATGAAGCATTTAATTTTCTTTGTATGCTGGCTTTCACTAACTCATTGGAGTCTAATATAACATGATTTTTTTTTGTCATTTCAGGTTTATGCAGCCTCTAGTGTCTAAAGTTCCCATCATGGTCATAGAAGGAAATCATGAGATTGAAGAACAGGCTGAAAATCGGACTTTTGTTGCTTATAGTTCTCGATTTGCATTTCCATCTAAAGAAAGTGGATCATCGTCTACGTTTTACTATTCCTTCAATGCAGGCGGGATACACTTTTTAATGCTTGGTGCCTATATTTCTTATAATAAATCATGTGAGCGTCTTCCTTTTGTTTTTCTCTTAAACAGTAGATTCTTCAGAAGCATGTCTCTGACACTTTTATGCTTTTGTCTCAGCGGATCAGTACAGATGGTTAGAGAAAGACTTATCTAAGGTTGACAGAGAAGTCACACCATGGTTGGTGGCTACATGGCACCCTCCTTGGTACAGCACTTACACTGCACATTACAGAGAGGAGGAGTGCATGAGGGTTGCAATGGAGGATTTGTTGTACAGTTATGGGGTTGATGTTGTCTTTAATGGACATGTAAGTCACCATTCCCTATCATTTATCTTTTATTAGCTGCCCCAGCGAAAGGTTTACTGTTTCTTTTTCCAACTCGGAGTGGAGGCTGCAAATGTTCTTAGTCCTTTTTGTCTCATGTATCTATCTTAGGCATTACATGAGGCAGATTGATACATTATCTGGTTCTGCGCATTAGCTGCATCTCGGCAATATGGCATGCTCAAACATTTATAACATGGATTTTATGATGTTCTTTTATGAGACTTTTGCAGTGTGTCTTTATCTTTGTGATCGAGAAGGCCCTCTTCTTTTGTTTAACATGATCAACAGTTGACACGAATCTCTATCGGAAAAAACCAACAGGTTCATGCCTATGAGAGGTCAAATAGAGTATACAACTACACTCTGGATCCCTGTGGTCCTGTTCACATCACTGTTGGAGATGGTGGTAACAGAGAGAAGATGGCGATTACACATGCAGATGAACCTGGAAACTGTCCAGACCCAAGTACCACCCCCGATACGTACATGGGTGGTTTCTGTGCATTTAATTTCACATCGGGCCCTGCTACAGGCAAATTCTGTTGGGACAGGCAACCGGAATATAGTGCTTACAGAGAAAGCAGCTTCGGGCATGGCATTTTTGAGGTACCTAACAATCCCTTAATTACTCTACATGACTGTATCGACATGTATGCACCAAATGCACTATTTACTCTTGTTAAGATTTATGGAAAGCCATGGCGCATTTTGGTTGTAGATAAACAGTAGAGTAAGAAAGCACCGCAAAAATTTAACATGTGAAACTCTCAAGTAGAAACTTATGACTGCCATGTTTACTCCACATCCTAAGACGCTCAGTGCGTGATCTTTATAATCTGCCGCTGCTTGTGGAGTAACCACGCAACTTCAATGTTCATTTGCGGTGATCCGCAAATGGTCCATGCGTCTTGCAAGGATGATTAAATTTTGCTTCTCCTTGTGAAACCTGTGTTTGGGATCAAGTCAGCTGGTGCTTGTTTTCCTAATAACTGCTGGCTGGATTAACCAGAGCTTATGCTACACCATTGTTTAGGAAGATTTGGTCATGTGACCTTAATATAATGCATGGAATGCATGGAGGTGTCAAATGGATGAAAACATTGAATTCCCCTCCCGTATTCGCAAAAAAATTCAAAATTTTTGCATCATTTTCCACGACAGTCCCTCTTTCCTCAAACAAAGCATAAGAGTTGAGCATTCCATCTCACTTATTAACCGACAGAGTGCAAGAAGAGTTTATACACTGGGAAAGAAACGATATTTGGGGAGATCATGACAGTCACTGTCTTCTATGCTCGTGCAGGTGAAGAATGAGACTCATGCTTTGTGGACATGGCATCGTAATCAAGACTTGTACAATAAAGCAGGAGACGTCATCTACATTGTTAGGCAACCTGATAAGTGCCCAATCAAGGCAAAGAGAAACGTCTGACCAAGTCCACAAGACCAGCTAATTCACAAAACAGATCAAGATTAACTTTTTGAAAAGAAAATTAGCAGTTGTCACTTTTCTACAATTGATACAGAGAACCGTTACTGTTTTCTACAGGAAGCTGATTATGCGATTGTTGGCAAGATAGTGTATGTCTTCTTAAGGCGTAAACGCAATCGTGTGAAGAAACCATTGTTCTTGATTATAAGTCGTACGAGGGAATGTTCGTACCAAATTTACATCTTTTTCTGAATGTTTGTTGTGCTTATGCATACGGTCTCGACATTCTGATGAACAGAAATTACAAAATTGAAGGAGGGCGCTACATGCATTTACCGGCTATTAACATATATTCATTAGAAAATACAAAATTGGTTTTTTTTCTTTCCTCTTGTCCTGCCGAAATGCGCCCTGGCCTTTTCTTGTTTTGCTTAAACAAAAACAGACATGACCGAATTCGACTTAGCAGAGTTCATGACGTTAATCATCCAAAACATGACCTTAACTTTAGTTCATAAGTGAACATAATGAGACAGAATCGTCATTTCCTCGTTACCATTTGACAAAGTACATCTTCAGGCATCATCAGGCTGCAATATAAGCCTGAAAGATATGATAGAAAAATTCAGTGAAAACTTTCCCAAAAATAATCTCACGAGTACGCATTTTGCAGCTCATTACATCTCAAAGAAAAAAAAACAGTAGCTATATAATTCAGGGTAAATGACAACCCTGTTGTTCACTCAGCCTATGTATTCTCTCTCTGCCTTCTCTCGTGTATCTCCCTCCAGAAAGGCCCACATGCTCTTGAGGGACAAAGAATCAAGAATGATATATCAAAACAAAAATGTAGGTTGGATTCAAATTATCTCATAAAATAAGATGTATGCCTCACAGCGAAGAACTTCTTCTAACGTGACTTCACGCACATACACATCACTGGCATGATACCAGACGGAAGCCCCGACTCCGTTTTTGCTCTTCTCACCTCCGCGTATGTAGGCGACATAGTGGCCCCCACGCATGGTCCCCATGTGCTCCACAACACCAGTGAGACGATAGACACACTTTTCTTTGTCCTCCCCCCTGCGAAAGAGCAAAAAGGAACACCCGGACACTGTTGTGTTATACAGGAAGATTCAGGTACACATGGTCAATGCCAGCGGCTGAACAGAAAAAGAGAGACAAGCTACAAGGGAAAAACAACCAAGCCTCATAAAACTTAGAGGAGACTACCGGCGCAGCTATACCATAAAAGAAACCAGAAATAAGCACCCTTTGATGCTCTTTGTTCCGGCAATGCCTCAAATAAGACGATGATTAGCAATGGGATATTAGCAAGACAAGGATCTCAAACATCAAATGATATGCTCAAGACATATGTATCACGAGACCCACAGTATATACTATACTTATGCAGCAAATCTTCCCTTGGAACCAGTCTACTATCCTCGACCTATTAGACAAACTACACACTGGTTGGTAACAACATGACAGGAACATTTTTGCATTTTTGCCGCATGGAACAGAAGAAATCTAGAAAGAAAGTGAGGTATGGAAGAAGTTTTCAGCTGAAGCATTGAATTAAATACTGAAAATGTTGCCATGTAACCTAATTTTCTGATTAAAACAGCCAACGTCATCCCAATATACTTCATCTGAACAACTAAGGACTGGCTTCGTTATACCCTTACTACTCTGGTTTTTTATACTTACAGTTCTTTTGTTCAAGATTGGTTTAGTAAAAGTAACTTTGCATTTCCTACAAACATTGTCATAGTAGGAAAAAATGCGTCCAATGTTACAGGTTTCAAAAGTCTTGTTGCGTAACTATTGTGTAATTAAGTTCTTTCTGGCAAATTGCCCTGTGGTGGGAGGGCAGAGGCTTCTTCCAAACATCTGCTTCAGACTCCTCTCGAGTCATGGCTTCTAATTCATTTTGCTATTAGGTTTAAAAGACCCATTAAAACTCAGCCAGTAACAACCAACAGCTGAACTGCATCATTCTCTCCAAACTTTCAACCTATGCTTTTGGCTTTTCAGTAAAGATAACTGCAAAAAATGTCTAAGTTACACTTGATAGTGCCAAAGACAACTTTTCCAACAATATAGAGTTACTATTAAGTAAAAATAACAAAGTAGTTTCAAAAGTGATAATCTCCAAAACCATAACTAATTCTTTAAAGTAGAAGTACATGGAGTCCCACTCTCATCAATCACCTGCTCATCTTGTAGTTTAACAAGCACTAAACAATAGTCTCTAAAGTTCAAATTAGGCATTTCAGCTTGTCCTTCATTTTTTGAGTAAAACTGAGTCATATTTTTGACAACCTCTCAAATACGTATTACACAACAAAGAACTAATGTCTACACAAAATGAGATGGAAGAACCAACTAACAAAGGAATATTATCAAAAAACAAAATGTCAAACATCCATTTATATGAGTCCAGGAATAATAGGGACATTAACATTTTAACAAGAATATAACTATCTCAATAATTTGTGGCTTCTGATGGATTGCCATGGCACCTAGTAACTGGAGCATCTCACATACCAAAGTCTACCTGTCCTAATTAGATATAGTTCCACAAAAATTAGGTTGTTTGTACTTCTCTTTTCAATCCTGGATCATATTTAGTATACTTTTTCTGCCACAACACTTAATTGGTATGAATGGATTTTGCTGAATGACACTATGTGTGAAGAACCAATGACCTTACAGTCAGAGAAACACAAGCACAAGATAAAGCCTTCATGCGGAAGGCCAGTTCCAAGTGCAGATTCTGGATCTCCTAATTTATTTCCAGTTCAAACTTCAAATAACGTAACATTGGTGCCTCAGTTTGCAAACTTCTGGTTCCTGTAGAATCCTCTCTTTCCCATCTGTCTAGTATAGTTCTCGCTTTTAGGATGCAAAAACCCTTTGAGATCCATGTCGCGTTGCTTTTGTGTCAAATTTTCGATTCACACTTATGCTTCCCTATAATATATAGGTAGCCAATGTGGCAAGACAATCATGCAGAAGGGAATTCAGGAAATCCAAAATGGAAGCGCTCTTTACCTTCTCCTTCAAGAGGAATGAAATCCTCCTTCAATGTATAGAAAGAAATCAAGAATGCTGAAGGTTTCCTCAGATGCGGTTCCGTGGCTCTAGAGAAGGCACAAAAGGCAACCTAGGGCTACATTTCTGACTCAGTCAATTACAGAGGGAAGGTCAGTCGCCTTTCATGATTTGAATGGCTAGTTTTGATACAATGTAAGGCATTAATATACCGATTTTCCTCACTAAACCAACAGTAGACTATTTCCTTAATGAACTGAATATTTCAACTGACACAAAGAAACCAACTCATAAGCTATAGAAACAAGCTAGAGAATGTTCATTCAGAACACCTTCCTAAGTTTGCAATATTATGAAGAACACAAGCCATATTTTTATTTTTGAAAAATGTAGCGTTCCCCTTCTGTATAAGTCAAATGACACTTTCCTCTCGTGACAAAACAACTTACACCTCAACCTTGTAGATTATTTTCCATACAATGGTTTAACTGTCATATATAGTTAAGACAATATAGTTAAGTCCCTTGAGATGCCAGCAGATTAAAACTGAAGCTGTATTCAGTCTTTATGCAATGTTTCGAACTTTGGGACAAGCTATTAACAATCTACACCTCCTTATCTGAAAAGATAGGAGTGACCTCAGCTCCGATCTTGGAAAATCTAGTCTAACTTACATCCTAGGTGGTGCTAAACTAAAGATGAGAGATGACTTCAGATATTCCGTAGATCTGCGGCCTCCAAACTTGATCAATATGCAAGTGGAGGAAATTTCCTGTAATTTTTTTATATAGAAGGAGACATTCAAATTTTGCCATCCGAAGTCTTAGAATCAATTTACAAATAGGAGGGCTTACTGAAGGTGTCACTGGAAGCTCTAAGTTGGTGCAGTACTCAAGCTTGTTAGCTGAAGGTGTCACTGGAAGGCGATATGCTTTTGCCAGTAGCTTCAAGTTTGATATAATTTACAAATAGGACAGCTTTCTGAAGGTGTCACTGGAAGCTCTATGTTGTCCCATTACTAGAGACTGTTAAAGGCAATGTACTTTTGGGTTTAACTTTATCATCTTGGTCGTGCTATGTGGCTTACTGAAAGCAGAAAATTGCAAATTTTTGTTTTCTTGATAATTGGCAGGAGGAAAAATGGAAACTGCCAACAAAAATAGGTACTCATCCTCAATCTTGCATTTTGGCAACACTGACAATTTCTATGTGTACTCCGCTAACAGCCTATTTAAAAAGAAGCCATGAGCCATTCCAACAGCCCCGTCCCTATGTACTCTCATTTGACTTTTACCTTACTTATATTTATTGCTAACAACGTCCTTAAAATTTCGTGCAGACATTACTAACCATTACCAGAAAAAAGGGGGAAAAAAGCTACAACAATTTATTAGGCATATCTTTGTAGAGGTTGAAATATTGTTAGCACAAACAAAAGAATAAACAATCGGGCATGAATATAACTTGACAAATATGAAAGAAATTGGACTTGTGATTTCACTAAAATAAAGTGGATGTTTTTGACTAATACATGTAGGCATGGGTGTGCATTTTTCCTTTTGAGACTTTAAAGGGCTATAAATGTTTGAGAATTCATATAATGAAAAAATACAGAAGCTTCAATTTTAGGATTCAATCTACTTTTTTCTGTTTATGGTAAGTTGACTTAGCCTGTCGATTTACATCCATTGTATCCTATAATTAACACAATAGAGCATCCCAAAATGTAGTTCTTATCAGATTCTCCTGTCTGAGTTGAATCATTCACCGCAGAACTGTTAGATGTTAATAAAGAATCAATCACTGATTACGACCGTCAACGACGGTCTTAACCATCTAAATCTGATTTTTCTCTTTCTTCATATCGTATGAATCCTCCTGTTGAAAAGACTGTCCATTAGAAAGATAAATACTGAAGGACCTAGTTTTCATTTCAGGAGGTGGGTAAGTGCACTCGCTGAAGACCATCAATAAATTTAGTGAGGCATCAACACCACACCAAAATAATATGGGGGAGAGCAGTGTTTCTACTCATGTACTAATTATAGATATTTCAAAAACCGAAAGACAACGAACCACTTCAATATTTTTTCCCCCTGTTTTCCTCTCTCCTTTCTTTCAGCAGATGTTAATTGTCTAAAGTCATTGCAATAAATAAATATAAAGCACTCTAACTAGAGCAGGAAAGTGATGGTACCTTGTATCCATAAATGGTCTCAGATCAATTGTTTCTCTGAAAATGACATGACCACTCAATTTACTTAGACGACCACGAGCATCTTGGCTGAATCTTTTTAAGTGAATGGTAAGGATTGGTGGAGCTTTGTGTACGAGGACCCTTTTAGTTGCATCTCTCTTCACTTCCACAGCTCCTGAATCTGCCTCATCGTCAACTATCTCCGTTTCGCATTTTGTAGCCAACACGTGATTGACCTGTTGAAGTTTTGCCATAATCGGTCCAGTACAACTAGGTTCATCACCTGCACAAGACCCAGTAGCTTGATCACTTGAGCTCACATGAGACGGTGTATCTAGCTTCCCATTTTGAACGACAACTTCTTTGTGATTAATGTCGATGGAGTGATCATCATTTTCGCTAATTCCATTGCTAAGCTTTTGGGCCTCAGCTGGACAGCAGGATTCTGAACTTGAATCAGCTGAAATGATTTGGCTTCCTCTCTCACATCCATTAGCGCATAAGCTTGCTACACATTTTGCCTGCTTCTTCTTGGATTCAAGCTGCTGTTGTCGCAGAGTTCTTGAACATTTCTCACAGTGCCAAGCATTATCGTTAGAAAGAAGTTCATCTTTAGTGAAGTGAGTCAAACAACTCTCAATAGATACAGGGGAATCTGAATGATCAACTTCACCAGGATCAGACTCGCTGCTGTTTCCGGCCATCAAGCCAGAGTCTGCTACTTCATTTGTCTGAAAATTATCATCACCTAAAGAGGGACCGGCAACAGGCCCATAAACAATGTCAGGCTCATTGAACATGTCACCAAAGCCATCAAATTCTGATTCGTCCTGTGTGAAGCCCATCGAAGATGTCACACCATCTCTGGTGTTGTCGCCCGTAGTTGACGTGTTTACTTCATACGGAAGCAACAGGACTTCAGATTCTTGGACCTGCAATGGTGTCTCATCTTCCCAAGAATTTTTGGAAGATATTTCCTCTTTTAAATCAGTTGCTTCATTAATACTATCACTAAAAAAGTGATTTTGTTGTGAGCCATGATCAGCCACATCTGCAATACCATCTCCCTGGACCTGTCTACACCCATTATCTTGTGAAGAAAAATTAATTTCACTTGATACTGGTTGTGAATCAAGATAGTCCAACCTTGTTGAATCATCCGCTGAAACAGCATGCTGTTCCAACTCTTTCTCAAAGACCTGCTCACTCTTGGACTCTTTAACAGTGTCCACTTTAGCCGTAGACATATCCTGTGAACCTGCAGCCCATTCATCAAGAACAGTGTCTCTATTTCCGGATGCTTCCACAGGCCCGAAATTAGTATCTTGCAAATCAAAATCAGTAACACCAAGATCAAGGTAATCTAACCATGTAAAATCTTCTGTAGAAGCAGCTATCGTGTCTGTCTCTTTTCCAGAGAGAGGTGTGTTATCATGCTCTTTGATAGCTAAGTGATCTGGTGAAGAACTAACTTTGCCATTAACTACAGCACCTGAGCCAGTAGAAGTTTCAATCCTAGAATCACTCGACGAAGCAACAGTGTCTATAGGAGGTGTGGTAGATTGTGCACTCGCTGATGCACTGGAAACACTATGAGCTGTAATGGATTCCGAATCTTTGTTAACCTTTGGTCGTGTCCGTGCACCTTTCTTGGGCAGTACTTTTGCTTTCTTTGCTCGAGAAATAGGCTGGTTCTTTTTAGGTGGAGGTTTCTTGGTGGGAACAGGCAATGAGAGATCTAGAAATGGCTCATACACAGTAGATGAGTGCCCACACTCAACACAGCAAACGGTGCTTGATATCTGGCCCCCAAAGACAGCGTCGACAAAAGTCACATTCTGATTATGAGGAACTCCACCCTCTTGGTGAAGTCTTGACTGTTTTTTCATGTCAAACTCCTCAGTTGACAACACATCCAGTAAGCAACGAAGCAATTCATGACTGTCGTGCTGCTGATATCCTCTAAACTGAGGAGCCTTGGAACAGATACATCCAAATAAGGATCGGGGGTTAATCACATTCTTCACTCCATTTTCCATCGTTACTTCTGAAAAAAGTTTTTTTAACGAAATAGTGAGAGGTCCAATAGATGTGTCCCACTTCCCAAGATAATCTTTTAGCCTATCTAAGGCTAAAAGATTTTGCACGACTGAATTAAAAAAGCAAGAATTCCCAAGATTAACCATTCCTCTTATTACATAACCACCTCTTCCGTCTGACCAGCCGGAGACACTACTTGTCAAATTCACTTCGCTGGTAACACTGCCACTGCCACTTCCAAACCAAACATCTTCAACATCTACAGATGGCGCTTGCGTAAACCGCCCTTTAATTAGCTTCACAATTTCCGCAAGCGGATCATCCTTCTGTTCGACATTTTCTTGAATTTTCTCAATCGGTATTGGTGCACGGCATCGAAAGCACCACCGAAGGCTAGGCTTTTCAAGTTGGATTGCCAAGGGGTGTTGTGTTTGCCGGGCATGCCGAACAGCATGACTTTGAGCAGTCGTCGGAAAACCGACCCCTCCACAGGCATAATGCCCACACTCCAAGCAAATCCATATGGCTTTGGACTTCGAGTCCGTAGAAGCGCCAGCTTTCTTCTTCCCCTGTTTACCCTTTCCCTTATTCCCTCTCCTATCAGCTACACTTTCTCTACAATCCTCGCACTTTACCGATTCAGAAGATCCGATCTTTTCAGACAAAGCATTCAAATCAAAACCCTTTTCCAGGTGGGCACAGGTTTTACTCTCATTCTGAACCGGATGGCCTTTGGCAACCTCGTTCTCAGCAACGTCCGGTGGGGGCACAGTTTTCTGGATATGGTTAGGAACCCGCTTTTCCCTGACACTGACAGGAGTCCTGGCCTTCTTCTTCGCTTTCTTCCCCATTTATTGAATCGAACCGATCGAAAACTAACCGCCAACTCTCCGTATGCACATTGAAATCTGAAACTCAAAGGGGAAAAAAAAAATCGCCACTTTCGACAGGAAAAGTAAAGAGCAAACACCTAAAAACAAAACCCAACTCGACATCCATAGCTAAAAGGCCAATACCATCAAGACACAATCAGATTAAAACGAAAAAAAAAACACCCACTTCGTCGAAACTGTAAAGCATCATGATTTGGATCCAAAGCAGATAGTAGACCTCGAAATCAACACCCAAAGGGGCGAAACGAACAAGGAATTTAAACCTACTGAGCAGACGATGCAAACCGACTGATAGACACATAGATGAAAGATCGAAACGGGGGCTTACGAGAAGCTGAGGAGCAGGACGAAGCCGCCCGAGGATGGTGGGGCACGATCGGTGGCGATTCAAGACGAGGGGCACAACGGAAGATTCAAGATTCCGACTGCCAAGAGGGGTGAACAAGAAGCAGAAGAAGAAGACCAAGAAGGAGAAGAAGGGTGTGCAGGGCAAGCGTGCAGAGCTCGTTGGGGGGAAGGTGGGTTTGGAGCACCGGCCAGTCGTTTCACTCTCGCTACAAGCGAGGAGCAGCAGGGTAGACGAAGGAAGGGAAGGGGAGGAAGGGAGGAGGAGAGCATGAGTCTGTGAGAGGCGTTTATCTTTGGCCCTCCTTTTGGAGGTAAAACATAAGATTGCACATGGGATAATGACATCAACTTTTGTTAGATGTACAAAGTCCACCCTAGATTTTTACTTTGTTCAACATAAGTTTCAGATATTATACGAAAATGTTCAATTTCATCTCCCTATGAATTCAAGTTCAGGGGTAACATTGAACATTTTTCATATAATATAGGGACTAGATTGAACATCAGGGACCACGTCGAACAAGTTGAACATTCATGAACAACTTTGAACAAATAAAAAAATTCAGGGACCATATAACACATTTTGCTAAAATTCAATAATTATTTGTGTCATTTTCTCATTGCACCGTTACATTCACATTCCAACCCAATCCAAGACATACAAGGTAAAAAAGCAAAAAGAATTTATTTTTCAACTTGTTGAAAAAAGAAAAGATTTTATTAATAAGCTTTCGAAAGATTTGTTAATTAATCGAATTCTTATGATATACACTATTGATATTACGAAGGTCGAATACTTTTTGGCTGATAGTCTAAAGGTGGTCGTTAACAAAATCGGAAAAAAAAGGTCAATTTTCACGTACAATACTGGAATCAATCGACAAAAGAAAATAAAGTGAAGGTTTAATTGCGTTGATTCCAACTTTAGCACTTGCTCATATCATTGTACGACAAATGGACTCTACTATTACAATGGTCGGAGTCGGATTTTTTCCCTTTTTGAGTAAACATTTTTTTATCATTCTAGAAGGCTAAATAGCACTTTTCAAAACTCTGTGTTTTAAGAATTCGACCTCAAGTCGGACCACAAATCCGAACTTAACTCAGATGTTGGACTAACATTTTACTTCCTAATCGAGTGCATTGGAGCTCGAGCTGCTTGTTGAAAGTTTAATCAAGTTGACTTCAAGTTTAGAGAAGTCAAACTCGATCCAACTCGAACTCTGATCGAGCTATTATCGAGTTAGGTCAAGCTCGAGAGTATCTCAAATCGTATCAACTAAATTTGACTGGGTTATATACGTCATTGCATCCATCCATAGCAATCGTTGCATGACCTTCGCACAATCCTTGCCATCAACATATGAGGGGTACATGACCCCCTCCACACAAACTAGATCGACCCTCGCTTGTCTTCTATTTTCTTGTTAAAAGTGTTGACAAACATATCCTTTGTTCTTTTTCTTGGTGAACATCCGTCTTGCAGTGAAGATTACAATGCATCAATTGCAAATAAATCAAATTTCATATGTTGAGCGAAAGTAACTTAGATACGGAGTAATCTCGAGCATTATGTCCATAGACGGGGATAAATCTAGAGATTAGACATTGGGGCTGTGTTTGGTTGTCTGGATTTTTAGCCAGAATATGATTGGATATAATATGATATAATCTTTAGGTTTTTGCTATATCATATCCATTATTTTGTGAATCACAATAATAAAGTTGGATATTTTCACATCTTATCACGTCTATTATTTGATATGAATAACATATCAGTATAAATGAACTTAAAAATTGCCCAAACGGATATGGCAAGGTTCTCTCACAACAATCTTGCCTACTTCATTTTTATTTTTATTTTTATTATTTTCCCTCTCTTTTTTTATTTCTTTTCCTTCTTTGTCTCTTTTTCCCGTTCCCTCATTCTCTAATAAAATTTTATTAAATAGCAAACTATACTAATATATCTAAGGATTAATAGCATGAAAAATCCCAAACTGATACACTTGTGACAAATTTACCCAAAACTATTATTTTGACAACAAAAAATCCTAAACAGGTACACCTGTGACAAATTTACCCCAAACTAATTTTTTAACCACTAAAAACCCCAAACTGGTACACTTGTGACAAATTTACCTCCGTTAAATTGGATTAATATAAAAAAAAAAGACACAAACTCGTACACCTTTGACATACGGATGTTAAAACTCCAAACTGGTACATTCGTAAATTATCATTTGTTATTTAACTTATTAATTAGAAAGTAAAATTTAACGGAAACTAACGGAGGGTAAATTTATCATAGATGTACCAGTTTGGGATTTTTTAGTGGTAAAAAAAATTAGTTTGGAGTAAATTTGTCATATCAGTTTGAGATTTTTTGTGGTATTAACCCCACATCTAAAATACTAAAATACCTTAGATATGTAATAAATATAAAGACTAAATATATATTTATATATATTGAATTTATATTATAAGATGGAAAGAAATTCCAATATATAAATAAAAAATAAATAAAAACGAAATTGTTGTTATTTTTTTATTTTGAATTTTTATATTAGAATTCTAATATTATTAATATTCAAACACTATTTTAATTTTATTAATTTAATAAGTTTGTTATTTAAAAATAATAATTTTAATATTATGGATATTAGAAATTTTATCCATATTTATCCAACTTCTCCCATGGAAAAATATTACCCAAGCTATATCCTTCTTATATCCGACTTTATCTTATCTTGGACAAGGAATCAAACACAGATCCTGAATTTTATCCTAACTACCAATCTAATATAGCATTAATTCATTTTATTCTTCAAAATTACATACATAGGTGCTATAAAAGATGATGATAAATATAAAGCACAATTTATTTTTTCTATCATATGAAAGGTGACCAATGATAAATAAAATAATTTCTTGATTTTTTGTAGCTTATTTTGGGTCATGTAAAAGATAACCGAAAACAAATGAAATAATTTGCCCATTTTAAGCAATTTATGTCATGCAAGGAAATCGAATATAATGTTCTAATTATTTCAATAAGTTTTTTTTTGAAATTATGTTTCATATGTATTTTTTGAACGAGTAACAAATCAAAGACGAAGTTGAAGACATGATTATGAGCTAGAAAACAGTATCCTGGACACATCCAATACATGAAATGAGCAAACCGAATGCCAATTCGGTCAAATGACTCTGCTTATTCGATCCTAAATGATAATGTAATTATTTAAAAGAGATAAGTGTACTATAAGTCCTAAACTTTTTGCAAAAAATTATCATAGCAGTGCAATTGAGTTCTAAAACTTTCAAAAAGTGCAATCGAATCCTAAAATTTGTTATATTGATGTAATCAAATTCTTAAGTCAGCTCTGTCCTAATTGATGGTCGGAAAATGATTAATTGGCTTTTTTTATTCGTCTCTCTCTTCCCCTTTAATTATGCAAAAAAGGCACTATCTCGTGCAATGCCTCCAATTGAATTGGGAGTTGTTTGTGTTTGCCCCAAATTGAACCAAATAGCCCCAAATTGCTCTTCTTCGTCTAATTGCATGGATAGAGAGAAAGAGAATCGAAAGGAAAATCTTTCAAAATCAAGGACATTGCAATCGAAGAAATTCATTCCATTGGAGGTCGTTGGAATCTCCATCACATAGCGCTCGTTAAGTGCTCCTTTTGGCTTGGGAGGTATAAACAGTTGGCTTTGGAGAAAACCAACATCCATATCACGTTATATGTGACTATTGCCTTGCCATGTCATTTCCCCGTCGTGTTTGGATTTTAACCGCGATGTCATGCCGAATGTGAATATTATTGAGAAAGCGCCCCGATAAGTAGTCATGGCCACGGTTCGGAACCGACCGGTTCCGGTTCGTGGCCAAGTATGAACCGGATGGTTCCGGGCCGGTTCCGGTTCCGGTTCAGGTTCGGAACCGGTCGGTTCGGAACCGGTTCCGGGCCGGTTCATAATTTTTCTTTTCTGTTTTTTTCTTTTTCTTTTCCTTTTCTTTTTTTTTTCTTTTCTTCCTCCGCCAGCCATAGCCGGGGCCGGCGGAGGTCGCCGGCCTCAGGCGAGGCCGCCCTCGCCGGCGTCGGGCGAGGGCCGCCCTCGCCTGGGCTGGGCGAGGCCGGCCTCGCCTAGATCGGGGCGAGGGCTCGACCTTGCCGGCATCGGCGAGGCCGGCGAGGTCGAACCCTCGCCGGATCCGGCGAGGCTCAACCTCGCCGGCAACTGGCGAGGTCGAACCCTCGCCAGATCTGGCGAGGCTCAACCTCGCCGGCAACTGGCGAGGCTGGCCTCCCCTGAGGCCGGCGAGTTCGAACCCTCGCCAGATCTGGCGAGGCTCGACCTCGCCGGCGTCGGGCGAGGCCGACCTCGCCTGCAACCTGGCGAGGCCGGCCTCGCCCGACGCCGGCGAGGCTCGACCTCGCCTGCAACTGGCAAGGCCGGCCGCCCGACGCCGGCGAGGTCGAACCCTCGCTAGATCTGCAACTTCTTCTTCTTCTTTTTTTTTTTTGAACCGGGCCCGTAGGGCACGGGCCGGTTCCGGTTCCAAACCGCGGGCCCGGGTTTGACCGGGCCGGTTCCGGGCCGAAACCGGCCCGTGGCCATGACTACCGATAAGTTTCTCAATGCTAATGAAGTAGAAGTTGCGCCTGTAATGTTCTCCATGCCTAGATTGAAAACCCAATCTCTTAACGAAGTCAAATGAAAATTGTGTTTCACACATCTGCCAAAAGACGAAGAGTATAGTAAGGCTTACTTGTCCTAGCTAGAGGAGTGACAAAGTATAGAAACGCCTGCTTGTATATGTAGGAGTAAATAGTTACAAGTACAAGAAAGCATCCCGAAGCATTCTAACTTCTCGAAGAGTGCAGGTGGATTCTAGTCTGATTGAGGCTACTATAACAAGTGGAGTTGGCTAAGTGGATGGGTCGAACCACTATACATCAGATTCTTGATTCTTCTATCTCTATATCTCTTATTTTTACTTGGTACAAGAATCGGTTTCTATTCAATCATGCAACTTCTGCCGCGCATAATTACAAAGTCCAACACTTACGAAAAACTTTCAAAGTTTCAATTAATAATCAATTTAATGCCCCTCTTGCCTGTTATGCTTAATTAGTGCATATGAAATATTGCCACGGCATGTCATGTTCTACCTTATGTTTGAATTTCACCTTGCCTATTGCCTTTGCATTACACAATATTGCATGTTGGTTAAAATAACATTTCATTCGCATACACATTTTCCCACACAAATGAAGTCATGCCACTATACACGACAAATGGTTTTGTTAATTGATAATATCACCAAATCAATTTTTTGGCGACATCTCAAATGTTATAACAAAATCATGCATACTTAGAAAATTAATTGGTGAGTGATTTAGGACTAATCCAAAAATAGGGTTATGGTACAGAAAGTAAGTTGTGGGATGCTAATATGTCTCACGTGCAATCGAACCCCTAATCCTAAGATCTCTAGGTTTCAGTTGACCAGTCCTTCACACGTGCACTTTGGTAGTTTAACTTCCCCAACACTACCTAAGGCTTTTTAGGTATGCAATCGTGCTAGGTATTCCTCGAATCTTGTTTATAGGTTTTCAATCATTTGCATATTGTAGATTTCCCGAACGTAGAATTTGGAAAGATCTTAAGAATCGAGATTTTATTAGTTACCGATCCTCAATTTTCAAATTCGAAGTGCAACAACGTATATGCATAATGAGTGGTCCGACATTAAAAAAAAGTTTGCTATTGATTTTTCTGACACATGCACATGCAAGAGAAAGCACAAAACAAAAATATTTTCACGCATCAGCACCATGAAAGATATGCATAAACATCTTTATTTCGTCCAAAAGGGGGGCTCACAACATAATATTAACATATCCAGATGGCACAAATTTCACAATAGTTTTAGATTTTGAGATTTCCAGTTTTCACAATCTTTGTTATATAAACATGGTCCGCCGAGTAATATAGTCCACATGCTCGTACTATCACATCGCATAAGATTAATTTCGTCATATATATTAAAACAGTGAGATTGACCAGGTCACTACATATTACCAAATAAAAAAATAGTGCCATAAATAAATCCGGGTCGAAACACAAATTCCCATTTGCCATTCGAAGAAACCTGATGAACGCCCAAATCATAGTCTTTAGATTGGCAATGTACTGTAAGTGTCACTCATCCTGGCTAACTGTTGATGATGTGGATATGAGTTTTACTACACATGAAAGAGGGGTCGGAGCTGCTTGTAGGAGAGCAAAAGTGACCATGAATACCACAAAATGTCTAATTGACAAGTATATGTTTGTAACGTTTGTTTTTGATCTCAAATGTGAACATGATATGAGGAATCTACTTAAGGAGGAATAAGATGCTTCATTTGGTAAGATGGGAAAACTATGTCTATCCTCATCAATAATGAAGATATTCAGTTGGCATCCTCTTTAGAGAATCTTGATGTCATGTCGTACTTATTGTTTACTATGGCAAGTTCGTTTGTAGCTTCAATAATGCATTGCTCTCCATGAATTTGAATGTGGGTTTAATGAAAATATCGAAGAAGGAAGTTACAAGTTTATTGCTTTGTTAACACCAAACAAGCATTCATCTGGGCGTGAGATTAATGACCGATTGTTGAAATGGGGAATTACAATTTGATTCAAATTACGTGGATTATTCAGAGATTGGAAATGGTTTGATTGGCTGTAATATTTTGTATTGTATATAGCTTACAACATTTCCATAATAATGTGGCAATCCCTATTGGAAAAAAATATGGAGAGATGGAAGTCGAGAATTGCTCGAGATAAATTGACTTTTAAATATCTCGGTTAAACATTTTTTTTCATTTGTTTCTAAAGATAAATTTAACTCTGCGACATTACGAACAAAATTCAAAATGATTTGTTCAAGATCAATGTAAGATTGACGTTATATGTATAATGTTGCGTATGGTTCTACAGAATGGAGTGGAAGTAGGAATTGGAACGGAAAGAGAATGGAATGAAATGAAAACTTTGTGTTTTATTTATACGAAATTTTTTTGACAGTGGAATAAAATGAGAGTTTTGCAATAAATATAATGTTCACTATATTACCATCATTAAAGTTTTATAAATGGTTTAAAAGTAAGATACTATACCCAAAACTAATCTATAATTTGAAAAGTACTTTTACTTATTTTACATGATGTTCCAATTATATCTCACAATATATTGTGAAAATAAATTACTTCTTATAAATGAAACAACACAAAATATCCATTACAATAGTATATAATTTCTGATAAGATAACTTATTTTATTTAATATTAAAAAATTGTTTAGTCAAGTATGCGTGCTAGTTATTTTTGAATGTTTAAATAAAATGCATAGTTTATGATTATTAGTAGCTGTAATTAATATAATTGACTATGTTATTTCATCATTTCATTACCAATAATAATTTATTAATTTATAAGGGAAAATTCCAATTAAGGACCCCAAATGGGGCCTTTTTTTCAAAAGAGGACCCCAAGTGGACTTAGTGTCAAATAACGACCCGAAATGCCCAAAAAATCTCAAATAAGGGCCTGGGTCGCCGGCCGGCCAAAATGCCTGCCGGCCGGCGAGAATGTTATTATTCCGGCACCAGAACAGTAACTTTTTAATTTTTTTTTCCTTTGCTGTTTTTTTTCTTTTCCTTTTCCTTTCCTTTTTTTTTCTTCTCTTCCTCCGCCGGCCATAGCCGGGGCCGGCGGAGGTCGTCGGCCTCAGGCGAGGCCGCCCTCGCCAGTTGCCGGCGAGGTTGAGCCTCGCCAGATCTGGCGAGGGCTCAGCCACGCCGGCCGCTGGCGAGGCAGCGAGGTCGAGCCTCGCCGGGCTGGCGGGCCGAGCCCTCGCCGGATCTAGCGAGGCTCGACCTCGTCGGCAACCGGGCGAGGCTCGACCTCCCCAAAGAACGGCGAGGTCGAGCTCGGCCGGTTCGCGAGGCTCGACCTCGCCGCCGCCGGGCGAGGCTCGACCTCGCCGGCGTTGGCGAGCCGGCCTTGCTGTTGCGGGCGAGACCGGCCTCGCCGACGCCGGCGAGGTCGAACCTCGCATGGCGGCGGCCGGCGGGCCGAGCCCTTGCCGGATCCGGCAAGGCTCGACCTCGCCGTTGCTCGGGCGAGATCGAGCCTCGCCAATTGCCGGCGAGGTCGAGCCTCGCCGGATCCAGTGAGGGCTCGGCCTCGCCGGCCTCGCTCGGCGACGCCGGCGAGGTCGAGCCTCGCCCGGTGGCCGGCGGGGCCGAGCCTTCGCTAGATCTCGGCGAGTCTCGACCTCGCCAAGAACGGCGAGGTCGAGCCTCGCCACTCTCCGGGCGAGGCTTGACCTCGCCGGCCGCCGGGCGAGGCTCGACCTCGCGGCGTCGAGCGAGGCCGGTCTCGCCTTTGCGTGCAAGGCCGGCCTCGCCCGACGCCGGCGAGGTCGAGCCTCGCGCCGGCCGGCAAGGTCGAGCCCTCGTCGGCAACTGGCGAGGCCGGCAATGTCGAGCCCTCGCCGGCAACTGGCGAGGCCGACCTCGCCCAGCCCAGGCGAGGGCGGCCTCGCCTGAGGCCGGCGACCTCCGCCGGCCCCTGCTATGGCCGGCGAAGGAAGAGAAGAAAAAAAAAAGAAAAGGAAAAGAAAAAAAACAGAAAAGGAAAAACATAAAGGAAAAAATAATAAAAAAATTAAAAAGTTACTGTTCCGTTGCCGGAATAGTAACATTCTTGCCGGCCAGCAGGCATTTTGGCCGGCCGGCGACCCAGGCCCTTATTTGAGACTTTTTGGGCACTTCGGGTCCTTATTTGAGACTGATTGAGCACTTTAGGCCCTTATTTGACACTAAGTCCACTTGGGGTCCTCTTTTGAGAAAAAGGCCCCACTTGAGGTCCTTAATTGGAATTTTCCCAATTTATAATAATCAATTCATTCCTGAATTAATAATATTTGATTATGATAATAAAATATTAACTAATAATTATTTATGTAATTAATGTGTAAAATTTAATAACTATTGTCATAATTATCTTTGGTGAAAAGTGGTATGGAATCATGTTTCCACCTTTAAGGTGAATGAATCACGATTCCTTCTATAGGTGGAAGAAGCGTTCCAATGGGCATTGGAATTGGAACGCCCATGCCATGATATTTTGCCAAACCAAATAAATATGAGAGCCTCTAAGGCTCTAACCAAACATGCAATAAGATTTTACTAAGAAATTTTTACTTATGATATGGTAATCAATATGGAATTATGGAGTATGCTATGTTGTGGAGGCAACAAAGATAATATTATATGATAAACGTAAGCAAATACAAATTGGGCAAGATCAAAAGAAGGAAAGTGACTTTTTCTTCCTATTTTATTTTCCATTTCCAACGATTTAGGGAGCCTAATGCCTAACTACAGATAAATTATTTATTAGGGGAATGTAGATACATTGGGATTTTCTGGCAAACCTACCTAAAATCTAGGGAAAATTTCAAATAAGGGTTTGAGCTAGAGCTATTTTCTAAAAAATGACTCACAATTGACCTTTTCCGACAAAAAAAAAGTTTATTTCAAATGAGAATATGAAGTAATCAAGTTGGCCAAATCTTCGCTGGCTGGTTTGCATATAGAGTAAAAAATTGAATAAAATGCTAAAAACCAAAACTCTTGAATTGAATTATGATTGAAGGGCTCAATGCTATTGCTCTCACGCTAGATTTTTCTCCCAATCACATCAGAGGATATCCTCTTAGCTCTGGTTCTCACACACATTTTCTTCTCAAGTGATAGTTTGTGATTGTGAGGTGCTCTTCACTGACAATGGGGTCGCACGAGTGAATTTGCAGATTAAGAGAACTTTAAGCTGACATTTCGGTTCGATGATACTTGCAGCTCGACCCACTAATGTTGCTAGTTCGCAATGTAAGATCTGCCCGAGAGGAATATGAAGTTTCTTTTCTCATCTTTTTGCTCACAAGTGTCTGCAACTTGTTAGTTTTTTTTGGCTTACAATTTTGTCATTCACTTTTAGCTGAAGTTAACGACTTTGTCCTTTATCACTTGGGCTGAGATTGCTCTTAAATTACTTAGGCACTTTTGAAATAGATCGGCGGTGTGGTTGGATCGAATTTTGTTGCATTGCGCGATTTTTGTGCCCTCAGTTAGGTTTTAGTTCGATTAAGTCGCTTCATGAGTAAGTACTGTATCAGGTATGTTCAGGAATTAGTCCCCGGCTTTCGCTGATGATAGATCTCCGTTATAGCCTTACCTTAAAATTTACAACATACAGTGACAAGAATAAGTGGGAAAATTACAAAACCCGACCTAAACCTATTGTAATTGTGCCAATTTAGTCATAAACTTTTTTTTGTGCCAATTCAGTCCTAAACCTTTTGCATTTGTGACAATTCAATCCATTCAGCCAATTTTGGCTAGCCAGCATTGACGTGGACGCTGGCCGGCCGGCCGACGCTGACGTGGCAATTTTTAAATATTTTATTTTATTTTTTTGAATTTTTTTATTAATTTTTTTATTTTTTATTTTATTTTCTTTTTCCTTTCCTTTTTTTTTTCCTTCATCTTCACCTTCAACCTTTGGCCGGTCGCTGGACCAGAGGTGGGGGCCGGCGAGGTTGACCCTACTGGTGTTCGGCGACCTGCCAGAGGCGGGGGCCAGTGAGGTCGACCTCGCCGGTCGCTAGTGAGGCTCAACCTCGCCAACGTTGGGCGAGGCCGACCTCGCCGTTGCTGGGCGAGGCCGACCTCGCCAGATCTAGTGAGGGGTCGTCCTCGTCGTCGGACGAGGCTCGACCTCGCCATTGTTGGACGAGGCTCGACCTCGCCATTGTTGGACGAGGCCGACCTCGCCAGAGCCAGCGAGTTCGAGCCCTTGCCAAAGCGATGGCGAGGACGACCCCTCGCCAGATCTGGCGAGGCATGAACTCGCCGGCAACTGGCGAGGTCGACCTCGCCCAGTAACGGTGAGGTTGAGCCTTGGGCGATCTTGCCAATGCCAGCGGGGCCAAGCCTCGCCGGCTAGAGGTTGAAGATGAAGATGAATATGAAGGAAAAAAAAATGAAAAGGAAAGGAAAAAGAAAAGAAAAGAAATAATAAAAATAATATTTAAAAATTATCACGTCAGCGTCGGCCGGCGTCCATGTCAGCGCTGGCCTACCAAAATTGGCTAGATGGACCGAATTGGCATAAATGCAAAAGGTTTAGGATTGAATTGGCACAAAAAAAAGGTTTATGATTGAATTAGTACAATTGCAATAGATTTAGGACTATTTTGGTAATTTTTCCAAAATAAGTTGCTTTTGGGCAGTACTAGTTGATTTTCTAACTGGTTGGATTATGATTGAGTTTTGATGTAGCTATTTGTTTCCAGGAGTGATCCGACGTAGGGATGAACATGGTCTGGGTGGGCAATTCCCACTATGGAATCGGGAACTGTCCACTAAGGATCGGTTTCCAAAAATTGGAACTGGGAATCGCCCGTTGGTTACCGGGTGGGTCCATGGAACCAGTTCCACCAAGCGTTATGCAAATGGAGGTGATCGAATGCGGGAGAAGGAGGCAATAAATGGCCGGAGGTACGGCCATGAGTTGATAGGAGTTGAGAGTCGATGCTGTAAGTCGATAGGCGTTGAGCTTAAGAGTCGAGACCACGAGTAAGGATAGAGAGACGACTCAGACAAAGTGAGTGAGATGAGACAAGACGAACACCTAGTTGATGGGCGTTAAGTTTCAGATTAGCGTTTTCATTTTTCTTAAAATGTTTTCTTTCTTTTTTTGGTTGGAAATTTTTCTTAAAAATTATATATATATATATATATATTACTGGTCCAATTCGGGTGGGCAATTCTACACTTAGAACCGGGAATCGAACCGGTACTCACTGATTCTAGTAAATTGGAATCGGGAACCAAACCGGTCCCCACAGGAACCGTCGGTTCAGGGTCGGTCCGGTCTAGTTCCGGGCGGTCCCCGGCTCCTTTGCACACCTCTAATTTGATGTGCAAGTCTTAGGAGAATTTAGTGTATAATGGAATATTTTTGGCGCCTTTGAAATTTTGCGTTAGAAGGATTTACTTACTCTTAAAAAAGGGGAAAATCGTCCAAAAAGTTTTAAACTTATTGCACTTTTACTTATTAAGTCCTAAGCTTTTTTCATATTTTGCCAATTGAGTTCATCCGGCCAATTTTAATCGGAAGTCAATGACGTGGACACCGGTAGTGCCACGTAGGATAGCTGGCATTGACGTGGACATTTTTAATAATATTTTAATATTTGTTTAATTTTTTTCTTTCTTTTCCTTTTTCTTCTTTCAAGTTTGCTAAGGGTCATTGGCCCTCGGCTGCCCTCGCTTGTGGTCGGCAAGGGTTGGCTAGTCCTCGCTTGTGGTCAACTAGGGTCAACCGGTGACCCTTGCCGGACTTGGAAGAAGAAAAAGAAAACGAAAGAAACAAAAAGAAAAAAACACAATTAAAAAACTAAAAATATTATTAAAAATTATCCACGTCATCGCCGGTCATGCTATATAGGATGGTGGGCATTCCATGTTAGTGATTTCCAGCTAAAATTGGCCGAATGGACTCAATTGGCAAAACGTGAAAGGTTTAAGACTCAATTGGCAAAATTGAAAAGTTTAGGACTAAATAGGCAAAAGTGCAATAGATGTAGGACTGAATAGGCAAAAATGCAATAGGTTTAGGGCTTTAGGACAAATTTCCCCTAAAAAATGGTAAAACTAAAAGTTCTGTCCTTTTTAAATTCTAGATATCAAGGGCTATCCTAGTATGAGTAAGACTGGCCGTAACTAATGCTCTTGATGTAGATATGTTTTAGCAGAAACCTCCCCAGAATGTCGTACATAAAGGGCTATAATTGGAGTCATAGTTAGAGATGGACTGATCCTTCCATTGGTTATCTTGTCAGGGCTATAATTTACATACTTTAAATTGAGTTACCGGCCATTCAATCACATTCATGATATCGGTTTTCTCTCTTCTCTCGGAAGAGCTTTCTTCTGCCCATCGGGGTAGCTTAGCAAAAGGTAACCCTAACCTCATAACCTCCAGCTCAACTCGCTTGTGAATGCTTCCCTCTACCCTTGAAGCAAGTTCAGTTGAGGTAATCCCTAAATGTTGCTCTCTCTCTCTCCCCTCTTCTGGCTCTTTCACTTTGAGTCAATATCTGATTCTCGGCAACCCAATGAGTCGTAATCTAAATACCCACCCAAAACCCATCATCTTGTTTCCTCATAAAGATCCGAACTCGCAAATCCAACCCTTAGAACTCTCGCTGTAGAACCCCTTGGTGAAGGCGAGAGATCCTAGTCTCGTCCAGTTCGGGGCTTCATAGCTATGGTGGGTTGTGTACACTCCAATGGAGTCGGATGATGACGCAAACCAGAGGCTTGCCCTGCTCTGCAAACGATTAGGAAGATTGTGGTCAGACAAAGTTACTAAGAACGTGGAAGGCATTCTGGCATCAGCAAAAGGTAAGGATGGTAGACTAACGCTGATAGGGCAACTTCTAAAAAATCCAAAAATCAACTTTCAAGCTCTCCAAAACACTATGAGGAGAGCGTGGAGAGTGGAAAGTGCAGTATTAACACCTTTAGAGCAGGGTATTTTTCCTATAACCTTTGATTCCCTAGCTATGAGGAATAAAGTGATGGACCTTGGTCCTTGGTCTTTCATGAATAATCTCTTGATCTTGAAACCATGGGAACCAAACACCTCTGCGTTGAGTTATAGATTCGATTCAAGTGACTTCTGGGTTCATATTCTGGGGCTCCCTTTCGAGTGGCTTTCTGTGGAAGTTGTTCGCGAGGTAGCTGGAAATATAGGCCAAGTACAAGAAGTTAAAATTGAAACAAGAGAAATGGTGTCTTACGGAAGGGCGCAAGTGACGTTGGATCTCAACTTACCCCTACAGTCAGGCATGCTTGCTGATAATGAATGAAAGAAAATTTGGCTGGATTTTAAATATGAGAGGCTCCCTTATTTTTGTTTCTCCTATGGAAAAATAGGACATTATGCTTCAGACTGTGAGGAGTTGCCATTTAGTGTCGAAGATGTGAACACAGAGGAGGACAGACTTTTCGGCCCTTGGCTGAAGGCTGAAGTAAGCAACAATAGTCCGTTTCGGAAGCTATTTCACGGCAAAGACTTAGCTCAACCAATGGAAGAGGAGAGAATCCCGGACACACCAATACACTCTGGACAAATAGTAATCTATGGAGAGAGCAGCTCGACCCACATCCAGCAAATTCCTCAATCAGAAGAGGAAAACGCAAAAACTAAACTCACTGGAAGGAGCAGTTCAGAAGATCAAAGTGAGCAACATGTTAAAATTCCCGTATTCTTGGTTCATGACCAAGGACTTCCCAAGGAACTAAATTCCATCATGGTTCAAGCTGGCTCAAACAAAAAGAAGTTAAGTGGCAAGAAAACTCTTGTGCGGAAGAAGACCAGAAGGTTCAGCCCATATGACTCTCACGGGGACAAACCGTTACTATTAGATGAAGATCAACCGCTGTGGTGGCTAGCCCTAATAAGCCACCGGAGCCATTATGAAAATCATAAGCTGGAACTGTCAGGGGTTGGGCACACCTCTGACGGTCCAGTATTTGAGAGCCTTAGTGGCTCAGGAAAGGCCCGAACTACTCTTTCTTATGGAAACAAAGAACCGAGAAGAAAGGATCCAAGGGGTACGGAGGACGTTGAAGTTTGATGAATGCTTTGTTGTCAATCCAAGGGGAACAAGGGGTGGCTTAGCAATTTTGTGGAATGCTCAAGCGGCACTATCAATCTTACATGCTTCAGATGAAGTAATAGTTATCGAATGTGAAGAGGAGATCTATAAAACGAAGATGAGAGTTACGTTTGTACATGCACCATCAACTTTCCAAGAAAGATCCAAGACGTGGGATGAAATCTATACAATTAGCCAGAGAAACCAGCTGCCTAGGGTAAGCTTGGGGGACTTTAATGAAATAATGTACCATTGGGAGAAGGTGGGCAAACGTTTGGCCGAGCACTACAGACTTCATACATTTAGGGAGTTTTTACATAGCTGTGAACTAATGGACCTAGAAAGCAAGGGTTGTGCATATACCTGGTCTATCAATCGTGAAGGAGATGAGCTTGTGAAGGAAAGACTGGATAGAGCAGTTAGCACCATGAGATGGAGATTACAGTTCCCTGAGGCAGAAGTGCACGCATTACGGGCTGTTGGTTCTTATCACTGCCCGATCCTAGTAACTATACATCTAGCCCAAAAGAGAAAAAAGAAGAGTTTCAGCTTTGAAGCGTACTGGTTAGAGGACGAGGAATGCAGAGAGGTAATTAATAGGGCATGGTATTCTACAGCGACAAAAAACGAGGGCCTCGGGACAAGGATGAGAAAGGCTGTTGTTGCCCTACAAAGCTGAAGCAAGGGGAAGTTTACCAATGGGCAGGGGAGAATAAAGATCCTAATGGAACAAATACAGTCCATCACAAACCAGCCAACCGCAGGGAAGGACAAAGTACAACTGCAAAAGTTGAGGAATGAGGTTCAAAGGCTATGGAGTCAGGAGGAAATGTATTGGGCTATGCGCTCGAGGATCAATTGGCTAAAGTGGAGGGATCAAAACACCAAGTTCTTTCACGCCTCAACTATACAAAGGAGACAGAGAAACAAAATCTCAATGCTGAAGGATAATATAGGGAATTGGACCCGTGAACAAGAGCAAATAAAGATGATGTCCTATGACTTCTTTAGGGACCTGTATACCTCAGTTGGTCAAAGACAATTCACCCCACTACTTCAATATTGCTCTTGTAGAGTCAAGCAGGAAACAAACATCAGGCTGCTCGAGGAAGTTACAATAGAGGAAGTCAAGCAAGCCACCTTCCAGCTTGGTTCTTCGAGTGCCCCAGGTCCGGATGGTTTGAATGGACAATTCTTTCAACATTACTGGAAAGATATCAAGCAGGAAGTAGTATCAGAGGTCAGGAATTTCTTTCTTAATGGTGTGCTTGACCCTCAGTTGAATAGAACACTTATCTCCTTGGTGCCAAAAGTAAAAAACCTAGAGAAGCTGGAAGAGTTTAGACCCATAAGCCTGTGCAATTTCGCATATAAGATCATTTCGAAAGTACTAGCAAATAGGCTGAAACCATGGCTCCCAGAGTTGATAGAAGCTGAACAGAGTGCCTTTGTAGGAGGACGGCAAATTCAAGATAATATTCTTGTTGTACAGGAAGTCTTACACCAAATAAGGGTTCGGAAGCGTAAACGAAAATTTCAGGCGGTTCTAAAGCTAGACATGCAAAAGGCTTATGATCGGATTGAATGGGATTTCTTAAAGGCTTGTATGATCACAATGGGGTTCGATGAAAAATGGGTAAATTTGATAATGCAATGCGTTACAACAATCTCTCTGAGTGTTAAAATTAATGGGGAACCCCTGCCCTACTTCCAACCTACAAGAGGAATAAGGCAAGGTGACCCCTTATCCCCATACCTTTTCATCCTGGTTGCAAACTTCCTGTCCATGATGATGAAAAAAGCCGTGCAAGACGGCACATTAAAAGGGATACGGCTGAATAGAAACTGCCATGTACTTTCTCACCTACTCTTTGCAGATGATTCAATCTTCTTTCTAGATGGGAAGATACAAGAATGCCAGAATCTAGCGAGCATCATAAACCAGTACTGCTTTGCTTCGGGACAAGCAGTCAATTTGAACAAGTCGGGCATATTCTTCAGCAAGGATTGCCCTAGTGATCTAAGAAGGAACATGGCTAGAGAACTAAGGGTCCCGGAGATTGAAAAAACAGGTAAGTACTTGGGAATCCCCTCTGATTGGGGAGCTTCCAAAAAGCAAATGTTTGCTTGGATCTTGGCAAGGGTAAATATGAAGCTCGAAGGGTGGAAAGAAAATACTATGTCTAAAGCGGGGAAAGAAATCCTGATAAAAACTGTTGTCCAAGCATTACTACAATATGCCATGTCAATCTTCAAGATCCCAGTTTCAGTATGTCGGGCAATTGAACAAAAAATAATCACCTTCTGGTAGAAGAATCAAACCGCAACAAAGGGAGTTCACTGGAGGAAAGCCGAAATCCTAAAACAGAGAAAAGACAGGGGAGGCCTCGGGTTTAGGGATTTAATATCCTTTAACAAGGCAATGTTGGGAAAACAGGCTTGGAATCTAGCACATAACCATAAAACTCTGTGTAGTCAGGTGTTAAAAGGTATCTACTACCCAACTAAATGTTTCTGGAAGGCAGAGAAGGGATCCAGACCATCGTGGGGATTGCAGAGCATACTTATGGGAAGAACATCAATTGAAGACTCGGTAATGTGGTCAGTAGGGAATGGACAGAACATCAACATCAGGGAGGATAAGTGCCTAAGCTGGGGAAGGATAGGGGGACCGGCGAATGCAGGGGATCCAAGATTAGTCGCTGAACTGATAAACCAGGAAGAACGCACATGGAAGGAACCAGTCCTGTGAAGGGTATTTGATGAAAAGGTAGTGCGAGAGATCCTCACGATACAAATTAGATAGCAGATGAACGAAGATAAGCTGATCTGAACTGGCACGAGGGAAGGGGAGTACTCTGTTAAAAGCTGCTACCACAACATTCGCAAGAACGAAAACATGGAAACTCAGAGCGCATCCTCCTCCTATCAACCCCCAACTAAGCTCTGGAACAGAATATGGAAAATGAAGACTCCACACAAAATCAGAAATTTCATCTGGAGTGTGTGTCAGAATGCTCTCCCGACGAAGGAAAACCTGTATAGAAGGAAGATGGTACCTGATCCGAACTGCCCATACTGCGGAACACATGCAGAGACGCCGGAACATCTGTTTCTTCTCTGCAGATGGACAAGGGAAGTCTGGGAAGCGCCTGCTCTGAACATACAGAATTCCAAATATCAGATTTCCAGAATAGACGATTGGATGCTAAAATTTTTACCCGGAAAGAACAAAGACTCACCTGGTTTCGAGCTAGTCTCGACCATTCTCTGGGAAATCTGGAAAGCAAGGAATAGCCTAGTATTCAGAAATCATCTCCCGGACCCAGAAGAGTTGATAGAGAGAGGACAACATATGCTCAGGAACTTCAGCAAATGGAACAACACTAACAGGAAAATTGAAGCCGAGACCTGGGATGACAACGAAGCCTGGACCCCTCCAGAAAGAGGAGAAATCAAAGTCAATATAGATGCTGCTTACCAACCTGGTTCATTCGAAGGATCGATCGCCTGCGTGTGCCGTAACTCGTCTGGAATCTTGACAGATGGATTCGTGAAGGATGTCCTCGTCTCCTCCGCCGAGCAAGCTGAGTGTTTAGCTTTGACAGAAACCCTTAATTTCCTCGTCTCGGGCAGGTGACAAATTGACTCTGGAGTCAGACTGCTTTTCCTTAGTCAACAACGTGGAAGCTTCACAGAAACTGCCGTGGGAACAGAGGGCCCTCATTTGTGAAGCACGTGAGCTGCTTCTTTCTTTCTCTAATATTAAACTCCAATATTGTAATAGAAATAGAAATAGGGTAGCGGACTGGGTAGCGAAGGCTTACAGGAAAAAAAAGCTCTCTCAACATTGGTTGACTAGTCCTCCGCAGGCCCTCTCTGAACTGCTTTGTTTTGATACCCCGTTACTGGGTTCCTCTGTCTCTGGTTATTAATGAAAAGCGTTTAGTTCTGACAAAAAAAAAAAATTTGAGTTACCTAGTTGCATTTCTCTTGGCATCACTCTTCATGAGCAAAAACTGAGTGTATTGATAGTGTTGCTTACTCTAGCCTTGTAGCGCGGAAATTGCGGTTTTTTCATCCCGATTGATCACCCCATTGGTGATGAGAACTCCCGCCAAGTCATCTATGGCTCTTGCGAAGAACAAGATTGATTGAAGTCGACCTTCAACAGTGGAAAGAGAGAGATTCCTAATGGGTGGACTGATAATTTTATGGGCGATATGCACTACTATTAGAAAGACGTGGAAACTGATAGAGCTATGATTGCTTGTTGTTGTAATGTTTTGGAGCCGTGATTGGTTGTTGTAGGTGTCTTGTGGAGCTTTAGATTGGTTGTTGTAGGATGAGCTGTGATTAGTGAATGTGATAAGTGGAATGTTTAATTGTTTTGTAGTTTGTTGTCTTCTCTTTTTGTAAATGCAAAAATATAAGTTTAATGAATTCAAGTGTTTAATAATGACTAGATGACTGTGGTTGCTTGGCCAAATGCTTGCTATTAAATGATGACTCGAGGATGATGGTTGGATGACGAGTCGGTGATGACGGTTGCTTGGCCAAATGCTTGCTGTGATGAATGGATGCTTCATATGCTGTTATTGGCCAAGTGCTTGTTCAAGAAAATGAAATGGCCAGGCATTTATGCAAAGGATGAAATAAACTAATGCCAGTGAGCCTGCTTAGCTAATCTAAACAAGAAGCAAATGAATACCATCCACTCCCATAATTCAAATGGACGTGCCACCCGCAAGCAAGGATGTTTTCTCAAGGAAATAGTTCTGGGCAAGTCATGAACATGCAGCTCCTGATCTTACTCTTTAGTTTCTCAGAGAACAGTAATGGAAAATAATCAAGCACAGGTTTCTTGTATGTTTGTCTAAGTGCCAAGACAATGTCTGACGAGCAAGAGGAAGTATGAATGTTCAAGAGCAGGGATGCACCATAACTGATGGCCCTTCATAAATCATTAGTTCCCAAGTAAGAAGAATGCGATCGAATCGATGTTATGGACCCTGGTTTGTTAGAACAAGAGTAAAACTGCAGATTGAGAGTACCAAGAAGAGAGAATTTTGGCAACCACATTGAAATGTCAATATTCATTTAGAGTCGGATAACCGAAGGTATAAAGAAACTTGTTAGGGATGATCCTGCAGGAGGGAAGTGAATATGATCTCCAAAGTACTCATCTCTCAGAGACTAAGACAACATAGAATGTGCGAAAGGTTGAAATCACTAGCTAAATCACTAGCTGATAGATTAGGTGTTGCTAAAACAGATTAAAAGGTTTCCATTAAGATCCACCAGACACATTTAAGATCAGGTTTAGAAGTATGCTTTTGTACAATCCAATCATCCCTGCGCATATGAGCGCCTGGCTAACCAAATTGATATCAGCTTCTACTGTGTCTTCTGTAAGCAAACTGCATCATATCTCATCAACTACGACTATGACAAAATAATCGAGATTGCTCCAGCATCACCTATCCAGACGTCATACACATGTTCTAAGAGTAGTTTTGCTTGAGAAGCTACTTGGAGGTACTAAAAACATGAAGAGAATCAATCAATTTTTAGCAGTCTACAAAAATGACCTGATCAAGAGGTAAACCTAAAAGAGGAGCTCCAGCAACAACAGTTTTCATCTATGATGCACCAAAGAAGGGGAAAAAATTAGCAGCAGCCATTATCTGCTCAACAGACCAAGGGAGCTAAGTATTAGCCATGGACTTCTTCTTCTCTTCCTCAAGTTGCTGCAGCTCAGCTAACCTCTGGGCCCATGCTCTGTCTCTTGCCACTGCAGCCATCTTTCTCTCTACCCGTGCATTTATTTTCTTTCTATTAGCCTCTTGCATTTGAGCTTTTCTTTTCTTCCGTTCGGCCTGTGCATGACTCCAAACAGGTCATTTAGGATAAACACGATCATAAAAGTCAAGCAAGGGGAGAAAAAGCACATCCAGAAGAGCAATGTTACAGGTGAAAAGTATCCCAAGAGAAACATCAATTTTCTGTGAATTTTTCCCTAACCGATGCAAACAATGCTAAATCCATCTTTCTATTAGGCAATGGTCGAAGAGCAGGTGGACTTGATATCCACATTTATTACTCTTGGTAGAAAGGCAGAAAATCCCAACTCAAGTAGCTTCAATTTTTTCCAGTAAATTGAGTATTTTTGCTCTAGCTTGGACCTTAAAGGAACAAAGTTTGATTATTCGACAATGCAATGATCCACACTACCCATTATAACTGTTTTCTAAAAGTCTATGGCGATTGGATTAGATAAATTTCCTCCAATCGTGTCTGTTTATTCGTTGACGTAGGACCATTGTAAGACATAGAACAAAAGGTACTAATGATCCTAGCAAGAAAAGAACTGCTAACTATTCAGACGTTATGAAGACCTTGAAGCTTATTAGATGAATAATACAACCATAACCACAAACTTCTCCAAGGTTCTCTTGTCCGTTTAAGATTCTGATTCCAGAAGCATAATTAGGATGGTACAAGGACTAGAAGAGATATGGAGACATGATTGCATATGCGGTGCCAAGTGCATGAGCAAGCACAGCAAGGCCACTTTTGAGCAACTCAACAGTTGATTAAATTGAGTACAACTATTTAGCGTGTTAGTTCTTTTTATTTCTAAATGCACCAAGATCATGCACAGTATTTGCTCAAAATGCAACTTGTGTTCTGCAACAGCAACTGCCCCGGTGACCTCTTCCCTTACCTTTCTTTCTTAATTGGATTATGTCGAATAAGCATATATATATCAAGGCAGTTAAGTTTTCACTTCATTGGAAAAGGAAAATAAAACCGAGGTTCATTTGTATCATAGATATGACGTTTCTCTGGTTTTAGCTCTTGCTATGTAATACAACGCTTCAGCGACTTCTTAGGAATTATTTCTTCCTTACCCTACCTTGAGGTCAAGGACTGAATCCATGACCTCCTCCCTTCGAAGAAATGAAAACCACTGGCACACTCCTCAAATATACTTCTTGGTTACAAACTTATACAATGAGCTCGAGTGACTTTATTAGGGATGTTCATCTGAAGGAGGTTCTCTGATAGTGGAGGTTGATGGCTGGATAATTTTATACCTCCTTTTTGTATGTTATTACTGTGGAAGTATTAAAACTTATCAATTAGACAGGAAATGCACGTCAAATAAAATTTTTATGCAGACAGATTAAGCTTTAACACATAAAGATAATTGTTTGTTCTAGGGTATCCAGCATTTTACACCCTTAAGAGAATCTTTCAGAAAATACACCCAATTTGACTGAAGGAAAAGTCAAGAAATTTCGTGATTCAAAAGCTCAGAATAGTGGAATGGTATCCTGTTTAAAAAGCGCATGGTGGACTATATTACTCATAAATCTCTCTCTATTGCATGGGTGGAGAATTCTCCTCATAAGTGATGGCAAGATTTAATACTTAATGCACATCAGAGCTTTAGGTCAGTCAATATTTATATAAACTGCATGACGGAGGAACCCACTGAAATATCAGACGAAACTAGTACGAATCCTACACATTGCACAACAGCAGAATTTATGGGTAATCAATAGTAATCAGACCAAAAACTCAACATCCAACCAGAACTCAAAACCCGTAAATCTTAGTAAAAGATGATACTATCCAGCAAATTTATATATGTGCAGGATTCAACTTTCTAAAACAACCAAAATGTTAGAGCCATGGTCTTCAATGTCATTTAGTTTCAAAAGTCGTTATGCACCGGCCAATCAAAGGATTTAGATTCAAACACATATGACGCTTTACAAGGAATGAGGGATAATCAACAGAACCATCAATTACAACCAAGCAAAACTTTCTAACCTTCTAGAGAAGAGTATAAGTATCATCCGTTAGCATACACAAAAGGGCAAAGCCAAATCTCAGAGATTTCAGAAACACAATTGAAGGAATCTCAGATAGACAGCATTGGATCATCAATCATACAACAACAAAGTTAAATATCCAGGGAAGTTCAAGTAGCAGCCATAAAATTTGAACGAGCACGCACCGCTATAAAAGCATGGCGCTGCTTGATGCGCTTTTTTTCGTTCCTCCTCTTGACGCTTCCTTCATTGGGATTATTTGGAAGTATGGGTTCACCTGGAACATACTGAACCCACGCATACGGACCTACAATACTGGAAACATCAAATGCACTTTTCTAACTCCACCTTGAAACTACGAGGCACACTGGCAAGTAGCTTCTAACTCCGCTTCAACTCCACCCAATGCAATCACACACATCTAATGAAATTTACAGGAAAACCACATTGTTCAATTCGACATAAACACAACCAGTTAGCTTCAAAAGTATCCGAGGCAGAACCGGTCTTCTTCAACCAATTACAGAACATAAGAACGAATACCATTGAATAGGGGAGAGACAAAAGAGAGTAGACAAACCCGGGGGTCTTAAGCTGGCCCTTTTGCGACGGGGCTTGTCGACGGGCCTTCTCTTGGGATATCGCGTGTCAGTCAAGCTGTGGAAGTGAGAGCACGCTTGACTCCATGGAGTCAGTAGCTTCGACAGCGAGCTCCTGCCATAGAGGTGCTGGGAATCAGGCTTGAGAGGTGCAATTCGCAACTGGTTCGTCGCAGAAGAGATGAATGCGCGGGATTGCAGGGTTCTGGAGAGCGGTTGAATTATGTTTCTTAGGATTCCAAACCCCATTTCGCTCACTGCGCAGAGGAATCAGGTTTCTCCTTTACCTACGGCTCGATACACAAATGAAAAAAAAAAACGCCACTTACGATCACCAACAGGTAAAAGAAAAGAGCAAACACCTCAAAAAACAAGAAACCCAACTCAACATCCACCCTTACAAAGCCGATACCATCAAGACGCGATTAGATAAAGAAAAAGGGAGAAACCCACTTCGTCGAAACTGAAATGCATCACGAATTGGATCCAAAGTAGATAGTGGACCTCGAAATCCAACCCCACAAGGAACGAAACGAACAAGAAACCAAACCTACTGAGCAAACGGTCCTGACTGACCAACACGTGTTTAGATTGAAAGATCGAAACGGGGGGCTTACGAGAAGCTGGGGGGAGCAGGACGAAGCCGCCCGAGGATGGTGGGACACGATCGTCGGCGGCGGATTCAATGGGAAGGGCACAACGGGAAGATTCAAGATTCCGGCTGCCAAGAGAGGTGCAGAAGAAGAAGAAGAGGGTGTGTAGGGAAAGTGAGAGAAGAGCTCGCAGTGGGGGAGGTGGGTTTTGGAGCGGCAGCCCGTCGTTTCGCTCCGGCTACGGGCAAGAAGAAGCAGAGGGGGAGAAACGAAGAGGAAGCGAGAGCGAGAATGTGAGTGGGGTTTATAGTTTGCCCTTTTTTTTTTTTTTTCTAATTTCACAAAAAAAAGCACCAATTTTATTTTGAGTCATAAACTATTTTTATCTCCATATAAAATATTAACTTTTATTCGCGTCTCAAATTTGACCCCTTGTGATGTGAAATTTTTAAATTATTTGAATAAGATTTGAGACTTAAGTGAAAGTTGATGATTTTTTATGAGACAAAAAAATTCGGACCAGAATTGACATTCAAGGTAAAATTAGTGCTTTATTTTTTTTTTAATTAGGCCCTTCTTGTGTAGGGTAAAAGATAAAATTGTGTTACTACTATATTCACATTTCAACCCAACCCATGATTTTTCGACCAAAACACAAAACCCAACCCATGATTTCGAAAAAAAAAAAAACCCAACCCAGCATAAAAGGGGAAAAATATAGTGTAGGAGAAAATTTTGTTATCATTTAATATTTGATAAAAGGATCTCGTTAAAAAGTGTTCGAGACACAAGTAATCGAACTATCTGATATAAAGTATTCAAATATGCTACAATCATTTTTTATTAATACTCGATCTCTCTTCACCTCTCTCTATCCATAGGTTTAAGCTTATAACTTATGGATTAGACTTCTTAACATGCTCTTTATATTTTTTTAAAATGCTCATTCTATATGTGTGTGGTCTCACTAAATATAAAAACTCAAGGATTGGGCCTTCTATGAAAATCAGACATTTTCTTAATATGGTGTGTTTGTTTCGGATAAAATTTCATGATAAAGAAAAATATTTTTGTGAAAATTATTTTTGAGAAAAATGATTGATTTTTATTTATTTGGTTGTATATCAAAAAGTGTGACAAAAGATGTTTTCACGTGGGTAGATTTTATTTGAACAATGATTTCGATCTCACGGATTACTCTAAAATCTGTTTAATCGATTAATATATTACAATAGTCCTCTCGCCTTTCTAGCAATGGCTTCCAACTCAAACAACAAACGGACGAGAAAATTAGATCAGCTTCATTACTTCTTTCCCTCACAATAATCCAAGTAGTACCTGAACTCAACACTCCATTGTTGGTTCTAGTACAGATAACTGTCTTCATATTATACATCAGGCTAAATTGAGTCACAAGGAGCTACTTGCGTAGCAGCAAGTGCTCAAAGAACAACGAGTCAATCGTTCATGTAGAATCAAGAATTAACATGCAAACTCTAATATTTGACGTAAAGATTGTGAGTTTCTTCATTTTCCAACTCTAGGTCAATATCCACTTTACTTTCTCTTGTACGAGAGAAGTTTTCGAGCCATAATTTTATGGGTTAATACCATGAAAAATCTAAAATTGGTACACTTGTCACAAATTTATCCAAAATTAATTTTTTGACTACCAAAAATCACAAACTGGTAGATCTGTGACAAATTTACCCAAAACTAATTTTTTGACCTCCAAAAACCTCAAATCGATACACTTGTGACAAATATAGCCCCCGTTAGTTTACGTTAAATTGGATTAATACCACGAAAAATCACAAATTTTTAATACACCTGTGACAAACGGAGGGTAAAATCCCAAATTGGTTACCCGTTAACTCTCATGTGTCATCCAACTCAGCAATTGACAGTAAAATTTAACGAAAACTAATGAGAGTAAATTTGTCATAAGGATACTAGTTTGAGATTTTTTGTGGTAAAAAAATTAGTTTGGAGTAAATTTGTCATAGATGTATCAGTTTGGAATTTTTTCGTGGTAATGACCATAAGTTTATTTCTAATATACTAATCTTTTTAATCCTAAATTAAACTAGAGATTACCATTTTATTTTCTAAACTATGTTTGTACTAACTAAATGAAACTAAGCTAAATCTAATACTAAGATCTAACTATCAAAACCTATTTTCCTAATCTTTTTCCAATTTTTATTATTTTAGATTTATTATTATTATTATTATTATTATTTTTATACTTATAATCGTGGGCACATTCTCAGCAAAGGTTCTCGGACATGCCATTAAACTTCAAGCAACAGTACGAGCGTGGAAGGCTCTCACCGATCATTTTAAGCATGATTCGGTGACTCGTGAACTTGACCTCCTTTGACAACTTCAACACATCAAGAAAGAAAATAATCCTTTATCTATTTATCTTTGTGACTTTAAATCTATTTGCGATCAATTGCATTCCATTGGTCCTAATGCTAATAAAGTCTTTAGATTACTTGAAGGACTTGATGATAGCTATGAGTCATTCAAAACGACTATGTTTAGGCATCCTCTTCTATCTCATACTGAAGTGGTTGCACAACGTCAAAATTATGAGTTATGAAACAATCGCACTTCAACCATGCTCCCAAATAGTTCAAATGGCGTTTATCTCGTAGCGACGCAATGTTGGCTACAAAAACAACCCCATAGGAAGGAGTAGAGGACCCACATTTAATTCTAGGGGTCACAAATTTTCTCAGAAAAACTAGAATGGTCAGCACTTTTTCAGGAAATTGCTATACTACTCAGCAAATCAAAATCGTTGGTGCACTGCCAAATTCAAACTTAGGGTTGCCGTCTCTTATCCGTAAGATCCGTAAGAAGAAGGGGCATGATGCATTGAATTACTAGTATGTTTTGACAATAGTTATCAGAGTATTAATATACCTAGCGGACTAGCTGCTCTTCATATCTCAAACTCATAAGATGAAGAATGGCATTCGAACACCGGTGCTATACTCATATGACTGATAATCTAGGCAATCTTGTGAACGTAGTTCCTTACAATGACCATGATAATGTGGTAGTTAGAAATGGTACATCATTGCCGATTACTCATGTTGGGATTGGTCAACTTGGCAGTGAGATTGGTAAGTTTTCACTTAATAATGTTATGGTCATTCCATAAATTAAAAAAATCTATTATCTGTTTCTCAATTGACAAGAGATTATCCTTGCTATTTTGAGTTTGATGCCTCTTGTTTTTCTATCAAGGACTCCAGGATACATCGGGTATTGCTGACAGGAACTAATCATCAATGATTATATGCTAATAAGGACCTGCATCCCATGGCATTCTTTTCCCAGAGAAACAAGGTTGTTGATGAACTTACGTGGCATCGCCGATTAGGCCATCCAAATAGTCATATTTTACAGCTTTTCCAGTCTGATGATTTGATTTTAGTAAATAAATCAACTGGCACTTTATGTACAAGTTGTTAGATTAGTAAAAGTTCAAGATTACCATTTTCTTTATCTGAATCTTGATGTTCCCATCCACTGGAGCAAATACATTGTGATCTTTAGGGATCGAGCCCAAATCCTTATGTGCAAAAATTTCGATATTATGTTGTATTTATTAATGATTTCTCTTGATAATGTTGGTTGTATCCATTGAAACGAAAGTCAGATTTCTTTGAGATATTTTTATGGGTTAATACCATGAAAAATCCTAAACTGGTACATTTGTGACAAATTTACCAAAAACTATTTTTTTGACCACAAAAAACCCCAAACTGGTACACCTGTGACAATTTTACCCCGAACTATTTTTTTGACCATCAAAAACCCTAAACTGGTACACCTGCAACAATTTTACCCTGACCTAAATTTTTAATATTATTTTTTATTTTTTTGAATTTTTTTATTTTTTCTTTTCTTTTCTTTTTCCTATCCTTTTTTTTTTTCCCTTCATCTTCTTTATCTTCAACCTATGGCCGGTCGCCAGTTCGGCGATCGGCCAGAGACGGGAGCCGACGAGGTCGGCCCCACCGGTCGCTAGCGAGGCCAACCTCGCCGTTGTTGGGCGAGGCTGACCTCGCCGGCAAATGGCGAGGTTGGCCTTGCCCACCCCTGGCGAGGTTTGACCTCGCCAGTTGCCGACGAGGGGTCGTCCTTGCCGTCGCTAGCGAGGCTCGGCTTCACCGGTCGCTGGCGAGGCCAACCTCGCCATCGCTCAAAAACCAAATCGATGGCCAGCGCAACATATCAGAACGCCACAAAAGGTGGGGATTCGGCGTACCGTCTTGGATTGGTAGGGCTTCTCGCAGGAGCTGCAGACAAGATTGAGGACGGCCTCGGTGGACTCGGAGAAGTTGGAGTGAGAGGTGAGCTCGGCGTGCCCTTGAGCTTCCTCCACAGACTTCAAGAGGGCGCCGCAGTTGCCGCACTTGAGAGAGAACGCCGGCCATGGCTCTGGTCCTCTTATCGGGGAAGGGAAAATCGAGAGAGAAACGCTTCGCGCTTGGAGCGATGCAACTTCGAGATCGCCGGACGGAACAGTTGGGATTTCGCCGTCGCTAACGAGGACGACCCCTCGCCGGCAACTGGCGAGGTCGAACCTCGCCAGGGGTGGGCAAGGCCGACCTCGCTAATTGTCGGCGAGGTCGGCCTCGCCTAGCAACGGCGAGGTCCGCCTTGCCAACGGCCGGTAGGGTTGACCTCGCCGGCCCTCGCCTTTGACCGGTCGCCGGACCAGCGACCGGCCATAGGTTGAAGATAAAGAAGATGAAGAAAAAAAAAAGGAAAGGAAAAAGAAAAGAAAAGAAAAAATAATAATAAAATAATAAAAATTCGAAAAAAAAATAATATTAAAAAATTAGGTCTGGGTAAAATTGTCACAGGTGTACCAGTTTGGGGTTTTTGGTGGTCAAAAAAATAGTTCGGGGTAAAATTATCACAGGTATACCAGTTTGAGATTTTTTATAGTAAAAAAAATAGTTTGGGGTAAATTTGTCACAAGTGTATCAGTTTAGGGTTTTTCGTGATATTAACCCTATTTTTATCTTTTAGAAATTAGTTGAAAATCGGCTTAATATGAAAATTAAAGTTTTTTAATCTGACGGAGGAGGTGAATTCATGAGCAATAATTTTCTCACACATCTTCGTGAATGCGGCATACGACAACAACTCTCTTGTCCAGGTACACTATAGCAAAACAATGTTGCCGAGAGGAAACATTGACATATTGTTGAACTTGGGCTTGCTATATTATTTGAGGCATCTATGCCACTCAACTATTGGGTGGAAGCGGCTTCCTTCAACTGCTTTTGGCAATTGAAGTCCATACTCGCTCTTATTCAAGAAGGACCCTGATTACTCATTACTCTGAGTGTTTGGCTCTCGTCATTATTTATATTTATGCAACTACATGATGAACAAATTTAACCAACGCTCTTTGCCGTGCGTATTTTTGGGATACAGTGAAAAGCACAAAGGATATCATTGTCTTTATCAATCTACCAGTCGTGTTTATATATATCAACATGTTTTTTATGGGCATTATTTTCCTTTCGCCTCTTCTTCTCAAGTTACTGCTGTGACTAAGGGGGAGCTATTGCATTAGAATTCAACTTTAAGTTCATCACAAACAAAAGCTTCTGGTGATCATTTGACTATGACTCGACTTCGTCCAGAAGTTGGTCAAAATGGTTATTCACCAACAGATTTTGATTCTACAAGCGAATGTGCACGTCTGTTTGCTAAGATAGAACGTGACTCAAATTCTTCATCTACTACTCTCTCTAATTATGTGGCACAACTAGCATAGAGTGAATCTTTAATTCAGCCTCAATCTGAAGCTTCTACATTCTCAATGCATCCCACAGTTACACGTTCAAAGGTAGGGATCTTGGAGCCAAACACCATGTATGTCAATATAGTAGTATCATTTATCCCACTTGAACCATGCACTGTCCATTTAGCCCTTAAAACACCCTGGTTGGATAGCCGCTGTGCTTGAGGAGTTGGATGCTCTTGCAATTAACGAAACATGGGTACTAGTTCTCCTTCATCCCTCGATGAATGTGGTTGGATGTAAATTGATGTGCAAGACAAAGCTACATGCCGATGGTTCACTTGATTGATTGAAAGCCCAACTTGTTGCAAAAGGCTTTCATCAATAAAAGGGCGTTGACTTCCTAGAAACTTTTAGTCCGGTAGTCAAACAAGCCACATTCTCTCCATTTATTTAGCTTTGCCGATGCAGACTGGGCTAGGTGCAAACTCACCCAATGTTCTACCATTGGTTATTGTACTTTTCTTGGCTCAAATTATATTTCATGGTGTGTCAAGAAACAACTTACTGTGGCCCACTCCACGGTTGAAGTTGGATATCGGGCTCTTGGTTCAGTAGCTACTGAACTCACTTGGATTATATACATACTGACTGCGTGACATTGGGATCTACCAACATCAATCTTTGTTATTTTTCTCGAATTATATGTCAGCATTACATCTCACAACTAATCCAGTTTTTCATGCTCGTACAAAGCACATTGAGATTGATTATCATTTTGTTTGGGAAAAGGTTGCTCTTGGTTCTATTGTAACTCGCTATATTTTGTCTTCCTCACAAATTATTGATATTTTCACGAAACCATTGACTTGAGATAGCTTTGTCGGTTTACGAATCAAACTCAGTCTTTGGTCTTTCCCAGTGACCAGTTTGAAGGGGAGTATTGAAGTAACAAATCAAAAAGTAAAAAATCAGAATGGTTACAATGCAGAATATTTTGCAAATCAGCATGAAGATAACATATCAAGTAGTGTATCCATGAGTTGATCATTTGGAGATCTTTTTTTATTAGTCTTTTATTCAATTTACTTGTAAGTCAAATTGTATATTTTATCTTCAACTTCTACCATAATTATAGGTGATGATATCTCTATTTATACTGTACAACATATTAATGGAAAGTAACGCTTCATTGGCCCAATTCTTTATTTTCTTTACACTCATTAGCGAGCATTATGGAATACCACATGATCGCACAAAAAAACATAGAACAAAAACACAAAGACTTGATAATGAAGCCGATTGAAGCACAAAGACTTGATAATGAAGTTGGTCGAAGCTACAGTTAGCAATTGAATGAGAGAAGGCAGCTTCTGAATGTTCCATTGATGGAAATCGGAGCTTGCAAAGGAATCTTAAGTGAGAAAGCAGCTCTTCAAGTTTCTCAGCCATGAAATAGGGCCAAACAAAGCTTCTTAGGAACGACAGAGATAGACGACAACGATGGTTCTTTAGCCACCAAAGGCGACAGAGAGAAGTCGAAAATGAGATATGCCTTCCCAAGACGGATGGTCAATGACAACAAGAGGAGGCGGGCGACATTTCGACGGTTGGAGAAGAAAGATCTAGAAACTTCTCGAACCCAGCTTCTCTTCTAAAGCAGTCTTTCGAATTCGAGGAGAGGAGAGAGAAAGGGCGGAAGGAGAGCGAGGCGAGTGTGGGCCGAGCTAACTGCTGGATATTGGGCCGAGATAAGTCAATCAATATGAATATCTTGAGTAATGGGCTTGGTCTGGGGCCCAATTGAATTGTCACACAAATATGCTCTTCGAATACAATTTTGATTTTCGTAATTTTGTCACACAAATATGCTCTTCCAATCCCCTTTAGAGTGCGTACCAAGAAAATTGTATCATTGGGACCAGTTAAAAATAGATATGTTCATGAATAATTTTTACGCATGGTCATAATTGGTGACGAAATATAAAATAAGCAAGATGAAAGATTGAATATTTATCTAAAAATAGGAAAGTTTAATAATGTAGGATTTTTCTTATCTTGAATATGCTATACATGGAAAATTTAATTGACCAATCGCAGAACGAGACGTGGATCGACGTCATTGGTGTCACGGCCCTATAAATTGCGGCTAATTCACACTCAATCATGTGCGAGTGCGAGAGTAATACAAGACAATCTCACATATATTACGGCTATGGACAAAACTGAGAAGAAGGCTGCTCCGAAAAATCACTCTCGTGATTTTAAGGCTATTGGCTGGGTCAAAGATCCAGACGCATCGGCTTCTCGTGCTCTTAGGCAATCCCAAGACGAATCTGGGGCCAGGCTGCGCGAGCTATCCAAGCAGAACTTGGAATTGGAGAAGAAGATAAGAGCCGCGAGGAAGCGCGGGGCCGAACTCCGGCGGGAGATAGAGAAATGTCCGACCAAAGGCTGGTGGGAGGTACCGGTCGAGCAGCTCTCCCTGGAGGAGCTAAAACTTCACCAGGGAAGGTTCGAAGAACTAAGCGAGATGCTGATCCAATCCATTGGAGACCGGGCGACTGATTCTCAGGGCAACAATTCTGACCATCCTCCTAGGACTGATTCCTAGGAAAGTTCAATGTCTTTATAATAAGGTGGTTTGATATTGTAATAAGTGAGCTCGTGCAGCTTATGATCTTGAAATAGAAAAGTGTGTTGCTTGATTATACATTCTTCTTGCACATCCACTTTTGAGCAACCTGATTGATAATACACCAATATATGGAAATACATACATTTGGTGGGTCAAATGACTCATATATGGTAGCTTTTGTTGTCCAGCTGCTTACCATTTTATTTACTAGAAATGGCTGGGGTCCTATGTAACTTTTGGCTGGCAATATGATTAATTATTTGCCTCTAAAGAAAAATGTCCTTTTAAGGATGTCAAGTTACCATGTTAAACTACCTGCAATTAAAGTAAATTTGAATGTGCATGTTCAGAGAGGTAAAATCATGTCCATCATGTCCTTATGGCAAAGCATTAGAAATACTTATCAAGGACACATTAAAGTAGACTTTATGGTAGGCCTGGCAATGAATTAAAGCTGATCGAGCTAACAAGGTCCCAAGCACAAATCAGGCCACCTTCGGAAATCAATTTCCTTCTCAAGCCCGAGCCCGCCTATGTAGCCCTCTTGGGCTTGCTTAGTACTAATTATGAATAAAAATTTAACATTTTTACAATCATTGCGGATTATGGACGAGGACTTTTAGCACGTCGGCATTTTCTGTCTACGATTTTAACAGAGGCCTCAATTGACGTACATTGGAAAAGTCGATGTACTTGATTTAACAAAAAAAAAATTATGAAATGGACAAAAGTTCGAGTGCTTTTGTTTGATCTTCCAAACTATATGTTGTTTGGTGGTCAAGATAAAATGTTGTCTCTCTTTGAGAATATGTAACTTAAAAGATGCAATTAAAGAAAATATATGAGATAATCAACCTTCTAACTAGTTCATCTGATATGTACGTACGTACGTATGTACGTATATGGATATGTGAAGAACATAAATGTGGCAAGTCAAATTAGTCAAGTAGTGGTAGGTTTGGTTGGCTATATGCTTGTCATTTATTTACTAGAAATGACTCTGGTCTTATGCAACTTTTAGTTGGAAGTATGATTAATTCATCTTGTAGTTATGCGCCTTTAAAGAAAAATTTGGTCTTTTTAAGGATGGCAAGTTACCATTGGTAAGCATCTCCCATTGAGGTAATATGAGTGTGCATGATACAAATAAATTACCCCTTATGCCCACAATTGCAAAATAATGTTCAAAGACTACCTCTTACGGCAAAGGATTCCATCATGTTGAATATATTCTAAAGTGGCTCGATTCTCTTCCTTACGGCAAAGGATTCCAGCTACTTAGTAGAGCACACACTAAAGTAGGCATGATCGCGAGTCTGGCAATGCATTAAAGCTCACTCGAGCCAACTAAGCACAAATTTGACAGGCCTAGTTAAAATAATTTCCTTCTTAAGCTTAGGTCACTTACATAGCTCCGTCGGGCCTAATTATTTATGAGTAGAAAGTTAATATTTTTTAAATCATGGGCGGTTTGGATAAGGACTTTTAGCCTGCTATAGTTCCAAACCGAACATTTTGGTTAGGTCGACACTAAAGTAGAGCAGCCAAAAGGAAACACTCTCTCAATGTGAACAGCTCTTTAAAAAAATGAGCATTAAATAAAATGTGTGCATAATTGGCCTTTAGGAGTCGTAAACAAATCAAGTGATAAGCAACGCTCACACCTCTGCATCTAACAAAATCACAAGCTGCAGACAGATTTAAAGCTCCATTCGATTTGAGGAACTAGTGGAAATTAGGGGTGATCAGTTTCCGGTCCGGTCCGATCCGATCTAATGGAACCGGTAATTTAGGGTTTAGTTTACATTTTACTAATTTTTTTGAAGAAAAAGAGTATATGTAATCAATCCGGTTTGATCGGTCCGGTTCCCCCTTGAATCAGGAATCGGACTGCCCGGACACTGGTTCCACTTGTAGAAATTGGGAACCAGATCGACACTCCCGGGTTTGATCAGGTCCGGGCGGTTTCTGGTTTGGGCGGTGTGTTTTGCACACCCCCTAGTGGAAATATCCCTAACATCAGAGTTGGATATCGTCACAATGAATATTCTCTTCCCTCTTCAGTGCATACAAAGAAAAATGGTTGGAAATTGGACCATTTTTGGACCTATTAAAGATTAAATAAGTTCGTCGATCAAGTTTAAAAAAGACAAACAAATCAATTCGATAACTGAAATTAGTATTGTCAAATTCAAGGAACAAAATCTAATTTAATTCTCCGGCTAATTTTCAGGCATGATCATAATTGGTGAAGAAATATAAAACAAGCAAGATGAAAGATTGAATGTTTATCTAAAGATAGGAAAGTTTAATACTTTAGGATTTCATATTTTGAATATGCTATACATGGAAGCCAATTGATCAATTGTAGAACGAAACGTGGGTCGGTTCAATTGGTGTCGCGGCCCTATAAACCACAACTAATCCCCACTCAATCATGTGCAAGTGCGAGAGTAATACAAGACAATCTCACTTATATTACGACTATGGACAAAACTCTGAAGAAATCTGCTCCGAAAAATCGCTCTCGTGATTTTAAGACTATCGGCCGGGTCGAAGATACTAGCACATCAGCTTCTTTTTCTCTTAGGCAATCTCAAGACGAACCTAGGGCCAACCTATGCAAGCTATGTGAACAGAACTCGGAATTGGAGAAGAAAATAAGAGCTACAAGAAAGCGCGGGGTCGAACTCCTGTGAGAGGTAGAGAAATGTCCGATCAAAGTTTGGTGGGAGGTACCGGTCGAGCAACTCTCCTTGGAGGATCTGAAACTTCATAAGAGAAGGTTCGAAGAATTAAGCAAGATGTCGATCCAATCCATTGGAGACCGGGCAACTGATTCTCAGGGCAACAATTTTCCTCCTAGGACCGATTCTTAGGAAAGTTCAATGCCTTTGAAATAAGGTGGTTTGACATTGTAATAAGTGAGCTCATGCAGCTTATACTCTTGAAATAAAATGTGTTGTTTTGATTATACATTCTTCTTGCACATCCACTTTTTGAGGAATCCTGATTGGTAAAATACGAATATATGGAAATGCCCCCCAGAATTGGACGTATACTGCTGGGATTGAACTTCTTTTGAGGTCGTTACTAAGTAGACGGTTTTACTGAGCCTTGGCATGGAAAATACTTCGAGAATTTCTGGTCTTCTTGTGATTTATTGGGTGTCTAAAGAGGCTTTGATATGCTAATGTTATCATCTGAATTGAATCTGCGCTAAATGTTTTTTTTTTTTTTTTGGTAAGGTAAGAATATGTATAACTTTCCAAATCACCAAGTACAACCTAAGCCCAAACCAGCTCATGACCATATTAGGACATAGTAATGTCCATACAAGGTCAAGAGGGTCCAGCAGGAACTATATAACAAGCCGAAGGACGGCTAAGAACATGGAAAAAAGAAATAAGAAGACAAAGACACCCAATCCAGCCGCAGATTGGATGGGCGACGCCAAAAACTCCGGCAATCTGTCGAAGAGGGCCCCGAACAGCCGGGAGCAAGACTACCCAAGCAAGACAAAAGGCGCCGGGAAACCAAAACCACCACAATAAGCCGGGCCAAACCGAACCACGGAGGTGAAGCCCACAACTCCGGAATCCGCTCCAAAAGGCACCAGATCAGCCATAATCGTCATTAATCAAAGATAGAAGGAGGAAGGTCCCACTTTCTCTGGACAATGCGGTTCCTATAAGTATCCTCAACTGTCCCCATGGAAATAGCTTTGTCCTTCACGACTTTGAAGAGATGCTTACGCATACCAGGGATGAAAACGCTTTTGTTCCTGAAGATAGCGTTGTTCCTTTCGGTCCAAATAATGTGACATAGAGCACCAAAGGAAAATCTAGAAATGCGGTGGGCAAACGAAGATCCTCCGCAAACTTTCATAGCCCAGAGGATATGTTCTTGCCAGGGACGATTGCGCCAAGGTAGCCTGCAATTTGTCGCCCAAAGAGAAGCCAATCTACTGGTAGAAGTGCATTCAAAGAAGAGATGGTTGATTGAGTCTGGTGTAGATCCACAAAAGGCACAGAGAGCATCGGCAATCCTGCGATTTTGTAACAAGAATACCTGGGTAGGTAGCCGGTTAAGGGATATTAACCAAAGGAGAAAAGCATGACGAGGAGCTATGTGCCGATCCCAAATGAAGGAATGCCAGGGGGTTGGATGCCATTTCCTTCGGATATGATTCCAAGCAAGAGTAACAGAAAAGGAATTAGAAGGATGAGGTGTCCAACCGAAGCTGTCCAACGAGCTATCCACAATAGACGGAAGGGGATCCATCCAACCCATAATAGTGTCTGGGCCAAACTCTGAACTTTAGTTGTAAAGGTAAATCTAGAAAAAATGCAGCATCATGGTGTTCAATCTTTTTCAGGGGAGGAAAAAAGAAGCTGTCAAATATTGCAGTATTTGGAAACGTGACGTGCATTATGCATCATGGCAAAACCCTTGAGAGTCCACCAATGCCAGTGTATGGTATGAAAGTCATTGTGATCTGCATTGGCTTGCGCCGGATTTGCTCTTAAAATCTGAGTCTATAACGCTCGACTAGTATCAATTTTGATCTCTGTGTAATACAATGCCATGCTTTAAGAAATTCATGCACGTGACCTCCAAATAGTCATATTCATGGTCAAAAGACAGTTTGTTGAAGTCCCTGCCTTTCTTTCCGGTGATTTCTCAGGAAAGGCATATCGAACTTCTACAGTGGTAAGTCAAAGTCCTTCCCGAGCCTTGCAGAGGCCTTGTCCTCGTCCTCTTCCTCCATTAAAGGCCTTGCAAAACCCGATAATTCCTACAACAGGAAACCCAAAATCTTACTAGCTCACAGTAATTTCGGCTTCAAGAATCATGGCGATACTTTCAGAAACGGTGGCAGGAGCGGGGTAAAGAATAGACTAGATAACTTCAGTTAGAGTGCATCGCCTAGTACAAATTGTAGTAACACGAATAATTCCAACACAATGTCTACATTGCCGTCTTGCATTCTCTCGCCGCTACATCCACAAGGGAGAATACCGGAGGGCGTTGGGGCATCCATACAACCTCCATGGCAGAATCTGTGCCGGTCCCTATCTCTGACTGACCTACGAGCCATGGCTGCTCCAACGCCTAACGTGTCTGCATTGGCAATTCACCATGAAGGCAAGGACAAGGGAACAGGTTGATTTGCCAAATGGAGCTTATCTTGGAGGTTTTAATAATGTAGAGAGATCGTGAAACGTCACGTAGCCGATTAGTACTGTGCATTCGGGCTATTAGTCACTTGCTTCTGGGGGCATCTTGAAGATGGTCGATTGCATCTTTGCAGATGGATATTTTTGTTTCTTGTTCGTTAGCCTGATAGCCACCGCGCTTCTTGCATTCGTGTAAATAAAGTCTTTTCGCTTTTCGCCAACTTTTGTCTCTCATATCTCATCCTATTTGAAGATGCCTTTCTGGATACTTTGTTGCCACTGTGCTTCTTGCTTTCATGTAATCAGATTTTCGCAGCTCGCTCATTTCTGTTTATCTTTCACATCTCATCCTACTTAGAGTTGCCTTTCTGGTTACTTGCATCCGGTACTTTCCAGCATCTAAATGGCATGTTCTGTGCTTTTACGACCTTGGTGATCAATGAACTAATGAAGATTTTGCTGGAGGAGCCACATGGCAACTCAGCAATTTTGTACCATCAAAACATTGATGAGTCTACTTATGAGTCAACATTTAGGAGACTTGAACAAACTCATTTTGAGGTATCAAAGAGTCATTGGCATTGGGCAACTTTTTATTCAACTTGTATGTAAACGAGCAAATGGCATGGTAAGCTTTCATGATGAGAAGAATAATAGGAGGGGATAGATCTATAGGGTTCACCTAGGAAGTAGACTATTGAAGGAATGAGAATCTCATTGCTAGAATTTTCATGTTTAGTCAGAAATATTATCCTAAAATTGGATCTTGCAAATATAAATATTTTCGTTTTTATAACTATGATTTTTGACTTTATAGCTGTGAACTTCCAAATCGCGACTAACCCATTATAAAGTCGTTAAAAAAAGCTCTAGAGGTATGGCGTGATATTTGTGTTATGCATTTTGGGAAGGGTTAATACTTACTCAAATTAAGGGAAAATTACCTCATCAGTCCTAATTTATTGTACGGATATCAATTTAGTTATAAACATTTTTTTAATTTTGTCAATATAGTTCTAAACATTTGTGTGAAATTCCTATGTAATCTTTACGGTCAATTTTCGTTAAAAATCGTTGAAGTGGCAGTCTAGTCCGATGAAAATTAAACGAAAGACTACATTTAAATTTTGCGAAAAGATTTTTGATTAAATTAACATAATTGAAAAGTTTAGAACAAAATTGTCATCGGTACATTATGTTTATGATTGATTAGACAATTTCCTCACTAATTTTTGTCTTAGGAAAAATTCCAACTGGCACTCATGACACATTCACCTCAAATCTACCATTCGACAGCAATTTGGGATATGACGTAGAGATTGGATTTGGATCAGGGGTACCGGTTTGAGAAGTTTTGCAAGATTAGACCAGTTTGGGATATTTTTTTAGACGAAATTAATTTAGATTAAACGTGTAATGCGTCATCAATTTGAAAATTTTTACTGGTATTAATCTGTTTCACCAGAAAATGCTCCCGCGGCGAAATATAATTCACCGAAAGTCGTTCTTCGATTCTTAATGTGAGGAGACCGGGTTCCGTGGCGACTCCGGACAGGAAATATCTAGGGAGACAAGGAAAAACAGCGAACTTTTACTCCGAACTTCGAGCCGGACTATATGTACAAACCGTGCCGGAATTTAATCGACGACAAAGCTAGAAAATACAGCCGCACACGTACACAAAGATGTAACGCCGGAATTTAATCGATGACGCAACACTTGGGATAGAGATACACGCCGGAATTTAATCAACGACGCGAATCGGAAAGCTACAGCTAAGGAAAGATAAAGTGCGTAGATGAAAGTAAAGATAATTGAAAGATAACATGTTGTTTGATTTTTGTCGGGGGCTTTCTCCGGTAGATGGCCGGTGATATTTATAATGGTCGTGTGGTAACTGCTTCTTAGCAGTTTTCAACAGTTGTGCCCATGTTCTTCCATTCCGAAAATTTTGTCTTCATGTCCATGTGTTGCCATGATTCTGCTTTCAAGATAACTGTCTCACAATCTTGCCCACAAGTGATAACTTCCTCATAATCATGGTTCCAAGTAACTGTTCTCGCATGTATGCTCCTTAGTAGTTTCCAACAGTTACGTTGAATCCACTACCTTGACCGTTTTCTTTTTACTCCACTACGTTGGCGGTTGCTTTGACTCCACTATGTTGACGGTTATTTCTTCTTTCTGCATCTCCAACCAGTCACAACTGTCGACTTCCTCTTAATGTCGAAAACTCTACAGTGATTTTCTGAGTAAACTCAAAACATAAAAGTTGTAGATCCAGGAGTCTTCGTTCTTTTGGCTTTGGAATCAGGTCAATCCGATCTGTCTCGAAGAAGTTATGACCATTTTCCCGACCTAGCGCAGAACTGCAATTTCGTCGAAGTATCGACAAGATGTCGAAGTCCTCGACAAGATGAAGTCACGATCATCGACTTCCTTTAACCTCGATGGATTCTACAATGATTTTATGAGAAAACTCAAAACATAAAAGTCGTAGGTCCATGAGTCTTCGTTCTTTTGGCTTTGGAATCAGGTCAATCCGATCTGTCTCGAAGAAGTTATGACCATTTTCCCGAACTAGCGCAGAACTGCAATTTCGTCGAAGTATCGACAAGATGTCGAAGTCCTCGACAAGATGAAGTCACGACCGTCGACTTCCTTTAACCTTGATGGCTTCTACGGTGATTTTCTGAGAAAACTCAAAACATAAAAGTTGTAGATCCATGAGTCTTCGTTCTTTTGGCTTTGGAATCAGGTCAATCCGATCTGTCTCAAAGAAGTTATGACTATTTTCCCGAGCTAGCGCAGAACTGAAATTTCCTTGATGAAGTCGTGACCAGTCTTGTCAATAATACCCAAAAATTGGTCATTTTTGGGTGTAAATATATACACATGACACATGTCAGAGACATGTGTCCCTTATGTTGGCAACTTGATGATATTTACTTTCACGTTACCTCAAGTCTCCGCCACGTGTCCCTTGATGATCTTTGGCACAAACGAACCATGTCGACAAGTTAGCCATTTTTTTGTGTAAACATAATCTTATTCCCGAAATGCGGCATAGCTTCCGTCTACGTATTCGATAGTTAATAATCCATTGTTCCAATTGAAAACTGCAATTACTGAGTACATAGACATGTCAAAAAATAATGTTATTTTTTTTTATTTACAGAAAAAGAAAGCACCATTTTTTTGGGCCGAGTAAATAATTCCCCTTTTTTCCGACCCAAAAGAAATAAATTAAAATACTTTCCCTTTTTTCAGCGAAATTCGTTCATACTCGTAGCTGGAGACCTTCAACCCAATAATTTTGATTCGCCATTCAACAAACAGTTCGATAGGCGCCAAAGGAGTCCAGCCTTTCTAGTTTCGAAGGTACGCTTTTAGATTCTTTACCACTTGTTTCGACGCCAACTGTGAGGTCGATTTGACAGATGCAGAGAGAAGCTTCGTCCATGGCGAGGCACCCAGAAACTGATCCCACATGGGCTGCATCATCTCCGAAGAAGCGTCGGATCAGTGCTGAGTGTCTAAATTCTCGATTTTGAGAGTTGGGTCTTGAGTGAAATGTGCTGGCGATTCTTGTGTTGTTAAAAAGGAACTGTTCTTCATCGGGTTTTTGTAGCGTTGAGAGCTTGAACATGGAGACGGGTCCAGCCGGCGAAGAACCCACTTCGTGGGACGAGCTGTACAACGTCAATTTGATGCCCTCCGAGTTGTTCCTCAAGTTTCGGAAAGAAATTCAGGGACTCCGAGTCGGTGTTAATCTGGAGGTGTCTCTTCTGCTGTTTCTGAATTCTTGCTTGCGTTTGTAATGCCACATGTTTGAAGTTTGTCCTCTGGCAATTATGATTGGCCTGGATGAATGAAAGAGGGTGATCTAGCGGCTAAATTTTGTTGAGAGAGCTGTGGATAGATGAAGCAGACCTTTCTTGCCAAAGGCGTGGAAGGAATGAATGGAATGTTTCGTTTTGAGGTCATTTACATATGGTATCTGAAGCTCGGGTCGATTTGAATTGTGAATTTCTTGTTCCTTCTAAATTTGGTTATTATGTTGCTGACTTGGATTGATCGGGTGTGCATATTAGATGCGGTTCCTGTCTAATTTGATACAGCATACTCGTTCATTGGTCTTGAAGACAAGTGCCGGATATTTCAGTGTGCGGATGGCACAACTTCGCTGTTTAATCAATGTCAGAGATTGCGGCACTGGCTGTTAAATTTGTAACTACTCTTCTAACATGCATGTTTGAGAGAATTTAAAAAGTCGAAAGATTTTTAGTGATTCTTACATCTAGTTTAAGTTTTCAGATAGATTGACCTGAGAAATTGACATGCAACTTCGTGAGTTATACATACTCGTGGCCCTCTTGTTTGCTTCCGCATGTAGAAGTTCATTTTAGGGCTCTGTGTTGAGTCAATATGTCAGTCCACATTTAAGGGAGAATCTGGAGAGTGTTAAACTATTCAGATATTAATCCATGCTTTCATGGGTTTTAAATAAGGTTTTGTTACAGTTTTCATAAATTTAGAAGTTGAGTAGATTTTTTTTTGGTCAGTAAATTGAGTAGATTAACGGGAGCACTTTTATGAGTTTTCTTTTCATGAGCATGAATCAGACTTGTATAAGATCTGTCACACAGGATGTTGTAGCCTTATAGTCATTCGCATAGATTCTGTCGACATATGCTAATCAATATAATTTCCGTGAATCCATTGGTTGGATTGGCTTGGCTTTGTGTTCGCTACATCTTCCTTATTGACCTAATACACAGTAAAATTCGCATGATGAAGTAGATGGACATAGAATTTCTTTTCCTTATTGTCTCTTTTGTTTTTTTATAAGCTCTGACAGTGATGTTAGTTCATTGGATATTTTGATTTCTGTGTCCTCGTTCACCATACTTCAGCTTAAGCGGAACAATTGAGAATGTATGTGTTTAATGTTTCTGTATGTATTTATGACTCAATATGAATCATGGTTCTCGACACATTGGGTCTGTCTTATAGTGCGATGAGGATTGACAATCGAGCAAAACTTTTGTTGGAGCCGCTAAGGCCTGGTTTAACTCTACTTGTTCAGTTAATGCAGTTATGGAATAAAGCCTCATTGTGACATTATTGACGTGACACTTTGATTCAGTTTTACAATGCTCCAAGGAATGATTTTCAAGCAAAGCTCGTGTTCAAGCCTCTATCCCCAGATCGTCGGTGGAAGTTTGTCTATGAGCCCATACATCAAGATGTGCGCATTCTCTCGAAAAAGATTCCTGTCACAAAATTCTTAAATCTCCAGGTTTGAGGCCTCGTTGATTGCACCTCTGTTCTGTGCTGGTGTTGCTGAATATTTTCAATCATCAATAAGTCTGTTAACTTCTGTGGGTAACGATGATTGGTAATGCTTTTGGGGAGTCAGCTTGGTATGCTTTGAAATTACAGGTTGGTGTAGGCCACAATTTTCAGTTAAATGCCATTGGTTGGAAATGGAAGCTCACCACTTGTTTGGGTGGAGATGGCGTATCTCAAATTAGAAATAAGACCACTCTTGGACTTTGTCCAGGTGTAGATTTTCGATTTGGGTGGAGGGCTGATTACGTTTTTCCAGAAATCACAGGGTTAGTTCTTACTTCTCAATTCCACTATTTTGCTCTTGGAAGAAACTCAATGAGCTATAACACCAATACAAGTTCTATTTCTACACCTATTTGATGTCATCAAAAAATTCTGCCAGTTCAAAGTATGATGATTTATAATATACAGTGATCTTACAGCGTGGGTCATGCACTTCCGTGATGTATGTCACTTTCTTTTATTAAATTTTTCTGTGGTTCAAGTTGTGTGTTTTATTTAACAGGGGTCTTGGTACTGATGAGCCATTATTCAACATGAACTCTGGACGGTTGCAAGCATCGCTAGATAGAGTGGAAGCCATTTTAAGCTATCCAGATGCTGTTTAGTGGACTTTGGTGAAGAGATGGTATGTTTATTGGTTGGCTCCTTTGAACTGCATTGAAATGAGAATTACTAGCATCTAATGTGCAAAGGACAACGGTTCCACGTGAAAATCTTGAACATGGCTAAGCAAAAACTTGTTTTGTTTCTGAGAGTTCACGCTGGCCTTAGAAGTTGCTTATTCTCAGGTAGTGGGGTCTCGTATTGTTTTTTTCCACATGTTATCGACTGGCATTAGTTACTTGATTATGCAATTTTTGGTTTCTCAATTTTTTCCATGCTGTAGATTTTATCATATTTTTTTGCCTACAGATTGGAGATGGTAATGGCTTGATGATTTGAATTGTTTCTTTGCAGATATTCATATTTAATTGCAGCATATACTGTTCGTCTGAATTTCGTATTTAGCTGGAGAAGCGGGAATATGGGGAGGGACGATGAGGATCAGTGGTGTAGTGGAGAATGATTTTTGATGCCTTAAAATTTCACCAATGTTGTTGACGTGCATAAGTGAAGTATTTTAGTGGTGAAGCATATGCAATCTACTTCATCAGTTGTTTGCTCTTCATTTTTCACATCCATTTTCTTCCTCTACATTCATTAAAAGTTCAATCATCGACGAGATATCTGTGAAAACAAAAAATCCTGTCACCATCAATGGGATTTATTTCATGTCGAGGCAGATTGTTTCGAATGGTGATTAGGCAATATAACATCCTATCAAGCGATGTCCACAGTGTATTTCATACATGACTTTGATCATGCATTTGCACAATCACTTCTTTGATTTCAGAAATGCTGTATAATGGCACATTCTTTCTATGGAAGTTCTTGTTCATTCCCGAATCTCCTGCTCTCTTGCTTGAACTTCATTCTGTTTATGCTCTTTGCAGCATCTTTTGCTCCCATAATCCTCCTCAGAATAACCCAACTTCGCTCGGCCTTGTGTTCATCATAGTATTGTCCATGTTGCTCGTCTCCTCTTATGCGGGCTTCTATTCACAGCTCACTTGCTTCTGCTTCATGACCCATGTCTTGATCCTCCTCGCTTCGCTGTCCGGTCAGGTGCTGAGCGTCCTGGCGCTGTTCGCCAAAGAAATGTGAATCTTTTCACTGCTGAGATCATAGAGAGACCCGAAACAGGCTAAAGTTATGGTGAGGTTGGAGTGCAGGGTTTTGATGTCTATGTTTCTGATGGAGTTGGTGGTGTTGGTGCTGACGTGCACCAAACCCAGTTACTGGGTGAGGGAATACGAAGGGTTGGGTGCAGAGAGGGATGCGGTGGAGAGGAAGCGGAGCATGAGGATGGCGAAAGTGCAGGAGGAATCGAGGTCAACACGGCTAAGATCGTGGAGGTCAAATCTAAAGAGTTGGATGAGAGGATGAGGTTCACGTACGGGCAGTGGGTGAAGGCTGATTTAGGCCGAGTCTCAATTGAACTGAAATTGTTGTTTGCTCGGCTTGCTACATCAGAAGCTCCTTGTGTTGGGCGACCACTTGGGTGGCCATCTCGTGCAGTATGGAGAATTTGTGTGGATCATTGCTTTATTTGAATGGATGAACCCTATTGAATACTGATGGCCATGTTGCCAATTCTTTGGAAAACTGGGTTCACCTTAATACGACTATAAGCAATGAAGTAATGGCTCACTGTTTGGGGGGAAAATATCAAATGACACATTTAGGCAAGGTGTGCACTTGACAGCAATACATTAAACTTTAGCATAAGTATGATTGATGTCACATTTCAAAGATTTCTCAACACACGAGTAAATACTGTAGGCATGTCGGGGAAATGAAGGGTTTAGAGATAATGCCAAAAGCGGACCAACGGTCCCTAAATGGCTTGGGTTCCCTCGGACCCTTACTTCGCTTGACATTGGGAAACTATTGTGGGAATAAAATTTATCTATGAAGTTTAAACTACTTGGAGTCACCACTAGTTATGGGGCGAGCCATGACTCACTTTCAATGCAACCAAAGATCTAGGGTTGAAGATTTGATTACACTAATTGTCTAACTAGTACCCTTTTGACACCTATCTTGATTGATTTGTTACTTGCACTGATTCAGGCAATCTTTGATCATTTTATTATTTTATGCCAGTAAGGATGTCCATGTAGGATTGGAAAAGTAGACAATCCCAATTAATGTGATAAAAGTAAAGCATATGAAAGTAAATTCAATGTAGTGTCAAACAAAGAATATAAGGAGAATTATAAAAAAAGTCCTAAACCTATAATTTAATCCTAAAATTTTTTTGCCAGTTAAGTCCTAAATATTTTGTATTTGTGCTAATTTAGTCCATCCCGCCAATTTTGGCTAGAAATTGCTAACATGAAAGCCATCTATCCTACGTGGTGTGGCTGGTGCTGACATGGATAATTTTAATAGTATTTTAATATTTTTTTGAATTTTTTACTTTCTCTTTCTTTTTTTTTTTCTTCCTTCTTCCTCTAGCCTCTTGCCCTTGGTGAAACTCGACCTTGTTAGATTTGGGCAAGGTCGAGCTTCGTCCAGCTATGGCTGGGCAACCATAAAACCGCAATGCCCGAAGTTCATAGAAACTTGAGAATTTTGAGAGTTTTCATACGAGTCTTCTCGTCAATAAGAACTAGCTTTGTAAACTTAAGCGAGCATTTGTACTTTCACTTCCATTCTCCAATAATTTTTATGAAAGGTACTTCACGTAACATCATATAAACAAAATTTTCAACACTAAACAATCAGAAGGTTAAAGTGGCTTTTATATTTGCGCCATGTTCTTATGTATATGTAGTAGTTGATACGAAAATGAAGGATTTTAGATATTAATCGAGAAAGCAAATTTTGTGATTTGAAAATCGAAATGCATGCATGAGGGAACAATTGCATCTATCGATGAAAACCACAATTTCATGAGAAAAATATGTAGATTTAGTGATGGAAATGACTCTTTGCTCTTTGACAAGTTGTACACCTTGAGATGATATCATGCACATTCCATTCATTTTTGGCTAATAAAAAAGATCTTGAAAAAGCTCAAGAGTTTTGTTGACGCCGAAGTGGCCAGTCAATCCTTCACCATGCACTTTTTGGATCAATAATTCTCTAAGGAACTTTTTGGCCCATATAATTGATTTCCGTAAAAAAGAAATCCATCCTAGATCGAATAAGTGCCCCAAACTCCATGTTTACAATTATCGATGATAAATGAGAACTCCGGTTCTTCATAATATAGTTCTTTCATCGATTGGAAATGAAGGATCCTATAGTCTAGAACAGCAATGATAGAATATCTCCTTGATAAGGCATCTGTTACAACATTAGTATGGTCAGATTTATATTTCGAGATGAAAGAAAGTGATTGAAGAAATTGTACCCTTTCACATACCTTGAACTGAGTTTGTGTTGACTGCTAACGTATTCAAAAGCCTCATGATCAGGATGAAAAACAAATTGTTTAGGCCTCAAATAATGAAGAACAACTCTCCAGCCTTTCACCCCGCTGAATGAGACTTGATTCTTCAAATTCTTGAAACTCCATCTTAGATACCTTCCTCGTCATCGGACCCATTGGATTGTGTTATGTTCAAACTTTCTTTTTTGCTCGCGCAAATGTCAAATAGGCTTGAGTTGTATTTGTAAGCTGTTTGCCTTAGATGAAACTTCCAAGGACTTGATGAATTTCTAAGCTCCCATGCTCCTGCATCACAAGGCCAACAGGCGCTCGGGACCGGAACGTGGGCCAGCACGGGAAATTCCCGTGCTCCAGCTACGGCCGTATGGCCAACCCTAGTTCCAGGTTCTACTGCTAGGCTAGAACCAATCCATAGGGACGACACACCCGACACACGCGATCTGTGATGACTGATGATGAGCCAAGTGAATTCCCAGAGCAAGTATTAGTTATTCCCAATTTTCTACAGTGCTTTGAAGATAGTCGCCGTCATTAATTCAAATCAAGAAAGTAGTGGGGCCTGCACTGAAATTGAGATAGAGTGCTTTTAGTTCTGAATCTCTAATTTTTGTTGCCTCAAGGTATTTCTCATGTTTTGCTGAATGATGTAACGTGACCCGTTTTACTAATAAAAGGAATAAAAGAATCTCCGATTTTTGTTTTCTTGGCCAATTACTTCTGAATCTCTGTCGCTCTCTACTCCTAGAGCGTTCAAAATTTTTCCATTGGATGCATCACAGTTCCAGTCAATACTTATGACTTGATATATCAAAGATCGAACATTGTCCTACTTGGCTCTTTAAATACCAACACCATATAAAGAAAGTAGAAACTGCAATTATTTGGACAATTCAAAGTAATATATGTAATGGAATTGAAGATACACTTGGAAAAAACTCAAAAGCATGTCTAGATCCTTCAAAAAGCAAGATCGTAAAAAAAGCCATGAAAGAAAGAAATTTCACCGAAACCATTCTATTGATCTTTTTCTCCGACCATATTGTCACGAATCCGAGACCAAAATAGCATCCCAAATCATCTCCATGTCCAACGAAGGCATTCTGCTAAGCTGAACAGCATCTGCATCAGCACCAGTACTAACAATGGCCTCTTGTGTCTTCTTGCTCAGACTCATCATCTCAGACCCAACAACTCTTGCTTCGAACTCAAGTTGCCACTCGCTTCCCGGTGGGTCTTTCGGGCTTGAGGCACTTGGGCTTTCGCTCGCAAATCCCTCCGTATTTCCAACTGATTTCGGCAGCGATCCTCTATGGAGTTTCTTTCTCGGGGACGCCCCTTGCGATATGGTTCTAATCTTGGCTTCAAGGAGTGCGGCCGTGGTGCTGTTCAGGGAGCGATTGCCCTTGATCAGCTCGTGCTTGAGGTCAGGGAAGTTCAAGTGTGCAAAGTCACCTCGGAGCATGTATGCCGCCGTGTCGTAGGCCAGGGCCGCCTCCTCGGCTGTGTCGAAAGTCCCGAGCCACACCCTTGTTCGGTTCCTCGGTAACCTAATCTCTGCTACCCACTTCCCCCAATGCCTTTGCCTCACTCCTCGGAACAACTTTCCTGACGAAGAGAGTGAAGATGACGATGTCGACCCTTGCTCCTTCTTGATTGCTGTAGATCTCCTTACCGTGTACTTCATAGGCTGAATCTTGGTATTGCTGAGCCAATGGCAAGAGTCCCCGAAAACCCTTGATGATGAACGATCTGATAGATGGTCTAAACTTCGATCTGTCACAGGCCACTCCGATCCAGCTCGCTGCAGAACACGACTGTGCTGGGTCAGGTGGCTGTTTGTGGAAGATGCTATGGACTCACAAATCGTGTCCATTCCGAGTAAATCCATTGTCGATGGGTTCTTTTTCTCAGGTTCTTGCCAGAACAAAGTTAGATTACTTGGAACCCTCGATGTCGACGACGACGAGCACTGCGATGAAGGAGACGGCTGGTTCAACGTGTTGATCTTTGCAGGTGGATTTAAGAATGCCTTGAAAGGAAACATGCTCTCCTTGAGATCACCACCACATAACAATGGAGCTTTATCGTTAGAAGCACTTGAAATTGAATCTTTCTGGTAGGCATATGAAGAAATCATGCCTAGTGAACCCCACCAGAGCGGATCCACAAAGGGTCTTGGTGATCCGTTTCCTGATGATGATCCATTATTCAAACATGATGGTGATGCTGAAGATGATGAGAATTGCTTGTGCACCAACAATCTTCCCATATTTGGAATCTCGTTCTCCTTTTTTGTGAGGACGAGGTGCATGAAGAGTAAAAGAAACAAAAGATTGGGGTAGAGTCAGAGAGAGGAAATGATGCGAAATGAGCAAGTCCAAGGCTTTATATAAATCAATCTTTGATGAGGGTTATCATAAAAGATGCCGTAGAAAATTGTACAGCTACCCACTTTATTGAGTCATCATCTGAGTCAGATCTCTGCTTCTTCTACTTTTAAAAGAATAATAAACTTTTTGCATCTCTCTTCTCTGGCATTCCAATCCTCCTAATTCTTACTAACCAGTTTTCCTGTCCGGAGAAAAACCTTAGCTATGAGGGCTATCTAATCTGGGTGCATCCAATACCTGCTCCTTGCGTATGTGTATTTTTCAAGCGTCAATAAAAAGTTGACTGCTCGACGCCTTCTCTCTCACGTGCCTTTTTAGGGGAAAATTATTCCATACGCCCGATCTCAGAACGACAAGGTGAAAAAAAAATCACAATGCAAGAAATGCATAAATATCGATGTTCTTTCTTCAAATTCCATAAGGATTTTACTGGTTTATGATCCGCGATTGAATGACTTTGAATGGATGTATGTAGACATTAATAATTTGGAGAATTTATGCTCCCCTTCTTTTTCATAAAAGCGACTCCTCAGCCTCCAGTCAATTTCATGGCGTTTAGTTGCAAGTATTCTAATCCATTTCATGGCGTTTAGTTGTAAGTATTCTAATCCTTGGCATGTGATTTTCTCGAGCACCCCACATGTTGGATTTCAGCTTTTTGACCTTTTCCAGTTAGTATCCATCAACAAATTAGCAGGTCATTGAGTCCCACTATCTTTAATTATGCAAAAAGTGTTTGTCCTTATTGTTTACGGGAATATCATAATGCAAAACCTTATCATCTAAATACATGTTCGATCCAATCACAAAACATTGCCCTTGCAATTTTTCATGATATTATATACAAACGATATTTTGCTTAGTCTAAATCATTTTAGGACAGTTGACAACCAAAAAGAGAAAACAAACATATCTATATGTCAACCAAGATGTGAAAGAAAAACCTTCATGATTGGTGCTGAATTAGAGTCAATAGTACAAAACACAAAACTCACTAATTAAATCATTTCTTTGGATTGCATAGTTAATGTTATCGCAAGCTTAGCAGGCTCCACCATAATTCAACCTTAATCAATAATTCTCTAACATATGCACAATTGAGAAACTAATAGCTGTCTCCTAGTAGATTTAGTGCTAAAATTAGTAACTACAAACCAAGGGTGTGAACCACTCTGGTTTGTCCCAGTGGCCACCCTTCCTATTTGGGAAGGGGGAGGTGGGGAGTTCGATTCTCCACCTTTTCAGGGAGAGTTAAGGGTGGGAACGTATAGTTTCAGATGTGGGTTTAGACTCTCACGCCCTGCAAGAGGTAGGACAAAAGTTTGAGAGTGAGCTGAGAGTTAGAATCGGACATATAAAAAAAATAACACCAAGGGTGTGGGTCCGGCAGTATACCTTGCTTGGCTTGAGTCTTGGGGCATCACCAGAGAGGATGTTTTTTGGGGATGAAGTGGGGAGACACAAAACAACTGATCATCAACTGTATAAACTGAGGAAAAAAAAGTAAATAACATAAGAATAAAACAATAAAAAAAAGAGAGAAAAAGAGATAGGAGAGACATTCTATGGGCCATCTCTCTTTCCACCTCAAAATCTGCAGCGCACAGGGAATGATTAGAATCTGCATTTTGGGTTGGTGACACATTGCATTCATCCTAAGCTACTTGTTCTGGTCAATGCCACTTGGCGCCATCTGTGTCGAGAGAATGGAGCACAAAAGAGTGGGAGGAGGCGGAGATTCCCTCTGGCCATTTTCTTTGTTTCCGCTTTTATTTGCTCTTTTGAAGATTTCAAATTTTCCTTTCTTCTTTTGGGTTCCAACTTCCTCCATACGTTTTTCCAAACGTTCCTTTGTGTGGTCGTTTCTATCGGTTACCCATTCTAGAAAAGAGGCAACCATAAATTCGGTCACAATTTGATAATAATAAATGACGGTTTGTGTTCTTTTACAAGAAAGGTTTATATCATATTCAATAAATATATATTTTACTTAATTAGAAGGTTTGTTCGTCTTTCTTTTTCATGATCTTTACATCTGCAACAATTGGGTACTTAAAGAATCTTGAACATCTAACTTTTTTGATAAAAATAGTCTCAAGAATGAAGTTGCCTTTTTTTTTTTTTGGGTACTTTTAGTTCTAGAAAGCATTGAGTTTATTGGGTTATGTAGGTTTGGAATGTAGGTATTATAAGTTCGTAGAATTGAAGAGATGCAGCAATCCCATCAATGGTTGGGAATCTTTCGACTTCGAGAATAGAGCGGTTTCCTCTTTACAATCCCATCAATCCCTTCTGAATTCACCTTTCCATTGTCCTATGACTCTATCTCAGAAAGATAGAAAAGAGACGCAACAGATTAGGTCATTCTAGCCCTATAGACAGAGCCTCAAGGACACACCTTGGTGTGCCAAAGGACTATGATTCCATTCCAAACTTCAGATCTTCACTTCTTAGGTGGAAGAGAAAGGATGAAAAGAATCAGAACAAAAGTGGGATCTCAAAGATGAGGCCACGTTCCTCCTATTGCGTTCCTTTTTTTTTATCACCTTCTAAGACACAAAGTTCTTTATTCCAAGTCCTTGTGCTTGCCCCAACGTAAAACTACAAAGAAAGTGAAGAGTATACATATATCCATGAAATGGAAAGTGAAGTAGACGTGGAAGGCGATTTAACCGCAGAAGACAAATCATTATTTCTACTTGCTTAAAGACAAGCCTTCATAATCCAAATCACAAGCTGCTGCTTTTTTTAATTTATTTTTCAATGAAGATTAGTTGAGAGTTGTGACAATAAGTTGGTGTTAGCTGTGCCCGCAATTGATTACTCAATCGTACAACTGTTGTACATTGCATGGTCATGACTCATCGCACCTTCAATTTTTCTATGCAGAAAATGTTAAATTCACTTAATAAGGCTAAGCATAATAAATGACATGATAATCTCTTGCATCCACATTCAGTACATTTTTGTATTTGAATAGGCATGGAGTAACTAAGGCATTAATTTTATTAACGTGCTTTAGTGACACTTGTTAAATATTCGAACAAGAATATACGAGTAGAGTGTATATACTTAGTGTTTGAAAATTGAAATTTTTTTTGGGATAAGTTGTAGAGTTTATCACCGACAGAGCAAAAAGCCTTTTTATTTTTATAGAAAGTCCTTAAGGAGTGTTTCGAAAGCATTAATTGGTATTGAACGTAAGATAATGGAATTATATTTGGTTCACTTTCGTTGTCAAATATATTTCTTTTATTTTTGGTCGGATGTTGTAAAATATATTTCACACATTCACTATTGGATAATCGCTATGCGAAACAACTTAGTTAAAAAAACCAACTCCAATTACACATGTCACACATCCGACAGTGAAGTTATAAGTATCTTTTTACATTGATTTGGACCTAACAATAACCCTATAATAATATATGAATGTTTCACGGACATTAGATCAACCATCGTCATAGCCAAATTATGAATTTTCTATCATAGGTCGAATGCCTATGAAACTTCGCAGAAATAACTTAAAAGAATTGTAGTATATACTTCGCGATATGCATCTAGAAGGAAATTTTCTAATGTGTAGATCATGCTTATCTCCGATTTGTTTACTGCGCTTTTTAAATTGTAATTTGACTAATTTTAGTATATTCTATTTCCCTGGTGAGGCTGAGTCAACAAGATGGTGGAAAAATAGTTTTTAATTGCTTTGCTGACATACTGTCTCTCATACCTCCCTAATTTATGTATATAATATGCTAAATTAATATTAATGGAGAGTGCATATATACTCGTGGACCAATCTTTCTTCTAAACGTTAAATACACATGAAACTATGTCTAGTGAAAACTTAACTCGACCTAGCCGCATCTACTTGTTCTTCCGTACCTTTCCACGAACATTTTCAAACGAGTTTGTTAAAAGATTAGAAAAATGTCCCGATAAGATTTGTTAAAAGTATTGTCCCACATCGCTTGACAATGGGTCATAAATGCTTTTTATATTCATGTAATCTCCTTCCACTTATCAGCTTAAGCTTTTAGGTCGGATTTTCCAATATGATATTAGAGCTAGTGTTTATCCCTTTCGAGAATGTATCTCCATCCCTCATTAGTCAAATTTCATGTGCCGTCGTCAAAATTCTACGAGCAGTGAGGGTGTGTTGAAAGTATTGTCCCACATCTCAATTTACTCAAACTTTTTAAAAATATGTAGTTGCATTCTGACTTCCCCAACTCCTTTAGTTTAGTTTTTCTTTTTGTCCTTTTGGCCACATTCAACTAACATTCCAAAGGGCTTTTTTCACTAATAATAGATAGATCACTCTTTTGGAATCCAAGGGGCTTTTTTCACGCTCTCTCCATGTATGATTTAATTCCATTTTGTTCATGTACGGTTATACATAAATTTTATATTCATTAGACAGATTGCTAATAATTTATTTTTTCTATAACTAATAGAATGATTCATGCATATATTAGAGACATTTTACTTCACAAAGTTCAACCGTAAAAGACTAGCTTACATTAGAAATACCCCCTCCGTTTTTTTTTTGAGCTTATCACACATTGCTTACACGATATGTAACTCGAGCATATATAACCTTTGATTATTGTTGACTAAGGCGAATCAAGACTAGTTGCTTATTGTGGTCAACGCTTTGATTTGACGAAGCTTTTTTTAGCGGTTTGAGTTCGATTCTTCCTTAGATCAAGATACTGATAAATCCCTCATAAACACAGTTTCATGCTTCCTACTTAACTTTTTATCTTATTTTGTTCCTTGTACCAAACAAGAATCTATCGAGAGACATGCTAAAAGTAGAGATAAGATGAACAACAAGATATGAGGTAAAACAAAAAATTTGAAAAGAAAAGATAAAGGGTGATGGATCACGGATGTACCAAAGTAGAATATCATTTCACCTCATCAAAACAGCTTCTTTTCTTTTGTTTTCGATCACTCGTTCCTTCTTTATAGTTCGACATACGTCGCATTCACATCAGACGTTGTCCTAAAGAGAGATTCTCTCCTTGAGCTGTGAAAATTTCCGACTTTTGGTCATGGGAAAAGGAAGGAGAAACTTGAAATGAAGTCGATTACGTAATGCCCGAAAAAAGAAATGAAACGCGTACAACTACATCGGATTAGGCCATTATCTTCGGCTTTGTAGCGACCTTCCATGGGGAGTTACAAATGACATTTGTCCTATGAGGCGAATTGACAACACGTATATCTGCCAAACTAATATCCCGAAAAAGAAAGCGAAGGCGCTACGAATGGGTGAAGGCCTTTTCTTCGACTCCGGATTACCTCCTGTTGGGGAGAACCGAGCAACAATTCACCCAGAACCAAACCTAATACGAAACACTTTTCTCTTTCTTTCTAACTTTTGACTTTTACTCCTTTTTTGGGGGGGTTAATATCATGAAAAACCTCAAACTGGAATACATGTAATATATTTACCAAAAACTAATTTTTTGATCATGAAAAATCCCAAATTAGTACACCTGTGATAAATTTACCATAAACTAATTTTTTGACCACTAAAAATCCTAAACTGGTATACCTATAATAAATTTACCATAAACTAATTTTTTTGATTACTAAAAACCTCAAACATGTACATTAATGACAAATTTATTCTCCTTTAAATTAGATTAATACCGCGAAAATTCACAAGCTGATACATCTGTGAAAAATAGAGGGTAAAACCCTAAATTGGTACATCCGTCAACTGCCACGTGTCATCTAACTCAGAAATTTGACTGCAAAATTTAACGAAAATTAACGAAGGGTAATTGTCACAGGTGTACTAGTTTGGGGTTTTTGGTGGTCAAAAAATTAGTTTTGGATAAATATGTCACAAGTATATTAGTTCAGGATTTTTTGTGGTATCAACCGTTTTTTTTTTCTTATTGTTTTATTCTAGCTGGGCCCCACATAGAGGTGGACCCAGCCATCACCTCCAAGGCAGTAAATTATTGCTGACAATGACGCTTGTCGTGAAGCTAATAGAGGGTATAAATGTATATGAAACACCTAAAACGATAAATATGTAGTCTTATACATATGCGCAATGAGGATTTTAATGGCAAGCCTTCAAAATTGTTTCAATGAGTTTATGCTATCAAAATAGTTTTATCTACAATCATTCTCAATCATATTCGGTCGAAAAACAGCGATAAGAGGCTGCACATTCTGCATCTCATGTCTACATGAATCGTATGCAGAAAAAAAGTCTAAGGTAAAATGAAGATCCCCAGTCACACCCTTTGAAAAAATTGGATTTAAAAACAAGTTGACAAAGTTTCAAGAAAATTAAGAAATAGAAAGGACATGAAGTCACTTGTCATGCCTACGCCGGATATGAATGCAACATCACATATTTGATATATATTATACTTGTTTTGACTCACCCTTTCGACAATGTACTAGAAAACATAATCTTATATTTGTCCTGTGAAAACTATGTTCTACTTGCCCCTCTCCTTATGAAAGAAACCACCATGGACTTCCACCAATTTGCAAGTTATTCAGAACATAAAAAAATATGACCAAGGTTTTGAAGCATGCACTTTTTGGCTACTTTAACAAGGCATGCTTGTTATTGCCGTTAAAGTTGTCACTATCTTTACATTACTCGAATCTCGCTAGCTCCCGGGCTTCGGTACAAAGGGTTATTATTTTATTTTTACCAAAATTAAAAAAAAAAAGATGAAGAAAAATGTGGGTCCAAGGCAACGGAATCCGAGACATGGTTTGGTGGATGAAAAGAACGTAATGTGATATAGAAGAGTTAATTTTGAAAGGCTTGTGAACAAGGAAGTCCCATGTGTCGCGATGTTTGTGGCTGTCCAAGCGTGACCACTAGTCTTCCGTATGAGTTAGCGACGGAATTGAGCTTAAATCAAGGCACAAGTATAGTCGTCTTTTCTAATTTAATGGCAAATTAGGTAATGATTATCTTGTTACACACATTAAATAACACCTATACCTCATCTTCGATTACATCCGATGAGCTGTGAAGTTTATCGATATATTCGAAGATGGTTTGTTTTATATGGACTGTTCATTCCCCCCTCGACATATGAATATTAAGATAAGTTTCTTTAGCTCAACCGAAATGGCGAAAAGATATCATTAATTTATTCAAAATTTATAATACCTTAACAACAACTCCAACACACCACAAAGTGCTCCGCATGCAATTGGTTTCATATAATTTGGCGATAAATTTTTTTTTACTACGTTTGTCCCTTTTAGTTTTGTACTAATCATGGCTTTCGGCATATGTATTATAAAAGGAAAAGATGCTTCCAAGGTAATGGTCATATGAGGAAGAGGCACAACAGTCCAAAGAAAGAGTCTGGAGCAGGAAATGTTTTAAAATTACAAAAGAGATAGTATTAATTAAATGTTTATGATATTCTAAGGAGGTGCTTACACAACACCATGAGAGCAACATCACATGAAGGTGTTGCCTTGAGGAATAGTTTCTAATAGGAGCAAACACCAATTTCTGATTAGTTTGTCTATGACGTGCTGGGCAAATGGTGTGGATAGCACGTCAGCATGTTTGGAGACCCTCTCTCTCTCTCTCTCTCTCTCTCTCTCTCTCTCTCTCTCTCTCTCTCTCTCTCTCTCGCTTAGGATGATTATGCTGGCAAGTCCCACAGATTTAGATAGACTCCGATCGAAAGCAACTTGCAAGTAGTTGATGGGATGTGAATAAATGACCTCCGGTTCTTAAATTGAGAATTCTTTTAATCTGAGACAGATTTGCGCTAGTTCTAAAGGGTTATAGTTGGTCCTTACTAGATCCTTAGAGAAGTTACCTTTGTTGAAGTCGCTATTTAATTGTACCATTTCCGGAGGAACTGGAGTTATATCTCATTTCCATTTCCATTCAAGAGTTCTTATGTGTTTCTGCGCACCTTTGAGACCCCAAAAAATGGACAAATTCATTTTTCTTTCTTAGGAGCACATACAATATTCGTCACTACAAAAAGGATAATGGTAACCCCCCATTAACTAATTCATTTATGAATTTCATAGTAATAGAAATACGTGTCCTACCGAAACAGAATTTGTAACTTGCTATCATCTTACCTTGCAGGCAAAGAAAGCTTTCTAAAAGATGCTTTACAATTTTTAGAAAAGTTATTAATCACCCGCGAACTTTACTCACTTTCAACATATCAATGGTTTCTGTTTTAGATGGAAAGGAAACTTAGCCATCACATGATGAATCCAAATTAAAAGTTGCTCGTTGTACGAAGGAAATATCATTCACCGACATGCTCAACTTCACTTTTGATAAAGAAAATTGGTATTAATGTGGAGATTTTACTGGCTATGTGTAGATAGGTTGAAAGTTACCTTTCGTCAAGAAAATATGCCAATTTCCTGACAAAATTCCTAGTCAATTCATAAATATAAACTCACTTTTCCAATGTGAAAAAATTAATGAATGGAGAAGAAAAGTATCTTAGTGATCTTTAAGAGAAGTCACAAAGCACATGAAAAACTAATTATTAATTGATTAAAAATTCAATTTTCGTCTTAAAATGTTACTGATCTACGAGAAACACGATTTATTTCTTTTTTATAATAAGAAACATTGTTATATATATTTCCATATATACTCACTTGTATAATATAAAAAATTACTGTGCATACTTGATTATTGTATATACTAGATATATAATACGCACTTTTTTCCGTATGAAAAGTTACTAGCCCATCAGGTGGAGGAGTTACTAACTACCGAGTGATTGAAGATTACTTGTCCTCTAAAACTTTAACTAATTGGGAGACAAAAAAAACTAGTAGTTATTAAGAGCAACATACTTTGCAATATGGAAATTTACTAATTCCATGGAGAAGCTACCAATTGACTGATAGGTTGCAAGTTACTTTTTCCCTCTAAGAAAGTTACTAATCCATGACCAAAGGGACAAGCAGGGGAAGTCTCCGGGTGGCAAGAGGAAGAAGCCACAAGGAGAAGAACTCCAAGGATCGGAAGAGGAAGCCGATTAAGTGTTTCCTTTGTGATGGCTTGTACTATGCTCGGGATTGCTTGAAGAAGAATAGGCTTTTGGCAATAAGCACCATGGAAGAGGAGGAGCCGAGGCAAGAGAAATGGGAAGTTCGGATTGGAGCGTTGAAGCTGCTTTTAATTCCTTGAAAACTCAAGGACAGCTCAAGAAGCCCCAATATCGAGTTTGCAGTTCGTGGAAGTCAAGCTTGGCTATATGAAGTTCCATGCCTTAGTTGACATGGGTACATCAAACTTATTCATATCCGGTGAAGCGACCAAGAGTTTGGGTCTTCGAGGGGAGCCAACTGAACATCGGTTCAAGGCAATCAACTTTGATGATGTAACGGCTGTTGGTATTGCTAGAGACATGGATATGAGCATCGGTGATTGCAAGGGCAAGGTCATCATCGAGGTAATTCTAATGATTATGACTATATTTACATACTTAATTAATAACTTTACTAATATTAAAAGTCAGTATCCGCGATGAAAAAGGTTATTAATATAATCACTTTATATATGTACTTACTTCTTCCTAAGGAGAAGTGATTAATTTGATGGAGGAGTTACAAATTACTAATGAGCAATTGATTAGTAATTTTGATGGAAAATAAATCGTAAATTAACAAATTCCCGTACTAAGTAAATTTCATAGGAAAAAGTAAGTTTCAATATATGACAATAGATTTTAGCAACTTTTCACGTTGGAAAAGTAACTAGGCACCGGTTTGTGGCTAGTAATTTTTTAATATCTAGTGATTTTCGAAGAGGAAAAGTAACTTTTGATGCAACATCGTAACTTCTATATGTGATTAACAACGATGTAAAAAAGTTAATCTCAATATATTGATATTTACTTGGGCTACCTTTTTCACTGCGATTAGTAACTTTTGACATTCAAATAGATCTTTTCGTGACTAGTTATTTTATGGGAAAACTAGTAAGATATAACGAGAAAAAGTAACATTAGTAACTCCTTTGGGCTATTAGTATGCACTTCACATTATAGCAAACCCGACGTCAACTTTTCACCTCAAATATTTTTCCTTGAAAATTATAGTAATATCGATGGCCGATATTTGATAAACACAGTTTAGGGCTAACAATACAACCTAGATAGGGGTGAATAGGTTGTTTGACAATTTTATAATTTGTTGCAGAAGCTTGAAATATATACTTTGACAGTTGCAAAGAATGATTTACAAGTTTATGGTGATTCAGCCTTTATCATTCTTCAAACTGAAGGTAAATGGCAAACTCGTGATTCAAAATTGATTCCATAGGGAAAAGGATATCACAAGTGCCATAAATTTTTTTTTTCGATCACTTGAGTGCCATAACTGATGTACGTCGTTCACTTGAGTGCCATAACTTTTTTTCCGATCAGTTAAGTACCATATAACTTTGCAATCGAGCACTTAAATGCTATAACTTTTTAAAATGTTCACTATAAATGCTATGCCACGTCGGATTTTTGGCACTTGAGTAAACGTTTTCAAAATTTTTGACACTTAAGTATCGACCGAAAGTTATGGCACTTTAGTGAACGTCTTTTACTTAAATGAACATCTTTTCGAAGTTATGGCATTTAAGTGGACGAAAAAAAGGTTATGGCATTTAAGTGAGCACCATATGAAAGTTATGACACATGTGTTGTCCTTATCCTTGATTTCATATCATGAATTTCTTGAAGAGCTGGTGGAGGAGTTTGAGGAAACATCTTTTGAATACCTATCGAGATCTCAAAATCAATTCGTCGATGCTTTGGCCACATTATCATTGATGTTACAAATAATAGAAGGATTTGACATCTATCCTTTAAAGATTGAGATTCTCGAACACCCGGCTTACTGTATGACGATTGAAGAAGAATCCAAGCGTGAGCCATGGTACTACGATATCACGAACTATTTTCTAAAAGGGGAATTTTCTCAAGGGAGCGAAATAGCTGATACAAAATACTTGATGAAGTTAGCATCAAAGTTCTTTGTTAGTGGAGATGCTATTTACAAAAGATCCTTTGATTCGGTTTTGCTAAGGTGTGTCGACGCTAAAGAGGCCAATCACTTGATAAAAGAGACACATGAGGGAGAATGTGGCCCTCATATGAATAGTCCTCTCTTAGCAACAATGATTTTAAGGCTTGGATACTTCTGGTTGACCATGGAGACCAATTGCATTCAACATGTACAATGTTAACATCGATGCCAAATTTATGGAGATCAAAAGCCAAATGAAAACTTTCCACAAAGTGTGGCTTTAATATAAAAATATAAAGTAGGTGATGAAAATGACCAAAATAATTCTTGTAAGTATCCTGAGTTGAAACCAAAATAATTAACCATAGCACATGGAGCAATCTCCTTATTGGCAAGAAAAAAATGGCAGACTAATTGATCAAATTTGCGGATAACAAGGGACCATATGATGACTCTTAATTATCTAATTTAAAAGAATCGAATGATCCACAATCATTCCATTCTTTTAAAAGGGCCATACGAGTAAGATTTTTTCATATGCAGGTTAAATTAATTGAGATTATAATTTACCGTTTTACGGGATTTGTCTAATAAAGTAAGATGTAAAGATTCTTAATTAGTCTAATATGAGATTGGCTAGTATAGACCGAGTAAAGCCCAGTTTGTGATAAATAGTGCTCAGTGTAGACCGAGTAAAGTCCAGTTTATGATAAATGGTGCTCAAGTCTCTCTTCTAACCCTGACTAATTGATCAAATTTGCAGATAACAAGGGGCCATACGATGGCTCTTAATTATCTAATTTAAAAGAATCGAATGATCCATAATCATTCAATTCTTTTAAAAGGGCCATATGAGTAAGATTTTTTCATATGCAGGTTAAATTAATTGAGATTATAATTTACCGTTTTACGGGATTTGTCTAATAAAGTAAGATATAAAGATTCTTAATTAGTCTAATATGGGATTGGCTAGTATAGACCAAGTAAAGCCCAGTTTGTGATAAATAGTTCTCAAGTCTCTCTTCTAACCCTGATGCACATATTACCTCACATAAGGAGCAATTACAGAACGTAACCGGTGAGGGGCAGTCTCATTGAGCTAGTGATACAGAGGGTAATAAAGGAGAAATACTTGCATTGAGGATCGTCACTATTCCACATCAAGAACGACGGATCCTAAATCAGGTGCACAAATCTCTTTTCATCCATTACTATGTTCTAGATTCTAGCTATGGAGATCTTGGTGTGCCATTTTGACGACTTACATGTGGTATCAGAGCCACCATAGTCTAGGGTTAGAACGCACGGATTTAGCCTATTTTCGGAATTTTTTTCTCCAATGAAAATTAATTTGATCACTTGGACAGATAGAGCTCGTCGAGGCGAGCATTTTGATGGGTACCGCGCCTCCAGGGTATGCTACACGCGCCCCTAGGGGCTAGGGCTGATGTCAGTGAATCGCAGAGGTGGGTTGACCCAGTTGACCACGGGTGACCTGACCCAACTCGACTCGAGATTCGATTTGTGACTTGACTTGGGTTGACCGTTGATCGGTCGAATCGGTAAGACTAGTTGAACTAGTCACACTGGTCAAATCGAAAAACCAGACTAGACTAGATAGGCAATTTAGGCTAATTTGATCTAGTCGAGCACGCACTACATGTGCCATGCACTCAGGTTGACCGTTGAGGGTGCGTACGGGCTCCGTTTGGAGTATTCTTGGTACTGGCATTCTCATATCGAAATGCTTTACAATGTGGTGTATTTAGTTTACATGTTTGATGCTTTTAAGGATGTGAAAATGCGTACATAACCCTATATACGAGTATTTTTAGGATATTTTTGTATTTTCTCTTGTATTTCTCTATGGTTTCGAAAATACAGATGCTGGTAGCATGTATATCATCACATATAGAATGTGTATAGCATGATTCATTGATAACATATATAAGGTTTAACATGTATCAATTAATGGAGCAATGTAATTGGTATGACATGTGATTTTAGTGTTAAATTGCCCTTGTTTTCGAGTCTAAAATGACATGTACATGGTAAGTGTGAGGTATAAATTTTATATCCCTGGTATGAGAGAGTTTCAAGAATTCAATTAGGTTGTGATCGCCAAAGTGGCACACTTGATTGGGTTTGAGAACTATCGATCTTATATTGTGGTGGGATGTCTTTTATTCTAATTCGTGGTCATACTCTAAAAGGAGGTGATTGTATATTGGTTCATGGAGGAACACATGTTCATCATATATTTGAGAATCGAATGATCCTAGTAGTTTATATACCCAAAAATGGTAAATTCACAAAGGATGAAATATATTCTCATGGCCACTGTTATTTGGAGAGTATATAACTGCATGTCGTGTATTCTGCCTAAATGTGATTATATGATGATATATGTAACTCTCAAAATGTGTACTTATACTAGACATGTCAGAATAGGTCATAAACCTATTTCTTGACCCATATATCAGTAAATGAGCCATAAATGGGTTAGTTATATTTAGTAAATGGGTTATAAATGGGTATTAGCATAATATGAGTGTTAAATGGGTCGTAAATAGATCGTAAATGGGTCACAAATAGGTTTATAACTTATTTAAACTCAACTCATCTCCCTCGCCCTCACTCAATCTCCCCGTCACTCACTCCGCACTCTTATATCAGTTTAGGTATGAATTTTCCTATATTTAGTTAAATATGGAAGTGTTTTAGCAACATGGATTGGGTCGGGTCGGGTTGGGTATGGGTAATTAGATTTGCATTACATGGAAATGAGTCAAAATGGGTTAAATGGGTCTATTTGGGTCGGACCATTTTCAACCCGACCCAAACCCGACCCAACCCACCAGTTTGACAAATCTAACTTATACAGTTTCAAGTTACATAGTACTCATATGATGCTAATTACATACATTACTTGTTTTTAAGTCACCTTCTCTGTAAACAGTAACTCCATTACGCTTGAGGTTCTACTAGTTCAAACTTTAAGAAATGGAAAGGGGATTTTCTGTTAGGATGAAGCTGACGAATGTTCATATTGCTTTTAATGAGGATAAGCCGGCAGATCTCACTGATGCTAGTACGGAATCCCAGAAAGTGCAGTTGCTTCCTAGCAAAGAGCAATTGGATTTGCTTAATATTAATGAAGCGGTCCATTCAGGAATACTTGAAGAGTAGTTTGCCAGCTAATTGCACTACTAAACATATGATATAAGTCTTGGAGGCTAGGAACCGTGTCTCGTTTAATGCACAATTGGGCCACATCTATAAGGACTCTTCAATACGAGGTATGATGGTTCTGGTGAGGTTAGAGACAAGAAGAGTAAGAGGTCCAAAAATTGTACTCATAAAGAAACTCATGAAATCACCGGCTATTCTAACAGTTTAGGTCCTAAGAAAGCATCATTCGAGAATAATGGTGACCGCCACTTCTTTTGTAAGAAAAAAGGTCATATAAAGAAAGACTGCAACAAATATAAAACTTGGTTGTCCGAGCATGAGCATGCAGGTAATGATTCTTTAGCTTTTGTTTGTGAGTCCAACCTATTAGAAGCCCCATCCAGTTCATGGTGGTTCGATAGCGGTGCAATAAATCATGTTGTGTTTACTATACGAGGATTTATAAATTGTAGGAAGACAAATCAAGATGAATCAAAGCACACCGTAAGAAACAACAATAAAGTCAACGTCGAGTTCTTGGGAGATGTCATTTTAATTATAGATTTTGGTTTTAATTTGATGCAAAGAAACACATTTTATGGCCCATTCTTTAGACGTAACTTAGTTTCCGTATCATGTCTAGATATATGTGGCTACTCTTCTAAAATAAGGAATCATATTGTTTCTATGTTCTTTAATTCAAATAAGATTGGGTGTTGCAATATGTCTAATGGATTATACAGATTGTGTTTAACTCCCAATATTATATACGTCGCTTATAAAGCTGAAAAGGTTGTTTCCAAAAGACCTCTACCTAAGGAATAGTCTTATGCATTTTGGCATAAATGGTTTGATCACATCTCTAGTGTGTAAAGACTGATAAAGGATCCTGCATGCTCTTAAAAGTAATCTAGATACTTGCATAGATTGTTATAGGGGTAAGATGACTAAGATAAAGAAAAA